>NW_020621936.1:13188518-13788518 GCF_003573695.1 Papaver somniferum | reverse complement strand
TTGCTCGTTTCTTCCCTTACTAGTTCTCGCGACTGAGCAGAAAGAAGCCTTGATTATCTTGCTTATTTTAAGGATATTCAAGATAGAAATCATAAGAGAGCACTTCTTCGTCAAGTTCATCTCCGGGCTGAAGTCCTTGTAAATGATATTTTATTGTCCAAATCTCTTCCTCCTACATCAATTGAACCTTTGGAAGTAGATGATGATGAAGTTCCTCGTCCTGCTGATAGTGATTATGATTATGAAAGTGGGGCAGAGGATGATCTCTTGGAAGGTGAAGAAGAAATTCCTTCTAAAGAAGCATCTGCTGGTGTTAATCAAAATGAGAAAGAAATCCCTCTTGAAGAAGTAATTGCTGGCGATAATCAAGGTGCTAGTCAAGGCGAAGATCAGAACCGAAATGAAGGAGAGGCTTGCGATATTGAGAACATTGGCGAATTATCTTCTTGAATTGTCTTACTTTTATCACTTTTGCGAATAATATTCTTCAACCAACTTTGTAATCAATTTTTCCTTTTAGTATTTTGTTGATGAGAAAGATAATGCTTCTTGTTTATTGATTCCCATACTTGCCTCTCATTATCTTTCTTGCAAAAAATAATCTGTTACGAATACTTATAAATATTTTGTTTTATCATGTGGTCTTATTTTGCCTTCCTAATTAAAGGTCTTATTATGCCACCTCTTGTCATTGCGACAAAATCGTAGGACGTCCTTGCACTTTCATGCAAAAACCCATTGATCTTGCCTTAACTTTTTCTTTTGTATTATAGCCTCTTCAGGAATGTTGCGACAATATGACAGGCCTAAATATTGTTGCGAAAATAAAGCCCCATGACATTGTTGTCTTGCGATGAAATCGCAGGACGTCTTCGCACTTTCATGCGAAAACCCATTGACCTCGTCTTATCTTTTTCTTTTGTATTATTGCCTCTTCAGGATTGTTGCACAAATATGACAAGCCTTAATACTCTTGCGAATAGAAAGCCTCATGACATTTGCGTCTTAAGACACTTATCAGCTCCCTAATGGAGGGTGCCGCCCTTATCTTCCCCCTGGTTGCCCCTTCAAGGAGGCGTACTTCTACCATACAAGGTTATATCCTTCCATCCAGTCTTAACAACAACCGGTTGTTTTCGCAGCCTCTTATCCCTTTTACCTATAGGGATTATGGTTACGAGACTTCACCCTAAGTGGAGTTTTCTTCAGGCTGAGTGCAGTATAAGCCAAGACTTGTCAAGAATGGCAAGGTACGCTTCAAACGTCCCTGGAACACTTGAATAAATCATGTACCTCGTCGCCTTGATCAGATCTGCACTCCTTGGGAGAGTCCTTATTAACTTAGTCGCCCAACCCAAGTCATATGCTTAAGCTGATAATCCAAGGTGCCTCTCCCGGATGGGCTTTATTGACCCCAAATCTCCATGACTCAGGTTCCGGTGACGGTGTAGCCTTTCCTTGAGCCATGCAACAGGTACCCCCTAATATGACGTACTTTAGGTCTTACATTTTCCTCTTGCAAAATTTTATTCGCGAACTAGGGTGTACGCCATAAAGGTTTGCCCCTTTCTTTTATGTCATTGTTCTGTGATTATCTCTGCGAAAAATTCGCACATCATGATCTTGTTTTGATATGAATAATCATGCAATTATTTTTTTCAGAATCCATAACTTCTAG
This sequence comes from Papaver somniferum, assembly GCF_003573695.1. Classification (NCBI taxonomy): domain Eukaryota; kingdom Viridiplantae; phylum Streptophyta; class Magnoliopsida; order Ranunculales; family Papaveraceae; genus Papaver; species Papaver somniferum. Next base: position 13,786,840 of record NW_020621936.1, on the reverse strand, counting down.
AAGCTTCTTACGGATAATATCTTTTTAAATACAACCTGTTCCATGGTCTGTCAAGTCTATGACCAACATCTCTGCCTTCTGGATCCGTTAATCTATAAGCTCCTGTTCCAACTATCTCCTTAATGATGTAAGGTCCATCCCATTTTTTTGCTAATTTTCCACCATTTTCTCGCTGGTATATTGGTGTCTCTCGCAGAACTAAATCTCCTGGTTGGAATTCGCGTACTTTGACACGTTTATTATATTCTCGGTTTAATCTTCGCTGATAATTATCCATATGTTGTAAAGCTTTTTCTATTCTTTCTTCTAATTCATCAAGTTTATTTAAGATGAAACCCGCACTAAGATTTTTCTCCCAAGCTTCTCTTTTTGTTGTTGGAATAACAACTTCTGTTGGTAACACCGCTTCAACTCCATATGTTAAACAAAAAGGTGACATTCCAGTAGCTTCTCTTCTAGTTTTATTATAAGCCCATACTGCATTATGTACTTGTTCGCACCATGCTCTGTGATGTCCTTCCAATTTCTTCTTTAATATATCTGCAATTGTTTTGTTTGTTGCTTCTACCTGCCCTTTAGCTTGTGGATACAAAGGAGTAGACTTTCCACATTTTATCTTGAATGCATTAAGTATCATTTCTATATTCTGTCCTTCGAATTGTTTCCCATTATCAGATACCAACTGCGCAGGAATTCCAAATCTGCAAATGATATTTTCGAATATGAATGTAAAGATATCTTTGTCGCGAATATGTTGTACTACTTTCACTTATGTCCATTTTGTAAAATAATATGTTGCGACTATTAAATATCTTCTTTGTCCAGAACCTGGTAAAAATGGTCCCACAATATCTAAGCCCCACTTTCCAAAAGTCCACACACTGGTTGAAGATGATAATGGTGCTCCAGGTGCATGTATTTTCTTTCCATGCCGCTGACAATCTTCGCAACGCCTTGATATTTGTTTTGCATCTTCGTGCATGTATGTCCACTAATAGCCTTGCATTTTTGCTCTATGTGCCAAATATCTTCCCCCGCTATGATTGCCAGCATCCCCACTATGTAACATTTTTAGCACTTTTTCTACTTCCTCTCTTGTCAAACATCTGAGTGAAGGTCCGTTAAAGGATTTTCGGTATAGCAGCCCATCTCTTAATTCATAATTCGTTGCGCGGCTTTTTAACTTGTGTGTTAATCTATTTCTTGGTGTTTCTCCTTTCGCCAAATATGCATGAAGTTCCATTCTCCAGTCTGCGATATTGTTCGTTTGTTCTTCTTCTTCATTGTCTATTATCATCACATCCACTTCTTCTTCTTCTTTATTGATTGATGGTGATAGAAGTGTTTGTATTTTTATGCACCTCGCAGTTGGATCTGTCATCATGCTTGAGATGAAAGCAAAAGCGTTTGCGAGTCTGTTATCCTTTCTTGAAATGTGCCTCCATTTTATTTTTGGGATTTTCGCTGACAATTCTTCAACGAGCTTCTTGTATTTCTTCAAGGATGGTTCATTTGTAGTATACTCTCCCTTTATTTGGAGAATACCTAGTTGCGAATCACTAGTGATCCTGGCATTTTCTAGTTTCATTTCTATTGCGAATTTTAAGGCATGTATCACAGCTTCATATTCCGTTTCGTTATTGGTGGATGTGAATTCTAATCTGAATGAGAAAGCCATCTTCACTCCTTCTGGCGAAATTAAAACAATTCCAACTCCATTTCCTTCTCCATTTGATGATCCATCTACCAATATCTCCCATCTATTTGGTTCTGTTAACAAATCTTTTGGATCTCCGTGTTCTTCTTCTATATCCATCATGTCTTCTACCGCTTCATCTTCTTCTAAAGGAAATTCTGCAAAGAAATCTGCAACAACTTGTGATTTCGGTGAAGACAAAATTTCATATTTGATGTCAAAGTGGCCCACTTGTGCATTCCACCTCTCCACTCTTCCTGATCTTTTAGAATTCTTCATCACTGATTGAATTGGTACTTTTGTTAATACCTTTATCTTGTGCGCTTGAAAATATATGCGGAGCTTAAATGATGCATAAACTAATGCTAAGATTAGCTTCTCAATCTTTGAATAATTCTTCTCGGCAGCATTAAAAGTTTTGCTAATGTAATAGATGGGATTCTCCACTCCTGTGTCTATTCGCAATAACACAGCACTTAATGCATGCGACATCGTCGCAAGATAGATCAATTATTCTTCTCCTGATTCTGCTTTTTGTAAAATAGTATTATTCATAAGATGTTCTTTAATCCCTTGAAAAGCTTTTTCACATTCATCAGTCCATTTAAATTTCGCACCCTTCTTGAGTATATCGAAAAAATATTTGCATTTGTCTGATGATGGCGAAATGAATCTCCCCAGCGAAGCTAGAAGCCCATTCAACTTTTTTACATCTTTTATTGTTGATAGTGTTGGCATGTCACGAACTGCTTGCACTTTTTCTGGATCAACCTGTATTCCTTCCTTTGATACAATGTAGCCTAAAATTTTCCCGATGCAACTCCAATAGTACACTTCTCAGGATTGAATTTAATGTTATACTGCCGCATTTTTTCAAAAATCTCCCTCAGGTCCTGTACATGGTCTTTAGCTTCTTTACTTTTTACTAACATGTCATCCACGTATACTTCTAATATTTTGTGTATCCATTTTGTGAACACCTTCTCTACCATCCTTTGGTATGTCGCTCCCGCATTTCGCAAACCAAATGGCATTTTCGTGTAAAAATATAAACCTCTAGGGGAGAAGAAAGCATTATGTTCTTGATCTTCTTCAGCGAGAGGGATTTGGTTATACCCTTTGTACCCATCTAGAGACGATACTCTATCGTTTCCCGCTGCGGATTCCACCATTTGAGGAATATCTGGTAACGGAAAACTATCTTTGGGGCAATATTTGTTTAAATCAGTGAAATCTATGCAAATCATGATTCCTTTGTTTTTCTTTGGGACAATGACCATATTCGCTATCCATTCTAGGTATTTAGATTCTCTTCTGATTCCCGCATCAAGCATTTTCTGTAGTTCTTCTTCTATTTGAGAATGGTAAGTTGTTGCAATTTTTCTTATTCTCTGTTTAAATGGTCTCACATTTTTGTTAATCTCCAACTTGTGACATGCAATTGATGGATCTATTCCCGGTATCTCATCCATGCTTCCTGCGAAAACATCTTTATATTCTCACAATAGGTTAACAGTTCTTTCTTCTTCTTCCACATCCATTTTGGTTCCAATTCTCAATATTAGAGTTTCTTCTATAGTCCCAACGTTTATACAGTGATTCCATATCCACCACGCATAGTATTACGTATGTATCGATCTCTCCAAGTGGAATTCATACCACTATTTCTCCTTTAGGTTTTGTTGTGGATTTTCCAAAGTCGTGAACAAAATATGTTGAACTAGACATTTCTTCATATTTAAATTCCATTCTCCAGAATGCATGATAAAATATTATATCCACTGAACCTCCTGTATCGATTAAAGTTCTGTTCAATATCCATTCTCTATTGGATTTTGTTGTCGTCTCCTTCTCTTTTCGCATAATAGGCACTGTAACAACCAATGGAGATGTGTGGTTCAAATTTTATTTTGGTATTTTTGCCGCCATGAATGTAATTTTTTGCTTTTCCCAATCTTTCAAGGGTGATGTCTTTTCTACCGCAATAATCTTCCTTCCTTCAAAATTTCGTTCATGTATTCTTCCATTGATGTTTTCATGGAATTCATTAACCATCGTTTTTGTTATCATGTTACACTCCAATCTTTTGTCATCTTCATTAATTCTAATCATTTTTCTTTTAACTGGTTCACTGATTTACTTAATCACTTTCTTGATTTGAACAATCTCAACAACAATCTTCAACTTTCGATCTTCAATGTCCCTGTTTCTAGCGCCATTATGTAGTTGCAGGAAATCCTACACTACACCCCTCATATGATTTCATTATTACTCAACTCATTTTTAGATTTACACTCTTAGTTTTATTGATCAATCTTTGAATGTTCTTACAAGAAAAGATAAAGGAATCATGAATGACCTCTGCTCCAAACTTTCTCTCTCCTATTTACTTGTTTCCTACTCAAAAAGATCTCTCCTCTTTACAACTTGAATGACTATTTATAGGGAAATACATAGTGGATGACAGCTAATTTGTCCTCTATTTTCGGGTATGGTTTGCGACATTCTCGCAACCTTACAAATGTTAATTTCGCAAGCTTTCTAATTTTCGCAGAACTATCACATGTTTCTCGTGATTCTAGCTGACGTCGTTTATCGTATCATTTCTGAAATTGTTCTGCGACATTGTTGTGTTGTGTGGTTGATAATTTCGCTGAGATATTATCGTTGTGAGATTCTGATCCTACAAAGTGCATGGACTGCAAATGAGCTATCAAAAGATCAAAATGGTTGAATTTGTTACATCCAAAATTGGAACTCCATACCCAATACAAGTAGGAGAGCAATCAAAATGGAGCATCTTTGTTAAAGTCATAGTAAAGATTGATGTTACACAACCTCTCAGACAAGTTCTATATTTTCTTCTCCCCTCAAAGAAGGAATGCACATCAAGTTAGGTATGAGCGAGTTCCAAAAGTCTGTTTTTTCTGTGGGAGATTTGGGCACATAATAAAGCAATGTCCAGAACTGTCTAAGGAATGTGAAAAACTGGGATTCTTGTCACCAGAAACGTTTATGGAAAAGATGCAAGACACCAAGTTTGCCAGATTTACAGAAGAAATCAATGCAAATTTCAAGCGTAAAATCTAATACCAAAGTTAAAACCCTAGAAACAAACCAGAAAACTCCCATGGCAGAGAGAATATGAGTAATTTTCTTCCCTCAAAAAATCTTCCAGATCATCCGTCAACACCCCATGTCAGTCAACCATCAAACAACATTCCCTACAATCGTTGCAATTTTTTAACCCAACATCTGGAAAATATAAATCCAAATATTGCAGTTACTGCGACAACTAGTGCAAATCATGAAACTTCCCATAAACAACTCTATACTCAGTTAAACGAGACTTATTCTCTGGTGCATGGAAATATTTCAAAATCTGTAGCTGGGGAAAAGGAAATGAATGGAGATGTTGTAACAACTTCCAACCCCAAAAAACCTACCCACCAAAACCATCTCACCACCTGCACCCTAAAAAAAAATCGCACAGAACACTATCTTCCATACCCATCTCAAACCAAACATCCACACCCTCCAAACACACAACATCACTAATAGGCCTGAGAAACCAAACAATAGAAACCCAAATCCCTTTTTCCAACCCAAATCCACCCCACCAGAGAAAACTCATTCTGCCCACCAACACCCTCCAGAAAAGACATCACCCATAACACTACATCAAACCACAACCATCACCACCTCTCTCCCAGAACAGGCTACACCAAATTAGGAAGAACAACCCAACAGTTCTGGACCATCCGATGAGCAGACTAAGATGATGAGATAATGGAAGCGTATTATGAGAAGGAGCCAGAAATCCGACACTAATATCAATGAAGAAAGTTGGAAGCAAGATAATTGCGGAACCAATGGGTTGTGACCAACCAATGAAACAACACTGTTGTACCATTAAGGAGGCTGTGGCAACTTGCCTAGAAAATTCGCAGGAAAGATGTTAATACAATCTTGGAACTGTCGTGGTTTAGGGAATGATACGATAGTTCTAACTTTAAAATCATTCTTGCGCAGCTGTAACCCATCAATTCTTTTTCTATCTGAAACAAGATTGAATGAGCGTAACAACATAAGAGTTTGCAACTCTTTGAATTCAAACACTACATTTATGTTGCTGCCATCGGTAGAAGTAGAGGTATTGCTTTACTCTGGCAAGACAATGTGGATTTACATATGAATTCACAGTCTCATAATCTGATCCATTGCACAATCGCCTCTCACCTTAGCACACTAAGTTGGGATCTTCTATACATCTATGGCCCTCCAACACATCCTCAGAAAAATGTTTTTTGGAGAAACACAAGCAACACCATAGCCTCCATTAACAAACCTTGGTGTATCATTGGTAATCTTAATGTACTGATGCACTCATATGAAAAACATGGAGGTTCTACTGAGACTATATCAGTTGCAATGAATTCAGAAGGATGATCAAAGAAACGGATGTATTGGACCTGGGATATTTTGGAGCTGCCTTCACCTGGTCCAACAATGCAGTGCGATCTCACCCTATTTTTGAGAGACTGGACATAGCAATTTATAACACAGACTTCAGGTTTCTATTCCCTGATACTGCGGTTCTCCATCTCCCAAGAATATAAAGTGATCACTCTCCCATCATTTTGAATACCATGAGGAAACCGCCCAAAAGGAAACCAAACTACAAGTTTGAGTTTTACTGGATAGATCATCCGGATTTCAAGGAAGTTTTGAAGACAAGTTGGGACAATTCAACAGGCGAGGCACATTCAAGATTGCAAGAAATTGGACAGAGTTTAAAGAACTGGAGCACAAATACTTTTGGTGACATAAGGAGGGAGATTGAAAATGAGAAACAGAAACTGGTTGACTTGCAGAACTCATCTCACTTGACAGACACAAGAGAAGAGGGGTCCATTTGCAACAACATTACCATCCTAGAAAAAACAGACAAAATGTTCTGGAAACAAAGGAATAAATCCAAAATGGGTACCTTCTGTTGACAAGAATACACAGGTATTTCATGTTTATGTCATTCATAGAAGGAGAAAAAATAAAATATTTTCCTTAAAAAATCAAGATGGAGATTGGATCTCTGACCATGAGCAAATAAAAGAAACTCTCATATCCCACTTTCAAACCATGTTCACCAAGGATAATAATGTGCAATCTGACTCTTTTGTTTTGGAATCTGCTAACAAACTATCTCAAGATGATTGCAGGCAGTTATGTTCAATACATGTTAGAATTGGTTCATCTGTAACATGAAATAGTTTGTTAGCTTTTATTGTTCACCTTGATATTCCTTAATAACTCTCCACAATAACTTACCTTTTATTGTTCAAAGATATTCCTTAATAACTCAAGGAGATCCCGGTCTGAAATAAATTAAGAATCTTTTAATTAACGTTGTTAGTTTTATATGCTTTAATTACCAGCAATTAAGTGCATATCTCTAGAAAATAATAATTAGTAATGTGCATTTACTAATTGGAGATTTTCTATTGAGGAATTTCGGAAATACTTGACAAAGCATTTCCAGGAATTATGAAAACCGATTTTGGGCATTTATTGCATATCTTGAGAATATTTGGTTTTGGAAATTCCTTGGTGTCCAAACATCCCTGGTCTATAAATACCAAAGTTTGTATCTCTTGCAAACCATCCTGAGATCCAGGAAAATTTCATCTTTTGTTGTTTCTGGTGGAGCCGTCTATCCAGAGAGGAAAGTACCCTAATTAGGCGAAATCTCTTACGAACGCTCGTTTAAAGACTTATGTGGGATCAAGAAGCTATACGAGTACCGTTGGTGGGAAACTAGATAATTGCATTTTATTAGTTTTCGATTGATTTGATTGACTAACGGTTGTTGAACTTTGATTGCACCTAGTTTTTTTATTCTTGAAAATCTTCTCTTCTGATATAAGATTCACTCAAACTAGATCGAAGTGTCGACGAGATCTTTAGAACTGTTTGTACATCTAAAGACATATTGTGATAATCCATTGTTAACAGACTCTGTTCTGTGCGTGATTGATCACAAGAGATTCAAGTGGTGTTGTGCAGGTTTAATTGAAGATTAAAGAAGATTTGAAGACGAAGAAGATTTTTTATTAGTTTCTCATATATTTGTGTAGCACAAACCCTAATTCGCTGGGATCCAACTAGAATCGGATTTATTCGATTGATTAGTTGCATAAGATCGGCAACGCCTAATAGTCCTCTTGAGTTCTATTTTGATTGTTACAAATCTGAATCTTATTGCTTAGGTAATTGAAGATTGGATTGATCTAACCAGGAAAAGGAGTTTATTAGATTAAACGGAAGAGCCTTTGCATATGACTTGAGATATCTTTATCTTGAAGAACCAATAGAGTTGTTACCAAACAGATTTGTTGTTCCTTTACTGTTTGGAATACGATTCAAAGGAATTGTTCCAGTGTGTGCACTTATTGAATGTCGGAAGCATAGGGATACTGAATAAACTAAGTGAACTAGGTTTAGTTACTTGGTCTCAACTATACAAAGTTGGTTTAGATTTTGTATAGCGGCTTAATTCTGAGAGTATTCAATTCTGGACTAGGTCCCAAGGTTTTTCTGCATTAGCGGTTTCCTCGTTAACAAAATCTTGCTGTGTTATTTACTTTTATTTTCCGCAATTATAATTGTTGTTATTATAATTTAAAGTAAATTACACAAAAATTAATTTCATATCACTTGATAGTGATCCTATAAAGTTTGGTTAAGTCCGAAATTATTATCAAGTAATCACACTTTGATTATTGTATTGTCTCGATCTCGTATCCATAGACAATCACACAAAGTGTGAATACCAATTTTTCGCATTGTCTCGACTTTGTCCATAGATAATCACTTTCGGTAAGATGACTTATAGGTGGATATTTTAAAGATTGTGGTGTATTTGGGTACCCTCGTCTTTTCAATACCTAGTGTTGATGAAGTTTTTAATATAGTCAAGAAGATGACTTCATTAAAGTCTCCAGGACCTGATGGATATCCTGCACTTTTCTATAAAAAAAATGTTGGGAGATAGTTGGACCTGAAGTAGTGTAGCTTATACAAGATTATTTCAGATACGCATCTTTCCCACAGGGTCTAAACCGTACTTATTTAGCTCTCATTCCCAAGAAAAAAATGGCAGTTCTGTTGTAGATTAAAGACCAATATCCTTATGCAATGTGCTCTACAAATTGTTACAAAAATAAACTAAGTTCTCGCTTGGATAGCCTTATTGAAAACAACCAGTCTGCTTTTGTTCCAGGTAGGCAGATCCTTGATAATATAACTATTGCAAAAGAAATTTTCCATTCAATGCATACTTCAAACACCACACAAGGATCCTTTGCTCTTAAACTAGATATGAGCAAGACATATGACAGAATTAATGGGATTTTCTCAGTCAAGCTTTGGTAAATATTGGAATAACTAGGAGAGCACATGCACTTATTATGAACTGTGTTAAAAATCCATCTTTCTCTATACTTCTGAATGGCCAACCTGAAGGTTTTTTTATGAGTGAAAGAGGAATCATGCAGGGATGTCCTCTATCACCATACTTATTCATCATTTGTGCTCATACTCTAAGTGAAATCATATATAGAATGGAAACCGAAGGTGTTTATAGTGGATACAAGGTTAATAGATAGGCCCCCAGTGTCACCCATATCATGTTTTCAGGTGACATCATGCTTGAAAAAGCGGGGGTATAATAACCACACCCAATAATTCGTTCGGCAATCTGTACGGACTAACTCCAATATAATTCCGAGAGCACCAGATTATAAAGCGAGCTGAATCAAGAAATATATCAAAGAGTTATATCTCAATTTCTCAATACAATCTGCAATAGAACAGATAGAAATTTGTGAGCCCGATTGATATGAGAAATAACTTGGACGGTACCAAAGACCAATACCCAAGTGCCAAACAATTACTATCCAACAATCAAGGTCGAGTTTACCAATTGATTGATCTATGCACAACCTGTGATATCTCAATTATATAAACAAATATAATGCGGAAAAGAAATAACACAGACACCAAAAGTTTTGTTAACGAGGAAACCGCAAATGCAGAAAACCCCCGGGACCTAGTCCATATTTGAACACCACACTGTATTAAGCCGCTACAGACACTAGCCTACTACAAGCTAACTTCAGACTGGAATGTAGTTGAGCCCTAACCAAGTCTCATACCGATTAAGGTATAGTCGCGTTCCTTACGCCTCTAAAACCACACCGGATTCTGCGCACTTGATTCCCTTAGTTGATCTCTCCCACAACTAAGAGTTGTTATGACCCAAAGTCGAAGACTTATAAACAAATTTGTCTCCCACAGATAAGTCTATTCTGTAGATAAATCTGTCTCCCACAGAAGTACCTACGAAGTTTTTGTTCCCTCTTTTGATAAATCAATGTCAGCAAGAATCATTTGATAATCCGGTCTTATACTCCCTAAGAGCAGCCTACAAATATCAATCACCTCACAATAACTTAACTATATGGTAGTGGAAGAAGTTATTGTGGAATCAAAAAGAATGAGACGAAGAGATTTGTGATTACTTTTTATATCTTACATAGCGGAGATAAATCTCGAGCAAATATTAGAGAAGATAAAACTCAATACGATAAAACAAGTAGATCAGAACACACAACTACAGAGAAAATAGTTGGGCCTGGCTTCACGAATCCCAAATGAAGTCTTCAAGTCATTAACCTATAATGGTTTTGGAAAAACCTAGGTTAAAGGAGAATCGACTCAAGTCGCAACTAGGACACAGAAAAGTGTCGGGATTAGGTTTTCCAGTTGTTAGAGTTTTCCCTTATATATTCTTTCAAATCAGGGTTTGCTTTCAATCAAAGCTAAGATAGCTTAGTAACAAAGCATTCAATATTCACTGTTAAATGAAAACCTGATTTATGATTCAAGCTAAGTCCGCTTAAAATCAAAGCAATATCTCTCCACTGTTAGATGGTTTAGCTTGCTACACACAAATGAAATATACCTTCATTTAGATATAGGTGACCGTACCTAAACGTGTATATTGAGTTGGCTCAATATAGTTAACCGAAGTTAGCCATATGAACACTTAAGTCTTAACCACATTCATCTAACACTTCTAGATCAACTATGATGATCAATCACTCATGAAAGATAATCAGTTGAATCTAATTCTGTTTCAAATAAAGCTGTTAAATTGTTCACTATTTCACGGAAATATATATGAACCAATTGAATCAAAAACTAATTGATTCATAAGAATCAATTCATGAACATTAAGCCACAGTTTGCAAATATTGTATTCCTTAATTCATAATTGTATTTGTTCATGAGTATGAAAACATATTTAACCGATTTTAGAACTTTAACCACTAAGTTTGCAAACAGGTACGCAAACTATAGCTTCCGGACTTTGGTCTTGTCCAACAGTTTGCAATCGGGTATGCATACTGTTATCCCGAACCTTAACTTAGGTAGAACCGTTTGCATACTGGTATGCAAAAATGGTTCCCGAACTTTAACAGCTAAAACCGTTCGCATACTAGGTATGCAAACAAGGTTCCTGGACCTGGATCATACCAAAACAGTTTGCATACTAGGTACGCACACTGTGTTCTATCCAAACAAAGGTTTTTGTTCTAAATTCCCATTTCAATCATTGAAACATCCTTAGAAGACGACAATAGCTATCTCACACAAACTATTAGCTTATAAATAATTTTCAAGTGATCGAATGATCAGTACGAAACTCTTTGAGTCGACATCAAATAATTGTCTCACACAAATCATGTAAGATGTTTCAAGGATATTTTCACATGATCATCTTTTGACTTATTATTTAGTTTCCAACAAATAAATTGTTTCCTACTAAACTCGTCAAAAATATGATGAACGTAGCTAAAACAAAAAGCTTCCCACACATATTTCGAGAAATAGATAAACGAGTTAAACGCAGCTCGAAATATCAAATGTGTATAATATAAAAGTCTATATATCTATACGACTTAGTCCCATTAGGATATAAAATAGAATAGACTTCTGAGTGATAGATAAATTTTAGTCTCCACATACCTTTTGTTGATGAAGTTCCTCCAAGCTCTCCTCAGTAGATCTTCTTCTTCAATCGATGAACGCCGTGAAGTCTAAAGCTCGGCTACACATTCTATCCTAATCCGAGACATAACTATAAGTAGACTATAAATCAAGACTTATAGTTTTGATCAACTAAACTTGACAAACAAGCTTGAGATAGCAACGCTTGCGAGTTCGACCGAGCAATGCTCTAAAAATCTTCCCCTTTGTTAATTAATTTGTTTGAACTAGTATTGAACTTTTTCAAGTCCTCTTCCAACATCTTGATTTTATCAAGAGCAGCAGTTAAATCAAACTCAAGTTGCTTTTTTCGAGAGAGAGAAACACTTTCTCTGTCTTTGAAACAACTCTGTTGAGAGTTAATCCTTGCTTCAGATTCTGCAAGTTTCTCTTCTAATAGGAAGTATTTTTGGTAAACATTATCACATTCAAGTGACTTTCTATACAGGTTTTCCTCAGAATCTTTGAGGATCGATTCGCAAGAGCGATTCGAAACATACAGACCTCCGTAAATCCTTTTCAATTTCTTGTTTTCTCGACAGAGAGGAGTCATAAGAGGTGTGACATGAGAATTTGTCATCTTCTTCTTTCTAACGAATCCAATAGCTTAACATACTTTGAGACTTCCTCATCAACATTTCTATCAATATATGAATCACATTTATCAGAAAGTTCATCCAAATGTTCTTCTAGGCGTGTTTCCCAATCAACAGTTTCTACCTCAGAAGAATGTTTAGATATTGACTTAGATATGACAGTTTTCTCAGCTGAATCCAAGCTTTGAAAATCATCTGGTAATTTCTGACATTGTACATTATTAGAGATACACTCGTCCATAATAATCAGATTGCTTCAAACATAGACTTACAAGGTCTTAGCGTGTTTGCCTGCTCTGGTACCAATTGAAAAAGCGGGGGTACAACAACCGCACCTATAATTCGTTCGACAATCTGTATGGACTAACTCCAATATAATTTCGAGAGCACCGGCTTATAAAGCGAGCGCAACCAAGAAATATATCAAAGAGTTATATCTTAATTTCTCAATACAATCTTCAATCGTACATATAGAAATTTGTGAGCCCGATTGATATGAGAAATAACTTGAATGGTACCAAAGACCAATGCCCAAGTTCCAATCAATTACTATCCAACAATCAAGGTCGGATTTACCAATTGATTGATCTACGCACAACATGTGATATTTTAATTATATAAACAAATATAATGCGGAAAATAAATAACACAGACACCAGAAGTTTTGTTAACGAGGAACCGCAAATGCAGAATAATCTCAGGACCTAGTCCAGATTTGAACACCGCACTGTATTAAGTCGCCACAGATACTAGCCTACTACAAGTTAACTTCGGACTAGAATGTAATTGAGCACTAACCAAGTCTCACACCGATTAAGGTATAGCCGCGTTCCTTACGCCTCTTGAACTACGCCGGATTCTACACACTTGATTTCCTTAGCTGATCTCACCCACAACTAAGAGTTGCTATGACCCAAAGTCGAAGACTTAAAAACTAATCTGTCACCCATAGATAAGTCTATTCTGATAGATAAATCCGTCTCCCACAGAAGTACCTACGAAGTTTTTGTTCTCTCTTTTGATAAATCAAGGTGAACATGAACCAATTGATAATCCGGTATTATACTCCAGAAGAGTATCCTAGAATATCAATCACCTCACAACAAATTAACTATACGGTAGTAGAAGAAGTTATTGTGGAATCACAACGAATGAGATGAAGGGATTTGTGATTACTTTTTATATCTTACATATAGGATATAAATCTCGATAAAATCTTAGAGAAGATAAAACTCAATACGATAGAACAAGTAATATCAGAACACGCAACTACAGAGAAAATAGTTGGGTCTGGCTTCACGAATCCCAAATGAAGTCTTCAAGTCGTTAACCTATAATGGTTTTGGAAAAACCTAGGTTAAAGGAGAATCAACTCTAGTCGCAACTAGGACACATGAAAGTGTCGGGATTAGGTTTTCCAGTTGCTATCTTTCTCACTTATATAGTCTTTCAAATCAGGGTTTGCTTTCAATCGAAGCTAAGATAGCTTAGTAACAAAGCATTTAATATTAACTGTTAGATGAAAATCTGATTTCAGATTCAAGCAAAGTATGCTTAAAACCAAAGGAATATCTCTCCACTATTAGATGGTTTTAGCTTGTTACACACAAATGAAATATACCTTCATTTAGATATAGGTAATCGTACATAAATGTATATATTGAGTTGGCTCAATAATAGTTAATCGAAGTTAGCCATATGAACACTTTTGTCTTAACCACATTTATCTAACACTTCTAGATCAAATATGATGATCAATCAGTCGTGAAAGATAATAAAATGAATCTAATTGTGTTTCAAGTAGAGTTGTTCAATTGTTCACTATTTCACAGAAATATATATGAACCAATTGAATCAAAATCGGATTGATTCATAAGAATCAATTCATGAACATTAAGCCACGGTTTGCAAAGATTGCATTCCTTAATTCATAAATGTGTTTGTTCATGAGCATGAAAACATGCTTAACCGATTTTAGAACTTTAACCACTAAGTTTGCAAACAGTTACGCAAACTATAGATTCCAGACTTTGGTCTTGTCCAGCAGTTTGCAAACGGGTATGCATACTGTTGCCCCGGACCTTAACTCAGGTAGAACCGTTCCCATACTGGTATGCAAACATGGTTCCCGGACTTTAACAGTTAAAATCGTTCGCATACTAGGTATGCAAACAAGGTTCCCGAACCTGAATCATACCAAAACAGTTTGCATAATAGGTACGCATATTGTACTGTATCCAGACAAAGGTTTTTATTCTAAACTCCCATTTCAATCATTGAAACATCCTTAGAAGACGACAATAGTTGTCTCACACAAACTATTAGCTTATAAGTAACTTTCAGGTGATCGAATGATCAATACGAAACTTTACGAGTCGACATCAAATGATTGTCTCACGCAAATCATGTAAGATGTTTCAAGGGAATTTCACATGATCATCTTTTGACTTACTATTTAATTTCCAATAAATAAATAATTTCCAACAAAACTCGTCAAGAATATGATGAACGTAGCTAAAGCAAAAAGCTTCCAACACCTATTTCGAGAAATAGATAACTGAGTTAAACTCAGCTCAAAATATTAAATGTGTATAATATATAAGTCTATATAGCTATACGAATTAGTCTCATTAGGAGATAAAATAAAATAGACTTCTAAGTGATAGATAAGTATTTGTCTCCACATACCTTTTGTTGATGAAGTTCCTCCAAGCTCTCCTCAGTAGATCTTCGTCTTCAATCGATGAACACTGTGAATTCTAAATCTCAACTACACATTCTATCCTAATCCGAGGCATAGATATATGTAGACTAGAAATCAAAACTTACAATTTTGATCAACTAAAGTTGACAAACAAGCTTGAGATAGAAACGCTTGCGAGTTCGACCGAGCAATGCTCTAACCATGCTTTTTAGTAAAGCAGACACCAATACAGTCAATTATATTTCCACTGTTCTACAAGAATACTACACCATTGTTGGTCAGCTTGTTAACTACTCAAATTCTTTAAAAACTTCAGTAAAAATGTCCCACCATCTTATGAAGAAGAGATCATTCAATTTTTGGAGTTAACAGAATGGATAAAGAGGAAAAATACTCGGGGGTGAAGATTCTTCAACAAGGTCTAAGGATTTCTAACTTCAACTTCCTGATCGAGAAATTTGAAGAGAAGCTTGCAGGATGGAAAAGAAATTCTCTATCACATGCACGAAAAACTATGCTCATACAGTCGGTGTTGGCCCTTATCCCAGTTTACTACATGGAAACCTCTCTAATACCAAAAAATGTATTGAACAAGCTTACTCAAATAATTAGATATTTCTGGTGGGGACACAACAGAGACAAGAGAAAAATGCATTTCTTGAAGTGGGAATGGTTCAACATGGCCAAAGAAAAAGGAGGTCCAGGGATCAGATCTCTCAGTGATCTAAATCAAGCACTAATGGCAAAGCATGCCTGGAGATTTTTACAAGACCAAGATAGTTTGTGGGCAAATCATGTGTGCTAAGTACTTAAGAGGACATTCTTTCGGGATGTAAAGAAAATAAGATGTTTCTCAACTACATGGGATGCAATGTTAGATAACAGAGTCTGCATCAAGAAAGGGTGTGTATGTCTAGTCGGGATTGGAGAAGAAATCAACATTTTCTCTGATCCATGGATCAAAGACATTATGAATTCAACACCATCAAAATACTCTGAAATTTTTCCAAAAATCATCAAAGTGAAACAGCTCATCGATGGTGACACTAAACATTTGGACATGCAGCTAATCCAGCAAATCATGGACCCCTTCACTGCCAGCCAAATTCAATAAACTTCAATTAGTTTCAATTCTTCAGATAAGCTCATTTGGAAACTCACCCCTTACGGAGAGTTTACTTCCCAATCTTTTCAGAAGCTATTTATGGAGAATTATGGTGAATCGTCAAATCATGGTGAGGTCATCTTCTCATGGAAGACGTTTTGGAAAGTCGATAAAGTTGCACCAAAAATAAAGACATTATGTGGAGAGATTACACAATAATGTTGAAGTGGTGCAGAAGGTTGGAAGATTCATTGAAGGCGTTTCAGTGGAATGCTGCATATGCAATAATACAGTTGAAACTATTGAACATATCCTCTTTCAGTGTGATTTATTTCAAG
The DNA here is from genome assembly GCF_003573695.1 of Papaver somniferum. NCBI lineage: Eukaryota > Viridiplantae > Streptophyta > Magnoliopsida > Ranunculales > Papaveraceae > Papaver > Papaver somniferum. Next base: position 13,770,291 of record NW_020621936.1, on the reverse strand, counting down.
CAATCTGGTTTACTTCCCCTTTCGGATTAAGACTTCAAGGTAATGCAGAGATTACTTTACCTGCACTGTCGCAAAGTTGGCTTCAGATGAACGAAAATTATTATTCTATCTCGCTGGGAATGGCCATCTTTTGGGCTATTTGGAAAGTAAGAAACGAGAAGAACATCACTGTGCATGGAGCTTTGAAGATTGCACTTTTTTAGTTTAATCTCTATTACAACCCTCTTGCTACAAGCGAAACTGAGGTTGATGAAAACAATTCCCTGGTTACAGATGAAGCTGAATAAAGATGGAATGCACCGGTGATACCTTTCATAAAAATTAACGTGGATGCAATGGAGTTAATGCTTGTGCCGCCATTGCAAGAGACCACAATAATACATGTCTTGGAGCTAGCACTCGTATTGGCAGATCTGACACTCCTATTATTGCTGAAGCAGATGGGTTCAGTTTAGCAGTTGAGTTAGTAATCTGGCTAGACATCAAGGATACCATCATTGAAGGGGATTGTCAGATGGTTGTTAAAACTCTAACTGGAGTTTTGAAAAGACCTCCCTGCAGAATTTGGAAGATAAGGGATGACATAAAGGATTATATGACCAACTTCTTGTGAGTTCAAGTTTGTTCCTGAAATGACTAACTGGCCAGCTCACAAGCTAGCGGGTTATGCTTTTTCCCACAACGTCCAAGGCAAGTGGACAAGTTAACAGATTCCTACTAGTTTAGCCTCTTTCTGGATCGAAGCTACTAGTTAGTTTTTTCTTTCTTTCTGCTTTTTTTTGTTTACCAAAAATAAAATAAAATTGAAGACTAAAAATTACAATTAAAATTTTAAAAATAAAAGAGTAAACAAAAAAAATATAAAAAGTGTTGTAACAACGTTATTAGACACATTATAATTATTTTCACGCCAAGGTTTGAAAAACGACAGTTTTTCCGAGAAAACGGCCGTTAAAGTGGTTAGGCCTATATATCGTTCCCGTGAGGGTTACTGATACCCGTGTCTAGATAACACCGATAAATAGGGAAAACAACGTTATTTAGACATGTTATAACCGTATTCACTCATGTAATAACCGTTTTTCTAAAATTATTTTTTACGTGTTTTCTTATTCTAGATAACATTTTAACATAAGTTTTGTATACTGTTTTTTCAGTTTTCACACCCGTTATTTCTGTTTTTTAGAAGAAAAAATATATAAATATATTTTACCTTAGTTTTATTCCTAAAATAAAAGATTAAAAATTACAATTGACAAAATCAAAATACATGCAAACAAATAAAATAAAAAACGTAGTAACAATGTTATTTAGACCTGTTATAACTGTTTTCACGCATGTTAAAACCGTTAGATAGGAAATATAGATCATAATTTATTTATTTATTCTATTTAACTATCATCACATGCATAATTTTTGACAAACGTTAAAGAATGTATTTTCCCTCAAAGAACATGTTTCTTTGCCCGAAACGTGCTCACATCGTCAAAACACGTTATAACGGTCACGACTTATTATGGTAACCCGACCTATGACCCATTTTTCAAACGTTGTTTCACGCACATTATAAGTTTATCACAGTTAGATAGAAATTTTATGGGAGAGGAGAGAGAGTATCCGATTTTCGCGTGGCTACAATGGAGATTAGATCATCATCGAATAAGATCAGATAAAGGGTTACGGGGTCAGATCAGAGTTTAGGGAAGAGCTTGCAGGGTTTGAAGACGAATACTGGTATTACTAAGAAGTGGGTTGAGGTTGTAAGTGGAGATATAATGGTATCTGGGGTTTCTTCATCTTCAAGTTTGGATCAGGAAAATGGTAATGCTTGGAAAGTGGTCCCAAACAAAAAATCAAAGAGCAAAATGCAGTCTGTCAAGTTTCGATCGATTGCAAATACAATTCTTTCATTGTTTCCATAGTTTCAAATGGTTTTTGCTGGAGGAAAAAACAAGAAATACTAAGGATGTTATTCAAGTTTTGGTGAGTAGAGAAACTAATGTTTGGATGAAGAATATAATGAGAAAGGAATAAAAAAAGAACTTTTATGGGCAATGGTACTGGATGTTTCATAGAAACGATGAACATATTATGTTCTCAAGAAATGAAAATAAGTATGGAGAATTTTTCAGAGCTTCATTTCATCCAACAAAAAAAGACAATCAATGTGCTTTCCAGCTGAGTCTGTTGATTTCAAATGGTCTCATTTTACTATAACTTTCTCGGATATTGTTACGTCAAGAACAAAGTTTGGTAATGAGGAATCTCATTCTTCACAGGTTGTTATGGAACCAGTGATTAATTCCTCGACAAGTAATTGGGAGTTAGCTTTGATTGTTGAAGTTTCTAATGAGAACAAAACATGGGATCAAGTTGGTTATAAAATTGCTAGGAGATTTGAATTCAAAAATAATTTTGATCTATTTCCTTTTGATGACAAGAGAGCTTTTTTCTTTGTTACTGCGGAGATAAAACAAGATTTAGTCAGAAGAGGGTTTTGGATTATTAATGGGACGTCACTTAGACTTTTACCATGGTGGAATTCTGTTAATGCAATTTCACATTTCAACAATATTTATGATAACTCATGGATTGAGATCAAAGGAGTTCCGTTCAATTTTTGGGGTGATTCTTTATTTAGATCACTTGGAAACAATTTTGGTGGTCTTTTGGAAGTACATTCATCCACATTATATTGGGAAGATATTTCTGGTATTCGTATTAAGGTAAAAAATATTGTTTATTTTGTTAGAGCATTGCTCGGTTGAACCCACCAAGAGTTGGAACGTCAAGTTTGGCTGTCATATTTTAATGAATCAAAACTCATTTTAAGATTCGCTTGATTATGTACTAGAGTCAACTTCGTATAGGTTAGCTTGAAAGTATTAGGATACGAGACATTACAAGTATTTCAAAGACTTGAAGAAGTGAAGAAGTAAGAAGCTACAACAACATCATCATCCTTCCACTTGAGGTTAGTGATATTTGACTTAAACTGTTTCATTCCCTAACGTACCTTTCAAGTCGTGCATATTGAAAACAAAACTGCGAAGCATGAACACTCTAGATAGACATAGTATTTAGGAATACAATACGAGGTTTATTGCTTAACCATTAAACTTTGTAGATAAGACATCGACATAGTCGTTTAAATTCTATTGTGATTATGTATAGGTATGAGGTGAGGATTTCATCCTAGGAAACAATGTTCTACATGTGTTTTAAGGAAGTAAGTTCATAAACTTGTTTATGAATCGAAAAGGAAATCTCCATGCGTTATTGGTATTGTTATTCATTGCATATCTTGTGAACAACCAATATGTGTGATTTAGTATAACCGCTCATGACTTGTTTATGTTCTTGGTAAACCTATTCACAAAGTCCTGACTTATGTATTGGTATGACTTTTATTAGTGAAACCGATTTTAAGTAATCACCTGAGATAGTATGATTGAGTTTGTGATTTTTGTATGACCGACTCTGGGTAAAGGGGAACCGATCCTAGTAAGAGGTGCAACACATCACAAAGGGGAATCGATCCTTGTATGAGGTGCAACAAGTTTTTAGAAGAAAGGGGAACCGATCCTATGGACATGTGCAACACATACAAGTTAGATACCATATATATATATGGAGAACTGATCCTAGTACCTAGTCAACCTAATTTTGGAAAGCTAGTGTGACTATGCACAGTACTCACATGGAGGTAGAACCCAAACTTGTTTTGGTAGAACCGTTAAACCCATGATTTGTGATTGAGTGTTCTTGATCAATCACATAGTTCTTGAAAGTCATATGAACCAATTCTAAACTTGTTTGGAAGTGTGGCAAATCGGTTTCAAGGATGTAAGTATGAAAGAGGACTTACAAAGTAAGGATGTCGACATACTTTGAACACGTACAATAATGTTTATCTTTTATTGTTCAAAGTTATTCCTTAATAGCTAATGGAAGGAAATCCCAGGATTGAAATATAAATAAGTTAACAATCTTTTATTTAAGGTTTTTAATTTTATTTTAGGAAAACAAGAACTAGTAATGTGCATTTACTAGTTGAAGATTTTGCGAAGTGATTTTCGGTCATTATTTTGGAAAGAGCATTTCCGGGAATTATGGAAACCGAATTTGGAATATATTGCATATCTTGAGAATATTTTCGGTTTTGTAAATTCCTTGGTGTCCAAACTTCCTTGTATATAAATACTTGAAGTTTGCATTTCTAGCAAACTAATCCTTCGTAACAACAAACTTCCTCGGCTGTGTTGTTACTGGTATAACCACCTATTCGGAGAGGAGAGTAACCTAATTAGGCTAAATCTCTTACGGCCGCTCAGTTTAAAGTCTTCTTTGGGATTTAGAATCTCTATTAGTACCGTTGGTGGGAAACTAGATAATTGTGGTTTATCTTGTGTTTTCGATTGATTTGATTGACTAACGGTGGTTGAACTTTGATTGCACCTAATTTTTTTATGCTTGAGAATCTTCTCTCCTGATATAAGATTCACTCAAACTAGATCGAAGTTTCGACATGGATCTTTAGACTGTTTGCAGAAAGACGATCTTGTGATAATCCATTGTTAACAGACTCTGTTTTGTGTGTGATTGATCACAAGAGATTCAAGTTGTGTGCAGGTGTTTATTTAATATCTAAGAAGATTTGAAGACAAAGAAGATATTGAATATTTCTGATTTGGGGTTCATAATCTTTGGTGTGCACAATACTTGTTTCGGTATAACAAGATCCAACTATAATCGGTTTATCCTTGTTGTAGATTGGATTGATTAGTTGTGTAGACCGGCATCAATACAATTCTTTGTGATTAAACGTATTGATTGCAAAACTTAACAATTACTTTGGTAGTTGAGAATAAGATAGATCTAAGAAACTGACGAAGGAGTTTATTGAGATAACACAGAAGAGCCTTTGTCGAACTCACATCACTTGGTTGAAGAGAGTTGATACCAAACAAATTTGTTGTTCCTTTACTGTTTGGAATACGAACCAAAGGAATTTTTCCAAGTACGTGACTTATTCATAAGTTGGAGGCGTGGGAATACAGACGGAACTAGGTGAACTGTAGGTTTAGTTGTTTGGTCTCAACTATACGAAGTTGGTTTAATTTTGTGTAGCGGCTTAATCCTGAGAGTATTCAATTTTGGACAAGGTCCCGGGGTTTTTCTGCATTTGCGGTTTCCTCGTTAATAAAATCTTGATGTGTCATTTACTTTATATTTTCGCATTATAATTATTTTATTATAATTAAAGTAAATTACACAACCGTTAATTCCTATTTACTTGATAAGCAATACTATTGAGTTTGGTTGAGTCCGGACCTTTTTATCAAGTAAACATACTTCGTTGTTCTATTGTCTCGATCTCGTATCCATAGACGATCACACTAAGTGTGAGCCGATTAGTTGCATTGTCTCGACTCAGTCCATAGACAATCACTTTCGGAGAAAGGACTTAGGTAGGAAAAAAGTTTTAGCTTGTAAGTCGTGTCCCTCGCCTTTTCAATTGGTTTCAGAGCAGGCAAACACGAAAAGATCTAACAATCTGTGTTTGGTGCGATCCAACCCATAAGAATGAATCTAATAAGTGATTCAGTTAACGTACCACCAAGATTTAATGGGACAAATTACCCATTATGGAAATCGGCTATGAAAGCTTTTCTTCAATCCCGAGATTGTAATACTTGGCTATTAATCGAAGACGGATACCAACAACCGATGGATTATTCGGAGTCAGAGTTTAAACGCTTAGCGTCCTATACTCTTGAAGAAAGAGCTCTTGCAAAGCAGAATTCGGATGGTTTAAATGCCATCATACATGCAGTTAGTCATGATCTTCTACATCATGTGCTGACCTGTAGAACTTCTAAAGAGGCATGGGATATTCTTGAGAACAAATTCGAGGGAGATGAATATCTGAAAAACAAGTTAGACTTCTTTCCCTTTCATCTGAATGGGAACATCTCAAAATGGATGATAATGATACTTTCGAGGAGTTTAATTCTAAACTTTCTGAGATAGTCAATGCATCTTTCTTTCTTGGAAAGGCTATACCTAAAAAGGAAATAATGTGCAAAATTCTCAGATCGTTACCATCCAGATACGAGTCTAAGAAACATGCCATAATAGAAGGTAATGATCTTTCTATACTTTCTCGAAGCTCTCTTGTAGGAAAGTTAAAGATTTTTGATAAAGAAATTATGCTGAAGAATCAAACTGAGAAACGTTGCCAAAAGGACAAGGTATATGTTGAAAAAGAGTTTGACTCAATGGTAGGTTCGAAAACCTACAATAAAATACTGTAAGTGCACAGCGTCTAACTAGTAGACAATGGCAAGTACAGGTCGTTCCCACGAGGAGTGTGAAAATACTACTTCTAACTAATACCAAGACCAAATAATTAAATAGATAATGTTTAATGAGTTTTCAGAAATCTGAAACAAAATGAAACAATAAATAATTTTAACGAAAAAACAGAATGATAGAAGGTTGTTAGGATTTTCGGTTTCCACCAATTAATTATGCAAACTATACTAATCTTTAAAAATCTATTCCATGCATTTTCAAATATTGTTTCTCCGCTTTAGTTTTCTTCGCTTCATGAATAGTGATTCTAAAGCATTACCTATCTATCCTTGCATACCACGTCTAGGGATTTAACCGAAGCACGAAATATCAATTCAAAAGAATAAATAATCAAGAAAATCACATGAACAATAAAATACCAAGCTATATGAAGAAAAACTACTAGTTATTTAAATCATTATTGAGCATATAAATGTAGAGTTTACACAATTAAATTGGTTTCCACCCAAACCCTAACATAACTCTAACTAGCCATGGCTTTCTCAAAAATAATAAACATATTAAAATCAAACTTTAGCTAAAGATAAACGAAGAATCGAAACCAAAACTCCAAAATCCTTCTCCTGTTTCTCTTCCAGCTCTGCGGCCGGGCGCCCCCTAGTATATTTTGAAACAACACATAAATATATCTCACAAATGAATTCACGTTTTTCTTCTTCGTCGCCACATCACCTCCCAATAGAAGTCTGCCACATGTCATGAAAATATAAATTCACCCAATGATGTTGTGCCGCGTGTCATAATATGACGAGACATTGTAAAGTATCACCGAATCTCCACTTTCCATAGTATATGAATTTCATTTAGAAAGCATGATATTTTCTTGCATGTGATGGGTCCCACCTTAACTGTATTTGCAAAATGAAGTCAGTTGGATTCAAATATTCTTTCAGATTCTTTATATAAATATAGCAAGAGAACTTATGTAAGGACAAGATATATTAATCTTTCCTTTTTCTTCATTTGCACGTGGTCATGGAGGTGATATTCTTCCATTCTTATGATAACAATAATAAAGTCACTCTTGACCAATCTTAGGTGGCATTAGTGTGCTGACATCGACTCGCTTCACCATTAAGTCTCACATTTTGATGTTTATTCTCTGGATGATCGAATTCACTTGTACTTTCTGCAAAAGTACTAAAATAGTGTCATTAGTCAAAATATTGAGTCCTAGCTAATATAAATATGGGTATAAAGTGTAGCACTTTCGTCTATGTTGTTTCAATTGCTTCCGATTGAGGTGAATAATTATGCAAGTTAATTTAATTGGGTTGTATGAATTATTTATGGCTTAACGAAAGAAAATTTTTATGGGATCGATTGTTTAGTCCAATTCGATTCCGGATAAGAGAAACCAAGTTTATCTTAGTTGGACTTATCAAAATGGAGGTTTCGGTTATTCAAGTCTAATCGAATGCATTAACAAGAAAACTAGTTAACTAACCTAGTATTTGTCTTGTTTAAAAGTGAAAGGTCTAAGTTATATGGATAATTAGAGCCTGATGAGAAAAATAGAGTTATCTTTATTTTGGTCTTATCGAACGAAGCGGTTGTATTTGTACAATCGGTTTAGCAAAGGAACTAAGGTGCTTAGTTAATTTTTGGTTTGCTAAACTATTAGGGAAAATGCTTTAGGCAATTGTTTCTTTGATAACATATCAAAACAAATTACTTTGTAGTTTCGATTTTGATATTGGTTATCAGAAATGGTGTGTGGAACCCTCGTGCTTAACTCTATAGGTTTGCAAGTCTATTTTGAGATTTGTAAGATTCTTTTCGATTTGTCCTTTATTTTTTCGTTTCTTTGTCATTTTGTGACAAAAAGTGGGAGAAATATACGGAACAAACAAGTGATACTGGCATTGATTTTATATTGATTGATATCACTAAAGGAAAAGGGCATTGGTACTTAAACGTTTATCTAACGAAAGAGTGAAAGCATAGACTAAGGGGGGGTAACATATCATTACCAAGGGAATCGCAAAGACATGCGGATTGATAAAATCTACCTATCTTACCTTTAGGGGGAGTATTAGATTTGTTATTATAATGTCAACAACGACATTTAAGGATTGAATGTATACATGTTATTGTGTTGTTGAATTCGGGAATCAAGCGTATGTGTAATGAATTCTTGTAATTTGTTTATCCATATGACTGTAAGAGTTTTGTCACTAAAATTGACAAAGGGGGAGATTGTTAGAGCATTGCTCGGTTGAACCCACCAAGCGTTGGTATGTCAAGTTTGGTTGTCATATTTTAGTGAATCAAAACTCATTTAAAGAGTCGCTTTGATTATGTACTAGAGTCAACTTCGTATAGGTTAGCTTGAAAGTATTAGGATATGAGACATTACAAGCATTTCGAAGACTTGAAGAAGTGAAGAAGTAAGAAGCTACAACGACAACATCATCCTTCCACTTGAGGTTAGTGATATTTGACTTGAACTGTTTCATTCCCTAACGTATCTTCCAAGTCGTGCATATTGAAAAAAAAACTGCGAAGCATGAACACTCTAGATAGACATAGTATTAAGGAATACAATACGAGGTTTATCGCTTAACTATTAAACTTTGTAGATAAGACATCGACATAATCATTTAAATGCTACTGTAATTATGTATGGGTATGAGGTGAGGATTTCATCCTAGGAAATAATGTTCTACATGTGTTTTAAGGAAGTAAGTTCATAAACTTGTTTATGAATCGAAAAGGAAATCGCCAGGAGTTATTGGTATTGCTATTCATTGCATATCTTGCGAACAACCAATATGTGTGATTTAGTATAACCGCTCATGACTTGATTATGTTCTTGGTAAAACTATTCACAAAGGCCTGACTTATGTATTGGTATGACTTTTATTAGTGAAACCGATCTTAAGTAATCACCTGAGATGGTATTATCGAGTTTCTGATTTGTTTATGACCGACTCTGGGTAAAGGGGATCCGATCCTAGTAAGAGGTGCAACACATCACAAAGGGGAACCGATCCTTTTATGAGGTGCAACAAGTTTTTAGCATAAAGGGGAACCGATCCTATGGACATGTGCAACACATTTTTAGGCAAAGGGGGCCGATCCTATGGACATGTGCAATACATACAAGTTAGATACCATACATATGTGGGGAACCGATCCTAGTACCTAGTCAACCGAATTTTGGAAGTGTGACTATGCACAATACTCACATGGTGGTAAAACCGAAACTTTTTTTGGTAGAACCGTTAAACCCATGGTTTGTGATTGAGTGTTCTTGATCAATCACATAGTTATTGAAAGTCAGATGAACCAATTCTAAACTTGTTTGGAAGTGTGGAAAACCGGTTTCAAGGTTGTAAGTATGAAAGAGGACTTACAAAGTAAGGATGTCAACATATTTTGAACACGTACAGTAATGTTTATCTTTTATTGTTCAAATTTATTCCTTAATAGACAAAGAAAAAAAATCCCAGGATCGAAATATAAATAAGTTAAGAATCTTTTATTTAAGGTTTTAATTTTATTTTAGGAAAACAAAAATTAGTAATGTGCATTTACTAGTTGAAGATTTTCCAAAGAGATTGCATTTCCAGGAAGTATGGAAACCGAATTTGGAATATATTGCATATCTTGAGAATATTTTCGGTTTTGGAAATTCCTTGGTGTCCAAACTTCCTTGTCTATAAATACTTGAAGTTTTCATTTCTAGCAAACTAATCTTTCGTAACAGCAAACTTCCTCGGTTGTGTTGTTACTGGTGTAGACGCCTATTCGGAGAGGAGAGTAACCTAATTAGGCGAAATCTCTTACGAACGCAGTTTAAAGTCTTCTTTGAGATTGAGAATCTCTATTGGTACCGTTGGTGGGAAACTAGATAATTGCGGTTTATCTTGTGTTTTATATTGATTTGATTGACTAACGGTGGTTGAACTTTGATTGCACCTAGTTTGTTTATGCTTGAGAATCTTCTCTTCTGATATAAGATTCACTCAAACTAGATCGAAGTTTCGACCGGGATCTTTAGATTGTTTTTAGTTCTAAAGACGATCTTGTAATAATCCATTGTTAACAGATTCCGTTCTGTGCGTGATTGATCACAAGAGATTCAAGTTGTTGTGTGCAGGTGTTTATTGAAGACAAATAAGATATTGAAGGTTTCTGATTTGGGGTTCATAATCATTGGTGTGCACAATACTTGTTTAGTAAGAGGATCCAACTTTAATCGGTTTATCCTTGTGGTAGATTGGAATAATTAATTGTGTAGATCGACATCAATACAATTCTTTGAGATTAAAAGTATTGACTACAAAATCTTAACAATTACGTCGGTAGTTGAGAATAAGATAGATCTAAGAACCTGACGAAGGAGTTTATTTTGATAAACAGAAGAGCCTTTGTCGAACTCACATCACTTGGTTAAAGAGAGTTGATACTAAACATATTTGTTGTTCCTTTACTGTTTGGAATATGAATCAAAGGAATTGTTCCAAGTACGTGACTTATTCATAAGTTGGAGGCGTGAGAATACAAACGGAACTAAGTGAACTATAGGTTTAGTTGCTTGGTCTCAACTATACGAAGTTGGTTTAATTTTGTTAGCGGCTTAATCCTTAAAGTATTCAATTTTGGACAAGGTCCCGGGGGTTTTCTGCATTTGCGTTTTCCTCGTTAATAAAATCTTGTTGTGTCATTTACTTTATATTTCCGCATTATAATTATTTTATTATAATTAAAGTAAATTACACAAACGTTAATTCCTATTTACTTGATAAGCAATCCTATTGTGTTTGGTTAAGTTTGTACCTTTTTTTATCAAGTAAACATACTTCGTTGTTGTATTGTCTCGATCTCGTATCCATAGACGACCACACAAAGTGTGAACCGATTAGTTGCGTTGTCTCGACTCAGTCCATAGACAATCACTTTCGGAGAAAGGACTTATAGGTAGGAAAAGTTTTAGCTTGAGGTATATTTGGGTGCCCTCGCCTTTCCACATTTATCTTCAAGTTCTTTGTTTCATTTTAATGGAGTATCCTTTACTGTTAACATCCAACCTTTGAAACTCGTTAATGGCGAACCAGAATTATTGTTCAAAAAAGTCAGTGTTCCTAAAATCATATTTGACTCAGCAATTATACCGGTAATTTAGCCTCCAGAAAATATAAAGAATGTTTCAGTCAATATTCCCTTTCCAAATGTAGTTCAGCCAGTTTTACGTCCGCATGACTTACGGCGTAAAGAATTACTCAGAAGATTTTCTCAACCGGTGCAACAACAGGAGGTAATTTCAAAGCCAAATTCAAATTCAAAATTTTCCTCCAAAAATTCGGGTATGGACTTATCCGGGTCGGATTCAGATTCTAGTTCAAATTCTGCTTCTGGTTCAGATAATTCAAATTTGGATTCAACGGCTACTTTGGAGAATAATTCAAATTCTATTTCTTCAACGGTTTTGTCTCTAATTTTCATAGAGAGGATGAAGTTAATGATTATTTGGAAAATGTTGTTTCAATTCCTTATCTTCAGAAGTTAGATGTAGAATGTTTGGAAGAAGCTACTCCGATTTCGGTTATCGAACCAATTCAAAATGTGGAGAAATTTACTATGCTTCATCAAACTACTGAGAAATGGAGTACTCTCAGACATAAGGTATGTCCAGACTTGAGAAACCAATTTGAGGATGTTTTAATTCAAATGGTTAATTTAGGACCAAAAATTGGGCTAAACTATGAAGGTTCAAAGGAGGAGATTAATGATGCTATGATGGAAGCTATTAGAGAGCATCTCAGAAATTTTGATAAGAACCGTGTCAATTTAATTTCATCTTAATTTGGTTTTCTTCTAGATTTATTGGTTTGCTTTTTTTTAATGAAGATTGTTTGCTGGAACATTAGAAGTTTAAATGATTTGAACAGAAGAGATATTGTTAAGAAGAAAGTTAGAGATTGGAAGCCCACAATTTTACTTCTTCAAGAGACCAAATTCCAACTTTGTACAGATTTAATTGCTTGGCAATGCTGGGGAAATAAGCATGTTAAATGGATTGATTCACCATCTCAAGGAAGCTCTGGAGGTATCCTATGTCTTTGGGACTCTTCTAAGATTAATGTTTTTGATTTCCTCATGGGTCATTATTCTATTACACTCTTATGTAAATATATTGGTACTTCTTTTGATTGGATGTTTACCGGCATTTATGACCCTTGTGCCTCTTACACTGAAGATGTCAAACTATTTTGGAGAGAATAAGAAGAAGTTCGTAGTTTATGGAATCACCGATGGGTCATTGGTGGTGATTTTAAAGAGATTCTCTTTGGACATGAAAGATCAACAGGCAATAATATTACTATTGGCATGAAGAAGTTGAACTAATTCATATCTAAGCATCAACTTATTGATCTTCCACTCGTTGGTGCTTCTTTTACATGGACGAATAATCAAGTGAAAAGCGTGAGAAGTCGTATTGATAGATTCTTAATCTCCATTCCTTGGGATTTAAAATATCCTAATGTAATTCAACAATCTCTCCCAAGACCAGTCTCTGATCATAACCCTATAGCTCTTATTTGTGATGGTTTGAAGCGTGGTCCTTCTCCGTTTCGCTGTGAGTATAATTGGTTCTCTCATCCAGATTTTTTATCTTTAATTAAAAGTTGGTGGGAGTTTTTTTTCTGTTTCAGGTAATCCACGTTTTGTTTTCTATAAAAAGCTACAAATGTTGAAGCCAAAACTAAAGGATTAGAGCAAGCAAGAATATGGAGAATTAGAAAGAACGCTGGAGGAACTTGAGGAGATTTTTTCCAATTTGGACATTGAAGAAGATCTTCATAATGGGCTTTCTGCTGATCAGTGGGATGAAAGAGTGGCTGCTAGACAAGATATGTGCAGGCCTACTTTGGTGAGAGCTGAGAAGTGGAGAGCTAGAGCTAGAGTTGAAGATATGAAGAATAATGAAAAAAATACTAAATATTTTCACAGATTGGAAAATGACAACAGAAGAAAAAGCTACATTGGTTCTATTAAGGTAAACGGAATTCAAACTGATAAAGAGGATGAGATTAAGAATGGCATTGTTGATTTTTTTTTCATAACATTTTCAAAGCTAATTCTCAAAGACATGTCAACATGGAAGAAATGCATTTCAATACAATTTCTGAGGAGGTTTGTGCTAATTTGGAGAAGGATTTTGATGAAGAGGAATGTTTAAAAGCTATCAAATTGCTTGGTCAAAATAAAGTTCCTGGGCCTGATGGCTTTCCAATGAGATTTTATCTGTTATATTGGGACATTATTAAGTATGACTTCATGTTGGTGGTGAAGGATTTACAGGTTAGAGGTTTTCTTGATTGGTCAAAGTAACACAAAAACCCCAACAAAACAAAAGTAACTCGCGGTTGATGAAACCAAAATTTGGTTTCATCATAAAATTTGGTGAAACCCCAAAGAATTTGATGAAACCAATTTTGAACTTTGGGATTTTCGTATCAATTTTTAAAATTTGGGGTTTTTATATCAATTTTGTTTAAGATGGAGGTTTAATGTATCCCAATATTTGAGTGGGATTTTTATACCACAAATTTGGTCACCTTGGATTTTTATGACTAGTTTTGATTTTATAATAACATATAATGCGCTTCTGTCCTAGATAACGGTCACCGTGAGCCGCGGTCAGTTTCTCAAACTTCAACTCGACAACACAAAATCATCCCCATCGAAACCATGGGGACCAAACGACTGAAGTCAACTCCATTTTACATTATCTTGCTCCTAATTAAACTAGCTACAGTGTATGTGTCACGATGCGCCCTAACATGTTCACTATTCATGATGCGACCTAACATATTATTCAACATTCGTCGTATGCAGTCTTGTTTTAAGAGAGAGTAGTGGTCCAATGTACACCGACCACATCTAAAGCCAAAAATGGTCATCAATATGTTACTATTTTTTTCATCCGGAGAAGAATAGCTAACGACCGGAATAAAAAATCAAAAGTTCTCTCATCTCTCTAGTAAGTTGCCTCAACATGTTTCTAACCTATTTTGAGAAAAGACTCTCAAGCTACAATACTAAGAAAAATGTTATTTATAAATCTCCATGTATTTTAAAAAAAAAAAGAATACACAAAATTGTGCACCCCGCGTTCCATAAATTTCCTATAAAATGTAAAATATAGGGATGGCAATTTTCCCCATCCGAACCCATCCCCATATGTACCTAATCCTATTTGATAGGTTTTCCCCGTATAATCGGGATGTGGTCGGGTATGGGTAAGCTAGTTATGCGGGGATGGGATTTAAGGTCCTCACCCAATACGCGCCCCGTACCTTTCATATATAGGGTTTTTAATTTTATTAAAAGGTATTCTTATAGATTTTATTCAAATCCAATTATCTGAATAGAGTATTACATTAACTGGTTGGAAGCCTAACAAGCTAAGCTCCAACAACGTACTACTACATTAATTGAACAGGTTGTCGTGTTAGTAGTATGGGGCGTGGCCGGTCGGCAAGGAGGGGCGTCTGCTAGAGCAAACCGACCGGCCAAGTTGCCCGGTCGTGCCTCCTTCCACTACTTTCCAACTTAGTCGCGGATTCCTTCTTTTATTCTTTATTTGATTTTTGGTAGGATTCGACTCCCACTATCTACATGGTAGCTTGGTTTCCTAGCATGCCTAGGTTTGATATCGACCAATAGGGATCGATAATCTGTGTAGGCCTCGTTTTAGGGCAAAAACCTAATTTTGTAAACTGACATAAAATTATGTCAAAATTGATTTTTTGCGAGCTGCCACAAAATTAATCAATCATAGTGAATTTTGTGCGTTGGCATAAAATTACTAATTTTTGGCTACTTTTGCAAGTAGCACGTTTCTCGATGGAACGACTTGCAGTGCCTCTTATGCACATCTTAATCTGAACATTAAGAAAACTCATACTTTCAGCTACGAACTAACACAAATTTAATGTTAGTTATTTAAGAGTTCAGTCGGGAACATAACATAAGATAGACGCTCAGCAAACCTTGCATTAATGAATAATGCAAGCAAGAGCTTCGACAAAATCTCCAGAATATTGGTGATTCTGCAATCGACACTATTCTAATTAAAATTTTGTACATAAATATACTGAATTGCTCGGTACATATTGTAAGCAGAGTGGCGTAAGCGCTCGTCAGCTTTAAACAACTCTTACTTCTTTGCAGAACAAGAGTACATAAATTTAGGGTTTTACGGTTTTAGCCTTGAACTAAAAACCACCATGAACATTAAGTCCCCTGCTTAGCACGTAAAAGTGACATTGTTGCGGGGTAAGCACTGGATGGTGATAGATGAAAATAAAATTCATGAGAAGAGTAAACGGACGTTACCAGGAGAGAGGCCGGCCCGGCCTTTGAGCAGGACATGTTTAGTGAAGCGTCGAGGCAAGTAGCAATCACCCTCTTAGCATGCGCCGACTAGTTCTAGGTAGATAAGCAAATAGTCAGCTAATATCCCGCATCCAGAGCCTGTATACACGGAGATAGGGAATCCTTTCCTTTCCCGGGTCTTGTAGACTTGCTGGATATAAAAGGAAACATTTGGGTCCTTCTTCTCACACCAATCATCATAAATTTGTATTTTTCTGTTTTGCTCTACCGGCAGGTAAGTATTTCATCTTCCTTGTAGCCTTTTTCTTCTTTGAAATGGGTGGAAACCCCAACTCAAATTATCGCTATGTAATAGATGTTCACGATGGGTTTTGACTCTTTTTTTTAGACCATCCGCCATGTCAGTTGCTAACATAAGCGTGATTCCATTCTTTCTGCAACATATTATGGGAACCCGTAGCGAACATTATTCCTCTAACTCTCCAGAAAAGAATTTTGAAGTTGAAGAACCCAGGATGACCGTATTCGAAGAGGTGTTGGCTAAAATACATCGCCCGTTTCGTGAGGCTGGACAGGACATACATGGTATGTCCCTCGCACATCTGAGCATCGTTCGAGAACGCGTTCAAGCTTTCTTAGCTTCGGTTAGCATGGAGGACAAGTGAAGGCATGATGAAGCGTCTCAGTCGACGAGCGCCAGCGCTGAAAGATTTGCGGCTCATCAAAAGCGGCGAAGGGTTGAGCATAATCAGCTTCCGGGTGAGAATGAACATGATTACCCTATTCATAACGGCATCATAATTCTCGACTCTGACGCAGACTATCTCTATCGTGAGGAAAACCCTCAAGAGGCTGTTGAAACAGTTTCTGAAAAGGATGTCGAAACAGCTTCCAAAAAGGATGTTGAAGCAGTTTCCGAAGAAGATGTTGAAGCGGCTTCTGAATAAGATATTGAAGCAGTTTCTGAAAAGGACTCTGGTGAAGGTGGCGTTAATCCTGGTGTTAATGCTGATAATTAGATTTTTCCACTTTGTGATTTCTTTTGTAGATGAGCATCTTTTTTCGTAGTTTGTAGATGCTTCTTTGATATTTAGTAATTTTGCTTCATATGGTTGGAGCAAAGACTTCTTCGAATAACAATTCTTCAATTATGTCGTTTTCGTGATTCTTTTGTTTCCTGTTGGATGAATGAGTGAAACCCTCACGATTAAAGAATCCAAATTTCTTGAAAGACCCCATGATATTTTGGAATTTTAGATGTAACACTCTTCGGTAGGGTTACTGTAGAATCTCCGTACGAGCGCAATATTCATTCTCCGAATGCCACGGTTAGTACCTTGATTTTGCAATTTGAGCCCTTCAGGATTTATTGAGACGATGCGGCAGATAGGAAGATGACACATAAGGAGCGATGGTCGACAAGGCTTGGGGATCCGTACTTTCTTCTCGTGAGAGAGGCATCATCTCCAGAATGATGTTTAATACAGGTAACCCTAGTGACAACATATCAGGAAACAATAACAATGGTTGAGGATTCAGCCACGAACCTGATATTCAACTTTCCATTTGATGTTCCCCTGTAAGACATTGGAGGATTCGATGCTACGGAAAAAAAGCATGATCGTCACAATTAAAAGGTGAAGAGATGCATCAACCTGGTGAAGCGTTTAAGAGGGATCTTGTTTTCACTGGATGAGATGGGTAACATGATAAGACCAGTCAGGTGCAAAGAGTGCCATCTGACTATGCGTAAGAATTTTTGAATTTCATGCCCCTCGGTTTTGTTGGAAAAATTATCATATGAGTTGAAAGCTGCAAATGATGGATGTTTTTTCGGGGAAGGATGCATAGATGATTTCCCTTGAGTGCTTTTATTCCCTGTTCAGGTTTCTATTCATAGATGTTTCGAAAGTAAGAGATGATTTGATTTTATGATTTTGGACGAGAAGGTAATTATTATGTGAGGATTTTGAGATTTTTTAATGATGTATGAGTAATTGTTTGAAAGGGAAATAATGCTTTGATTAACTAATAAATTGAAATCCTAACTATGAATGCAAGCAGTGCAATCATTTTGGAGGAATTACAAATATTGCATGGAATAGGGAAACACTAGGAAAATGATGACATTTTAGGGATTGAAAGGTTTGAGCCACGTCGAATATATTACTACTCCTTCTAGTTTATCGGTACCAATGAGTTTGCAGTAGCCTCCCAGAATAATATCTCCATCTAGGTATGGCGTACCCTCCCCTTCTGGGAAGTTTGGTGAAGCAGGTTGGGCACCGGCAATAATTAATACCAAATCTCCAACTTGAAAAGGATTTGGGTGTCACATAGCTACTTGATTCTTATATTCATTGTCTTTGACTGAGACAACTTTTAAATACTTGATAAAATATTTGAAAGCACCAGCATCCCGTTCACATCTCCTAGTGGCAGCTGGGTTGATAATCAAATCCAGTCCCCAGGTCTTGACGGAAGGAGGAGTGACCTGTTGCAAAAAAAGTTGTTCAATAAGACTTACTTGTGTTCGTAACCTGCGAAAAATGCTGCTACACTTTCTCCAGGTGATTGCGTCACATTTGCGAGTTGTTGGTACGGTAAAAAATAATCTTCAGGGCTGGATGGCTTGCTGGAGACTCTCTCTGGTATAGTCATTGGTAAAGGACATACTCCGAGTTTCACTTTGTTGTCATGTATCCATGAGCGTCCCTGAACCATATCATAATTTGGGTATTCTTTAACAACATGAAACTTAGTGTGTGTTAGGGCATCTCCTACCTTCACTTCCACATCAATATACCCATAGGCATCTGTCGACCTTCCTTCTGAGTTTTTGGTCACAGTTGGGCAGTGATTAGCTTTTTGCTTTGAAATTCCTGCAGCTCTCAGAGTCTTGATGATGACAATATTAAAGTCAGAGGCCGCATCGATCAGTGTGTTATCAAACTCAACGCCTTTGAGGTGAGCAATGGTTAAGAGTCCCCAGTTACATACACCAGTCGTGTCTTCCAGAAGAGGTTGGGGTTTAAGAGTAGCTTCTCCGACTGAAAAAAATCGCTTTTCTGACACGACATGACTGAGGGCTGCAAATATATCTTGACGTTGGGCCTTAAAGAAATAGAGAATCTCACATACGTGTTCCTTCATGGACTGCGCAATTTTGTAGACGGAGTCCCCGGAAAGCATACAGCTTCTAATAGGAATAGGATCTCTGTGTACTCCCTCAGTGCCTAGTTGAAGTTCTCCTGCATTCACTTTCTCTTTGAAAATGCGCTTTAATTTGTTGCAGTCACTGGTTGGGTGATTGACGAACCTATGGTAACGACAATACTTGGGGTCTCCCATATTGTTTTTAGTTGGAGGGCGTCTGAGGGGAGGTAGTTCGATGGCACCATCTTGAATCCATGCTTCCATAAGTTAAATTACTTCTTCAATCGGATACGGGAAGTTCAAAGCAGCTTCTCTGTCTCCTGTTGCCGAGCAAGAGTCTTAGTCACGGATTTCCTAGGTTGAGCTGTCTGTTGCGCTGGGGCCGCACGTTTGGGTTGTTGTTCGGCAGTTGAAGCTTTCCTCTTTCCTCCTTCACTCACCACGTTCACGGAGGGTTGAGTATTGTATTGTTTTTTGACGAGACGCCTACTTCCTCGATTTTCACGCGCATCTTCATTCCTAGCAGGCCTGGTTCTTTCCAGTAAGGAGGGTGCTGTCGTAGCCGAGCGCTTGGAAGATTCATGAAGTTCAGAAAATGTATGGAAACGCAGGTTTTCCAGCAAAGCGCAGTAGACAGGTATCATACGTTGATGCACAATTCCACTAACTGTTGTTCAGTCACATTTGGATGTTCATTGTTTCGCTGAAATATCCTTCCCAAATCTGATAGAGTTATTTGTTCAGACACAAAGAAATATTTTCTGTAGAAAGCGTTAACCATGTCACACCAATTGGATATGCTGTTTAGCGCAATGTTGTTGTGCCAGGTGTATGCTCTCCCAATAAGTGATTTCGAGAACTCTTTCAGGCAGATGACATGGTTTTATTCATGCTCTCCTAACGATTCCAGAACACGAGAGATGTGTTCACGAGCGTTACCAGTACCATCATAAAGGGAAAATTATGGAGAAGAATGTCCTCTTGGAAGAGGAACTCTTTGCACATCAGGAGGATAAGGAGGTTGATGGCAAGGGTAGTGCTCCATAACAAAAACTTACCGTTAAGGTTTTGGGGAGAAGCTGTTTTTACAGTATGCTATTTGATCAACCGTGTCTATCTATGGTCAAAGACCCTAAATACTCCATATCAGTTATGGTACGGTAAGAAGCCCAACATACATTATCTCAGAGTGTTTGGAAGTAAGTGCTACATTCTAAAAGATCGAGAACAGAAAGGGAAATTTGATTCCAAAAGCGATGAAGGTATTTTTCTTGGCTATACATATGACGATCGTGATTTTAGGGTATACAATCTCAGAACCCATGTTATGATGGAATCAATAATGTTATCATTGACGATCTGAGAAATTTCCATCATGATGACCCTCCTGCTAAATTTCCTCCAAGAGAGACAATTGAGAAAGTCAAAGAAATCCCAGAATCAGTAGAAGTTGTTCCAACGGTTGTTGATCCTGACGTTTCTAGTGATGAAGAGAGAACCCCTAGTCAGGGTATTTCTGTAGAACGAGAATGTGATCCACCGCGTCACCTCTGGGTTCAAAGGAATCATGATACTAACAGTATTATTGGAGGTAAGGATTCTACAGCTAAGACAAGAGGACAACTTCAAAGTATTTATAATTTTGGATGTTATATATCGCAAGTAGAACCAAAAAACATTGATGAAGCTCTTAACGATTTGTTCTGGGTGAATGTAATGCATGAAGAGTTAAGTCAATTCCAAAGATAAGATGTATGGGAACTCTTACCTCGTCCCTCCAATGTAAATATTGTTGGTACTAAATGGGTATTCAAAAACAAGTCAGATGAATTTGGCACAATTGTCAGAAACAAAGCTAGATTTGTCGCTCAGGGATACTCACATATTGAAGATATCGATTTTTACGAGACCTCTGCTACTGTATCACACCTTGAGTCTATTAGACTGCTTTTAGCTCATGTTTGTTTTCTCAAAATTAAGCTATTTCAAATGGACGTAAAATCCGCATTCTTAAATGGATAGCTTAAGGAAGAGTTCTATGTTTCTCAACCTAAAGGATTCGAAAGTTCAGAATTTCCAGATCATGTCTTTAGGCTCAGAAAGGCATTATGCGGATTAAAACAAGCACCTCGTGCCTGGTTCGAAAAACTAACCACTTCTCTTCTTAGGAAAGGTTTTTCGAGAGGCCGTGCTGATAAAACATTGTTTACCAATGGAGTGGGAAGGATGTTGTTATTGCTCAAGTATATGTAGATGATATCATCTATAGATCAACCTCTGAGAAACTTGCAAAATATTTTCAAGTATCTCTTGGAAGAGAATTTGAGATGAACAATGTTGGTGAATTAAAATTCTTTTTAAGATTACAGATTCAACAACACAAGGGTGTAATTTACTTATCTCAAGAAAAATATGCCAGGGATCTTGTAAAAAGATTCGGTCTTGAGAAGTCAACTCCAAAACTTACTCCTAAGCCCACTACTGTTAAGCTGCATAGAGATGAGAAGGGTGTCAATGTGGATCAGAAACTTTATCGATCAATCATTAGAAGTCTTTTGTATCTTACATCTACAAGATCTGATATAGATTTTAGTGTTGGTTGTTGTGCTAGATTTCAGGCTAATCCGAAGGAATCTCATCTTGCAACTGCAAAAAGGATCATGCGATACATTCAACACACTATCGGTTATGGTCAATCGTATACTTTTGATATTAACACCAATCTTAGTGCTTATTAAGATGCTGACTGGGTAGGATGTGTGAAAGACAGAAAGAGTACATCCGGGGGTTCTACTATGTAAGGTTGAATCTTGTGGCATGGCATAACAAGAAACAAAAGTCACAATCTCTTTCAACATGCGAAGCATAATATATTGCTGCAGGTTCGTGTTGTACTCAACTTCTATGGATGAAACAAATGCTTGCTGATTATGGAATTGACACTGGCATAATGAAGATCTTTTGTGATAACTCAAGTGCGATTCGCATCGCTGAGAATCCTGTTGAGCACTTAAGAACTAAGCACATCGACATCAGGTATTATTTTATTAAAGATCTCTCTGAAAATGGTACCATTAACATGGAATTTTTGCCTTCCGAACAACAATTGGCTGATATTCTCACTAAACCTCTAGATACTGCTACGTTTCAACACTTACGGAAGTTTATTGTGTTGTTTTGGTTCATTAGATTTCTAGCTTTTTACTTGCCCCAGGATCTATTCATATCTTTTCGGTAATAAAATCTTAAAGCGCCAGTGTAGTGTTGTTTCAATTTCACATTTGTTTCTGGTAGTTGTATTTTATTTCTGTTAGGTATTCAAAGATCCAAAGAAATCCTTCTTTTCTTGTAAAAGTAAGGTCGCTTTTTTTATTCTATCGGGAATGACATTTTATGGGGGAGAGTTCTTAATTGAACTTGTGCTTAATTTCCAAATAGTTGTGGGGAGTGCGACTGTGGAATATTGTAGAGTTATCTTGGATCTTTATAAACTCCTTGATGAATACACTAAGTTTCGACTATGTGAAATCATCGAAACAAAGTTTATATGTTCTCTTTTAGTCATGAATTATCTCTTTGAGAATTTCATTATGATCCCGTAATTTCGTATCTTTGCCAATTTATATTGACAAAAAGGGGGAGAGTTATTTGGTAGTTCACACCACATATATATGGTTTACGGATCAGTATGTAAGAAAGAGTGGTTTTCATTGTGAGATGGAAGTATTGACTAAGGGGGAGTGATACATATCAACGTAGTATTATTGTAAAAGTTGTGATACAACTGGATTTTGATGTCGTGTAATAATATTATGACACTGTATAACAATGATTGAGAACAAATGTTTTGCATATGTTTTCTTATTGTTATGGCTACGGATCTTCAATAACAATGATGCTGAGTTGAACACGTTCAGAATCACTGAAGTACTTGGAGTGGTGAAGAATTCAAGGAATGTTGAAGAACCAAGAAAATCAAGCATGATGGATGAGAAGCTACAAAGTTTATTTATTTTGTAATCCATATGTATTGATAGTTTTGTCACTAAAATTGACAAAGCGGGAGATTGTTAGAGCATTGCTTGGTCGAACTCGCAAGCGTTGCTATCCAAAGCTTGTTTGTCAATTTTAGTTAATCAAAACTGTAAGTCTTGATTTTTAGTCTACTTATAGCTATGTCTAGGATTAGGAAAAAATGTGTAGACTTCACGGCGTTCATCAATTGAAGAAGAAGATCTACTGAGGAGAGCTTGGAGGGACTTCATCAATAAAAGGTATGTGGAGACTAAAACTTATCTATCACTCAGAAGTTTATTCTATTATATCTCCTAATGAGACTAAGTCGTATATCTACGTTCATCATATTCTTGATGAGTTTAGTTGGAAACAATTTATTTGTTGGAAACTAAATAATAAATCAAAAGATGATCATGTGAAAATTGCCTTGAAACATCTTACATGATTTGTGTGAGACAATCATTTGATATCGACTCGGAAAGTTTCTTATTGATCATTCGATCAATTGAAAATTACTTATAAGCTAATAGTTTGTGTGAGACAGCTACTGTCGTCTTCTAAGGATGTTTCAATGATTGAAATGGGAGTTTAGAACAAAACCCTTTGTCTGGATACAATGCAGTATGCATACCTAGTATGCAAACTTTTTTGGTATGATTCAGGCCCGGGAACCTTGTTTGCATACCTAGTATGCGAACGGTTTTAACTGTTAAAGTCTAGAAACCAAGTTTGCATACCAGTACGCGAACGGTTCTACCTGAGTTAAGGTCCGGGACAACAGTATGCATACCCGTTTGCAAACTGCTGGACAACACCAAAGTCCGGAAGCTATAGTTTGTGTACCTGTTTGCAAACTTAGTGGTTAAAGTTCTAAAATCGGTTAAGTATGTTTTTCATACTCAAGAACAAATACATATATGAATTAAAGAATGATCTTTGCAAATCGTGGCTTAATGTTCATGAATTGATTCTTATGAATCAATCCGATTTTGATTCAATTGGTTCATATATATTTATGTGGAATAGTGAACAATTGAATAACTCTATTTGAAACAAAATTAGATTCATCTGATTATCTTTCATGAGTGATTGATCATCATAGTTGATCTAGAAGTGTTATATGAATGTGGTTAAGACAAAAGTGTTCATATGGCTAACTTCGGTTAACTGTTATTGAGCCAACTCAATATACACGTTTAGGTACGGTTAACTATATCTAAATGAAGGTATTTTTCATTTGTGTGTAACAAGCTAAGACCATCCAACTGTGGAGAGATATTGCTTTTATTTTAAGAGGACTTAGCTTGAATCTTAAACCAGGTTTTCATCTAACGGTGAATATTGAATGCTTTGTTACTAAGCTATCTTAGCTTTGATTGAAAGAGAATCCTGATTTGAAAGACTATATAAGGGAGAACTCTAGAAACTGGAAAACCTAATCCCGACACTTTCATGTGTCCTAGTTGCGACTAGAGTCGATTCTCTTTTAACCTATGTTTTTTCCGAAACCATTATAGGTTAACGACTTGAAGACTTCATTGGGAATTCGTGAATCCAGACCCAACTATTTTCTCTGCAGTTGCGTGTTTTGCTTACTTGTTCTATCGTATTGAGTACTATCTTCTCTAAGATTTGCTCGAGATTTATCTCCGATAGGTAAGATATAAAAAGTAATCACAAAGTTCTTGGTCTCGTTCTTTGTGATTCCACAATAACTTCTTCTACTACCATATATTTAAGTTATTGTGAGGTGATTGATATTTCTAGGCTGCTCTTCGGGAGTATAAGACCGGATTATCAATTGGTTCCTGTTCACCTTGATTTATCAAAAAACGGAACAAAAACTTCATAGGTACTTCTGTAGGAGACAGATTTATCAATCAGAATAGACTTATCTGTGGGAGACAGATTTGTTTATAAGTCTTCGACTTTGGGTAGTAGCATCTCTTAGTTGTGGGTGAGACCAACTAAGGGAATCAAGTGCGCAGAATCTGGCATGGTTCTAGAGGCCTAAGGAACGCGACTGTACCTTAATCAGTGTGAGACTTGGTTAGGGATCAACTACATTCCAGTCCGAAGTTAACTTGTAGTAGGCTAGTGTCTGTAGCGGCTTAATACAATATGGTGTTCAAATTTGGACTAGGTCCCGGGGTTTTTCTGCATTTGCGGTTTTCTCGTTAACAAAACTTCTGGGGTTTGTGTTAAATCTTTTCCGCATTATATTTGTTTATATAATTGAAGTATCTCAGGTTGTGCGCAGTTCAATCAATTGGTAAATCCGACCTTTATTGTTGGATAGTAATTGATTGGCACTTGGGCATTGGTCTTTGGTACCGTCCAAGTTATTTCTCATATCAATCGGGCTCACAGATTTCTATCTGTTCGGTTGCAGATTGTATGGAGAAATTGAGATATAACTCTTTGGTATCTTTCTTGGTTGAGCTCGCTTTATAAGCTGGTGCTCTCAGAACTATGTTGGAGTTAGTCCATATAGATTGTCGGATGAATTATTGGTTGTAGTTGTTATACCCCCGTTTTTCATTACCAATTGAATAGGAGAGGGTATCAAGTACACCGTCAACTTTCTCGTTTCATAGGAGTATGAATCTGTGGAGTACTATTAACAATCAAAAGATGTGAAAAAGTAAAAAAAGCACACATACATGAATTCCGATAACGAGGAAACTACACTTGCAAAAAAAAAAGGGACCTTGTCCAGCTTTAGCACTAGCATGCTATCAAAATTAGGACATGAATGTAGTTGAGACTGAAAAAACGGGGGTCTATCAACACCACCCAATATTTCGCTTAGCAATCTGTATGGACTAACTCCGAAATACTTTGCTAGAGCTAGACAGTCAGACTCAATCTAGATAAAAACATCTTAAGGAGTTAATATCTCTCTCTTGATTTGATTTTTACTCAAGATAAAAACAATAGCGAGTCTTTCTCAAATACAAGGAATAACTTGGACGGTACCAAAGACCAATATCCAAGGATCAACCAATATCAATTAACAACCAAAGGTTGGATTTCCAAATGATGATCTTAACGCACAACTTGTATTATTTCAATTATATAAAATATAATGCGGAAAAGAAATATCACAGACACCAGAAGTTTTGTTAACGAGGAAACCGCAAATGCAGAAAAACCCCGGGACCTAGTCCAGATTGAATACACACTGTATTAAGTCGTTACAGAGACTAGCTTACTCCAAGATAACTTCGGATTGGACTATAGTTGGACCCCAATCAGTCTCCCACCGATCCAAGGTACAGTTGTACTCCTACGCCTTTGATCCCAGCAGGGTACTGCGCACTTGATTCCCTTAGTTGATCTCACCCACAACTAAGAGTTGTTGCAACCCAAAATCACAGACTTGATAATAAACAAATCAGTGTCACACAGAAAAGTCTATCAAAGGATAAATCTGTCTCCCACAGAAAAACCCTAGGTTTTTGTTCCGTCTTAAGATATAAAATCAAGGTAAAAATGAACCAATTAATGATCCAGTCTTATATTCCCGAAGAACATCCTAGATTAAATCAATCACCTCTCAACAATCCTTCTTGACTACACAAACGGTTTGTCGAGGAATCACAAACAGTGAGACGAAGATGTTTGTGACTTCTTTATCTTGCCTATCGGAGAACTCTCCCGATCTCAATCCAATCAATAGATTGTACTCATACGATAGAAGATGCAAGATCAGATCACACAACTACGATAAAAGTAGTATCAGTCTAGCTTCACAATCCCAATGAAGTCTTTAAGTCGTTAACTTGGTTTTAGAGAAGAAACCAAATGTTAAAGGAGAATCGACTCTAGCGAGCGCACTAGTATCAAACAGACGTGTGGGGATTAGTTTTGCACAATGCTAGATGTCTCCTTTATATACCCTTCAAATCAGGGTTTTGCCTTAGTTATAAAGCAATCCATATTCACCGTTAGATGAAAACCTGATTTAGATTCAAGCTAATATTTCTCAACCGTTAGATCGAAAACTTAGCTTGTCACACACACTTGGGTAGACGTTTACTGGGTATGTGAAAACCATGCCCAAACGTGTACGTGTATGTTGGTTCAACATAGTAACCCAAAAGGTTAACCATATGAGCAATTCATATTAACCTAGTTCTTCTTCACCATAACTAGTTCAATTGACTAAAATAAACTAGTTAGAGAGTTGTTCAATTGCTATGAGATCTTATGTAACTACACAAGACACAATTGAAACAGAGATGACTCAATTCGATGAATCGTCTCATGAACTTTATAGCCACGGTTTTCATAAAGAATTCCTTAGTAATTTAATTTTCATGTTCAGAGCACATCTTTAGATCATAACCACTTGAGCTCACAAACAAGTTCGCGGACTTAAGGCAACCGACAGAGTTTTCCAAACTCAGCAGAAAATCTCGCCAAAGAGACTTCCGCCAGTTTGCGGACTAGGTTCGCGGACTAAACAAGCAAACGAGTTTTTGGAAAATCCCAGCAGAAATTCTTGGCAAGAGAACTTCCGTCAGTTCGCGGACTGAGTTCGCGGACTGGGTTCGCGAACTTGGCAAAACCAATTCCTCCGGTTTCTCTCAATCAACAAAGTTCAAAAACTTCGGATTAAGGAATACATGGTTATGTAACCTAAACTCTCATTCCAATCATTGAGACATTCTCAGAGGACGCTATGTAGCCGTTATTCGCAGACCGATTCACGTCGGAGAAATTCTACAAGTAATTGAAACTTTTCATGACTTTCGTCACTAGGTGAAGATAAACTTGATCAAAGCGAAACGTTTTACCAACACACGATTTCGAGAAAAAGATAAGTAGTGAATACTTATCTCGAAATGTCAAATGTGTATGATCCAGTCTAGATAGCATACGGATTTTTGTCTCATAAGAAGTAGAGATAGAATAGATAGACTTTTGAGTGATAGATAAATTCAAGTCTCCACATACCTTTTTGTTGATTAAGTTCCACGGTTCCTTGTGTAGATCTTCGTCGTTGTATGATGAATCGCCATGAATTCCTTGAGCTCAACTACACTTTTGTACCCTAGTCCGACACTTAGCTATAATAGACTAGAAATCAAGACTCATAGTTTTGATCACTAACATTGACAAACATGCTTGATATAGCAACGCATGCGAGGTCGACCGAGGTATGCTCTAACAATCTCCCCCTTTATCAATTTTAGTGACAAAACTATTAATACATATGGAATACAAAAAAGATAAACTTTAGTGGCTCCTATTCCATAGTCTAATCTTCAACTTTCCTTGAAATCTTCGTCCTTCCAAGTACTCCAATGATTCCAAAGGTTGTAAGTTTAGCACCACCATTGTTGAAGATCCGTAGCTATAACAATGAGAGAAATAGAGATTCTCGATCATTATTATAAAATGTCATAGTATCATTATGTAACATCAAAGTCTAATTGCATCACGACTTTAACAACAATACTATGGTGATATGTATCACTCCCCCTTAGTCAATATTCCATATCGATCATGCAAACCATATGTATCACTCCCCCTTAGTCAATACTACATTATTTCTCCCCCTTTTTGTCAATAAAATTGGCAAAGGTAAAAGAACGGGATCATAATGAAATTTCCACAAGATACATTTCATAGACTAAAGAAAAAAGCACATACCAACTTAATTTAGATGAAATCATAAAGCCGAAGCTAAATGCATTCATCAAGGAGTTTTAAGATACAAGATAACCCCTATAAATTCCACAGCCGCACACCCCGCAAGATATTACCATTAGGCACAAGTTCAAAAGAACTCTCCCCCATTCGATGTCATTCCCGAAAGAACAACAAGAGCGACCTTAATTTCGAAAGAAAAGAAGGATTTTTTAATCGGACACCAAAAACCATGAAAATGATTTTCTATATCCAAAACTCAACCAAACTAATCACAAGTAAACCCATGATTAATTTAATCGGAATACGCAACTAAACTGAAAAAGCGGGGTCTAACAACACCACTCAATATTTCGCTTAGCAATCTGTATGGACTAACTCCGTAATACTTTGCTAGAGAATCAACTAGACAGTCAGACTCAATCTAGATAAAAGTATCTTAAGGAGTTAATATCTCTCTCTTGATTTGATTTTTTCTCAAGCTAAAAACGATAGCGAGTCTTTATCAAATACAAGGAATAACTTGGACGGTACCAAAGACCAATGTCCAAGGTCAATCAATCAATCAACAACCAAAGGTTGGATTCCAATCGATTAAACAAGCACAACCTGTATTATTTCAATTATAAAAAAATATAATGCGGAAAAGAAATAACACAGACACCAAATTTTGTTAACGAGGAAACCGCAAATGCAGAAAAACCTCGGGACCTAGTCCAGATTGAATACACACTGTATTAAGCCGCTACAGACACTAGCCTACTACAAGCTAACTCCGGACTGGACTATAGTTGAACCCCAATCAGTCTCCCACCGATCCAAGGTACAGTTGTACTCCTACGCCTCTGATCCCAGCAGGATGTTACGCACTTGATTCCCTTAGCTGATCTCACCCACAACCAAGAGTTGCTGCAACCCAAAATCACAGACTTGATAATAAACAAATCTGTCTCACACAGAAAAGTCTATCAAAGGATAAATCTGTCTCCCACAGATAAACCCTAGGTTTTGTTCCGTCTTAAGATATAAAATCAAGGTGAACAGGAACCAATTGATAATCCGGTCTTATATTCCCGAAGAACAACCTAGATTAATCAATCACCTCTCTACAATCCTTCCTGACTACACAGGCGGTTTGTCGAGGAATCACAAACAGTGAGACGAAGATGTTTGTGACTTCTTTATCTTGCCTATCGGAGAACTCTCACGATCTCAAGCCAATCAATCGATTGTACTCGTACGATAGAAGATGCAAGATCAGATCACACAACTACGATAAAGTAGTATCGGTCTGGCTTCACAATCCCAATGAAGTCTTTAAGTCGTTAACCTGATTTTAGAGAAGAAAACAAAGGTTAATGGAGATCGACTCTAGCGGCGCACTAGTAGCACACAGACGTGTGGGGATTAGTTTTGCACAATGCTAGATGTCTCCTTTATATAGCCTTCAAATCAGGGTTTTGCCTTAGTTACAAAGCAATCCTTATTCACCGTTAGATGAAAACCTGATTTAGATTCAAGCTAATATTTCTCAACCGTTAGATCGAAAACTTAGCTTGTCACACACACTTGGGTAACGTTTACTGGGTTTGTGAAAACCATGCCCAAACGTGTACGTGTATGTTGGTTCAACATAGTAACCCAAAAGGTTAACCATATGAGCATTTCATATTAACCTTGTTCTTCTTCACCATAACTAGTTCAATTGACTCAAATGAACTAGTTAAAGAGTTGTTCAATTGCTATGAGATCTTATGTAACTACACAAGACACAATTGAAACAAAGATGATTCGATTCGATTGAATCGTCATGAACATTATAGCCACGGTTTGCATAAAGCATTCCTTAGTAATTTAATGTTTCATGTTCAGAGCACATCTTTAGATCATAACCTCTTAAGTTCACAAACAAGTTCGCGGACTTAAGTTAATCGGTTGAGTTTTCCAAACTCAGCAGAAATTCTCGGAAAGAGAACTTCCGCCAGTTCGCGGACTTAGCACACAAACGAGTTTTGGAAAATCCAGCAGAAATTCTCGGTCGAGAACTTCCGACAGTTCGCGGACTGAGTCTGCGGACTGGTTCGCGGACTTGGCAAGCCAATTCCACAATCCTCCCGATTTCTCTTGATCAACAAAGTTCGAAAACTTCGGTTCAAGGAATACATGGTTATGTAATCTAAACTCTCATTTCAATCATTGAGACATTCTCAGAGGACGCTATGTAGCCGTTATTCACAGACCGATTCACGTCAGAGCAATTCTCAAAGTGATTGAAACTTTTCATGACTTTCGTCACTAGGTGAAGATAAACTTGATCAAAGCGAAACGCTTTACCAACACACGATTTCGAGATAAAAGATAAGCAATGAATGCTCAGCTCGAAATGTCAAATGTGTATGATCTAGTATATAGCATACGACTTTTGTCTCATAAGAAGTAGGAGATAGAAGATAGACTTTTGAGTGATAGATAAGTTCAAGTCTCCACATACCTTTTTGTTGATGAAGTTCCACGGTTCCTTGTATAGATCTTCGTCGTTGTATGATGAATCGCCATGAAGTCCTTGAGCTCAACTACACTTTTCTATCCTAGTCCGAGACTTAGCTATGTAGGCTAGAAATCAAGACTTATAGTTTTGATCACTAACATTGACAAACATGCTTGAGATAGCAACGCATGCGAGGTTGACCGAGCTATGCTCTAACAATCTCCCCCTTTGTCAATTTTAGTGACAAAACTATTAATACATATGGAATACAAAAAAGATAAACTTTAGTGGCTCCTATTCCATAGTCTAATCTTCAACGTTCCTGAAATCTTCGTCCTTCCAAGTACTCCAATGATCCCAAAGGTTGTAAGTTTAGCATCACCGTTGTTGAAGATCCGTAGCTATAACAATGAGAGAAATCGAGATTCTCGATCATTATTATACAGTGTCATAGTATTATTATAACATCAAAGTCCAATTGTATCACGACTTTAACAATAATACTACGGTGATATGTATCACTCCCCCTTAGTCAATACTCCATCTCGATCATGGAAACCACTCCCCCTTACACAATGATCCGAAAACCATATGTATTTGTAGTGTGAACTACAATATTTCTCCCCCTTTTTGTCAATAAAATTGGCAAAGGTACAAGAACGGGATCATAATGAAATTTCCACAAGAGACATTTCATGACCAAAAGAAAAATACATACCAACTTAATTTAGATGCAATCATAAAGCCGAAGCTAAATGCATTCATCAAGGAGTTTTAAGATACAAGATAACCCCTATAAAATTCCACAGCCGACACCCCGCAAGATATTACCATTAAGCACAAGTTCAAAAGAACTCTCCCCTTTGATGTCATTCCCGAAAGAACAACAAGAGCGACCTTAATTTCGAAAGAAAAGAAGGATTTTTAATTGGACACCAAAAACCATAGGAATGATTTTCTATATCCAAAGCTCAACCAAATTAATCACAAGTAAACCCATGATTAATTCAATTGGAAACGCAACTAAATCAAACCACAAAAGTGATCAATTTAATTGAAAGTGCTCAACATAAGTAAACTTACGGAGCTACGACTAAGGTAATCATACGGAGATGACTAACTTAATCGTTCACATACTCAACATAAGGAAAACCTTACGGAATATACGACTACATTAACCAATAGAACATGATTAGTATAGCCGTTCATATACTCAACACAAGAATTTGTGGAATATATGAAAACTCAACTAGATTAATTACAAGAGAACCTATAATTAATCTAATTGGAATACAAACAACCAAACTAATCACCGAAGTAATCAATTTAATTATTTTGGGCTCAACATAAGAGAACTTATGGAACCCCGACTAAGTTCATCATAGAATATGACAACCTTAACCGTACATGTACTCGACATAAGAAAGAAAACTTATGGAGTACAAACTAAATAACCAAACTAGTTGATTAATTTAGTTCCTAATGCTCGACATATAGCATCTTATGGAACAACCAACAAGCCAATAAGAATAATCGACTTAGTTGTATCGGCTCAACATAAGACACACAATGGAGCCTTCACGGTAAAACATAACAAATGGATCAATGAAGATCAATACCGTGGATAACATACAAGGATCTATTCTATTTTCCATCATACATAACGACATAATAGACTTTATCCTTGTCAAACAAAAGATTTTCCTATTTTCCATCAAATAATGACTGCATAGGCATAACTTTTGTAATTGTCAAAAGTCCATTCGTCCTTTCATCAATACGAATACAATTTATGAACGACTTTACTTTTGACACAATATGGGACCTTCAAGTTCACGGACGCAAACAATACATATCCCATAAACAATTGCAATATCACAAAAATAAAGATTAATACTGCAATAACAATCTTTGCCCTTAGAAGGTAGAATCAATCTTTTTCGCACGGATTTATACCAAGAGTGGTTACCAAAAGCGTATAAAAAGATTTCCTTAACAAAGAAGAACATACAAAGTCATTGACGACTATGCACCATAGTTCACATGAGATGATTGTGAACACTCAAGAATATATAGCAATGTGAACTACTACCCATTCTCGAACTTCCTTCTTTGTGATTCACCAACATCACTCTTGTAACCCACAAAATAGCTTAGAATAGGATTTCTCCAAGAATCCCAGTGCCCAAGTCCAAGAGAATAGAACAAGTGCAACGAAACGGAGCAAACACTAAAAACAAGAGACAGGACAAAGACCAATATTAACTCATCCAAATTCAACAATTCTCATCTCATTTTGAAGGGAATTCAATAAGGAAGAGAATGCAAAAAAATGAGGTAAATCCGAGTTCGGACGAAGAAGTTACGGCCAAAACAAGTTTACCGAATATCGACGTCAAGTATGCATACGGGTTTGCGAACTTAAACCCCTGGATTTTGATTTTGAATGTGTTATGCATACTTGGTATGTGTACCATGTAGTCCAAACATCCCGAACTATTATTTTCAAACCTAAACATTTAAGAACCTTAAACACAGATCAAGTTAGGTAGAAATGAACGATAAGCAAGATTATTATAAGTATTCTAAGCAAATAAAAGTACAAATCTTGCTCAAGTTTATAGACATACCTTTTTAGATGAATCCAATCGAATTCTACCGCCTTACCGAACATAATCTGTGTGCCCCAATTCTTGTGCTTCCCTCACCGTATACAAAGCAGGGCATTCCTTGGTGAGGATGCACTTCCAACACAATCAAGTTGCGTTGGGGTGAACAAAGTCTTGCTCACCACAAGTGACCTTTGGATTATCATGAAAGAGATCACTTTTAGAACCTTTCACATCCAATTCCATTTTCCAAAAAACTTGTTAAGTTCCAACATCATGGATACTGCCTTTTCCATAGTCATGGAGTTTTCTGGAAGATCATTCCTTTTCACACTCAAAACATCATTGTCTTTCTTCGGTATCCACTTCTGAGTGCGTTTAGGAACAGTCGGAACCTTCTTCCCATCACTCTCTTCTAGAATTCTTGGAAGAGAATTGGATTGACTATTCTTTTGCAAGTTAGTCTTTCTCCAATTGGGAGCATCGGATCTTGTCTTCGTCTTTACGAAGTTATCCTTTTGATAACCATTACGATTATGAAAAGGATTCGTACGACGTTTATAGGCAAATCTAGGTCTATCATAGCACTGATTCCTTTGCCTAAAGGTTGGACAATTACAACCTGTAACGTTAAGAGGATCAGTCTTAACGTATGATCTTGGTTTCACAACTTCTTGTGATGCCCAAACAAGAACATCATGAAGTTTCTCATTCCTTATACGGAAACGACATCTCCTTTCCAGGTGACCTTTATTTCCGCAATAGTGGCAAACATAAGGAATGTTCTTACCTCGATCCGTGTGTGCTAACTTTGGAGGTTGATAAACTTTGCTCTTTTGAACCTTAACTGCCGGAGAAGGTATTTCACTTTTTCCATCAGTGGAAACCTTTTGTTGAGAAGAATCACTAGCCTTGACAAATTTTACCTCTTTGCTAGTACTTGGAGCATCTATTCCCTTATAGCCCAATCCTCGTGTATCACGATGATTTTTACTTGCTCCTAGCATAGTGGTTAATTTGCTTGAACTAGTATTGAACTTTTTCAAGTCATCTTCCAACATCTTGATTTTATCAAGAGCAGCAGCTAAATCAGCCTCAAGGCGTTTTTCTCGAGTGAGATAAGCGCTTTCTCTGTCGTCAAAACTTGTTTGCTGGAGTTAAACCTTGCTTCAGATTCTGCAAGTTTCTCTTCCAACAAAAAGTACTTTTGATAAAGATTATCACATTCAAGTGACTTCATACGTAGGTTTTCCTCAGAATCCTTGAGGATCGATTCGGTAGAACGATTCGAAAAATAAACACCTGCGTAACATCTTCTCAATTTCTTGTTTTCTCGACAGAGAGGAGTCAGAAGAGGTGTGACATGAGAAGTTGTAATCTTCTTCATATTCCAAATCCAAAAACTTAACATACTCTGAGACTTCCTCATCAACATCTCTATCAATATCTGAATCACCTTCATCAGAAAGTTCATCCAACTGTTCTTCTAGGAGAGTTTCCCAATCAACAGTTTTTACATCAAGAGAATGTTTGGATATTGACTTAGATGTGACAGTTCTCTCAGGTGAATCCAAGCTTTTAGAATCATCTGGTAATTTCTGAACTGGTACGTTATTAGAGATAGACTCGTCCATAATCAGATCGCTACAAACACAGACTTATAAGGTCTTTAACGTGTTTGCCTGCTCTGATACCAATTGAAAAAGCGGGGTCTAACAACACCACCCAATATTTCGCTTAGCAATCTGTATGGACTAACTCCGAAATACTTTGCTAGAGAATCAACTAGACAGTCAGACTCAATCTAGATAAAAGTATCTCAAGGAGTTAATATCTCTCTCTTGATTTGATTTTTACTCAAGCTAAAAACATAGCGAGTCTTTATCAAATACAAGGAATAACTTGGACGGTACCAAAGACCAATGTCCAAGGAATCAATAAATCAACAACCAAAGGTTGGATTTCCAATTGATTAAACAACGCACAACCTGTATTATTTCAATTATATAAAATATAATGCGGAAAAGAAATAACACAGACACCAGAAATTTTTTAACGAGGAAACCGCAAATGCAGAAAAACCCCGGGACCTAGTCCAGATTGAATACACACTGTATTAAGCCGCTACAGACACTAGCCTACTACAAGCTAACTTCGGACTGGACTATAGTTGAACCCCAATCAGTCTCCCACCGATCCAAGGTACAGTTGTACTCCTACGCCTCTGATCCCAGCAGGATACTACGCACTTGATTCCCTTAGCTGATCTCACCCACAACCAAGAGTTGTTGCAACCCAAAATCAAGACTTGATAATAAACAGATCTGTCTCACACAGAAAAGTCTATCAAAGGATAAATCTGTCTCCCACACGATAAACCCTAGGTTTGTTCCGTCTTAAGATATAAAATCAAGGTGAACAGAACCAATTGATAATCCGGTTATATTCCCGAAGAACACCTAGATTAATCAATCACCTCTCTACAATCCTTCCTGACTACACAGCGGTTGTCGAGGAATCACAAACAGTGAGACGAAGATGTTTGTGACTTCTTTATCTTGCCTATCGGAGAACTCTCACGATCTCAAGCCAATCAATCGATTGTACTCGTACGATAGAAGATGCAAGATCAGATCACACAACTACGATAAAGTAGTATCGGTCTGGCTTCACAATCCCAATGAAGTCTTTAAGTCGTTAACCTGATTTTAGAGAAGAAAATCAAAGGTTAATGGAGATCGACTCTAGCGGCGCACTAGTAGCACACAGACGTGTGGGGATTAGTTTTGCACAATGCTAGATGTCTCCTTTATATAGCCTTCAAATCAGGGTTTTCCTTAGTTACAAAGCAATCCTTATTCACCGTTAGATGAAAACCTGATTTAGATTCAAGCTAATATTTCTCAACCGTTAGATCGAAAACTTAGCTTGTCACACACACTTGGGTAGACGTTTACTGGGTTTGTGAAAACCATGCCCAAACGTGTGGTTTAACATAATAACCCAAAAGGTTAACCATATGAGCATTTCATATTAACCTTGTTCTTCTTCACCATAACTAGTTCAATTGACTCAAATGAACTAGTTAAAGAGTTGTTCAATTGCTATGAGATCTTATGTAACTACACAAGACACAATTGAAACAAAGATGATTCGATTCAATTGAATCGGCTTATGAACATTATAACCACGGTTTGCACAAAACATTCCTTAGTAATTTAAGTTTCATGTTTAGAGCACATCTTTAGATCATAACCTCTTAAGTTCACAAACAAGTTCGCGGACTTAAGTTAATCGGTTGAGTTTTCCAAACTCAGCAGAAATTCTTGGAAAGAATACTTCCGCGAGTTCTCGGACTGGGTTCGCGGACTGAGTTCGCGGCCTTAGCACACAAACGAGTTTTGGAAAATCCAACAGAAATTCTCGGTCGAGAACTTCCGACAGTTCACGGACTGAGTCTGTGGACTGGGTTCGCGGACTTGGCAAGCCAATTCCACAATCCTCCCGATTTCTCTTGATCAACAAAGTTCGAAAACTTCGGTTCAAGGAATACATGGTTATGTAATCTAAACTCTCATTTCAATCATTGAGACATTCTCAAAGGACGCTATGTAGCCGTTATTCACAGACCGATTCACGTCTGAGCAATTCTCAAAGTGATTGAAACTTTCCATGACTTTCGTCACTAGGTGAAGATAAACTTGATCAAAGCGAAACGCTTTACCAACACACGATTTCGAGACAAAAGATAAGCAATGAATGCTCAGCTCGAAATGTCCAATGTGTATGATCTAGTCTATATAGCATACGACTTTTGTCTCATAAGAAGTAGGAGAGGAGTGATAGATAAGTTCAAGTCTCCACATACCTTTTTGTTGATGAAGTTCCACGGTTCCTTGTATAGATTTTCTTCGTTGTATGATGAATCGCCATGAAGTCCTTGAGCTCAACTACACTTTTCTATCCTAGTCCGAGACTTAGCTATGTAGGCTAGAAATCAAGACTCATAGTTTTGATCACTAGCATTGACAAACATGCTTGAGATAGCAACGCATGTGAGGTCGACTGAGCTATGCTCTAACATAAACCAAACCACAAAAGTGATCAATTTAATTGATTGTGCTCAACATAAGATGACTCACGGAGCTACGACTAAGATGACCACACGGAGATGACTACCTTAATCGTTCAAATACTCAACATAAGGAAAACCTTACGGAATATACGACTACATCAACCAATAGAACATGATTAGTATATCCGTTCATATACTCAGCACAAGAACTTGTGGAATATATAAAAAACTCAACTAGATTAATTACAAGAGAACCTATAATTAATCTAATTGGAATACACAACCAAACTAATCACCGAAACAATCAATTTAATTGTCAAAAGATGTTGCTCGACAAAAGAAGACTTTCAGAGCAAATAACTAAATAACCAATCAAGATGATTAATTTAGTTCAAGAATGCTCAACATATAGCATTTCATGGAACAACAAACAAGGCCAATATTAATCGACATAGTTGTAAGGTTCTCAACATAAGATACAAAATGGAGCCTTCACGGTAAAACATAACAAAATGGATCAATGAAGATCAATACCGTGGATAATACAAGGATCTATTCTATTTTCCATCATTATTTGCATAACGACATAATAGACTTTATCCTTGTCAAACAAAAGATTTCAACCTATTTTCCATCAAATAAATGACTGCATAGGTATAACTTTTGTAATTGTCAAAAGTCCATTCGTCTTTTTATCAATACGAGTATCAATTTATGAACGACTTTACTTTTGACACAATATGGGACCTTCAAGTTCACGGACGCAAACAATTCATATCCCATAAAAATATTGCAATACTTCAAAACAGATTAATACTGCAATAATATCATCCTCCAAATATTTTTAGAATTTAAAAACCAATAAACCTAAAAAATAACATAAGAAGATGAAAACAAAAATAGCTATGTCTAGTCACAATCTTCGCTATTAAAGCTCTAGTTATTCTTCCAACTAATCCAAAAAGGAGATATACTAGGCAACAATTCCTTTGAGAAATTATTTATCATTCCTGAACTCCTTGTTATCGACAACCATCGGGACATAAGGTTCACGGAGATAAGTGTCAATACCCACGAACTGTCTTGGCTGAAGAGGTCGAATTAGGGTCCTCTGAATTTCCAAAGATTTAGACACAAACGTCTCTATTTCATAAATCTCCCTTCTTATTTCCTTTAACTCATCAAGAACATCGGAAAACTTCTAAGAGTTAGAAGGAACAACCCTGGGTTTTCTTGTATTCCTTTTTTTTTCTTTTCAGGTACTTAGAAACAGGAGATTTCTCTTTTTCCTTGATTGAAGACTTAACAACGATGTTGACATCCTTTCCATCTGACGACATAGTGCTTTGAGAACTGTTATGAACAACTGGATTTGTATGATGGAATCACTTAACTCAACAAGCAGTCTTATAAAGGATGTCAAAAGGAAAAAAAAGGAATGTAGGGTTCACTATTGACAGGTTCGTATACGCCCAACTCTAAAACCCTATAAAGAGTATAATTGTCGATAATAACCCTTTCTTTTATTTGATAAACAAAAAAATAACAAATCTAAGAAAAGAAGGAAAAACTTTTCTGAAGCCTGGATCAGCACTTAATCTTGTCTCTTTTGGAACATGCACATGAGACAAGATTTTCCTAACAACACAATCAAGTTGTGTTGCGATGAACAACGATTTGTCCATCTTTTTCCTCATGGGAGAAATCCTCTGATCTCTGTCTATCAAAACGATTTGTCCATATTTTCTTTTAAAATGGTCTTATTCTATCCATGGAAACCAACTTCTTAGACGAAGATAAGATCCTACATACCTCAGCGGTCTTCTGAGCAAGTTTCAGCTTCCTTGCTAATCGATCTGCTCTTCGTTGAAGTTTGCTGGCGTGCCTTATTTGGTGCTTGTATTTGTAACACCTTGATAGTTCGTGTCCCTTCATCGAACAAAACGAGCAAGTCAATCTTGGATAGTATTCAGGCATCTGAGATGTGCAAGCAGCTAGACATACAGTTGATCCTGAAACATCACTGATAGGGTTTCCCGTTATCGGATTCAGTGAATCTTCCAGCTTGATTGGGCTTCCCTATTCTCCGAACCCATTGAGGTTGATATATGTATTGCTACAAGTATCAAAATCGATGTTTTCACAAAGAAGCCCTATACTTGATTTCCTATCTTCATCGGAATCATAGGTTTCAGACATTTCATCAAGTGTTAAAGCTAGACCTTTGTTCCCAGTGTATTTTCTACGATTTGGACATTTGTTAGCAAAATGGCCAAAACCCTTACACTTAAAACACTGCGGCATGTCCTCATCATCAGCCTCGTCAGCATCCCTGTTTTTAGGAGGTACGTGACCGTGAGGTTTGTCTGATGACTTAGGTTTGTCTCTTGAAAACCGTTTACTTCTCTTAAACAGAAAATCCCTAAACTGTCTTGTGATCAAGGAGACTGATTTGTCAAGATCTTCATCCGAAAAATTATCCTCAGACTGATCATCCTCAGAGACATGAGCACTTTTACCTTTGACAAGTAATTTAGTGTTCTTTTGTGCTTTAAAGGAAACATCCTTACTGACTTTTGATGTATGCTCATGGTCAAAGATCTTAAGCTTTCCAACCAAGGTGTTTCTGGAAATATTATCGAGGTTATTCCCCTCAACGATGGCATGCTTCTTAGACTCGTATCTAGATGGCAGCGATCTGAGAATCTTCATCATAATGTCCTTTTCAGGAATAGTCTTACCCAATGCAAAAGATGCATTAACAATTTCAGGCACTTTGTGATTAAACTCATCAAATGTTTCTTCATCTGCCAAACGAAGGTTCTCCCAATCGGAATTAAGGTTTTGAAGCCTAACATCCTTTTCACTGGAGTTGCCTTCAAATACGGTTTCTAAGATATCCCAAGCATCTTTAGATCTAGTACAGTTTGTCACATGATGCTGAAGATTTGGGGTAATGGCATGTATGATAACATTCCAAACCGTCGGAATTTTCCTTTGCAGCAGTTATTTCAACAGCGGTGTATTCACCAATAGGTTTGGGAACGTTTACATCACCAACTGCCACAACGGGAGCATCATAGCCATTAACCACATATACCCATGATTGAAAATCACGCGATTGAAGAAAAGCTCGCATAGAAATTTTCCACCATAAGTAATTGGAGCCATCGAGGACTGGTGGTACAGATAGCACCTCTGTCCATAGAGTCAGATCGCTACAAACACGGACTTGTTAGGTCTTAAACGTGTTTGCCTGCTCTGATACCAATTGAAAAAACGGGGGTCTAACAACACCACCCAATATTTCACTTAGCAATCTGTATGGACTAACTCTGAAATACTTTGCTAGAGAATCAACTAGACAGTCAGATTCAATCTATATAAAAACATCTCAAGGAGTTAATCTCTCTCTCTTGATTTGATTTTTACTCAAGCTAAAAACAATAGCGAGTCTTCATCAAATACAAGGAATAACTTGGACAGTACCAAAGACCAATATCCAAGGATCAATCAACAACCAAAGTTTGGATTTCCAATTGATGATCTTAACGCACAACCTGTATTATTTCAATTATATAAAATATAATGCGAAAAAGAAATAACACAGAGACCATAAGTTTTGTTAACGAGGAAACCGCAAATGCAGAAAAACCCTGGGACCTAGTCCAGATTGAATACACACTATATTAAGTCGCTACAAACACTAGCCTACTCCAAGCTAACTTCGGACTGGACTATAGTTGAACCCCAATCAGTCTCCCATCGATCCAAGGTACAATTGTACTCCTACGCCTCTGATCCCAGCAGGATACTGCGCACTTGATTCCCTTGGCTGATCTCACCCACAACTAAGAGTTGCTGCAACCCAAAATCGCAGACTTGATAATAAACAAATCTGTCTCACACAAAAAAGTTTATCAAAGGATAAATCTGTCTCCCACAGAAAAATCCTAGGTTTTTGTTCCGCCTTAAGATATAAAATCAAGGTGAACAGGAACCAATTGATAATCCGGTCTTATATTCCCTAAGAACAGCCTAGATTAATCAATTACCTCTCAACAATCCTTCTTGACTACACAAGCGGTTTGTCGAGGAATCACAAACAGTGAGACGAAGATGTTTGTGACTTCTTTATCTTGCCTATCGGAGAACTCTCATGATCTCAAGCCAATCAATAGATTGTACTCGTACGATAGAAGATGCAAGATCAGATCACACAACTACGATAAAAGTAGTATCGGTCTGGCTTCACAATCCCAATGAATTCTTTAAGTCGTTAACCTGGTTTTAGAGAAGAAAACCAAAGGTTAAAGGAGAATCGACTCTAGCGAGCGCACTAGTATCACACATACGTGTGGGGATTATTTTTTCACAATGCTAGATGTCTCCTT
Organism: Papaver somniferum; assembly: GCF_003573695.1. Taxonomy (NCBI): domain Eukaryota; kingdom Viridiplantae; phylum Streptophyta; class Magnoliopsida; order Ranunculales; family Papaveraceae; genus Papaver; species Papaver somniferum. The sequence goes on along the minus strand of NW_020621936.1, from coordinate 13,728,165 downwards.
TATATAACCTTCAAATCAGGGTTTTTCCTTAGTTGCAAAGCAATCTATATTCACCATTAGATGAAAAACTGATTTAGATTCAAGCTAATATTTCTCAACCGTTAGATCGAAAACTTAGCTTGTCACACACACTTGGGTAGACATTTACTAGGTTTGTGAAAACCATGCCCAAATGTGTACGTGTATGTTCGTTCAACATAGTAACCCAAAAGGTTAACCATATGAGCAATTCATATTAACCTAGTTCTTCTTCACCATAACTAGTTGTAGATGGGGCAAAACGATTTGCTGGTTTTCACGGGATTGAAGAGACGACCATACGGAGGAGACTCCTTGAACCAAGCGAAATGTTCAACCTCACACAGATGCACTGCAAGAAGGGAATGCTTTGAATTCAAGAGATAAATCTGTAGTACTCGGGCCTAAACCAAGACAATGGCCGTTCCAGAGTAAATTCGGTCACAAGAGAGGATGGGTTGATCTGTAGGAGGGAAGCTGAGAAATGTGTGGAATCAATGGTAATCAAAGATTCTGGGTGTGTTGTGAATTCTGAATAAGATAAGTTATGAATGATTGAATTTGCTCTGTTGAGAGTAATTGCTCAAATGATGAGTTGTTAATCTCGTGTTGTCTGTGAGACGTGAGATCGTTGTTCTTGTTTTCAATCATGATTCAGAGACTTATTTATATTGCTGGAATTGTAGACACCATGATCCCATGAAGTGTGACAGTTGATGGAATCAAAGAGTGGGGAAATGAAAATCGTGTTTGAAACCATTTGCTCATCGTGCGGAGACTTGGTCGATTTTCCATCCACTACTTTGTTAACTCCTTCAACTGATTGCACGACTTGCTCACATTCCATCGTGTGTATGAACAAACGTGTCGTAGACCCGCCAGACCAAAACCCTAGTTGATATCCCACATGTGACACAATTGACGTCTCGTGGTTAATTAGTCAGTTGTTGACTTCATGACTTTATGGGACGATGAGTCCATGTATTTGCTGAGTTGAACATGATTTTGCAAAATGTTCTGAAACTCATGAATTGAACGTGTCTGTTGAGACAGAGGTATATTTTTCACGTTGATAGTTGAGGCGAGCAAGTATTGCTCATTCGATGAATTGTTGAATATTGATAGTTGAACCAATATTCCTTGATTTGAGCAAATATTTCTTATCTGAGCAAGTGTTACTCGTCTGATGAATTATTGGTAGCGTGACCAAAATCAAACATCTAATTGAGAATACTGGTAGTTGAACCGAGTATAATAAATAAAATGATGACTATGAGATCGTCGTAAAATTATTAGTGTTCGAATCTGGAATTATGATACTGGGACTCAGAAACCCTAATTTGATCAATTGATGACCAATCAATGGTTTATTGAAAATTTAACCATGGACTGAAGGAGGGACCGACTACATGGGATCATGGATCAACCACGTAGCGCCCATATGCTCGCGTGAGCAAATACCAAGATCTCCTGAAGAGTTGATGAAATGATGATCAAATGCTGGTTCAATCGTTTCTCATATAATGCTCGTTTGAGACTTAGGTGATAAAACCTAATTAATTATGAAGAGGTGAGGGACCGACCAAGGGGTCATAAAACCGGCCTTGGGTGGTCACGGGATCGACTGACGATCATTCTATCAAATTCCAAAATTATTTGGAGGAGTTTTGGACCTAATACGTGCAATTGCGCAAATTAGGTCAAATCGTGAAAATACGTGGGACCGGCTTCTTGCAAGCCAAAGAACCAACCTTGGTTGGTCAAGGTAACATGCTCACGTCGCCAGGGTGTCCGTGTCTCAGTCCTGAGAATTTTGATATTTTCTGGCGTGCGTTTGAGCAACCATTTGAGAAAATATGCAAAATCAGGGTTTTGCTGAAACTGAGGAAACTTCATGAGATGAAGGAAAATAATTATAAAATGAAGGAATGATGAATCATGGGACCGCTGAGACCAAGGCATGGCCGGCTGGCCAGTGACCACGGTCCCGTGGTGCTTTTCCTAATTTTATATTATTTTTCATGAATTTATGAAAATATCATGAAATAAAGGAATTTGTTAAAACTAAGGAGTTTCCTTGAAGTGAAGGAGTTTCCATGGGATCAAGGAAGCAAATAATATTAAAAATTAATAAAATAAGGGTGTGTGAGACCAGCTAGGGCATGGCCGGCCGGTTTGGGCCCGGTCCCACGAGTTTCCCTAATTTTTATGTATTTTCCGTGTATTTTTCCATGATTTGAAGGAATTTTCCTAATTTGAGAGAAATACCATGAAATCAAGGAGTTTCATGGGATGAAGGAAACCTTAAAATAATAATAAAATAAAGGGGCGTGTGGGACCGGCTAGGGCATGGCCGGTCGGCTGGGGTCCGGTCCCACGGGTTTCCCTAATTTTATATTATTTTTCATTTATTTATGAAAATACCATGAGATGAAGGAGTTTTCATGAGATTAGAGAAATAATAATAAAATAATGAGGAACCATGAGGTGTGGGGCCGGCCGGGATCAAGGCATGGCCGGTTGGCCAATAATCATGGCCCCATAATATGTTTCCCAATTTTATATTATTTCCTTCGTGCGAAGGAAGCACCATGAAACTGAGGAGTTTCCTCAAACGAAGGATGTTTGTTCAAATGAAAGGATTTTCATAAGATCAAGGAAAATAACAAAAAATATGTTAAAATATAAAACTGGCGTGGGATTGGCCACGACACGGCCGGCCGGTCGGTGAGCCCAATCCCCTGGCGCCTTGGTCAATATTGTAATTATTTATTATTTTCCTTCCTATTTTGCATAGGTTCATCGTTTCGTCGTATTTTGAAATACTCGTTCGTGCGGTGATTGTTAATGCATCATCGTTGAGTACACTTGCACCTTTTGAGCCGGGGCTTACTCGGAGGTAGCTCAGACGCCCGTGCGTTGAATATTTATTACTAACCCATGAAATTCTGCTGGGAAGAACCATAGATTGAAGTAACGAAATACTGCGAAAATATTTGAATATTTTCGGAAATTCAGTGGATGAATCCAAGAATTTAGGAATAATAAACTTATGACTCTATACTAGCAGAGCAAGATGTCTAGGAGCATTAATTATTCTGACATGAGCTTGCTGGAGCTCCATATCCTTTATATAGTCAGGGAAACTCGTTGTTTGTATCCTGAAGACGTTATCGCTCTATACTAGCAGAGCAAGCTGTCTAGGAGCCGTCAATCTCGTGATTCTATATAGAAATAATTACTGAAGTGTTCAGTATCATGAGATATGTTGTTGTCCAGCCTAGAGACTACATATCCGCATGTACTTTGAGAGAAAGTATTCTCAGTCAGAGATTCGATGAGAGACTCGTGTCTCAATACTTGCGTCTGATTGCTGGATCAGAAGTTCGTATAATTATGGGTTTACGATTTTAGCCTTTGTCGAAAATCCACCATCTACATTAAGTCCCCTGCTTAGTGAGGAAAGCCGTGTTCCGCAGTCAACATTGAATGGTGATTTTCCGGTCATAAACAATATAAGTAATTGCACTTAGTCGTGAGTTAAGATGTTACCGGATTTTGATAGTACGAGCAAACCATGACTTGTATGAAGATCCCAGTGGCATGATAGAGCATCGTTTAATGATCATAAATTGGTGTTGAACCGCTGGTTTGGACGACGAGACCTTGGTCGTTTAGGATTCGTGGGCCGGGCCCAATAAGGAAATCCTTGTAAGTCGTGTCCCTCGCCTTTTCAATTGGTTTCAGAGCAGGAAAACACGAAAATATCTAACAATCTGTGTTTGGTGCGATCCAACCCATAAGAATGAATCTAATAAGTGATTCAGTTAACGTACCACCAAGATTTAATGGGACAAATTACCCATTATTGAAATCGGTTATGAAAGCTTTTCTTCAATCCCGAGATTTTAATACTTGGCTATTAATCGAAGACGGATACCAACAACCGATGGATTATTCAGAGTCAGAGTTTAAACGCTTAGCATCATATACTCTTGAAGAAAGAGCTCTTGTAAAGCAGAATTCAGATGGTTTAAATGCCATCATACATGCAGTTAGTCATGATCTTCTACATCATGTGCTGACCTGTAGAACTTCTAAAGAGGCATGGGATATTCTTGAGAACAAATTCGAGGGAGATGAATATCTGAAAAACAAGTTAGACTTCTTTCCCTTTCATCTGAATGGGAACATCTCAAAATGGATGATAATGATACTTTCGAGGAGTTTAATTCTAAACTTTCAGAGATAGTCAATGCATCTTTCTTTTTTGGAAAGGCTATACCTAAAAAGGAAATAATATGAAAAATTCTCAGATCGTTACTATCCAGATACGAGTCTAAGAAACATGCCATAATAGAAGGTAATGATCTTTCTATACTTTCTCGAAGCTCTCTTGTAGGAAAGTTAAATATTTTTGATAAAGAAATTCTGCTGAAGAATCAAACTAAGAAATGTTGCCAAAAGGACAAGGTATATGTTGAAAAAGATTTTGACTCAATGGTAGGTTCGGAAACCTACAATAAAATACTGCAAGTGCACAGCGTCTAACTAGTAGACAATGGCAAGTACAGGTCGTTCCCACGAGGAGTGTGAAAATACTACCTCTAACTAATACCAAGACCAAATAATCAAATAGATAATGTTTAATGAGTTTTCAGAAATTTTAAACAAAATGAAACAATAAATAATTTTAACGAAAAAACAGAATGATAGAAGGTTGTTAGGATTTTCGGTTTCCACCAATTAATTATGCAAACTATACTAATCTTTAAAAATCTATTCCATGCATTTTCAAATATTGTTTCTCCGCTCTAGTTTTCTTCGCTTCATGAGTAGTGATTCTAAAGCATTACCTATCTATCCTTGCATACCACGTCTAGGGATTTAACCGAAGCACGAAATATCAATTCAAAATCATAAATAATCAAGAAAATCACATGAACAATAAAATACCAAGCTATATGAAGAAAAACTACTTGTCATTTAAATCATTATTGAGCATATAAATGTAGAGTTTACACAATTAAATTGGTTTCCACCCAAACCCTAACATAACTCTAGCTAGCCACGGCTTTCTCAAAAACCATAAACATATTAAAATCAAACTTTAGTTAAAGATAAACGAAGAATCGAAAACAAAACTCCAAAATCCTTCTCCGGTTTCTCTTCCAGCTCTGTGGCCGGGCGCCCCCTAGTATATTTTGAAACAACACATAAATATACCTCACAAATGAATTCATGTTTTTCTTCTTCGTCGCCATATCACCTCCCAATAGAAGTCTTCCACATGTCATGAAAATATAAATTCACCCAATGATGTTGTGCCGCGTGTCATAATATGACGAGACATTGTAAAGTATCACCGAATCTCCACTTTCCATAGTATATGAATTTCATTTAGAAAGCATGATATTTTCTTGCATGTGCTGGGTCCCACCTTAATTGTATTTGCAAAATGAAGTCAGTTGGCTTCAAATATTCCTTCAGATTCTTTATATAAATATAACAAGAGAACTTATGTAAGGACAAGATATATTAATCTTTCATTTTTCTTCATTTGCACGTGGTCATGGAGGTGATATTCTTCCATTCTTATGCTAACAATAATAAAGTCACTCTTGACCAATCTTAGGTGGCATTAGTGTGCTGACATCGACTCGCTTCACCATTAAGTCTCACATTTTGATGTTTATTCGCTGGATGATCGAATTCACTTGTACTTTCTGCAAAAGCACTAAAATAGTGTCATTAGTCAAAATATTGAGTCCTAGCTAATATAAATATAGGTATAAAATGTAGAACTTTCGTGCTTATCAACACCCCCACACTTATATTTTGCTAGTCCTCGAGCAAAACAAAGAATTGACCCGCTACACAGCTGGTGATATGAATATAGAGACCCGCTACACAGCTGGTCATATCATTTTTTTTCTTGTTTTTTTTTTGACCCGCTACACAGCTGGTCAAATAATAAGATAAAGAGAGAGAGAGACCCGCTACACAGCTGGTCATAGAAAATACCATACAAAAGACCCGCTACACAGCTGGTCATGACCCTAAAAACCATAACGATAATAATATTTTTTTTAAGACCCGCTACACAGCTGATCATTTTTTTTTATTTTTTTTAGACCTGCTACACAGCTGGTCATAATTTTTATTTTTATTTTTAAATCCTAACCAAAGTGCCACTCCCCCACTTAAATATTACATTGTCCGTAATTGAGTCATCCAACGTAGAAATCAAGGTGGGAAATTATAAATTGCAAAAAAAAAAAAAAAAAAAAAAGATAGAGAAAAGGGAACAAATCTGATGGGTTGACTCCCACGAAGCGAAATGTATTGTTTCCCTGCTTTTAATAGCACATAATCTCAAACAAAATGAGGTTGATACCCCAAAGTAAGCTGTTAATCATATATATAGAGTCTGAAAAGTTGGGGATCAACCCAACCAATCCGGTCAGCTGAAATTATGCACCTGCAAAAACTATAATCATCCAAAGATATATGTGAATCCATTCCCCATAAATAACAATCCTTAGTAATCAATCCATGCATTGTCAGGATATGTAAATCCTTCACACAAAGAGGTATAAATTTTTCAATAGCCTCTAGTTGAGGTGCACGCCCTAAATCAGGTTCTAAATCAGCGGAAATAACTTTTATGGCTGATATTGGTTCCAGTTGAGCAAAATAGGGCACACGAACATATGTTGGCTCAAATGCAGCAATAATATCATGAATCATAGACCCGTTATCATCTAAAACGGTTTCATTATCAATATCATCAAGACAAAAAAATTCTGAACTTAATGGCTTAAAGGTCATGGCCGAAACTTTCTCGACTGATGGAACTAGTCGAGACTCGAACAAAACTAGAGGTTCTAGTTTGGATTTCCATTTATTAGTGTCTAACAGCGGTGTGGAGTCTAACAAGGCATTGACTTCACAAATAACACTATCGTCATCAAAATCATACCCAAAATGAGCTAAGCAAACCTCTAATGGATCTCCCAACTGGCTCTTGCAAATATCTTGCGAGTGCATACTTTCTTTTCGCCCGCACTTCAGACTAAAGTACCTAAAAAAAATCAAACAAACTGCGTAAAAAGAACTAAAAGAACAATAAAAATAAATTATTTACAAAATTTAAAAATAAGCTATATACAATGATATCAACTAGCGAGTATTTTTCTACCACTCCCCGGCAGCGGCGCCAAAAACTTGGTAGGTTCGGAAACCTACAATAAAATACTGCAAGTGTACAACGTCTAACCAATAGACAATGGAAAGTACAGGTCGTTCCCACGAGGAGTGTGAAAATACTACTTCTAACTAATACCAAGACCAAATAATCAAATAGATAATGTTTAATGAGTTTTCAGAAATTTGAAACAAAATGAAACAATAAATAATTTTAACGAAAAAACAGAATGATAGAAGGTTGTTAGGATTTTCGGTTTCCACCAATTAATTATGCAAACTATACTAATCTTTAAAAATCTATTCCATGCATTTTCAAATATTGTTTCTCCGCTCTAGTTTTCTTCGCTTCATGAGTAGAGATTCTAAAGCATTACCTATCTATCCTTGCACACCACGTCTAGGGATTTAACTGAAGCACGAAATATCAATTCAAAAGCATAAATAATTAAGAAAATCACATGAACAATAAAATACCAAGCTATATGAAGAAAAACTACTAGTCATTTAAATCATTATTGAGCATATAAATGTAGAGTTTACACAATTAAATTGGTTTCCACCCAAACCCTAACATAACTCTAGCTAGCCATGGCTTTCTCAAAAACCATAAACATATTTAAATCAAAATTTAGCTAAAGATAAACGAAGAATCGAAAACAAAACTCCAAAATCCTTCTCCTGTTTCTCTTCCAGCTCTGTGGCCGGGCGCCCCCTAGTATATTTTGAAACAACACATAAATATAGCTCACAAATGAATTCACGTTTTTCTTCTTCGTCGCCACATCACCTCCCAATAGAAGTCTTCCACATGTCATGAAAATATAAATTCACCCAATGATGTTGTGCCACGTGTCATAATATGACGAGACATTGTAAAGTATCATCGAATCTCCACTTTCCATAGTCTATGAATTTCATCTAGAAAGCATGATATTTTCTTGCATGTGATGGGTCCCACCTTAACTGTATTTGCAAAATGAAGTCAGTTGGCTTCAAATATTCCTTCAGATTCTTTATATAAATATAGCAAGAAAACTTATGTAAGGACAAGATATACTAATCTTTCCTTTTTCTTCATTTGCACGTGGTCATGGAGGTGATATTCTTCCATTCTTATGCTAACAATAATAAAGTCACTCTTGACCAATCTTAGGTGGCATTAGTGTGTTGACATCGACTCGCTTCACCATTAAGTCTCACATTTTGATGTTTATTCGCTGGATGATGGAATTCACTTGTACTTTCTGCAAAAGCACTAAAATAGTGTCATTATTCAAAATATTGAGTCCTAGCTAATATAAATATGGGTATAAAATATAGCACTTTCGTGCTTATCACTCAACTATTGTGCTTCTAGCGCAACGAATGAAGGACATCTTGTCTATTGATAAAAGTTTTCCTAATACATTATCGTTTTGTCATAAAAAAAGATAATGATGAAGTACAATGCTTCAAGTGTCGTAGATTCAAACATATGGCAAAACATTGTCCCAGCAGAAGAAATCAGAAGTGCAACAAGGCTTATGTCTCCACTCTTGATGATATTCCGGAGGAAGAATCCAATGAACAAATATCTAAGTGTAATGCACTTCTTTCCAACTCTAACAGTGATGAATCCTGTGAGTCTAATCAACTCCTATAAAAACTTTAGTTGGAAATTAAGGAAAATAAAAGGTTAAGCCTGGTACTTGAAAACCTTTTGAAATTCCTTTCAGATAAAACCCGTATGGTAAAATCTGAACAAGAAAAAATGGGTGAAAAACCAAGAGAATCGAAAACTAGCTTTTCTGATAATATGATAAGTTCTTCATGTGGAGAAAATAATCTCACTACAATCCTCCTTGAAAATAAACTTATCAAAGCTCCTCGTAAGGGGATAAAGAAGACTGGTAAATTTATGAGATTTCAAAAGGAAATTGCAAACTCTTGCAATTACAAGAAAAAGAAAGAACAAAAGGAAACACAGTCTATTGTGTTTATAAGTCATCCTAAGGATGTCTTTGTTAACTATGGTGCAAATAATTCTCACCTCAACACACGTTGGTTGTGTTGAAGGATGCATCCTCACTTTTGCCCAAAATTTGATTGTGAGGAAGCATAAATATGGGCAAGTGGTTCACATCTGTTTATTCAGTGAAGAATAATAGATATCTCTTATTTTTGGAAAAATAGTTTCGGTTTCCATAAACCGAATTATTTCTTGATTTTTTCCAATCTTATATATCTTCTTCCTATCCGAGAGAAGACTATTTTATTTTTAATGGAGAATTCGGTAAAAGAAGAGTCACCTCTTGATGATTTAGCACTATTTGCATCAGTTATGACTGAAACTCATGATGTGTCTCTTCATGATAACTCTCAAGATTCTCTAAGAAAACAGATTCTTACAGTTAAAGGTTGCATTAGCTATCGTGAGCTGATGATAAAGGATTCAAAAGAAGTACTAGCTAATCTTCATTTCCAGCTGGTTGAGATGAATAATTTGTCTACTGAAAAGGGAAGTGCTCAGAATAATTTGAATGTGGTCTTTGAAAGCAATCGAAACAAGAATTGAAATTTGAGAGAAAAAAATAGACATCAATTTTTGATTTCTTTCATTGATTGTATCAAGTCTATTATGAATAAAACTATTATGAATAAAATTATTTGATTTATAATTTTTCTTGTGATGGTTTTTGATTTACATAGCATGTGCTTGGATGCTTTATTATTGCTATGAATGTTTATGGGATGTCTGATTTCGGTTTTATTACCTTGATATTCGATCTCATAATATTGTGAACCCTTATGGTTTGGGTGACTTTTTGATTCAGCAGGATTAAGTTCTAGCCCATGTTGGTAGGATTTATCAAAGGATGATGATGGTGACAATAATTATAAGAGTTTTCTTGAAATACTAAAGAGAGACATCATGTCTGAATTCTCTTGTACTAGTGGACGTTGTGATAATGACACTCTTCATCACAAGTCAAAGAAGAAAAACAAGAGATGGAACAAGAGAAAACAAACCAAGCAAGAGTTCAAAAATGATGATTCGGTCTTAGTCACTCGTGATGAACAAGACAAGGATCAACTCAACACAACCTAGTTGTGTTGGAATGTGAATGCTCACCTTTGTGCTCAATCTTATGAAGGGTGATGAAGCATATAAAACTGAGCACATGATCTCTCGGTTATTATATGACTAATTAACATCTTTAGGGAGATTTATTGTCTTCTATACTCATACCTTCTCTATCTATTTTTGAGCTTTTGATAGAAACGGTAATTTTGAGTTGATGATGTTGATATCTACTGATCATATATGTGTAGCTCTTGCTTTTGTGGTATGACCGATTCCTAGAACCAAATTCATATGAATGAATGTTTATATTTTTGCTTTGAATATTCAGTTTATGAGATGTTTTATTTCGGTTTTCTGACCTTAATATTCGATCCCATAATGTTGTGAACCCTTATGGTTTGGGTGACTTTTTGATTTAGCAGGATTAAGTTCTAGCCCATGTTGGTAGGCTTTATCAAAGGATCATAAGGGTTCTGATAGAAACAATATGTGAAAAAGTCACAATATGTTGAATCGGTTTTGGTTTAGCATAAAAGCATATGTGTTTCGGTGGTTTTCAACTTTTGCTTGCAATAGTTATAAAACCGGTTTTCAACCTTTCTCTGGTAAAGATTGGTTGTTGTTATTCTTTTGTTTTGCATAAGGATGACAACATAATGATATTTCGATATCAATTCTCCCTGGAAGAAGATGCAAACATATTGGAGAAGTGGATGCGAAATTTCAGGTAACAATCTTGTTAGTTAATTGTTTTCCTGTTTAAGAAAAGACTGATTTTAATTTCATATATTTATTGCTTTTGCTTAACAAAATTTCGGTACAATTGATGTGTTATTCCATGATGTGTGAATGGATGTGTGTGTGATTCAATTGGTTCCAGTTAAGAAAAACTATTGTTATCTTGCTTTATTGTGTGGTATCAATTGTTTAGGCATACAAAATTTCGGTGCAATTGCGGTGCTATAATGTCTATGTTGTTTCAATTGCTTCCGATTGAGGTGAATAATTATGCAAGTTAATTTAGTTGGGCTGTATGAATTGTTTATGGCTTAACGAAAGAAAATTTTTATGGGATGGATTGTTTAGTCCAGTTCGATTCCGGATAAGAGAAACTAAGTTTATCTTAGTTGGACTTATCAAAGTGGAGGTTTCGGTTATTCATGTCTAATCGAATGCCTTAACAAGAAAACTAGTTAACTAACCTAGTATTTGTCTTGTTTAAAAGTGAAAGGTATAAGTTATATGGATAATTAGAGCCTGATGAGAAAAATAGAGTTATCTTTATTTTGGTCTTATCGAACGAAGCGGTTGTATTTGTACAATCGGTTTAGCAAAGGAACTAAGGTGCTTAGTTGATTTTTGGTTTGCTAAACTATTATGGAAAATGCTTTAGGCAATTGTTTCTTTGATAACATATCAAAACAAATTACTTTGTAGTTTCGGTTTTGATATTGGTTATCAGAAATGGTGTGTGGAACCCTCGTGCTTAAATCTATAGGTTTGCAAGTCTATTTTGAGATTTGTAAGATTCTTTTCGATTTGTCCTTTATTTTTTCGTTTCTTTGTCATTTTGTGACAAAAAGGGGGATATATGGAACAAACAAGTGATACTGGCATTGATTTTATATTGATTGATATCACTAAAGGAAAAGGACATTGGTGCTTAAACGTTTATCTAACGAAAGAGTGAAAGCATAGACTAAGGAGGGGTAACATATCATTACCAAGGGAATCGCAAAGACATGCGGATTGATAAAATCTACCTATCTTACCTTTAGGGGGAATATTAGATTTGTTATTATAATGTCAACAACGACATTTAAGGATTGAATGTATACATGTTATTGTGTTGTTGAATTCGGGAATCAAGCGTATGTGTAATGAATTCTTGTAATTTGTTTATCCATATGACTGTAAGAGTTTTGTCACTAAAATTGACAAAGGGGGAGATTGTTACAGCATTTCTCGGTTGAACCCACCAAGCGTTGGTATGTCAAGTTTGGTTGTCATATTTTAGTGAATCAAAACTCATTTAAAGAGTCGCTTTGATTATGTACTAGAGTCAACTTCGTATAGGTTAGCTTGAAAGTATTAGGATATGAGACATTACAAGTATTTCGAAGACTTAAAGAAGTGAAGAAGTAAGAAGCTACAACGACAACATCATCCTTCCACTTGAGGTTAATGATATTTGACTTGAACTGTTTCATTCCCTAACGTATCTTCCAAGTCGTGCATATTGAAAACAAAACTGCGAAGCATGAACACTCTAGATAGACATAGTATTAAGGAATACAATACGAGGTTTATCGCTTAACATGTGCAATACATACAAGTTAGATACCATACATATGTGGGTAACCGATCCTAGTACCTAGTCAACCGAATTTTGGAAGTGTACTATGCACAATACTCACATGGAGGTAGAACCGAAACTTGTTTTGGTAGAACCGTTAAACCCATGATTTGTGATTGAGTGTTCTTGATCAATCACATAGTTCTTGAAAGTCAGATGAACCAATTCTAAACTTGTTTGGAAGTGTGGCAAATTGGTTTCAAGGTTGTAAGTATGAAAGAGGACTTACAAAGTAAGGATGTCAATATATTTTGAACACGTACAATAATGTTTATCTTTTATTGTTCAAATTTATTCCTTAAGAATCTTTTATATAAGGTTTTAATTTTATTTTAGGAAAACAAAAATTAGTAATGTGCATTTACTAGTTGAAGATTTTTCAAAGAGATTTTCGGTCATTATTTTGGACAGAGCATTTCCAGGAATTATGGAAACCAAATTTGGAATATATTGCATATCTTGAGAATATTTTCGGTTTTGGAAATTCCTTGGTGTCCAAACTTCCTTGTCTATAAATACTTGAAGTTTTCATTTCTAGCAAACTAATCTTTCGTAACAGCAAACTTCCTCGGTTGTGCTGTTACTGGTGTAACCGCCTATTCGGAGAGGAGAGTAACCTAATTAGGCGAAATCTCTTACTACCGCAGTTTAAAGTCTTCTTTGAGATTGAGAAGCTCTATTAGTACCGTTGGTGGGAAAATAGATAATTGCGGTTTATCTTGTGTTTTCGATTGATTTGATTGACTAACGGTGGTTGAACTTTGATTGCACCTAGTTTTTTTATGCTTGAGAATCTTCTCTTCTGATATAAGATTCACTCAAACTAGATCGAAGTTTCGACAGGGATCTTTAGATTGTTTTTAGTTCTAATGACGATCTTGTAATAATCCATTGTTAACAGATTCCGTTCTGTGCGTGATTGATCACAAGAGATTCAAGTTGTTGTCTGCAGGTGTTTATTGAAGATCTAAGAAGATTTGAAGACAAATAAGATATTGAAGATTTCTGATTTGGGGTTCATAATCTTTGGTGTGCACAATACTTGTTTAAGTATAAGAGGATCCAACTTTAATCGGTTTATCCTTGTGGTAGATTGGAATAATTAGTTGTGTAGATCGGCATCAATACAATTCTTTGTGATTAAAAGTATTGACTGCAAAATCTTAACAATTACGTCAGTAGTTGAGAATAAGATAGATCTAAAAACCTGACGAAGGAGTTTATTGAGATAAACAGAAGAGCCTTTGTCGAACTCACATCACTTGGTTAAAGAGAGTTGATACTAAACATATTTGTTGTTCCTTTACTGTTTGGAATACGAACCAAAGGAATTGTTCCAAGTGCGTGACTTATTCATAAGTTGGAGGCGTGAGAATACAGACGGAACTAGGTGAACTATAGGTTTAGTTGCTTGGTCTCAACTATACGAAGTTGGTTTAATTTTGTGTAGCGGCTTAATCCTTAGAGTATTCAATTCTGGACAAGTTCCCGGGGTTTTTCTGCATTTTCGGTTTCCTCGTTAACAAAATCTTGTTGTGTCATTTACTTTATATTTCCGCATTATAATTATTTTATTATAATTAAAGTAAATTACACAAATGTTAATTCCTATTTACTTGATAATCAATCCTATTGTGTTTGGTTAAGTCCGAACCTTTTTTATCAAGTAAACATACTTTGTTGTTGTATTGTCTTGATCTCGTATCCATAGACGATCACACGAAGTATGAACCGATTAGTTGCATTGTCTCGACTCAGTCCATAGACAATCACTTTCGGAGAAAGGACTTATAGGTAGGAAAAGTTTTAGCTTGAGGTATATTTGGGTTCCCTCGCCTTTCCACATTTATCTTCAAGTTCTTTGTTTCAGTTTAATGGAGTATCCTTTACTGTTAACATCCAACCTTTGAAACTCGTTAATGGCGAACCAGAATTACTGTTTAAAAAAGTCAGTGTTCCTAAAATCATGTTTGACTCAGCAATTATACCGGTAATTTAGCCTCCAGAAAAGCTAAAGAATTTTTCAGTCAATATTCCCTTTCCATATGTAGTTCAGCCAGTTTTACGTCTGCATGACTTACGGCGTAAAGAATTATTCAGAAGATTTTCTCAACCTGTACAACAGCTGGAGGTAATTTCAAAGCAAAATGCAAATTCAAATTTTTCCTCCAAAACTTCGGGTATGGACTTATCCGGGTCGGATTCGGATTCTAGTTCAAATTCTGCTTCTGGTTCAGATAATTCAAATTTGGATTCAACGGCTACTTTGGAGAATAATTCAAATTCTCTTTCTTCAACGGTTTTGTCTCTAACTTTCCATAGAGAGGATGAAGTTAATGATTATTTGGAAAATGTTGTTTCAATTCCTTATCTTCAGAAGTTAGATGTAGAATGTTTGGAAGAAGCTACTCCGATTTCCGTTGTCGAACCAATTCAAAATGTGGAGAAATTTACTATGCTTCATCAAACTACTGAGAAATGGAGTACTCTCAGACATAAGGTATGTCCAGACTTGAGAAACCAATTTGAGGATGTTTTAATTCAAATGGTTAATTTAGGACCAAAAATTGGGCTAAACTATGAAGGTTCAAAGGAGGATATTAATGATGCTATGATGGAAGCTATTAGAGAGCATCTCAGAAATTTTGACAAGAACCGTGTCGATTTAATTTCATCTTAATTTGGTTTTTTTCTGGATTTATTGGTTTGTTTTTTTTTTAATGAAGATTGTTTGCTGGAACATTAGAAGTTTAAATGATTTGAACAGAAGAGATATTGTTAAGAAGAAAGTTAGAGATTGGAAGCCCACAATTTTACTTCTTCAAGAGACCAAATTGCAACTTTGTACAGATTTAATTGCTTGGCAATGCTGGGGAAATAAGCATGTTAAATAGATTGATTCACCATCTCAAGGAAGCTCTGGAGGTATCCTATGTCTTTGGGACTCTTCTAAGATTAATGTTTCTGATTTCCTCATGGGTCATTATTCTATTACACTCTTATGTAAATATATTGGTACTTCTTTTGATTGGATGTTTACCGGCATTTATGCCCCTTGTGCCTCTTACACTGAAGATGTCAAACTATTTTGGAGAGAATTATAAGAAGTTCGTAGTTTATGGAATCACCCATGGGTCATTGGTGGTGATTTTAAAGATATTCGCTTTGGACATGAAAGATCAACAAGGAATAATATTACTATTGGCATGAAGAAGTTGAACTAATTCATCTCTAAGCATCAACTTATTGATCTTCCACTCGTTGGTGCTTCTTTTACATGGACGAATAATCAAGTAAAAAGTGTGAGAAGTCGTATTGATAGATTCTTAATCTCCATTCCTTGGGATTTAAAATATCCTAATGTAATTCAACAATCTCTCCCAAGACCAGTCTCTGATCATAGCCCTATAGCTCTTATTTGTGATGGTTTGAAGCGTGGTCCTTTTCCGTTTCGCTGTGAGTATTATTGGTTCTCTCGTCCAGATTTTTTATCTTTAATTAAAAGTTGGTGGGAGTTTTTTTCTGTTTCAGGTAATCCACGTTTTGTTTTCTATAAAAAGCTACAAATGTTGAAGCCAAAACTAAAGGATTAGAGCAAGCAAGAATATGGAGAATTAGAGAGAAAGCTGGAGGAATTTGAGGAGATTTTTTCCAATTTGTACATTGAAGAAGATCTTCATAATGGGCTTTCTGCTGATCAGTGGGATGAAAGAGTGGCTGCTAGACAAGATTGGTGCAGGCCTACTTTGGTGAGAGCTGAGAAGTGGAGAGCTAGAGCTAGAGTTGAAGATATGAAGAATAATGAAAAAAATACTAAATATTTTCACAGATTGGAAAATGACAACAGAAGAAAGAGCTACATTGGTTCTATTAAGGTAAACGAAATTCAAACTGACAAAGAGGATGAGATTAAGAATGGCATTGTTGATTTTATTTCAGAACATTTTCAAAGCTAATTCTCAAAGACATGTCAACATGGAAGAAATGCATTTCAATACAATTTCTGAGGAGGTTTGTGCTAATTTGGAGAAGGATTTTGATGAAGAGGAATGTTTAAAATCTATCAAATTGCTTGGTTAAAATAAAGCTCCTGGGCCTGATGGCTTTCCAATGAGATTTTATCTTTTATGTTGGGACATTATTAAGCATGACTTCATGTTGGTGGTGAAGGATTTACAGGTAAGAGGTTTTCTTGATTGGAGGCTTAAAAATACATTTATAACTCTCATTCCTAAGAAGGATACAATCGAAGAAATTAAGGAATTAAGACCAATCAGTCTAGTTCATGGTGCTTACAAAATCATTTCCAAAATGATGGCAGAAAGGTTAAAGGACACTTTTCCCTCTATAATTTCTCAACAACAGACTGCTTTTATCAAGAAAAGGCAGATTTTGGATGGGGTGTTAATAGCTAATGAGCTCATAGATTCAAGATTAAAATGTGGGAAACCAGGTCCTTTATGTAAAGTGGATTTTGAGAAGGCTTTTGATCATGTCAATTGGGATTTCTTAGATGAAATTCTTAAGCTTATCGGCTATGGAGTGAGATGGAGGAAATGGGTCAAATGTTGTGTGGAATTTGTGAAGTTTTCTGTGTTAATATGGAAGTGCAAATGGTTTGTTTACTAGTGGAAAAGGTATCATGCAAGGTGACCTTTTGTCACCTTTTCTATTTCTTCTCGTTGGTGAAGCTCTCACTTATATGATTAAGCAAGCTCAAGCTCAAGGTTTGTTATCAGGTTTTAAAGTGTGTGATGCTAGTATGCTTATTAGTCGTTTGCAATTTGCAGATGACACCTTGATCTTTCTAGATGTTGATATTGAGCAAGTGAAGAATCTCAGATTACTTGAAATTTCCTTTGAACTCTTAACTGGTCTTAAAATTAATTTCTCTAAGAGTCAAACTTATGGAATTGGTTATGATGGTGATTTATCTCAGTTCTGCGATATTTTGGGTTGTTATTCTGGTTGCTTGCCCACTACTTACTTAGGTCTTCCACTTGGTGATAAGTCCAGAGGAGTTGCAAAGTGGGATAGTATCATTGATAAGTTCATTGCTAAATTAGTTGGTTGGAAGAAGATTCTTCTTAAGAGAACAGGTAAAATAACTCTCATTCATAGTGTCCTTGCTAGCTTTCCTGTGTATTATATGAGCTTATTTGAAATGCCAACTACAGTTTGTAAGAAGCTTGAGAAGATAATGAGAGATTTCGTGTGGCATGACAACATTGGTAGAAGGAAGCTACATCATGTTAAATGGCCTGCTCTTTGCAAAAGAAACAAGTTTGGAGGTTTGGGAGTTAAAAATTTGAAAAAGATGAATCAAGCTCTTCTTTGTAAATGGTCTTGGAGATTTGCAAATGAAAAAGATGCTCTTTGGAGAAAACTTGTAGCTGATAAATATGGGGTGGGAGAGGTTAATTGGTTGGCTAAAATTCCAAAATGCACTTATGGAAATTCAGTATGGAGAGCTATTATGAATTGCAACAATTTCTTTCTTAAGCATGTCAAGTTCAAAGTGCATTCTGGCACAATTACAAGATTTTGGGAGGATAACTGGTTATATGATAGACCAATTAAAGATTGTTACCCTCATCTGTTTAATGTTTCAAGATCAAAAAATTTGAAAGTTGCAGAAGTTGGTTTTCAAGGTGAAAATTGTGTTATTTGGAATCTTAGAACTCCTACTAGATTGTTTGGAGAAGCTGCAGTGGAACATACTATCCTTCTTACAGATTTGAGATCTTTTAATTTCAATGATACTCCTTTCTTTGCTGATCAAAAATAGATAGGAATTTTATGTTTTAATTCTTTTGTATTTTCTAACTAATCGTAATAATATCGTTATTTTATAACGGTCCGCGAGTTATAACCCCAAAGGTGTCACTATCCATCCACAAAAAACCCATCAAAACCAAAGTAACACAAAAACCCCAACAAAACAAAAGTAACTCGCGGTTGATGAAACCAAAATTTGATTTCATCATAAAATTTGGTGAAACCCCAAAGAATTTGATGAAACCAAATTTTGGTTTCATCGTAAAATTTGATGAAACCAATTTTGAAATTTGGGATTTTTATATCAATTTTTAAAAATTTGGAGTTTTTGTATCAATTTTGTTTAAGTTGGAGGTTTAATGTATCCCAACATTTGAATGGGGTTTTTGTACCACAAATTTGGTCACCTTAGATTTTTATGACTGGTTTTGATTTTATAATAACATATAATGCGTTTCTGTCCTAGATAACGGTCACCGTGAGCCGCGGTCAGTTTCTCAAACTTCAACTCGACAACACAAAATCATCCCCATCGAAACCATGGGGACCAAACGACTGAAGTCAACTCCATTTTACATTATCCTGCTCCTAATTAAACTAGCTACAGTGTATGCGTCACGATGCGCCCTAACATGTTCACTATTCATGATGCGACCTAACATATTATTCAACATTCGTCGTATGCAGTCTTGTTTTAATAGCGAGTAGTGGTCCAATGTACACCGACCACATCTAAAGCCAAAAATGGTCATAATATGTTCCTATTTTTTCATCCGGAGAAGAATAGCTAACGACCGGAATAAAAAATCAAAAGTTCTCTCATCTCTCCAGTAAGTTGCCTCAACATGTTTCTAACCTATTTCGAGAAAAGACTCTCAAGCTACAATACTAAGAAAAATGTTATTTATAAATCTCCATGTATTTTAAAAAAAAAAAGGATACACAAAATTGTGCACCCGGCGTTCCATAAATTTCCAATAAAATGTAAAATATAGGATGATAATTTTCCCCACCCAAACCCATCCCCATATATACCTAATTCTATTCGATAGGTTTCCCCGCATAATCGGAGATGCGGTTGGGTATGGGTAAGTTAGTTATGTGGGGATGTGATTTAAGGTCCTCACCCAATACGCGCCCCGTACCTTTCATATATAAGGTTTTTAATTTTATTAAAAGGTATTCTTATAGATTTTGTTCAAATCCAATTATCTGAATAGAGTATTACATTAACTGGTTGGAAGCCTAACAAGCTAAGATCCAACAACGTACTACTACATTAATTGAACAGGTTGTCGTGTTAGTAGTATGGGGCGTGGCCGGTCGGCAAGGAGGGGCGTCTGCTAGAGCAAACCGACCGGCCAAGTTGCCCGGTCGTGCCTCCTTCCGCTACTTTCCAACTTAGTCGCGGATTCCTTCTTTTATTCTTTATTTGATTTTTGGTAGGATTCGACTCCCACTAGCTGCATGGTAGCTTGGTTTCCTAGCATGCCTAGGTTTGATATCGACCAATAGAGATCGAGAATATGTGTAGGCCCCGTTTTAGGGCAAAAACCTAATTTTGTAAACTGACATAAAACTATGTCAAAATTGATTTTTTGCGAGCTGCCACAAAATTAATCAATTATAGTGAATTTTGCGCGTTGGCACAAAATTACTAATTTTTGGCTACTTTTGCAAGTAGCACGTTTCTCGATGGAACGACTTGCAGTGCCTCTTATGCACATCTTAATCTGAACATTAAGAAAACTCATGCTTTCAGCTAAGAACTAACACAAATTTAATGTTAGTTATTTAAGAGTTCAGTCGGGAACACAACATAAGATAGACGCTCAACAAACCTTGCATTAATGAATAATGCAAGCAAGAGCTTCGACAAAATCTCCAGAATATTGGTGATTCTGCAATCGACATTATTCTAATTAAAATTTTGTACATTAATATACTGAATTGCTCGGTACATATTGTAAGCATAGTGGCGTAAGCGCTCGTCAGCTTTAAACAACTCTTACTTCTTTGCAGAAAAAGAGTACATAAATTTAGGGTTTTACGGTTTTAGCCCTGAACTAAAAACCACCATGAACATTAAGTCCCCTGCTTAGCACGTAACAGTGACATTGTTGCGGGGCAAGCACTAGATGGTGATAGATGAAAATAAAATACATGAGAAGAGTAAACGGACGTTACCAAGAGAGAGGACGGCCCGGCCTTTGAGCAGGACATGTTTAGTGAAGCGTCGAGGAAAGTAGCAATCACCCTCTTAGCATGCGCCGACTAGTTCTAGGTAGATAAGCAAATAGTCAGCTAATATCCCGCATCCAGAGCCTGTATACACGGCAGATAGGGAATCCTTTCCTTTCCCGGGTCTTGTAGACTTGCTGGATATAAAAGGAAACATTTGGGTCCTTCTTCTCACACCAATCATCATAAAGTTGTATTTTTCTGTTTTGCTCTACCGGCAGGTAAGTATTTCATCTTCCTTGGAGACTTTTTCTTCTTTGAAATTGGTGGAAACCCCAACTCAAATTATCACTATGTAATAGATGTTCACGATGGGTTTTGACTCTTTTTTTAGATCATTCGCCATGTCAGTTGCTAACATAAGCGTGATTCCATTCTTTCTGCAACATATGATGGGAACCCATAGAGAACATTATTCTTCTAACTCTCCAGAAAAGAATTTTGAAGTTGAAGAACCCAGGATGATCGTATTCGAAGAGGTGTTGGCTAAAATACATCGCCCGTTTCGTGAGGATGGACAGGCCATACATTGTATATCCCTCGCACATCTGAGCATCGTTCGAGAACGCGTTCAAGCTTTCTTAGCTTCGGTTAGCATGGAGGACAAGTGAAGGCATGATGAAGCGTCTCAGCCGACGAGCGCCAGCGCTGAAAGATTTGCGGCTCGTCAAAAGCGGCGAAGGGTTGAGCATAATCAGCTTCCGGGTGAGCATGAACATGATTACCCTATTCATAACGGCATCATAATTCTCGACTCTGACGCAGACTATCCCTATCGTGAGGAAAACCCTCAAGAGGCTGTTGAAACAATTTCTGAAAAGGATGTCGAAACAGCTTCCAAAAAGGATGTTGAAGCAGTTTCCGAAGAAGATGTTGAAGCGGCTTCTGAATAAGATATTGAAGCAATTTCTGAAAAGGACTCCGGTGGAGGTGGCGTTAATCCCGGTGTTAATGCTGATAATTAGATTTTTTCACTTTGTGATTTCTTTTGTAGATGAGCATCTTTTTTCGTAGTTTGTAGATGCTTCTTTGATATTTAGTAATTTTTCTTCATATGGTTGGAGCAAAGACTTCTTCGAATAACAATTCTTCAATTATGTCGCTTTCGTGATTCTTTTGTTTCCTGTTGGATGAATGAGTGAAACCCCCCACGATTAAAGAATCCCAATTTCTTGAAAGACCCCATGATATTTTGGAATTTTAGATGTAGCACTCTTCGGTAGGGTTACTGTAGAATCTCCTTACGAGCGCAATATTCATTCTCCGAATGTCACGGTTAGTACCTTGATTTTGCAATTTGAGCCCTTCACGATTTATTGAGACGATGCGGCAGATAGGAAGATGACACATAAGTGGCGATGGTCGACAAGGCTTGGGGATCCGTACTTTCTTCTCGTGAGAGAGGCATCATCTCCACAATGATGTTTAATACAGGTAACCCTAGTGACAGCAACTCAGGAAACAATAACAATGGTTGAGGATTCAGCCACGAACCTGGTATTCAACTTTCCATTTGATGTTCCCCTGGCAGACATTGGAGGATTCAATGCTACGGAAAAAAAGCATGATCGTCACAATTAAAAGGTGAAGAGCTGCATAAACCTGGTGAAGCGTTTAAGAGGGATCTTGTTTTCACTGGATGAGATGGGTAACATGATAAGACCAGTCAGGTGCAAAGAGTGCCATCTGACTATGCGTAAGAATTTTTGAATTTCATGCCCCTCGGTTTTGTTGGAAAAATTAACATATGAGTTGAAAGATGCAAATGATGGATGTGTTTTCGGGGAAGGATGCATAGATGATTTCCCTTGAGTGCTTTTATTCCCTGTTCAGGTTTCTTTTCATAGGTGTTTCGAAAGTAAGAGATGATTTGATTTTATGATTTTGGACGAGAAGGTAATTATTATGTGAGGATTTTGATATTTTTTAATGATGTATGAGTAACTGTTTGAAAGGGAAATAATGCTTTGATTAACTAATAAATTGAAATCCTAACTATGAATGCAAGAAGTGCAATCATTTTGGAGGAATTACAAATATTGCATGGAATAGGGAAACACTAGGAAAATGATGACATTCTAGGGATTGAAAGGTTTGAGCCACGTCGAATGTATTACTACTCCTTCTAGTTTATCGGTACTAATGAGTTTGCAGTAGCCTCCCAGAATAATCTCTCCAGCTAGGTATGGCGTACCCTTCCTCTTCTGGGAAGTTTGGTGAAGCAGGTTGGGCACCGGCAATAATTAATACCAAATATCCAACTTGAAAAGGATTTGGGTGTCACATAGCTACTTGATTATTAGATTCATTGTATTTGACTGAGACAACTTCTAAATACTTGATAAAATATTTGAAAGGACCAGCATCCCGTTCACATCTCCTAGTGACAGCTGGGTTGATACTCAGATCCAGTCCCCAGGTCTTGACGGAAGGAGGAGTGACCGGTTGCAAAAAAAGTTGTTCAATAAGACTTATTTGTGTTCGTAACCTGCGAAAAATGCTGCTACACTTTCTCCAGGTGATTGCGTCACATTTGCGAGTTGTTGGTACAGCAAAAAATAATATTCAGGGTTGGACGGCTTGCTGGAGACTCTCTCTGGTATAGTCATTGGTAAAGGACATACTCCGAGTTTCACTTTGTTGTCATGTATCCATGAGCGTCCCAGAACCATATCATAATTTGGGTATTCTTTAACAACATGAAACTTAGCGTGTGTTAGGGCATCTCCTACCTTCACTTCTACATCAATATACCAATAGGCATCTGTCGACCTTCCTTCTGAGTTTTTGATCACATTTGGGCAGTGATTAGCTTTTTGCTTCGAAATTCCTGCAGCTCTCAGAGTCTTGATGGTGACAATGTTGAAGTCAGAGGCCGCATCGATCAGTGTGTTATCAAACTCAATGCCTTTGAGGTGAGCAATGGTTAAGAGTCCCCAGTTACGTACACCAGTCGTGTCTTCCAGAAGAGGTTGGGGTTTAAGAGTAGCTTCTCCGACTGAAAAAAATCGTTTTTCTGACACGACATGACTGAGGGCTGCAAATATATCTTGACATTGGGCCTTAAAGAAATAGAGAATCTCACATACGTGTTCCATCATGGACTACGCAATTTTGTGGACGGAGTCCCCGGAAAGCATACAGCTTCTAATAGGAATAGGATCTTTGTGTACTCCCTCAGTGCCTAGTTGAAGTTCTCCTGCATTCACTTTCTCTTTGAAAATGCGCTTTAATTTGTTGCAGTCACTGGTTGGGTGATTGACGAACCTATGGTAACGACAATACTTGGGGTCTCCCATATTGTTTTTAGTTGGAGGGCGTCTGAGGGGAGGTAGTTCGATGGAACCATCTTGAATCCATGCTTCCATAAGTTCAATTACTTCTTCAATCGTATACGGGAAGTTCAAAGAAGCTTCTCTGTCTCATGTTGCCGAGCAAGAGTCTTAGTCACGGCTTTCCTAGGTTGAGCTGTCTGTTGCGCTGGGGCCGCACGTTTGGGTTGTTGTTCGGCATTTGAAGCTTTCCTCTTTCCTCCTTCACTCACCACGTTCACGGAGGGTTTAGTATTGTATTGTTTGTTGACGACACGCCTACTTCCTCGAGTTTCACGCGCATCTTCATTCCTAGCAGTCCTGGTTCTTTCCAGCAAGACGGGTGCTGTCGTAGCCGAGCGCTTGGAAGATTCATGAAGTTCAGAAAATGTCTGGAAACGCAGGTTTTCCAGCAAAGCGCAGTATACAGGTATCATACGTTGATGCACAATTCCACTAACTGTTGTTCAGTCACATTTGGATGTTCATTGTTTCGCTGAAATATCCTTCCCAAATCTGATAGAGTGATTTGTTCAGACACAAAGAAATATTTTCTATAGAAAGCATTAACCATCTCACACCAATTGGATATGCTGTTTGGCGCAATGTTTTTGTACCAGGTGTATGCTCTCCCAGTAAGTGATTTCGAGAACTCTTTCAGGCGGATGACATGGTTGTATTCATGCTCTTCTAATGATTCCAGAACACGAGAGATGTGTTCACGAGCGTTACCAGTACCATCATAAAGGGAAAATTAAGGAGAAGAATATCCTCTTGGAAGAGGAACTCTTTGCACATCAGGAGGATAAGGAGGTTGATGGCAAGGGTAATGCTCCATAACAAAAACTTACCGTTAAGGTTTTGGGGAGAAGATGTTTTTACAGCATGCTATTTGATCAACCGTGTCTATCTATGGTCAAAGACCCTAAATAATACATATCAGTTATGGTACGGTAAGAAGCCCAACATAAATTATCTCAGAGTGTTTGGAAGTAAGTGCTACATTATAAAAGATCGAGAACAGAAAGGAAAATTTGATTCCAAAAGCGATGAAGGTATTTTTCTTGGCTATGCATCTGAAAGTCGTGATTTTAGGGTATACAATCTCAGAATCCATGTTATGATGGAATCAGCAAATGTTATCATTGACGATCTGAGCAATTTCCATCATGATGACCCTCCTGCTGAATTTCCTCCAAGAGAGACAATTGAGAAAGTCAAAGAAATCCCAGAATCAGTAGAAGTTGTTCCAACGGTTGCTGATCCTGACGTTTCTAGTGACGAAGATAGAACCCCTAGTCAGGGTATTCCTGTAGAACGAGAATGTGATCCACCGCGGCACCTCTGGGTTCAAAGGAATCATGATGCTAACAGTATTATTGGAGGTAAGGATTCTACAACTAAGACAAGAGGACACTTCAAAGTATTTATAATTTTGGATGTTATCTATCGCAAGTAGAACCAAAAAACATTGATGAAGCTCTTAACGATTCGTTCTGGGTGAATGTAATGCATGAAGAGTTAAATCAATTCCAAAGATAAGATGTACGGGAACTCTTACCTCGTCCCTCCAATGTAAATATTGTTGGTACTAAATGGGTATTCAAAAACAAGTCAGATGAATTTGGCACAATTGTCAGAAACAAAGCTAGACTTGTCGCTCAGGGATACTCATATATTGAAGGTATCGATTTTGACGAGACCTTTGCTACTGTATCACGCCTTGAGTCTATTAGACTTCTTTTATCTCATGTTTGTTTTCTCAATATTAAGCTATTTCAAATGGACGTAAAATCCGCATTCTTAAATGGATAGCTTAAGGAAGAGGTCTATGTTGCTCAACCTAAAGGATTCGAAAGTTCAGAATTTCCAGATCATGTCTTTAGGCTCAAAAAGGCATTATGTGGATTAAAACAAGCACCTCGTGCCTGGTTCGAAAAACTAACCACTTCTCTTCTTAGGAAAGGTTTTTCGAGAGGCCGTGATGATAAAACATTGTTTACCAAATGGAGTGGAAAGATGTTTTTATTGCTCAAGTATATGTAGATGATATCATCTATAGATCAACCTCTGAGAAACTTGCAAAAGATTTTCAAGTATCTCTTGGAAGGGAATTTGAGATGAACAATGTTGGTGAATTAAAATTCTTTTTAAGATTGCAGATTCAACAACACAAGGGTGTAATTTACTTATCTCAAGAAAAATATGCCAGGGATCTTGTAAAAAGGTTCGGTCTTGAGAAGTCAACTCCAAAACTTACTCCTAAGCCCACTACTGGTAAGCTGCATAGAGATGAGAAGGGTGTCAATGTGGATCAGAAACTTTATCGATCAATCATTAGAAGTATTTTGTATCTTACATCTACAAGATCTGATATAGATTTTAGTGTTGGTTGTTGTGCTAGATTTCAGGCTAATCCGAAGGAATCTCATCTTGCAACTACAAAAAGGATCATGCGATACATTCAACACACTATCGGTTATGGTCAATCATATACTTTTGATATTAACACCAATCTTAGTGCTTATTCAGATGTTGACTGGGTAGGATGTGTGGAAGACAGAAAGAGTATATCCGAGGGTTCTACTATGTAAGGTTGAATCTTGTGGCATGGCATAACAAGAAACAAAAGTCACAATCCCTTTCAACATGCGAAGCATAATATATTGCTGCAGGTTCGTGTTGTACTCCACTTCTATGGATGAAACAAATGCTTGCTGATTATGGAATTGACACTGGCATAATGAAGATCTTTTGTGATAACTCAAGTGCGATTCGCATCGCTGAGAATCCTATTGAGCACTTAAGAACTAAGCACATCGACATCAGGTATTATTTTATTAGATATCTCTATGAAAATGGTACCATTAACATGGAATTTGTGCCTTCCGAACAACAATTCGCTGATATTCTCACTAAACCTCTAGATACTGCTACGTTTCAACACTTACGGAAGTCTATTGTGTTGTTTTGTTTCATTAGATTTCTAGCTTTTTACTTTCCCCAGGATCTATTCACATCTTTCCGATAATAAAATCTTGAAGCGCCAGTGTAGTGTTGTTTCAATTTCACATTTGTTTCTGGTAGTTGTATTTTATTTCTGTTAGGTATCAAAAGATCTAAAGAAATCCTTCTTTTCTTGTAAAAGTAAGGTCGCTTTTTTTATTCTATCGGGAATGACATTTTATGGGGGAGATTTCTTAATTGGACTTGTGCTTAATTTCCAAATCGTTGTGGGGAGTGCGACTGTGGAATATTGTAGGAGTTATCTTGGATCTTTATAAACTCCTTGATGAATACACTAAGTTTCGACTACGTGAAATCATCGAAACAAAGTTTATATGTTCTCTTTTAGTCATAAATTATCTCTTTGAGAATTTCATTATGATCCCGTAATTTCGTATCTTTGCCAATTTATATTGACAAAAAGGGGGAGAATTATTTGGTAGTTCACACCACATATATATGGTTTACGGATCATTATGTAAGGAGGGGTGGTTTTCATTGTGAGATGGAAGTATTGACTAAGGGGGAGTGATACATATCAACGTAGTATTATTGTCAAAGTTGTGATACAATTGGATTTTGATGTCGTGTAATAATACTATGACACTGTATAACAATGATTGAGAACAAATCTTTTGCATATGTTTTCTTATTGTTATGGCTACGTATCTTCAATAACAATGATGATGAGTTGAACACGTTCAGAATCACTGAAGTACTTGGAGTGGCGAAGAGTTCAAGGAATGTTGAAGAACCAAGAAAATCAAGCATGATGGATGAGAAGCTACAAAGTTTATTTATTTTTTAATTCATATGTATTTATAGTTTTGTCACTAAAATTGACAAAGGGGGAGATTGTTAGAGCATTTCTTGGTCGAACTCGCAAGCGTTGCTATCCAAAGCTTGTTTGTCAAGTTTAGTTGATCAAAACTGTAAGTCTTGATTTCTAGTCTACTTATAGCTATGTCTAGGATTAGGATAAAATGTGTAGACTTCACGGCGTTCATCAATTGAAAAAGAAGATCTACTGAGGAGAGCTTGTAGGGACTTCATCAACAAAAGGTATGTGGAGACTAAAACTTATCTATCACTCAGAAGTTTATTCTATTATATCTCCTAATGAGACTAAGTCGTATATCTACGTTCATCATATTCTTGACGAGTTTAGTTGGAAACAATTTATTTATTGGAAACTAAATAATAAATCAAAAGATGATCATGTGAAAATTGCCTTGAAACATCTTACATGATTTGTGTGAGACAATCATTTGATGTCGACTAGGAAAGTTTCGTATTGATCATTCGATCAATTGAAAATTACTTATAAGCTAATAGTTTGTGTGAGACATCTACTGTCGTCTTCTAAGGATGTTTCAATGATTGAAATGGGAGTTTAGAACAAAACCCTTTGTTTGGATACAATGCAGTATGCATACCTAGTATGCAAACTGTTTTGGTATGATTCAGGTCCGGGAACCTTGTTTGCATACCTAGTATGCGAACGGTTTTAACTGTTAAAGTCTGGAAACCAAGTTTGCATACCAGTACGCGAACGGTTCTACCTGAGTTAAGGTCCGGGACAACAGTATGCATACCCGTTTGCAAACTGCTGCACAACACCAAAGTCCGGAAGCTATAGTTTGTGTACCTGTTTGCAAACTTAGTGGTTAAAGTTCTAAAAACGGTTAAGTATGTTTTTCATACTCATGAACAAATACATTTATGAATTAAGGAATGATCTTTGCAAATCGTGGCTTAATGTTCATGAATTTATTCTTATGAATCAATCCGATTTTGATTCAATTGGGTCATATATATTTCTGTGGAATAGTGAACAATTGAACAACTCTATTTGGAACACAATTAGATTCATCTGATTATCTTTCATGAGTGATTGATCATCATAGTTGATCTAGAAGTGTTAGATGAATGTGGTTAAGACAAAAGTGTTCATATGGCTAACTTCGGTTAACTGTTATTGAGCCAACTCAATATACACGTTTAGGTACGGTTAACTACATCTAAATGAAGGTATTTTTCATTTGTGTGTAACAAGCTAAGACCATCCAACTGTGGAGAGATATTGCTTTGATTTTAAGCGGACTTAGCTTGAATCTTAAACCAGGTTTTCATCTAACGGTGAATATTGAATGCTTTGTTACTAAGCTATCTTAGCTTTGATTGAAAGCAAACCCTTATTTGAAAGACTATATAAGGGAGAACTCTAGCAACTGGAAAACCTAATCCCGACACTTTCATGTGTCCTAGTTGCGACTAGAGTCGATTCTCTTTTAACCTATGTTTTTTCCGAAACCATTATAGGTTAACGACTTGAAGACTTCATTGGGGATTCGTGAAGCCAGACCCAACTATTTTCTCTGCAGTTGCGTGTTTTGATCTTACTTGTTCTATCGTATTGAGTACTATCTTCTCTAAGATTTGCTCGAGATTTATCTCCGATAGGTAAGATATAAAAAGTAATCACAAAGTTCTTGGTCTCGTTCTTTGTGATTCCACAATAACTTCTTTTACTACCATATATTTAAGTTATTGTGAGGTGATTGATATTTCTAGGTTGCTCTTCGGGAGTATAAGACCGGATTATCAATTGGTTCCGGTTCACATTGATTTATCAAAAATCGGAACAAAAACTTCATAGGTACTTCTGTAGGAGACAGATTTATCAATCAGAATAGACTTATCTGTGGGAGACAGATTTGTTTATAAGTCTTCGACTTTGGGTAGTAGCAACTCTTAGTTGTGGGTGAGACCAACTAAGGGAATCAAGTGCGCAGAATCTGGCATGGTTCTAGAGGCGTAAGGAACGCGACTGTACCTTAATCAGTGTGAGACTTGGTTAGGGCTCAACTACATTCCAGTCTGAAGTTAACTTGTAGTAGGCTAGTGTCTGTAGCGGCTTAATACAGTATGGTATTCAAATCTGGACTAGGTCCCAGGGTTTTTCTGCATTTGCGGTTTTCTCGTTAACAAAACTTCTAGTGTTTGTGTTAAAACTTTTCCGCATTATATTTGTTTATGTAATTGAAGTATCACAGGTTGTGCGTAGTTCAATCAATTGGTAAATCCGACCTTGATTGTTGGATAGTAATTGATTGGCACTTGGGAATTGGTCTTTGGTACCGTCCAAGTTATTTCTCATGTGAATCGGGATCACAGATTTCTATCTGTTCGGTTGCAGATTGTATGGAGAAATTGAGATATAACTCTTTGGTATCTTTCTTGGTTGAGCTCGCTCTATAAGCTGGTGCTCTCAGAATTATGTTGGAGTTAGTCCATATAGATTGTCGGATGAATTATTGGTTGTGGTTGTTATACCCCCGTTTTTCATTACCAATTGAATAGGAGAGGGTATCAAGTACACCGTCAACTTTCTCGTTTCATAGGAGTATGAATCTGTGGAGTACTATTAACAATCAAAAGATGTGAAAAAGTAAAAAAAAAAACACACATACATGAATTCTGATAACGAGGAAACTACACTTGCAAAAAAAAGGGACCTTGTCCAGCTTTAGCACTAGCATGCTATCAAAATTAGGACAGGAATGTAGTTGAGACTGAAAAACGAGGGTCTATCAACACCACCAAATATTTCGCCTAGCAATCTGTATGGACTAACTCCGAAATACTTTGCTAGAACTAGACAGTCAGACTCAATCTAGATAAAAACATCTTAAGGAGCTAATATCTCTCTCTTGATTTGATTTTTACTCAAGATAAAAACAATAGAGAGTCTTTATCAAATTCAAGGAATAACTTGGACGGTACCAAAGACCAATATCCAAGGATCAACCAATATCAATTAACAACCAAAGGTTGGATTTCCAAATGATGATCTTAACGCACAACCTGAATTATTTCAATTATATAAAATATAGTGCGGAAAAGAAATATCACAGACACCAGAAGTTTTGTTAACGAGGAAACCGCAAATGCAGAAAAACCCTGGGACCTAGTCCAGATTTAATACACACTGTATTAAGTCGCTACAGAGACTAGCCTACTCCAATCTAACTTCGTACTGGACTATAGTTGGACCCCAATCAGTCTCCCACCGATCCAAGGTACAGTTGTACTCCTACGCCTCTGATCCCAGCAGGGTACTTCGCACTTGATTCCCTTAGTTGATCTCACCCACAACTAAGAGTTGCTGCAACCCAAAATCACAGACTTGATAATAAACAAATCAGTGTCACACAGAAAAGTATATCAAAGGATAAATCTGTCTCCCACAGAAAAACCCTAGGTTTTTGTTCCGTCTTAAGATATAAAATCAAGGTGAACAGGAACCAATTAATAATCCAGTCTTATATTCCCGAAGAACATCCTAGATTAAATCAATCACCTCTCAAAAATCCTTCTTGACTACACAAGAGGTTTGTCGAGGAATCACAAACAGTGAGACGAAGATGTTTGTGACTTCTTTATCTTGCCTATCGGAGAACTCTCACGATCTCAAGCCAATCAATAGATTGTACTCGTACGATAGAAGATGCAAGATCAGATCACACAACTACGATAAAAGCAGTATCAGTCTAGATTCACAATCCCAATGAAGTCTTTAAGTCGTTAACTTGGTTTTAGAGAAGAAACCAAAGGTTACAGGAGAATCGACTCTAGCGAGCGCACTAGTATCACACAGACGTGTGGGGATTAGTTTTGCATAATGCTAGATGTCTCCTTTATATAGCCTTCAAATCAGGGTTTTTCCTTAGTTACAAAGCAATCCATATTCACCGTTAGATGAAAACCTGATTTAGATTCAAGCTAATATTTCTCAACTTAGCTTGTCACATACACTTGGGTAGACGTTTACTGGGTTTGTGAAAACCATGCCCAAACGTGTACGTGTATGTTGGTTCAACATAGTAACCCAAAAGGTTAACCATACGAGCAATTCATATTAACCTAGTTC
Source organism: Papaver somniferum (assembly GCF_003573695.1). NCBI lineage: Eukaryota > Viridiplantae > Streptophyta > Magnoliopsida > Ranunculales > Papaveraceae > Papaver > Papaver somniferum. The sequence continues at coordinate 13,696,249 of NW_020621936.1, read as the reverse complement.
TTCTTCACCATAACTAGTTAATTGACTAAAATAAACTAGTTAGAGAGTTGTTCAATTGCTATGAGATCTTATGTAACTACACAAGACACAATTGAAACAAAGATGATTCGATTCGATGAATCGACTCATGAACTTTATAGCCACGGTTTGCATAAAACATTCCTTCGTAATTTAAGTTTCATGATCAGAGCACATCTTTAGATCATAACCACTTAAGCTCACAAACAAGTTCGCAGACTTAAGGCAACCGGCAGAGTTTTCCAAACTCAGCAGAAAATCTCGGCAAAGAGACTTCCGCCAGTTTGCGGACTAGGTTCGCGGACTAAACAAGCAAACGAGTTTTTGGAAAATCCCAGCAGAAATTCTCGGAAAGAAAACTTCCGCCAGTTCGCGGACTGAGTTCACGGACTGGGTTCGCGAACTTGGCAAAACCAATTCCTCTGGTTTCTCTCAATCAACAAAGTTCGAAAACTACGGATTAAGAAATACATGGTTATGTAACCTAAACTCTCATTCCAATCATTGAGACATTATCAGAGGACGATATATAACCGTTATTCACAGACCGTTTCACGTCAGAGCAATTCTCAAAGTAATTGAAACTTTTCATGACTTTCGTCACTAGGTGAAGATAAACTTGATCAAAGCGAAACGTTTTACCAACACATGATTTCGAGAAAAAGATAAGTAGTGAATACTCATCTCGAAATGTCAAATGTGTATGATCCAGTCTATATAGCATACGGATTTTTGTCTCATAAGAAGTAGAGATAGAATAGATAGACTTTTGAGTGATAGATAAGTTCAAGTCTCCACATACCTTTTTGTTGATGAAGTTCCACGGTTCCTTGTGTAGATCTTCGTCGTTGTATGATGAATCGCCATGATTCCTTGAGCTCAACTACACTTTTGTACCCTAGTCCGAGACTTAGCTATAATAGACTAGAAATCAAGACTCATAGTTTTGATCACTAACATTGACAAACATGTTTGATATAGCAACACATGCGAGGTCGACCGATCTATTCTCTAACAATCTCCCCCTTTGTCAATTTTAGTGACAAAACTATTAACAAATATGGAATACAAAAAAGATAAACTTTAGTGGCTCCTATTCCATAGTCTAATCTTCAACGTTCCCTGAAATCTTCGTCCTTCCAAGTACTCCAATGATCCCAAAGGTTGTAAGTTTAGCACCACCGTTGTTGAAGATCCGTAGCTATAACAATGAGAGAAATCGAGATTCTCGATCATTATTATACAATGTCATAGTATCATTATGTAACATCAAAGTCCAATTGCATCACAACTTTAACAACAATACTATGGTGATATGTATCACTCCCCCTTAGTCAATATTCCATCTCGATCATGCGAACCATATGTATCACTCCCCCTTAGTCAATACTACATTATTTCTCCCCCTTTTTGTCAATAAAATTGGCAAAGGTAAAAGAACGGGATCAAAATGAAATTTCCGCAAGATACATTTCATAGACTAAAGAAAAAAGTACATACCAACTTAATTTAGATGAAATCATAAAGCCGAAGCTAAATGCATTCATCAAGGAGTTTTAAGATACAAGATAACCCCTATAAAATTCCACATCCGCACACCCCGCAAAATATTACCATTAGGCACAAGTTCAAAAGAACTCTCCCCCATTTGATGTCATTCCCGAAAGAACAACAAGAGCGACCTTAATTTCGAAAGAAAAGAAGGATTTTTTAATTGGACACCAAAAACCATGGAAATGATTTTCTATATCCAAAACTCAACCAAACTAATCACAAGTAAACCCATGATTAATTTAATCGGAATACGCAACTAAACTGAAAAAGCGGGGGTCTAACAACACCACCCAATATTTCGCTTAACAATCTGTATGGACTAACTCCAAAATACTTTGCTAGAGAATCAACTAGACAATCAGACTCAATCTAGATAAAAGTATCTTAAGGAGTTAATATCTCTCTCTTGATTTGATTTTTACTCAAACTAAAAACGATAGCGAGTCTTTATCAAATACAAGGAATAACTTGGACGGCACCAAAAACCAATATCCAAGTGTTAATCAATGAAATCAACAACCACAAGGTCGGATCTCTAATCGATTAAACTTTAAGGCACAACCTGTATTATTTCAATTATAAAGATAAACAATATAATGCGGAAAATGAAATAACACAGACACCAGAAATTTTGTTAACGAGGAAACCGCAAATGCAGAAAAACCTCGGGACCTAGTCCAGATTGAATACACACTGTATTAAGCCGCTACAGACACTAACCTACTACAAGCTAACTTCGGACTGGACTATAGTTGAACCCCAATCAGTCTCCCACCGATCCAAGGTACAGTTGTGCTTCTACGCCTCTGATCCCAGTAGGATGCTACGCACTTGATTCCCTTAGCTGATCTCACCCACAACCAAGAGTTGCTGCAACCCAAAATCACAGACTTGATAATAAAAAAATCTATCTCACACAGAAAAGTCTATCAAAGGATAAATCTGTCTCCCACAGATAAACCCTAGGTTTTGTTCCGTCTTAAGATATAAAATCATGGTGAACAGGAACCAATTGATAATCCGGTCTTTTATTCCCGAAGAACAACCTAGATTAATCAATCAACTCTCTACAATCCTTCCTGACTACACAGGCGGTTTGTCGAGGAATCAGAAACAGTGAGACGAAGATGTTTGTGACTTCTTTATCTTGCCTATTGGAGAACTCTCACGATCTCAAGTCAATCAATAGATTGTACTTGTACGATAGAAGATGCAAGATCAGATCATACAACTACAATAAAAGTAGTATCCGTATGGCTTCACAATCCCAATGAAGTCTTTAAGTCGTTAACCTGGTTTTAGAGAAGAAAACCAAAGGTTAAAGGAGAATCGACTCTAGCGAGCACACTAGTATCACACAGACGTGTGGGGATTAGTTTTGCTCAAAGCTATATGTCTCCTTTATATAGCCTTCAAATCAGGGTTTTGCCTTAGTTACAAAGTAATCTTTATTCACCGTTAGATGAAAACCTGATTTAGATTCAAGCTAATATTTCTCAACCGTTAGATCGAAAACTTAGCTTGTCACACACACTTGGGTAAACGTTTACTGGGTTTGTGAAAACCATGCCCAAACGTGTACGTGTATGTTGGTTCAACATAGTAACCCAAAAGGTTAATCATATGAGCATTTCATATTAACCTTGTTATTCTTCACCATAACTAGTTCAATTGACTCAAATGAACTTGTTAAAGAGTTGTTCAATTGCTATGAGATCTAATGTAACTACACAAGACACAATTGAAACAAAGATGATTCAATTCGATTGAATCGTCTCATGAACATTATAGCCACGGTTTGCATAAAGCATTCCTTAGTAATTTAAGTTTCATGTTCAGAGCGCATCTTTAGATCATAACCTCTTTAGTTCACAAACAAGTTCGCGGACTTAAGTTAATCGGTTGAGTTTTCCAAACTCAGCAGAAATTCTCGGAAAGAGAACTTCCGCCAGTTCGCGGACTGAGTTCGCGGACATAGCACACAAACGAGTTTTGGAATATCCAGCAGAAATTCTCGGCCGAGAACTTCCGACAGTTCGCGGACTTGGCAAGCAAATTCCACAATCCTCCCGATTTCTCTTGATCAACAAAGTTCGAAAACTTCGGTTCAAGGAATACATGGTTATGTAATCTAAACTCTCATTTCAATCATTGAGACATTCTCAGAGGACGCTATATAGCAGTTATTCGCAGACCGATTCACGTCGGAGAAATTCTCAAAGTAATTGAAACTTTTCATGACTTTCGTCACTAGGTGAAGATAAACTTGATCAAAGCGGAACGCTTTACCAACACACGATTTCGAGATAAAAGATAAGCAATGTATGCTCAGCTCGAAATGTCAAATGTGTATGATCAAGTATATATAGCATACGACTTTTGTCTCATAAGAAGTAGGAGATAGAATAGATAGACTTTTGAGTGATAGATAAGTTCAAGTCTCCACATACATTTTTGTTGATGAAGTTCCACGGTTCCTTGTATAGATCTTCGTCGTTGTATGATGAATCGCCATGAAGTCCTTGAGCTCAACTACACTTTTCTATCCTAGTCCGAGACTTAGCTATGTAGGCTAGAAATCAAGACTCATAGTTTTGATCACTAACATTGACAAACATGCTTGAGATAGCAACTCATGCGAGGTCGACCGAGCTATGCTCTAACAATCTCCCCCTTTGTTAATTTTAGTGACAAAACTATTAATACATATGGAATACAAAAAAGATAAACTTTAGTGGCTCTTATTCTATAGTCTAATCTTCAACGTTCCCTGAAATCTTCGTCCTTCCAAGTACTCCAATGATCTCAAAGGTTGTAAGTTTAGCATCACCGTTGTTGAAGATCCGTAGATATAACAATGAGAGAATTCGAGATTCTCGATCATTATTATACAGTGTCATAGTATTATTATGTAACATCAAAGTCCAATTGTATCACTACTTTAACAATAATACTACGGTGATATGTATCACTCCCCCTTAGCCAAAAATCCATCTCGATCATGGAAACCACTCCCCCTTATACAATGATCCGAAAATCATATGTATTTGTAGTGTGAACTACAATATTTCTCCCCTTTTTTGTCAATAAAATTGGCAAAGGTACAAGAACGGGATCATAATGAAATTTCCACAAGAGACATTTCATAGACTAAAAGAAAAATACATACCAACTTAATTTAGATGCAATCATAAAGTCGAAGCTAAATGCATTCATCAAGGAGTTTTAAGATACAAGATAACCCCTATAAAATTCCACATCCGTACACCCCGCAAGATATTACCATTAAGTACAAGTTCAAAAGAACTCTCCTCCGTTTGATGTCATTCCCGAAAGAACAACAAGAGCGACCTTAATTACAAAAGAAAAGAAGGATTTTTAAATTGAACACAGAAAACCAAAGGAATTATTTTCTATATCCAAAGCTCAACCAAATTAATCACAAGTAAACCCATGATTAATTCAATTGAAAACGCAACTAAAATCAAACCACAAAAGTGATCAATTTAATTGAAAGTGATCAACATAAGTAAACTTACGGAGCTACGACTAAGGTATCATACGGAGATGACTAACTTAATCGTTCACATACTCAACATAAGGAAAACCTTACGGAATATACGACTACATTAACCAATAGAACATGATTAGTATAGCCGTTCATATACTCAACACAAGAATTTGTGGAATATATGAAAACTCAACTAGATTAATTACAAGAGAACCTATAATTAATATAATTGGAATACAAACAACCAAACTAATCACCGAAGTAATCAATTTAATTATTTTGGGCTCAACATAAGAGAACTTATGGAAGCCCGACTAAGTTCATCATAGAATATGACAACCTTAACCGTACATGTACTCGTCATAAGAAAGAAAACTTATGGAGTACAAACTAAATAACCAAATTAGTTGATTAATTTAGTTCCTAATGCTCGACATATAACATCTTATGGAACAACCAACAAGCCAATAAGAATAATCGACTTAGTTGTATCGTGCTCAACATAAGACACACAATGGAGCCTTCACGGTAAAACATAACAAGATGGATCAATGAAGATCAATACCGTGGATAACATACAAGGATCTATTCTATTTTCCATCACTATTTGCATAACGACATAATAGACTTTATCCTTGTCAAACAAAAGATTTCATCCTATTTTCCATCAAATAAATGACTGCATAGGCATAACTTTTGTAATTGTCAAAAGTCCATTCGTCCTTTCATCAATACGAACACCAATTCATGAACGACTTTACTTTTGACACAATATGGGACCTTCAAGTTCACGGACGCAAACAATACATATCCCATAAACAATTGCAATAGCACAAAATTATAAAGATTAATACTGCAATAACAATCTTTCCCCTTAGAAGGTAGAATCAATCTTTTTCGCACGGATTTATACCAAGAGTGGTTACCGAAAGCGTATAAAAAGATTTCTTTAACAAAGAAGAACATACAAAGTCATTGACGACTATGCACCATAGTTCACATGAGATGATTGTGAACACTCAAGAATATATAGCAATGGAACTACTACCAATTCTCGAACTTCCTTCTTTGTGATTCACCAACATCACTCTTGTAACATCCACAAAATATCTTAGAATAGGATTTCTCCAAGAATCCCAGTGCCCAATTCCAAGAGAATAGAACAAGTGCAACGAAACGGAGCAAACACTAAAACACAAGAGACAAGACAAAGACCAATATTAACTCATCCAAATTCAACAATTCTCATCTCCATTTTGAAGGTAATTCAATAAGGAATAGAGTGCAAAAAGAATGAGGTAAATCCAAGTTCGGACGAAGAAGTTACAGCCAAAACAAGTTTACCGAATATCGACGTCAAGTATGCATACGGGTTTGCGAACTTAAACCCCTGGATTTTGATTTTGAATTCTGTTATGCATACTTGGTATGTGTACCATGTATTCCAAACATCCCGAACTATTATTTTCAAATCTTAACATTTAAGAACCTTAAACAAAGATCAAGTTAGGTAGAAATGAACGATAAGCAAGATTATTATAAGTATTCTAAGCAAATAAAAGTACAAATCTTGCTCAAGTTTATAGACATACATTTTTAGATGAATCCAATCGAATTCTACCGCCTTACCGAACATAATCTGTGTGCCCAATTCTTGTGCTTCCCTCACCGTATACAAAGCAGGGAATTCCTTGGTGAGGATGCACTTCCAACACAATCAAGTTGCGTTGGGGTGAACAAAGTCTTGCTCACCACAAGTGACCTTTGGATTATCATGAAAGAGATCACTTTTAGAACCTTTCACATCGAATTCCATTTTTCCAAAAAACTTGTTAAGTTCCAACATCATGGATACTTCCTTTTCCATAGTCATGGAGTTTTCTGGAAGATCATTCCTTTTCACACTCAAAACATCATTGTCTTTCTTCAGTATCCACTTATGAGTGCGTTTAGGAATAGTCGGAACCTTCTTCCCATCACTCTCTTCTAGAATTCTTGGAAGAGAATTGGATTGACTATTCTTTTGCAAGTTAGTCTTTCTCCAATTGGAGCATCGGATCTTGTCTTCGTCTTTACGAAGTTATCCTTTTGATAACCATTACGATTATGAAAAGGATTCGTACGACGTTTATAGGCAAATCTAGGTCTATCATAGCACTGATTCCTTTGCTTAAAGGTTGGACAATTACAACCTGTAACGTTAAGAGGATCAGTCTTAACGTATGATCTTGGTTTCACAACTTCTTGTGATGCCCAAACAAGAACATCATAAAGTTTCTCATTCCTTATACGGAAACGACATCTCCTTTCCAGGTGACATTTATTTACGCAATAATGGCAAACATAAGGAATGTTCTTACCTCGATCTGTGTGTGCTAACTTTGGAGGTTGATAAACTTTGCTCTTTTGAACCTTAACTGCCGGAGAAAGTATTTCACTTTTTCCATCAGTGGAAAAGTTTTGTTGAGAAGAATCAATAGCCTTGACAAATTTTACCTCTTTGCTAGTACTTGGAGCATCTATTCCCTTATAGCCCAATCCTCGTGTATCACGATGATTTTTACTTGCTCCTAGCATAGTGGTTAATTTGCTTGAACTAGTATTGAACTTTTTCAAGTCATCTTCCAACATCTTGATTTTATCAAGAGCAGCAGCTAAATCATCCTCAAGGCGTTTTTCTCGAGTGAGATAAGCGCTTTCTCTGTCATCAAAACTTGTTTGCTGGAAGTTAAACCTTGCTTCAGATTCTGCAAGTTTCTCTTCCAACAAAAAGTACTTTTGATAAAGATTATCACATTCAAGTGACTTCATACGTAGGTTTTCCTCAGAATCTTTGAGGATCGATTCGGTAGAACGATTCGAAAAATAAACACCTGCGTAACATCTTCTCAATTTCTTGTTTTCTCGACAGAGAGGAGTCAGAAGAGGTGTGGCATGAGAAGTTGTAATCTTCTTCATATTACCTTTAGTCATTATTAGGCAATTTTGCTAGAAATGCCCTCCTGCAGTATTTTTTTGTATGTCCATTGGAGAATAAAGATTTGCCCTACCCTTAAATTTTTTGAATATATATAAGTCTCTGTTTATTCTTTAAGATGTCTCTTTATTGTTTAAGATGACTCTATTATTCACCATAAATGGTCTCTTTGAAATTTTTAACACGTGGTTATGGTTTTTACTACTGCCACAATAGTTTGTATTGTTCTCTGGGTTTGAACCATAATTAAAGCAAAGGATTCTAGAACAGTCGTTTTTGTTTTTGTGAATCAATTCGTCTTCACCTCCGATAATGGTTTTTACTACTGCCACAACAGTTTGTATTGCTCTCTGAGTTTGAACCATAATTGAAGCAAAGGAGTCTAGAAAAGTCGTTTTTGTTTTTTGTGAATCAATTCGTCTTCATCTCCGATGGATTCAGACGGAAGACAAAGTAATTTGGGCTGGAAAAATATTTTCCTAGCGTATGTCCATTGGCAAAAACATCTTCCTTTGTTGTACTGCTAATGTTATATCATAACTTTGATGATTACTTTGTGGCTGACATAAACTAGGATTAGTTAGGATTAGTCTATTTGCTTAGCCATATTTTTACACTTATAGGTAGGCGTCAGCGTCACAAAGACACTTAATTCCGCCACAATAAATGAATGAGTTGCGCATTATTTGTTGCACTTTTTGTTCTCAACACTATTGCAATTTTAAAGTCTTACCAAGACCGAAGAGTCCATGTTCCATGCTAAAATTAACGTGATGACTGCTGGTGCAACACCACTTCCTCCTGTTCTATCAACAATTGTCGGATACCAATTTGGCGCCAGAGTGGTTAACAGAATAAAAGAAGGGAAAATCATGATTTGCTGATTAAGACTTTAACGACTTCATTTTTAACCTAAAAAAGGTTAGTAGTTAGATATGAATATCTTAATATAAACTTTTTCATTTCGATAAAAAAAAACTATGTATCTTCACTAAAAATCCAATAACCGGTAAATTAGGAGGACAACTACTCAAAGCCCGGGCCGGCACGGGTCATATTCTAGTATATATATATATATATATATATATAAGGCTCCTCTTCATTTATCGACATTAATAATTCTGTGATAGGTCCGGAATTGCGGACTAATCACGTAGTCGATGAAAAAAACCTATCATCATTATATAGCAAGTCAAAAAGACTATTGATGAGGTTCTCGACACTTGGATAACAATATGTGTGAAACGTTTCCGTCGCCTAAACAAGCGTGGAACACAGGATCCAAGGAAACTATCACATACTTGCTGAAAAGGAACATGCGCTTAGAGTATATAATCATGTGGTCGAGTTAAATGGATGCTTCTCTCAACTATTGCGCTATAAATAAAAAATCCTTTGAAAACATTCACACAAGTATTGTGGGTAACATCTTTCACTTTAGTCAATATTTGCACACTTCACTTTTCTATTTTCATTCTCTTATCTATCCATGTAATTTCAGTATGGGAATATTGTGGCAAACGTTGCCACAAGTACGATGACTATCTTAGTAGAGTTTTCCAATCAGGTTGAATGTCGCACGTAAGTAATTACTTGTCTGTGATGATTGGAATGTATGTGGGATGTTTGCAGCTAAAGAACTTATGCAGGCTAATTATTTGGCTTTCTACTTTGTGTCCATCCTTAGTGGTTCTTCCAAGGCAATAAATTGGAGTAGGTTTTGTGGGTATACCTCTTGTAAACCCTCATGAGACTATAACTCGTCCACTAGGGACACCTAGGGGTTTAAAGGCTTGTTGCATTGGCTAAGTGTAACTGTATTATCAACGAAAGGGAGTTGTTGTATTTAGGATTTGTTTTATTTTAGTTTGCTCGAGGACTAGAAAAAGCTAAGTGTAGGGGAAGTTGATAAGTGCATAATTCAAATGATTTTAGTGCCCATTCCATACTTGCTTTAGCTATTATTCTTGCATATTTTCGTATTATTACTCTTGTTTTCTCTTATTTGTCTCTATTAGGTGAGTCATCCAAAAAGGAGCTACAAATTGATAAAAGAGCTAAGAAGAGAAGTATTCCAAGTATCCAAGCGCCCAAGTCCAAGAGAAGTTGAAGAAGTGCGACGAAAAGGAGCAAAACGCTCAAAATCAAGAGACGGACCAAAGACCGAGATTAAATCATTCAAATTCAGGATTTGTCATCACCATATTGAAGATAATTGGAATAGGAAAAGAATGCAAAAATAATGAGGTCATTCCGAGTTCGGACGAAGAAGTTGTGGGCAAAATAAGCTCTTTATTGAATACCAAAGACAAGAAAAATATGCAAACGGGTATGCAAACGTATTTTCAGTATGCGAGCGGGTATTGATAAGTGCATAATTCATATGATTTTAGTGTCCATTCCGTACTTGTTTTAGCTATTATTCTTGCATCTATGCGTATTATTACTCTTGTTTGCTCTTATTTGCCTCTATTAGGTAAAATCATAAAAAAAAGGAGCTATAAAGTGCTGAAAAGAGTTAGGAAGAGAAGTATTCCAAGTTTCCAAGTGCCCAAGTCCAAGAGAAGTGGAAGAAAAGCGACGAAAAGGAGCAAAACGCTCAAAATCAAGAGAAGGGCCAAAGACCGATCTAAACTCCTTCAAATTAAGGATTTCTCATAACCATCTTGAATATAATTGAAAGAGGAAAAGAATGCAAAAAGAATGAGGTCATTCCGAGTTAGGACGAAGAAGTTGTGCCCAAAACAAGCTTTTATTGAATACCGAAGACAGTAAAGTATGCGGACGGGTACGCATACTTTAATTCCGAAATTTTTTGCTGAAATTTGAAGTTCGCGGACTGGTACGCGTACTTAGCAAGTAGGAAAACGTGTATTAATACCTGGGAAGGCCTAAGGGCACGTTTGGAGTCGTTATTTCGTATTTTCGGGTCGGGTTCTTAAACCGAACTAAATACTTGATGGCCAAGCAATGTAAACCTGTAAAAAGGTATTAGGTCATGGAATCGATCATCTCATATTATACTTTTGTTCTTCATTAATATTTTAGGATTTACCCCTTTAGGGGAAAACCGGGTAATTGTGTAATTATGAGTAGTTAAATCCTTTGTTGATTAAGGATGAATTCAATGTTCTACGCGTGAAGCTTTATTAATAATACAAATCTATTGAGAGTTTTTATCATCATCGTTTGTCTTTACCATATCCAGGGTTTATGAGTGATTCTTAGATTGATTTGGAGGGCACGCTAGATTGATCTATTGATTGTTCTATCGCTAGTAGAAGTTATGAGATAAGTAATCGTCGATTAACTCTTTACACAAGTAGAAATCGCGAATCCTTACAGAGGGATTCTGTGGAGCAATCGTGTGTGCAGACAACACCAGCAAATAAACCTTGATCTAAGAGTTTAACTATTGGGATCAACCTAAATTGACAAATCTTAAGGCGTTCGATTGGATTACACCTTGAGTGATCTACTACTTGGTGGTTCGTTGGACATAATCTGGTAGTTGGGAACTTCCGTATCCAGTGATTGAAGGAGTTTTGGGGATAAGACTGATCTAGCTGTTATTTTACGGTTGGTGAATGGTTCTTACGAAAGATAGATAACTATATTAATCCAGTTATCACTTGGTAACGGAGAAGGATTCCTTGATCATCCCTTTCATCTTATTGTATTTATATTTATCTTAATACCAAAACCCCCCTTTGTTATTTACTTTATTTTGCTGATCAAATAACCTATCAATTACACAGCTCTCTGTGGGAACGATCTCTTACTACCGCTATATTACCAGTTAATTAGTGGGAAATATATTTATTAATTTGTTGTGCCTACGACAGCCCAACAGGTACGCATAATTATTCCCCTGGATTTTAACTGAAATTTAAGTATGCAAACGGGTATGCACACTGGTGAAGGCAAAAACTCACAGTTAGGGTCTTTCTTTCGTAATTTCGGATCGGGTTCCATAACGACTAGGTTACTTGGAGGCAAAGCATTGTAAACCTATATAAATAGGTATTAGGCCATCCAAAGAAGGTATCATCATATCATCTCATATTATAAGCTAGGGTTTATTCAACATCAAAACCTAGGGTTTACCCGTTTAGGGGGAACCACCATTATTCATCTTCTTTGTAATATGAGTAGATAAATCCTTTGTTGATTAATGATGAATTCAATGTTCTAAGCGCGAATCTTTATTATTAATACAAATCTATTGAGAGTTTTTATCATCATCGTTTGTTTTTACCATATCTAGGGTTTAGGAATGATTCTTAGATTGATTTGGAGTGCAGGCTAGATTGATCCACTGATCGTTCTATCGCTAGTACAAGTTAAGAGGTAAGTAATCGTCAAATAACTCTCTACACAAGTAGAAATCGCGAAACCTTACAGAGGATTCTGTGGCGGAATCATGTGTAAAAACAACTCCATCAAGTAAACCTTGAGCTAAGAGTTTAACTACTAGGATTGACCTAATTCACAAAGCCTAAAGCGTTCGATTGGATTACACCTTGAGTGAGCTACTACTTGGTGGTTCGGTTGAATAGAATCTGATATTGGAGAGCTTCCGTATCCGTGGTAAAATGAGTTTTGGGGATAGCACTGAGCTAGCTGCTATTCTATGGTTGGTGATGAATGGTTCTTACAAACGATATATAAGTATATTAATCCAGTTATCGCTTGGTAACAGCGAAGGATTCCTTAATCATCTTTTTCTTCTTATTGTATTTTTATTTATCTTAAAACCAATACCACCTTTGTCTTTTACTTTATTTTGCTAATTCAAATAACCTATCAATTACACAGCTCTTTATGGGAACGATCTCTTACTACCGCTATATTGCCAGTTAATTAGTGGGAAATATATTTATTAATTTGTTGCATTAACGACACGCACCAGGTAGCAACGCTTGCGAGTTCGGCCGAGCAGTGCTCTAACATATACTTCGTAAATTTATGTACTCAAGTTGTATAACAATATGTATATCATTCCTTAATGATACTTTGATCGTAGATTCATAGTATAATGACCATGTCTTAAAGTCATTGTAAATAAATTTCACTTCGTACGTTAAGTTTTCAATGAATATTGACTTGAAAGAAAATAAAATAAAAATGGAACGAGTCAAGTCTGTAGTTACTGACGTCGAAATGGAGGATGATTTCTTCGTTGTTGTCGATATGTCTTCATGTTCTCCGTGAGAAACAAGAGCAAGTCTCAACATTTCCAAGTTCCTAGTCTAACCTCACAAAGTTGACTTTAGTAACCAAATCAAGCGTCTCCGAGTTTTGGAGCTAAACTTCACAATTAACCTTGACATACCAACGCTTGGTGGGTTCAACCAAGCAGTGCTCTAATAGAGATGTCAAAATCGAACGAATTACAAGAACACATGAATTTGAAAAGTAGGGCAGTTTAGGCACGACTACTAAACCAACCACCGGTTTGCGCCGATACTGATAAACATGAGACGGAAGAGTACGAAAACGTTAATTAGTTCTAATTACATGTAATAGTTTTCTTCTTATTATTATTTTAATTTAAATGTAACAACTCATTCAAATTCTGTAATTGTTAGTTTGGATTAAAGTAGTTTAAGTTTAATGTATTTTTTTTTTAAATTCTTTGTGATAGTGAGATTTAATTTGAATGTAATTTTTTTTTTCCATTAAGTAAAAAAAAATTCATTATCCAAATCAAATTACACAAAAGCAAACTGAGTAATACAAATAATGTTAAAATTTAAACTTTCTCAAAGTTTTTCGGTCCTCATTTTCCACGAATATTTTAATAAGATCTTTTCTAACGCTAAAATATATAAACCCCTAGTTTTGAACCTTCGGGTCTATACTTCTTAAGCGTAGAACCCTTTACTTCGGATTGATCGTGGTTGAACATCAATCCTCAAATTTTCATCTTCATAATTTTTCCAGGTAAGATCACGTCGTATTTTTTTTTATGATCATATTATGCACGGGGGAATAATATTGTTTATTTTTGTTGGATTATAAGAACGATGGCTCGCAAATATGATAAATTCTTTTTCAGAGTTGCAAATGCGCGTTAAAAATCCTTTATTAACATTTGAAGCAAGTTAAAATACAGCTTGTGACAGACAGGAAAATCACGCCCAAAGGGCCAAATCGTACAAGACATAATTCCTCGATGCGCCACTTTGATTCTAGTGACCGGGACTTAAAGATTCACTTGTAGCTTCATAAGTGCACGTATAATTTCTTTTCCAAGCACGGCGCCTTAAACGTAACTTCCACCCCTTTTCATCTTACCCTTGTTTTGTGAAGGCCAAAAATCCATGAAGGCTAATGTCGATGCATTATTGTATGCATCATTGACTTCCTAATCTTGTCCAAGCATATCTTGGACTTGCACATCGGACATTGTGTAAACCTATCACAAACTTCCTTACTTTGCATGTGCATTGCCGGATGCATGCACTAATCTTGTTTGTGCCAAGGATGCATCATTGTGGCTCATTGCGTACTTGCGTTGCATCATTCTTTATGATGCGAATGGCTTATGCAAGCTCTAGTAACTTGCATACAAATTTAGCATCCTTCTGTGTCCATGCCCAATACACAATTTTTTTTTTTTTTGCTAAATCACACAAAATTCATTTATCAAATAGGAAGATTACAACTCACATATCAGAGCTCATTAAACATTTACATACTCAATGAAAATAAACAAAGACAATTTCTTTTGATCAACAGAGTCTATAGTAAACAACATCAGGCATTTCAACTCTGGGCAAAAATTGAGGCCTTCCTATGTGAACTATTATATCTCCTGCAGCAAGAGAAACACCTTTTTTTGCAACATTGTCAGCTGAAAAGTTGACTTCCCTGTAACAGTGTAAAAAAAATTTCTGATTAAACCTCTTTATAGCTTTCAGCCATCTTCCTTTAATAAACCATGGAACATTGCGTTCAACAAATTCTATAAATTACTGTTTTAGAGTCTGACACTATTATGATGTTCTGCATTTTCCATTCAACTGCTAATTCCATTGCACACATAAGAACATAAGTTTCTACCAAATAGTTTGAAGCAATACCAATACCTCCAGTAAATGACCTGACAATCTGGATCTCTTACCACCACTCTAAAACCTGCAGAACCTGGATTCCCAAATGAAGATCCATCACAACAAAACATGACAAATCCTTTTTCAAGTGGATACCAATGGCAGCTCTTAATACATTTAAATTTGGAGATTCTAGTACCTAAGTTAAATCTTGCAATTATTTCAGCATCATAACTCTGATTCCACTTGGTACCTGTAATTCTTAATCCCCCTTCATTCACTAGTTTCATAATTATGCATTTAAAAGCTTGAGCATTTGGCTTTTTCCCTTCAAAGTAACACTTATTTTTCTGGAACCACGGTTCTTTTAAAATGGAACAAACAGTTGTAATGCATACCTGTTTGATTAGAGAGCTAAAATGTGCAGCACATTTCCAGACATCATCAAAAGATTTTGGCTGACTAAATTTGAATATTGAGCATATCCAAGCCCAAATGTTTGTGCTGAATTTGCATTCCCAGAGCAGATGTTGCATACTATCTTGTTCAGATGCACAAATGCAACATCTTGACACCATATCATACCCATTTTTAACCATTACTATATCATCAGAGTACACACCTTGAAGAAGTTTCCACACATTGCTAGAAATTGAAGGGTGTAGATAAGAATTCCAAATATGCTTAGACCAAAAAACTTCTTGTTCCTTGTGTCTAATCATGTTGACAGCATCTGGAACTGAGCATTTACCTTTTAAGCTACCAGTCCATATTGATTCATCTTCACCACCATTAATATCGGGTAAACTCCAGTTTTGCATTAGTTGTTAGAGGTCATTTGGTATTGCCCAGTCTCCATTTGAAATAATATTAACAACTGTTAAATGAATGTTGTCCTTCACAAAATCAGTATAACCAGTGTTATCTATAAGTGCACCACCCTCAGTCCAGGTATAAAACCATAAAGATATCTGCTTACCATCCCCAATTCTCCATTTTATGTCTTCTTTAAGAGTTTCCCATGCCCATTTCAAGCCTAGCCAAACAGAGGATAACTGCCATTTTTTGCTCCACTACCCATTTTTGTCTTTGTATTTAGCATAAAAAAATAAAGCCCAGTCTTCTTTGGATTTATGTATTTTCCACATCATCTTCATCAGAAATACTTTGTTCAAAACTTCAAGTCTAGGAATCCCCAAACCCCCTTCCTTTACAGGAGTGCAAACTTTCTTCCATGAGAACTTATAATATTTTCTTGTATCCCCATCAACAGACCAAAGGAAGTTCCTAATGATCCTTTCACAATTCTTGATAATTGATACTAGCCACTTATAAATTGCCATACTGTAGACTGGAATGCTACATAGAACTGAGTTAATCAACACCACTCTCTCCTGAAAGGATAACAATTTTCCTTTCCAAGTAGCTAATTTCTTTTGCAACGTTTACACCATAGGCTATACTGTTGAAATTTTAACTCTACCAACACAAAGAATAACTCCAAGGTACTTGTCAGGAAACTCACTTCTTTCCATCTGAATAAGTTCTTTAAGTTGATTTTTCCTTACCTCAGATGTTCCATCAATGAACATTTTACTCTTTTGTTTATTTATGATCTGACATGAACATTTATGGTAATCTTCTAATAACTTCATCAGATTTAAAATACTCTTTTTAGCTCCATTGCAGAAGATAAATACATCATCTGCAAATAGAAGGTGAGTTGGATGTATACCCTTTCTTTCAACCATTGGAGAGATTAAACCTTCGTTAACCATTTGTGTTAGTCTCCTTCTCAATGCTTCTTCCACTAATACAAAGACAATGGGAGACAGGGGATCACCCTGTCTCAATCCTCTGCCCACTGAAAAGAAGCCACAAGGACCCCCATTAACCATTACTGAAATTTTTGCAGACTGAAATAATATTTTGATCCATTCACACCACTTCTTTGAAAAGCCAAACTTTATAAGGACTTTAAACAAGAAATCCCAACTAACTGAGTCATAAGCTTGAGATATATCCAGCTTAAGACCCACATTTCCACATCTTCTCTTTTTTGCCATCTCATTTACCATTTCAGAGGCTAACATAATTTGATCTTGAATGAATCTACCCTTAACATAAGCCACTTGTTGAGGAGATACCAACATATGCATAAGCTTTCCCATTCTTGTTGCTATAATTTTAGTGAAAATTTTGAAACTCACATTACTTAGACCAATGGGTCTGAACTGATTTGGATTTCTAGCACCTTCAGTCTTTGGAATTAACACTAAAAAGTTAGAATTAAGTCCTCCGGGAATAAATTTTCTTTTCCAACAGAATTGTATTGCTTCTACAACTTCCTTATGAATGATGTGCCAACAAGCTCTATAGAAACAACCTGAAAAACCATCAGGTCCAGGTGCACTATCAGGATCCATATCAAACAAGGTGGATTTAATTTCATTCTCATCTGGCATAGCTTCCAACATATCCCGATCTTCACTATTTATTACTTCAGGAATTGCATCTATCATATGCTCCACATTTTCCATTTCTTGATATTTGAATTTATTTTCAAAATGTTTAACTAAAACTTCAGAAATTTTCTTTTGATCAGATATTATCTCACCATTTTCATCCTCCAGCTCACTAATGTTATTTCTTGCTTGTCTTATCTTGATATTTGTATGTAGAAAGCCATTGTTTGCTGCACCTTCTTTTACCCATTTAATTCTTGATTTTTGCTTTAAAAAAGTATTCAACTGCACTTCTTTTGAGTTAAACAAATTTTAAGCTTCTACCAAATTCCCAAGAGCATTCTCATCAAATGGATTGTTATCTGAAACTTTCATAGCCTCCTGCAGTTTACCTTCAGCTTCTTTTATTTGAACATTTATATTACCAAAAACTTCCCAATTCCAATCCTTGAGAATCTTTTTAAGTTTTCTTAATTTTTGCTGAAATACAAAAGCTGGATCTCCTTCAATTACCTCAAACCAACATTTTTGCACAACTTCCATAAAGGTTGGATGAGATATCCACATTTTCTGAAACCTCATAGGAGCATTCTATGGTTTAGGTATACTTGCACAACCCCCCAGCAATGGAGCATGATCAGATGCAATTCTTAAACCCACTTTATATTCCCAATCATGAAATTTTTGTAACCATAATTGATTGAAAACTGCTCTGTCAAGATTGCATAGTATCCTTTTACTTCCCTATTGACAGTTAGACCAAGAATACTGAATGCCAGTTCTGGGAGCTTGTAATAATTCACATGTGTCTAAATAATTATTAAAATCCAGCATTGCTCTTTTATTTGGAGTTTTACCACCAATTTTCTCATCAACTGAAGTAATCACATTGAAGTCTCCAATGGCTAACCAAGGGAGATTTAAACCACTAATCATCTCCATCTCAGACCACAAAAATCTTCTTTGAACTGCACCAACATGAGCATGAATACCTGATACCAGAACACCTCTTATCTCAACTGTTATCATCTGACTTGACATAGATACTACTGAAGGAGTCGGTAAATTTTTATTCCAAAATAACCATATATTCCTTTTGTTATTTTCTACTGAATTGTGAATTACCATACTTTCCATACTTGGTAGATTCAACTTATTATAAAATGAAGAATTACATACTACTTTGGGTTCTGTAACCCATACTACAGAAGGATTAAACTGATTTATAAGAGCCCATAATTTATTTTGAGACCTGGCTCTTCTAAGGCCTCTTAAATTCCAAAATAACACTTTCATTGTTTGGAATGGAGGCCATTAGTGCCCCCCTTTCCTTGATTTTTCCTAAAATTATATTTACTTGGAATTTGAGTACTAGAAGAAGTTTGATTTATTTCCTTAACTGATTCAGTACTAGAAGAAGCTTGGGTTATTACCTTAACTGATTCAGTACTGGTTGAAGTAGCATTAACATTTGAAGGGTTTTGAACTACCCTTGACCAAGAAGTAACATGAACTTTTTCTGATGAAACTGTACCATCTTTTCCATTAATGAATTTAATTACACTTTTTTCAACTGAGTTATCCTCTACCACTTGAAGTATCCTTGTTGGAGTAAGACCTTATTGAGGCAAAGTTTCCTCAGCAGAGTTAACGAAAACTTCATTTTCTTGTAAAGACTTAAAACTTCCATTAGTAGTAAAAGCTTCATTGCTTGATTTTGAGTCATTCTTATGAGAACTGCCTTGACCACTTGGAGCAATATCAAATGGTTTTTGAGACATTTTTGGTGTAACATTTACTTTTTCAACACTTCCAACTGATGAATTTTCTTTAGGACCTCCAGCATTTCTCCCATGTTCTCCAGAAGGATGATCTATATGAGGATGCTTGTTAAACCTACATTCAGTTAATAGATGACCTACAATTTTACACTTGGTGCAGAACTTTGGAGGCTTATTAAGAATAATTCCTTATGAGAAGCTTCCATACTTAGTTATAATCCATAATTTGTTAGGAACTGGTTTTGCAAGATCAATTTCAACCAAGACTTTTGCAACATACCCATTTGCATATTTAATGGTATCATCATCAAGTTTTACTGGATTACCAATTGCATCACAGATCGTAAATAATGTCTTCTCATCCCAATACTCAAGACTTAGACCAGGTAGAGACACCCAAATCAGAGCATGAGATGTTCTTTGATTTTCAGGACGAAAATTTGGAATCCAATTTCTAGTTTTCAAAACTTGATCCTGCACATCCCATTTACTGTTTTTGATATAATTTTTGTCTACTTCATTAGACAGCTTAATTGTGAAAAAACTTTTGCCCAAAGGAATTAAGAGACAATCTCCAGTTAGCTTCCACTGGTTCTTCAAAATATTCATTGCATCTATAAATTTAATTTGAAGAAAATCTAATCTACCAATTACAGAAAATTTCCATGAATCATATCTAGTATCACTCTGCTCATCAATTAAAGAAATCGAAGGACATTTTTCAGCTGGAACTGAGATATCAACAACCCTAGAACCGCCTTCAGAATCCTCATTTAAACCTTGTCTATCCATAATAATTCACTACTATAGATCCATTATTACATATTTGTTTTGAAACAATAAATTTCACCTGAAGAAATGAATTCAACTAACAATCCTCACCTGAAAAATGATTACACAGAGATCGAGACGACGAGGTTGAAGAAAAATTTTCTCTGAGTTGATCGCCCGATCCTCAGACTTTCTTTCTCTTCAACTCACTCAATT
Organism: Papaver somniferum; assembly: GCF_003573695.1. NCBI lineage: Eukaryota > Viridiplantae > Streptophyta > Magnoliopsida > Ranunculales > Papaveraceae > Papaver > Papaver somniferum. Next base: position 13,675,898 of record NW_020621936.1, on the reverse strand, counting down.
TTTGCCAATTAGGTCTCTGGTAAGTTCATTTGATTATCACCCAATACACAATTGGTGAATGTCTACCTCAAAAAACTTGATAGGAAGTATGAACATCTACGAAAATGGACTTCAACTTGCCTCATAAAGAAGAAGTTTCTAGAATTCCCCCATCGTATAGGAAGTGAAATCCCAGGCAAGGTAGTTAATATCGCGTACCGGTCTCGTATCGGCCGGGTCCGATACACCTATATAAAAGATAATATCGGTTTTATCCGTGATACATAATTTAATATATAATTTAAAATAATTATAAAATCATAATAAAAAATAATAAGAATCGTACACATATGTCGAATTTCCAAAATACAAGGTGGTTTATTAGCCAGCGTTGTGATTGTTGTCCCATTATGCCGGTAAATCTTTTTTATTACCCTTCATATTTATCTTTTATATTTCCCTGCCTAGCAATCGAGATATGGTTTTCATCTTATATCCTACTAAATAGTCGTTGATGTTATATTACAAATATGTTAGGGTTTTTTACCTTCTCCAATTGACATTGTACTTGTCTGTAAAGACTAGATGCATGTTGATGAAAATTTTATTCACGAAACCGATATTATCGGCGTACAAGTAAAACCGATATATCGGTCTGTACCGGCCTGTACAACCATAATATCGTTCTATCTTTGTATCGCCGATATTTTTGATATCGTAAAGGTATTTTCCGATATCCGATAAAAACCTATAATATCGGCATGTACAACCGATAATGACTACCTTGATCCAGGCCTGCTATTCTCTTTCATCAAGCTAACTGGTTCGTTCTGGTCCCCCGTGTCAGCTAACAATCATCTCTTGCATAGTATTTCGATCTATATGATATGAGTTATCTTAGTGTCGCAATCACCTTACAATTAGATGATATGAAAGACAACATGCTGGAACAATAATAATGCAACTCATTACGGCTGACTACGTACCCTCATACGTACCTTGAAGGGACCAAACACTTTTCGTAGTTCATCCTCATAGAGACAAGCAACTAAATCCAACTAGTGTTGAAAGGCCAAATCCAAGCAAATATCTAGTCTGTATAATCCAAAGGGTCCTTTGCAAATGATGTGCAAGATTGTGCATCATTGGCCTTTCCTTCGTTATGCACCATGGTGGTTCAATCTTAGTTCGCAACGCTACAACGATGATACCTAAGCATCATGAAGCTCTCTCGAGTGACCAACTAGCCATAATATGCCTTGGCATCATATAGGCTTTACTGGCCAAGCTATGAAGCTCAATAGTGCATCTCCGCTATATGCACCTTCAACCAACCACTCCTCTATATATATATATATATATATATATATCTTATTGACATTTATACAACTTAAAGTTGGGGAGCACTTTGACATGCTTTCTTCACTATTCATGGTCGCCGCCATGCAACCCACGAGTATTGCACCATGATGGACAATTTGGTTATTCTGCACTGGCCAGCCTCGCAATGCCGTGAAGCATCGTGATGCCGTTATACTGCACTTAGCCATCCTTTCACTGGATGAAGCACCATGATGGTGCAATATTGGCTCTTGGACGATGTAACCTTCGTAATGCACCGTGATGGGATATTGAATCTAGCCAATATCCCTATTAGCATATAACATAAGCTTGAGATGAAGCTTCATCTCATGCAAATGACGCATCTTTGAGTATGAACCATGTGAAAAGTGCAAGTGTTACAGAATTTATCTCAAAGCCCACCAGTCTCAATGTAAAGTTGACCACCGTGCATAGACTTTGTCTGCCAAATAATATCTCATGTTATAATTATTATCGTCGATATTTGAACTTGCAGTAGGAGTAGCTCCATATTTGAGTTCTTCAAACAAAGGTGATTTATGCAAAATACTTAAGTCATTTTGTAAACCCGAAATTCAAAAAAAAAAAAAAAAGTCATATCCAACAATCATTAGTAGCTGAAGCTTTCTAAACAACAGTTTGTTTTATCTAGTAAACCTTATACTGACCTTTCCAAGCAACATGACATTTTTTCCAAGTCTAATGCATGCAATTAAGACTATTTAACGTTCATGGAAAACTCTTTTTTATTTTCAATTTTTGTGAGAATACGACTGACATCATTTTGAGTTGCTTTTCGTTAAAAAACTAAACCAAATCGGCTTGGTACAGTTTCGACAAACAACTTAAGACCGGAATTTGTGGTTATTTTTCTATACAAATATAGTCATCGGTGGTATTCATGGGCACCCCGTAACATAATATCGTCAGGGTAATGATATTTTGTTTAGCACCATGCCTTGGTATATTATGTGTGTCATACTAATAATTAAATTTAGGCTCTACCTGATAAAGCTATCCAGTAATCCTAATCAGTAAGTTGTGGCTCATGCGAAATCGACGTGGAATTCTTTTCTGAGTACACACATTAGCCAATAAAAGAATCACGCATTATCTTCTCGTGGTAGTCTGCTCAAAGTCTCAACGTCCATCTTCTTCTAAATACTTATTATCTTGGCTATGGAGCCATGACTATTTGCTCTGTATATAATTGAAACATAGCGTTAGAGTGACCAAACCACTATAGTAAGTATGGAGAAATGTAAAGTGATAATGTTTTTAGGTGGAAGACAAAAAAAAAAAACAAATTAAAAAAAGTGAAAAGGAATAGCAGAAATTCACATACTATTCCTTTTCATTTTTTGTACTTTCATTGTTATCTTTTACTAATTTTTACTCACAAGTGGAAAAAGAATGTCGCTTCACCACACGCATCACTTCTTCTGCCGCTTAAAAAGAACTATCAGCAAATGGTCTGGTCTATTTCCATAGTGAGAGTAAATTTGGTCGTTTTGGTCACACCACTTCATTTAGAAGTAGGATCTCAAAGCCCATAGGCCAGTATAGTTAACATCGGTCCAGATTCTAAACCTCGGTCCATGGACAAGACGAAATTTTCCTGAAAAAATCGCGGAGGCGACGAGTTTCCGTTGAGACAGTCGAGCAAATCACAGGGCATTCCGAGAACGGTCCGCGAGTTATAACCCCAAAGGTGTCACTATCCATCCACAAAAAACTCATCAAAACAAAAGTAACACAAAAACCCCCCAAAACATAAAAGTAATACAAAACTGAGATATTATTATAAAAGTAACACAAAAACTCATAAAATTTGATGAAACTAATTTCGAAATTTGGGGTTTTTATATCAATTTTGTTTAAGATGGAATTTTAATGGATCCCAACATTTGAACGGGGTTTTTGTATCACAAGTTTGGTCACCTTGGATTTTTATGACTAGTTCTGTTCGGAGAATTCCATCGTATAAAATCAAAATTATGACCAAGCGAATCATGAGGCGCTACGGAAATTTCAATATATAAAATCTAAATTGGCCCTTGGAAACTAGTTTTCTTTTTTAAGAGGAACGAGATTTTAAGTGGTATCAAATTTAATAACTAATACCCCGGAATTCTACAGAAATTCTCACCGAAAGAAAACTGTCAAGGTACCCTGGCCCCGGGCAAAACAAGACCGAAACCCAAGATTTGATACATTGTCGTCGCCCTTGCTATAACAGATGCGCGCCAGATAACACTAGTTTTTGTTATTAACTTCACGTTTTCGCGTTCCTTATCAACTCTATTGCCACATTCTAGTAATAATATTAGACGTCACATGTCCATTTAATCGCCTAAAATTTTCATGGGACATGACCGGCAATGATTGTGGTTCAGTGAATCAACTTCACCCAAAAACATTCAGCCTTGCACACTTGCATTAAATTGCGCCTTCACTCATAAGGCATTGCACAACGGAAGTCTTTTCTTCTTTCTCTCTAACTCTTTATGCCCCATAAGCATATGAGGTTCTGCCATGTACTTGAACAATTCTCACACAAATCAGCAACACAATGAACACAAATATATACTGCAACAAACCCATTTTATTGCACTGAAGGAAGATTACAAAACTCGTCCATCACATGGACCAAAAACAGGCCATTCACCCTCTTGGTGAATGCATAACTCTCTCTAACATGAGACTAACTCTCTCCTATGTAAGTCAGAGCTTACTGATTTTTCCCGCTCCTTAGGACCATTTATATTACAACAAACTCACTAGTCAAAACCGTGCACAACACTTGCACACGCATGGAACAGCCATGTGTCCCATCAGGTAGTTTCCATAACCGCCAGCTTGCTTTTCCAACTGCCACCTTTTGTGTTGTCAAGCCAACAGATGCCACACCTGTTATTGGTGGTTATGAATACTCCACATGGTTATAAACTTCCTTTATAACCGTTCTATATTGTCTCACTTCATTGGCATGCTCGCAAAGCCAATAACCAACTCCTAACCGTCACTTGAGCCGTATTGCACACTTGATGTGCCCTACTGGATTCTGTCTTGCACCAACGTTCAGCTCTCTTGGCCCTGCATGTTTATCATTCCAAACTCATGCACGGACAATCCTTATGCTTCAAACATCGAGGCCAGCTCCTTAAGCTCACTCTAGTTATTCATGTGTCATATATGCTTCACTGCCACTAAAAGCAATCAGAGGAGGGAAGTCAGCAAACTCCAAGCTCATCCTCAACCATGGCGATTTGAAGAGTAAATTCAAACTCTTCCAATTTCCAATCAAATTAAAAATTTCTATCTCATACTTGTAGATCACAAGAAAAGAGAAGAGACACAAAAAATCAAATAATGTGAGTGAGAAAAGAGGGACAAATTTGATTGAAAACAATTTCGCCAGTTCTCTATCGAGTTTTTTCTCTCTCATCGATTAGCATTTTTTATACATATTTTCCATTTAAATCAACAAACCACAGTACTCTCAACACAATCTTTTTTTTTAATACATGGCGAATTTTGAGTGCCGAATTCAAACTCGTGAAACGAATTATACACATAACGATGGCGTTATTTTTGATCGAATTCGGGAGTCCATATAATAATTGTACATTTGCCATCTCGGACTACTCTCAGTGCCATGGATTGCTAACTACGATGTGTTGTGCTTTGTTGTCGGTAATATTATACATTTATTAAATTTTACATTAGCTTTGTAGGAAATTCATTCACTTTTACCTTCACATTTGGATTTTTTAATTTTCCGAGTAAATACAAAAATGGATAATGATTCGTCATTTAACATACGAAAAGATTCAAAATTAAAAACAAGTCGCGATACGATTCACGGTTTAAAAACCTTGGTGTATACTCTCAGGTCTAATACACACTGTCGTTATAACCTGAATATGAAAAAGAAAACAGTTTTGGTGAACGGAAAGTGGAAAGAAAGGTTGTACATCTGAAACAGTAGCATCAATGCATTTCACCTGACCATTGACCAACTAAAATAAAACTAGTACCATAAATAAAGTCAACCACCTAAATGTTTTCCCTTTTCTGAATATCCTTCATTTGATATGAAAATCGGCAAATGGTATGCACATGAGCTTTAAAGAGTAAAGACTAAAGAGCAAATACTAAAAGAAACATTCTATTTTGGTTCTTTTTCTACCAAAAGAAGTGATGGATATGTGCTCCACTAGGGCAAAATGCTATTGCAAATTGTTTTTCTTTTGGTCAACATAGTCTATCTGCTAAATTGGATGCTTCGTAAAGTCTCTATACATCTTCTCCGATAACTCACTCTCACAAGAAGCATTTGCTTTTCTGTGTGGGGTTTTGGCTGACACAGACAAAGATTCTTCACTTTGCTTTGTAGTCGTGATCATAAGAGAATTTGGAGAAGAATCTCTCTACGATTTTCAAGAGGCTTTCTTGCAGCCACAAATTTGTTCATTTCGCATGTTCGCACAGTTCCGGTAAGTATTGCTTGCGCATTGGTCGGCAAGTGATGAGCTTAGTTTCAAACAAAAATATCAATCTAAGAATTTGAATTTGAGCAAAAAACTTAGCACCCGAAGTGGATCAAATATATTTGAGTATATGACCGAGAGAATCTGGGATTTGAAGTTGACAACTTCTTTGTGTACTATCAATAGGACATTAACTTGATTAAAGCCAAGATCAAAAGTATATTCCTTCCTGATTAGCATGCATAACCACTTCCTTAAACCGAAGACCCAAGATCAATCTTCTTCTTTAATAATCTGATAAGAAAAAGATGTATATATTTGATGGGGTAGTGAAGATACTAACTGTTTCTCCTTTTTATCTCTTTTTTCAGGCTAAACCAAGAAAAGAAAAATAAAGAGAAAGAAATGAATCTCCTTTTTTTTTTCTTTATCAAGAAGGGCTTGGAATCTTTGTACCATCCAGGCAAAATTAAGAATGTTGGCAACTTTGTGGTTCAAGTCTAGACAAAATTTTAAAAGTCTTAGGGATCATTGAGAGGATATCCAGCACTTACCAACGCCCAACGGCTACTTTTGCCATGTATATTTTGTTCTCTTCTTCTCTCTTTTTTTCACCCTTTTTCTTATTTTGACGACCAAAGATCAAATTAATCTGCGGTTGCTTCAAAATAAAAATCAAATAAATCTGCACAAAAAAGTGATAAATTTCATACTTTTTCGTAAATATTTTACATACAAATGGTAGAGATATTTATTTAGATGCATTCATTCAATAGTTCCTTAGTAGGGTCTCAATATCCGTAAGAAACAATGTCATTTGCATTTCCGGTATGATACCCAAACCTTAAGTATTTTCCTTTTTCTTTTTTGACACGGTAAACTTGGTTAAGGAGAACCAAACCTAACAAGAAGGAAAAAACACAAACAGATGGTCTCTGTTGCAAAGAGGGGTTGCAATAGTTTTCCTCTGTTGCAAAGAGAGGGTTGCAAAGAGGGGTGAAATCCATTTTCAGTGATTAGCACGGTAACCCTAGTTGCAAATATGGGTTGCAACAGTTTTCTCTATTGCGAAAGTCGAAGTTGCAATATTTCGCAACGGCTTGATTGCCGTTGCAAATTTTCAGTCGCAATAGTTTCACACTGTTGCAATGTTAAAAGGTCGCAGCTGTTTGAATAAAAGGTATTTTAGGGGGAAATCTCGTGCCAACAACAGAGAAATGCGGATTAACTCTGATTCCCCTCATGAGGTCAAAAATTTGTATCCCGTAGATGATTTGAGAACGAAAACATGGTATGGGTAATCCAGATCTATCTACTTAGATTAGAATCGGGTTGAAGATTTTAAAGGGGAAGAAAAAATATCTGAATCTAGGTTTACTTCATAGAAGTGAAAAAAAAAGGAGAACAAGCAGTTCATGTGCTTGTAATGAGGATACCTTCTTCTTCGACGACGACAATGGAGGTTCGGTTCTGATGTCGATGATAATGATGTTGGTTGTAGTAAAAAGAGAGGAAGTAGCGAGGAAGAACGGGAGAGAAAGAAGATAAAATGAAAAATGAGATAGAGAATGAGAGGTTGTTCCCGATAACAAAAGAGATATTGACCGAGTCAGCTTTGTCGGGTATCTGAATGAGCTGAATAGTGAGTCAGCCAAAAAGTGTGGGCAGCCACACTCACGAGTCGCACGCGTATAACTCCAATCTGTTGCAACAAGATCCAACAGTTGCGAGTTTTGTAACAAAGACGAACTGTTGCAATAAATTTGCAACTGAAATTCGCAACAGGGGCAAAGCTGTTGCGAAATCTAGTTACTAATTCTTAAATTTGGTGTAGCGAAAACAAAAAACCTACTTTTTAACATAGACTCTATCTGTCTCATCACCTGCCAAAATTTCCTTAACGTCACCCAAATCTCAGAAAACACAAGCTGAACACACTTTTACACAGGATAAATACCCACAAGATAATCAGCCTCCCTGTTTGCACTCCCTGTAACAATGGACCACTTTGACAAAGATAAATTGCTGAAGCAAATTTCTAACTCTTCTCCAAATTTGAAGAATATTCCGTGGGGGTTTAGGGTCGACTCCTCAAGAGCATGCAAACAATCATGGAATCAAGATATATATAAATTCGAAGGACTTGAATCTTCCTATCAAGTTGCAAACCAAGTTCAACACCCTGCAGCTCATGTCCCATAACATAAATATGTTGAGACCCTCCATAAGCTGCAATCAGAGGATCTTCTAAACAATCTATGATGACATCTCCAAAGCCAACTGAATCAATTCCCATAGACCCACAGAATCATTACCCAATAGGAGGCTTCCAAGAACCACACCCCACCCCGTCCCTGTGAGAAGCAAGTAGCATAAGTATAATTTAGGCTGAGCACCCTGAATTACTAGTTGCCTACAAAATCTTATCAAATTCAGAAGTACTAAAATCCGTTTGACCAATGTAATTGAAGATATTCAGAACATTAACATTATTGTTATTGGAAATGTTCCAATTATCCATATAAATATATACATCCATATAACAATTTTCATTAGGAAAAAGGCTTAAGTAGCCGGTACCACTGCAGTACAGTGGTAAAGTCATTGGGCGATGATACCAGTGACCCGAGTTCGAAACTCGGCAGCACCAAATTCTTTACCGATAAAAAAAAGGCTTGAGTAATAACAGGGTCCACCCAATCAACAAGTCTGCCATTAAAGTGCCATGGATCATTTAAGAATTTGGTATTAGTACCATCTCCAAGCACACAGAAAATGTGAGCCTAGCAATAACTCTATGATCAAGAATCCTCTCCCAGCACCAAGAAGCATCCCTAGGAACATGAATTTCCCAAAACATCTATTATTCATTATATTACATTGAACCCAATCTGTCAAAATAAAACTTTCTCCAGAGATAAGGTCCCAAACATGTCAAAAGTTAGTTACAGTGTTAGTAATAAAGATATCCTTTACTCCCAGCTATCATTCCTCAAAAGAGAAACACACATTTGACCAGCTAATAGGGCAGTACATCTTACCTGGATGACTACCAGACTATAAGAGTCTCTTAAAAATACTAGTAATCTCCTTGATAGATTTATATGGTAAAACAAAACGGGAAAGACAATAATAAACCATACCAGAAATAACACATTTAATAAGAACAAGTCTGCCATAGTAAGAAAGAAATTTAGCTTTCTAAGTCTGAACTCTAGCAGAAATCCTAGATATCATAGGATGTCAATCATAATAAGAAAGTCTAGATGAGATGAGGTGGACTTCTAGGTACCTCACAGGCAAGCAATCCCTCTGAAAATCAAGAATAAAAATAATAGCTTCCAATCTCTCCTCATCCATAATAAAAGAAAATAAAGAGGTCTTCTGCTTGTTTATTTCCATCCCAGAGTACTCAATAAAGTCACATATCCAATTCTTCAAAATACAAGTAGCAGAAACACAACAGAACCCTTAAAGAAAACCATAACATCATCTGCAAAATACAGATGAGTTAACCTAGTGAGTCTGCATCTAGGATGATAACCAAATTTTCCATTTTCCACCTGAGCCTGAAGAATGATGCTAAATAACTCCATCACCATCACAAATAGGTATAGAGACAAATGACAACCTTGTCTTAAACATCTAGAAGCACCAAAATAACAATAGGGAGAGTCACTCACTAATATAGAGTACTTAGGAGAACTAATACAAATAATCTTGATCCAACCAATAAATTCATATGGAAAACCCATATTCTTCAAAATACAATGAAATGCTTGCCAGCAAACTGTATCATAAGCTTTCTTGATATCTATATTGAGAGTGCCATCTTCCTTCACATAGAAAGAATCTTTATGATACATTTGCAGACCACATTGAAACAAGCACTGGGTCTAAAATCAGCTTCAGTAGAGGAGTTCTCATTTTTAGCGACAAGAGTTAAGTAGATACTATTAACTTCACTAAGGAGATTAGACTTACTAAACACACTTTTAGTAGCAGCCACAAAAATCTCTCCAACAACGGACCAGCAGAATTTGAAAAAATGGCTAGAAAATCATCAGGGACATGGGCCTTCGAGGAACCAATACAAGCAAGAGAAATCACAATTTTATCTCTTCAAACAGGTTTAATCATCTCTACACAAGAATCAATATCAATAATATTATCGAAAGGAAGCTGCTTAATCAAGTCTTCATTTATCTCATAAACAATTTCTTCCTTGTAAAGATCAGATAAAAAACTAATACATCTAACAACAATATCCTTATCCTCAATCAGAATAGCACCAAATCAAAAAGTCAAACTTAGAATGTTATTCATGGATCACCAGATCTAAATCGAGAATTAAAAGAACCCCAAAAATTACTATCCATAGCACCAGAAAGATTAGTATTAACTTTCCTGAAAAAGGGGTATCAGATCCCCCGGCGAAACATCCTCTACTTCATGGGAGGAGAAAAGTAGAGGCGGTCGCTGAGAACAAAGCGACAACATACCACCGAAGATGACAGTGGAAGAGCAAAAAGAGCAAAGAAGAAATTGTCCAAAAAGATTACACTACTACAGACGTTCTCTCTCCTCACGTGAGTTTTTTTAATACTGGATCTTCAATTCTCAAGTAACTTAATCGCTCTATTTCCAACATGCATATAACATGTACATGATGATCTAACATAGGGAGATAAAAATAAAGAAAAATGAAAGAAAAGAAGCTTGCAACCTATCTACTCGCGGAAAGAAATTAAACTAAAGAACATTGAATGTGTGTTATATGGGTCAGGCACCTAAGATGCAGAGAAGGGAGATTATGCAATGACACTGAGAATATGTGTAAAGTGAGCAAAGTTGGTTATTCATGGTTTCATAGAGTAAATTGTGTTGGCTAAGAATGACAAGGCACACAATGGAGCATGTCAAGCATGTCCATACCGTGTTGTGCAAGAAAATTAAGTTGTCATGCTGTATTGTGCCACTATGGGTAGTTGAGAAGTCCACTTTCACCCAAAATCATTCATACACTCGTTGGAATGAAAGAGTGCTCTGTAGTCTTCACTGAGAGGTAGATGTTCAGCCGCTTGCAAAAAATCTCCTTGAGCGACTGATCTTCAGCCTCTTAGGTATATTTTCTAGTATTTTATTTATTTTAAATTCTTATTTCTCCCGTTCCATGATAATTTGATTATTAAAAATATTAAAAGATAAATTTGGGAGGATGATATTTTGAACTCTCCAAGCGGCTAAACATCATCCCCTTAGTCTCTCAATTTGCTTACTCGTGGTTCGATTTTCGCTATTCAAGTTAGTCCCTCATTTGATTTGTTAGTGAATGAGTCTGTCTCATAGCCCCTGCTCGAAAGGAAAGTTAGTCCATTTTATAAATTTATATATCATGTGTGTTGGCACATAAACTACTCAAGGTGACAAAAATGAAACGATCAACATTTGGTTAGAACATTTTTTCTTTCCGTGAAATATATATGAAATGGAATGTAATTTATCATGCTTTGTTGTTGCCCATGTTTTGCCAGTATACCGACTAATATGCCACAACATACCTCAGGAGGCAAGCCAAAACACGCTATTTTTGTTCATAGTTTCATTTTATCCATGAGAACACTCGCTCACCGGTTAGCCTTGCTTGTTGTTTTCATTTTTTTTTATTTTACTTTTTTTTAGCATGAACCCTGCATGGTAGGGGTGAGCAAAACGTCCAGAACCGCGGATTTCATCCGTATCCGTCCGCAAAATTGCGGTTGAAACTCAATCCGCAAGATCTATAGGCCGGACACGGATGTGATTCTCAATTCCGCACTTTTAGCGGTTTGGTTGCGGTTGGATTTTGAAATTCTCGGATTCACCCACACCGTAAGTCTTTTGTTGTTTTTCTTTTTTCTATTTTTGATGACATTGATTGGCACTCCAAAATTAATCCGGAGCTAATATTGGACTGGGAGCGAGCGCCCATGGCTCCTGATAATTGGGGAAGACAAGAAGAGGCTGGTTTTGAAGGAAATACCCTCGTTTTCATGAATCATTTTTTTATTTTTTTTGGCAGAACTAGTCATAAAAATCCAAGGTGACCAACTTGTGGTACAAAAACTCCATTCAAATGTTGGGATCCATTAAAACTCCATCTTAAACAAAATTGATACAGAATCCCCAAATTTTTAAAAAATGATACAAAAAGCCCAAATTTCAAAAATCCCAAATTTCAAAATTGATTTCATCAAATTCTTTAGGGTTTTTGTGTTACTTTTGTTTTGATGGGGTTTTTGTGTTACTTTTGTTTTGATGGGTTTTCTTGGATGGATAGTGACACCTTTGGGGTTATAACTCGCGAAACGTTTTTTTGGACTAAATACGTAGTTAATCCGCATCCGGCTCGTATCACCCGTTGATCCGCGGATGTCAAATCCCCAGGTGATTGGGCCGAATACGGTTGGAATTTCCAAATCCGCAACTTTGACGGATTGGTGGGTGACCTCTAATTCGCATCCATCGGTCCGTTGCACACCCCTACTGCTTGGTATTCTGCAAATTTCCAGGCCCATCAGTTTTCAGTGGCTTGGTAAAAGAATCTGCAGTCACCACAATATTTCCTCTATAATTTGCGTTTACTTTCCACAGTAATTTACATTTGCTCGATCAATTTATGTTTTTCCTTTTCTTCTGCATGTGAAGCATACAAGGTAATGTATTGTGGAGCCAAGGACTCCGATTAGAAAAGAGAAATACGAAAAAATATACTCCCTCCGTTTCATAAAGACAGTCCGCTTTGACTTTCTCAAAATATTAAGGAGACCATACTATTTTACTTGACTACCCTTAGTTATTTACCTATTTTATTTTAATAAAAATGCTACCAACAAAGACTATCCAAAATTGTTGTGAGAATTATAAATACGAAATATAAAAGGAAAATTTAAAAGATATTTAATTTATGAAGTATAAACTTTATAAGGAATTTAATTTTTAGAGTTAAATGTAAATTTTCTTAAAAGGAATGAAGGATATATTTGTTTCCTCAATTATACTAATTTCTTTAATATTTTAGATTGGGTCACGTTAAAAATGAATTTATGAATATAAAAAAAATCAAGGATATATTAGAGAGTTCATTGGAAAAGTATGACTATAAACAAAAACTGGACACAATTTTAAAACTGACGAAAAAGGAATAGAGGGTGGTCTTTCAGAAACAGAGGGAGTACATACATAATATACAAACAAATCCCACTAATCTGATTAAATTACATAGATGTATAAATTAAGGTAGGTATTGGCACAACGCAACAAATTGAAGTACATCCTCCAAACTAATACTCCCAGACACTATGAGAATTAAAGCAAGAGCAAGAGCCTATCTGCAATTGTTTAAGTTCATACAGAGTACAATTACCAATTTCCTTTTGACTTTAAACTAAACAGCATTAACAAATTAATTATTATAAAAGCTCAAAGGAAATTGAAATAAAAGATTGGGTTAGCTTTCTCAAAGCTTACTTTTGTCTATCTCCTTTCTTCCAAGCAACCTCAAGCTTGCACCATCTCTACTACTAGTACAACCGTTTCCACGGTGGGAGGATCGATCGAAGAAGAATCTGAAGACGGGGTTTGTCTGCGACTAATTTCACCCCGTTTTAGAAAAAGTGATATTTTCGTCTTGTTTCGGAAAAAGTGATACCTTCGCTTAGTTTCAGAAAAAAGTGATATTTTCGCTCCATTTCAGAAAAGTGATATGGTACTTTTGCTCGGTTTCAGGAAAAATGATACTTTCGCCCGTTTCAGAAAAGTGATACTTTCGCCCCGTTTCAGAAAAAGTGATAATTTCGCTCCATTCCTGAACGGAGTGAAGTATCACTTTTCCAGAAACAAAAATTAGTCGATCCATAAACCAAAATATGGTTGCATGATGTGTTATGCATCATTTTTGGTGGTTTGCATAATGACTATGCATTCAATTTTCGAAAATTGTGCCTAAAGTAAAAGTATCACTTTTCTTAAAACGGAGGGAGTACATACGTTTTTTTTTTGTTTGTTTGTTTGAATCATGTACATACGTTTTATTAGTTGCAACAGAAAATTGGTTGATGCATAAACCAAAATATGACTACATAAAATATTATGTATCCTTTGTGGTGGTTTGCATAATGGATATACATTTAAGTTTCTAAAATTGTGCCTAAAATGATAAACACCACCAAATTCTTTGTAAACACTATAAATTTGATATTGTTGTTTATACTCATCGCGTAAATTTTTTAATAACCTTTCTAACGAGATAAAATTTGTAAAGTTTCAAGGCACGGATTTTTAGATATGTTATATTAAAGTTTGTTTTCCTATTATACCCCTAAAAGAATTGGATACACAAGGAAAACTAGGATACATAAGGAATTATGTGAAAAGGCTTCACCAAAAAAAGCCTCACCAAATTCAATCTTTTTATCAAATTGTACATTTTTGTTAGGTTTCAATTTACAAAAAAAAAAAAATGGTCATAAAAAGGACTCCCTCCCTTCGGACTAGGGCTGCACAACGAGTAGGGTGGGTAGGATATGGCCTATACCCGCCACACTACCCGTTTACTGGCGGTTAAGAAAATCTTTACCCGCCATCCTACCCGCCAAATAATGGATAGGGTAGGATACGGTTAAAAAACTGGCGGGTAGGGTAGGATTGGCGGGTATGAGTAGGATATGTGCACCCCTAGGTACGGTGGGTAGGATATGGCCTACACCCGCCACCCTACCCGTTTACTGGCGGTTAAGAAAATCTTTACCCGCCACCCTACCCGCCAAATAGTGGATAGGGTAGGATACGGTTAAAAAACTGGCGGGTAGGGTAGGGTTGGCGGGTATGGGTAGGATATGTGCACCCCTACTTCGGACCCTTCGGTCGGTCGGCCCAATTACCGCTAAAAGGGAGGGACGTTCCTAAGTATTGACGATTTGAGGGCCCTGGAGGAATTAGTAAAATAGGCGCATAATTTGCTGCCTAAAATAAATTGAGCATAAGAAATTAATATGAGACTACCAGACTTGAACACGAGTGTTTATGAAGTGGTTGGGCTGGTACCATGTAAGGAATACAATCTCAATTAAGCTCAGTCGGACATTCATAAATTAGTTGGAAACCAAATTAAAAAAAAAACTTGCATAATAAATCAAAAAGGTTTTGCTTTTGATTTCTGAAAACTATTTCTGTTTCTAGTTGTCTGCTTCTAGTTGTCAAACAAGTTTTTATAAGGTTGCCGAGAAGAATATATCAATCACTTAACTATACATTGTAAAATTTCATGGAAAATTTGGTGCTTATTAACTCTAAAGAAAAACTGGTGTTGGATGTGTTCAGAAACGGTTTATAAGCTTGCTTACTCCAAGTTTATGACGTCGTTTACGTCAAAATGGCAATTTATTCAAGCTGTCGTCACTTAGGTAGTTTGGAAGGATAGGAATAAGGAGCTTCTCTACCAATATATTATTTCTCATTATTCAAAGCTCCAATTTCAGTCATTAAGATACTAGAGAAGAAGATGCGTAATTTTATGTGGGAATACAAGAAGGGTTCAAAGATATCACACTTGGTAAATTGAGATTTTATCTGTGCTATCAAAGAAAGAGGTAGCTTAGGTGTTTGCGACCTTAGAATGGTAAATTTATCCATGTTAGCTAAGTGGTGTTGGCGTTCAGGTGTCAAAAAAAAGAAAAAAAAAAGACAACGAACAAATAAACAAACTAATTATGATAGAAGATTATTGAAGACAAATATGGTTTTGATTCCTCTAGTTGGATTCTTGGAAAAGTGAATATGACTTTTGGAGTTTCATGTTGGCAAACTATTGCGGATACAACGGCTCTAATCAGTGAAAATTTTGTCATCTTTATGTATTCATACATGGTATTGTATTATGTTACGACACTTGGTGTGGACGTAATCCACTGGCTACTGTATTCCCTAGTCTCCATAAGTTAGTTAAATCTTCAGATTGCAGACATGATCTCGTCTGAGGGTAGCTGGAAATTTGATTTCAAAAGGGTTCTAGCAAGTGCATAAGTTGATGACCTCGCTGCTTTTCTTACTCTTATGAGAGACTCCCCTTCAATTACAGATGACTTACCTGATACTCGACGATGGACTCTTGATATATCAGGTGTTTTCTCAGTCAAGATGTTATACTCTAACCTGATTGAATCAGATGTCTTGAATAATTTCTCGTATTAATTCATTCTGAAATCAGCTATTGCCCCTAAGATTAATCTCTTGGTCTGGAGTCTTATACATGGTAAGTTGAATAGAAAGAACATTCTACATCGTAAAGATGTTATGATACACAATTGTTGTGTACTATCTGGCGATGCTACTGAAACTCATGACCACCCTTTTCCCCAATACAAAGTAGCTTTCAGAGTTTAGTTGATGTTGTTGCCTAATTCTCGCTGTAAATGGGTCATTCCTCCAACTGTACAGATGTTTGCTCATTGTTGCCATTGTACAAACTTATCAAGCAATAGAAACTATATATGGAGTTTAATGCCAGCTGTAATTTTCTGGACCTTATGGAAATAATGAAACAGTCGAAACTTTGATGACAACCACACCTTTAAAACATACGGTGATCTAGGTAATGAGGCCAAAACTTCGATTCTTTTGTGAGGAACAACTGCTAGGAATAAAATTCATGTGAACTTTGCTAGTTCAATGACGAAGGATTTGGATATTCTGCTCTTGTAATTTGATCATTTGCTTTTTCTTTTTTTTTACCACCGATATATGTATGTACATTCTCTTTTTATAATATATTTTCTTTTCTGATCAAAGAAAAATATTTGAGGAAAATTATTTATTCAAATTGATTTAGACTTGGGTCTTGAAACGAGAATTATAGTGCCTGAATAAGCAACAACAACTGGTTTTTGCATGCATATTAATTCCTCGCACACTCTTATGAACCGGGAGCTTGTCTTTCTATAAAAAATTTGTTTTTTGGTATTTGCTTCACCTTGCTTTTATTTGGGTTGTTGTATAATGTTACCTGTTGACTTGTAAATTCTTTCTCATCTAATATATTTTCCGTTCTAATAATTTTTTTTAATAAGGTGTGATACTAGAAATAATTTCGCCTTTGCTTCTCACAAAAGTGGAAATACTTTTCAGAAACACTTATAAATAATTTCTAAAAATTGCCTTATTTTAAAATTTATAATAATTCCTTTCTTTTCAACTTTCAGAAATTAAAAAGTAACTTCATAAGTGGCAGCTGAACACTCCATCTATATGTTATTAGTTTTTGAAATTTACAATTTTATTTAAATTTAAGCAACCTATAACTTAAAAAATTTGGAGGGTCTATAAGAGGCTTTTTTTGTCGGTTATAAATAATCTTCTTGTGGTGTATTTTCATCATTCTTTTTTTTTTGGACTTCACATCATATATGCAAGTTGATCAAACACATAAACCACCTCTTGGACTTTAGAGGTTAAGGGATAAAATGATTTTGGATGTTAATATTTTGTTAACTATATAAGCCATTTTTAAAGAAAGGTAAATTCATTTGAATCAAAGTTTGTACATTTGCGGTAAACTCTTAATCTTGAGTTTGCATAAAAATACTCCCTTCATTTCTATAAAAATGTTACTATCACTTTTGCAGAAACAGAATAGTAATTTAATATAAGTCCAGCTGACGGAGGTAACTAGGGCAGTATACAGGCTTTTTTTCGACTAATTATAATATCTTAGCCTGAAAACTAACCTAAAGAAGTATTAGCTTAGTCTCCTAATTTCCTTTGAACAAAAAAGTACTGGTGCCTAATTCATTGGGTTAATTTATTAAGCACTAGTAAAAACTTTAATTAAGTAGTGTACTTAAGTCAGCAAATGCATACACAAAATCATATGAAGAAGAAAAAATATAGAATCTTAAGTATCATTTAACTAATCCTCCTACCATAATTGGTTTTAAAGTTATAAAAAAACATAAAATCAACATAATTAGATTAGATTTTATTACTTTCTCCCACTCATATATCCCTTGTCTCTGGGCGGCAACGTTTCTTTACAAATTTGAGTGACATAGTTGAAGCAACTAGATCAGAGTTTTAAATAGTCAAATAGAGCGGCCAAACTGTGCCTTAATCCGATATGGTCATGAGTTCTATGATCTCTATTGTACGGATTTTGGAAAAGCTTATTTCTAATAGGAAAAATATCATTTGGTCCTTTTTTAGGTAGGTTCATGTCTGTTTGGTCCTTTTGGAAAACGTCTATACTGTTTGGTCCATAATTATTTAAAAATATAAAACAGATAAAAATATCCTTCCGTGTTAATTTTTATTTATTTTCTTGTAGCAGCTCATTCTGTGTGATGAACCATCAAAGTTCATTCTTACAAATGAAAACCTAATAAAAACCAAATTAAATCACATGTGAACGAACTCCATTATTTCATTAAAATTCTACAAAAAATTTATTATTAAGAACAAAAACCTACATAAACCAGAGTTCATTTCTGGAATGAACTCCTCATAAAACCTACATAAACCAGAGTTCATTTCTGGAATGAACTCCTCATAAAACCTACATAAACCAGAGTTCATTTCTGGAATGAACTTCTCATAAAACCTACATAACCCAGAGTTCATTTCTAGAATGAACTCCTCATAAAACCTATATAAA
This sequence comes from Papaver somniferum, assembly GCF_003573695.1. Classification (NCBI taxonomy): domain Eukaryota; kingdom Viridiplantae; phylum Streptophyta; class Magnoliopsida; order Ranunculales; family Papaveraceae; genus Papaver; species Papaver somniferum. The sequence continues at coordinate 13,657,379 of NW_020621936.1, read as the reverse complement.
CCAGAGTTCATTTCTGGAATGAACTCCTGATAAAAACCTATATAAACGATTATGTTCATCAGCAGCATAGTTCATTCCAAAAATGAAGTTCATTTCAGTAATGAAGTTCATTCCAGGAATGAAGTTCATCTTAAGCAGCAGCAACAACAACAACAACAAAATCGCATAAATCTTCATCTTCAACAGCAGTAGCAGATTTCCAGGGTTTGACGAGTTCATCTTCATCATCATCTCCATTCGCAGCAACATCAAGAAAACCAAAAAACCTAATTAAATCTTCAACATCAACAGATCTATCTTGAGTTTGTCTCCATCTTCATCATCATCACCAATTGCAACAAACATCAAGAAAAACAAAAACCTAATTAAATCTTCAACAACCGCAAATCTATCTTTGACAGCAACAACAGTCGTAGAAGATGAGTTCGTTCCATTAAGAAAAAACATCAAAATCTTCATCACAAAACCAGAGTTCGTTCCTAAAATGAACTCCGTCATCTTCATCTTCTTCATCAGCAGCAGCAACTCATCTTCATCATCTTCATCCTCTCCATCATCAGCATCAACAACAGAAGAAAAACATCAAAATCTTCATCACAGACCAGAGTTCATTCCAGAAATGAACTCCGTCATCTTCATCTTCTTTTGTAGATCTGAAACTTACCCAAGCATGTGAAGATGATAAAGGTTCATCATCATCATAAATAGCAGCAGAATCTTCAACCTCACCGTCTTCATCATCAGAACAGAAGCAAACATCTAAAAAAAAACGCAAAACTTCATCGTATTCATCATCATCATCATCGTTCATCTTCTTCATCACTAGCAGAGGAAAAAATAGAGAGAAGAGAGAATCGTTCATCATCATCTTCATCTTCTTCATCACTAGCAGGAAGAAAAAAAAAAAAAAAAAAGAGAAATTCTAGATCTGAAAATATAGGAGAGAGAAAGTAAATCTGAGAATGAGATATTTTCTATTAAATTTTTGTATATATATATGGTCACCTTAGGACCAAACCATTATTTTCTAGGACCAAACAATAATATAAGGGTATTTCTGCCACTACAAGATGACATTTATATCATCCATGACATCACCCTAGGACCAAACTATAATTTTTAGGACCAAATTATAATTTATATTACCAAATAGGACCAAACAGACAATTGACTAGGTCAACTGGACTAGACTCTCTCAAATATATTATTTCTAGGACCATATGGTATTTCCTACATTTCTAATTATATCACAACCCCCAACTCCACCAAAATAAAAGTACCTTATTTTATGGAAATTTATGACAAGTTATAAGAGAAAAGTCATTCCTGTAAAATTTGTTAGCAATGAGTAATCATCTGATCAATATACGGGTTGGGTATAGTGGTCAAGTATTACCATCCTATCCAGTGAAGCGTAATGATGGCGCTTCATTGATAGTCAGTGTCACAACATGGGGCGTATTGGCCAACAAAATATAGCTTCATCACTAAAAACAAGCAATGCCATTGACATATGTGCCAAAATACACCATCATTTTTTTTCTTAGGCAATTTGTATGGATAAACTCAATGCGACTCCGAGAATTAAACTCAATCAAGGAATAATATCTAGAGTTATATATCTCTATATTGCGATTAGAAAGTTTACATGATCAAATCCGTGAACCTAATCACAAAGAGATTACTTGGACGATACCAAAGACTAATGCCCAAGAATCAATCAAGTCGTATCCAACAAAATAGGTCAAATGCATCTACTATGATTGATTAACGTATAATCTGTGATATTTCAATTATAAAGATAAACAATATAATGCGGAAAAAGAAAGAACATAGACGCCAGAAGTTTTGTTAACGAGTAAACCACAGATGCAGAAAAACCCCGGAACTAAGTCCAGATTGAACACCAAACTGTATTAAGCTGCTACAGACACTAGCCTACTACCAATTAACTTCGTACTGGAATGTAGTTGAGCCCTATTACCAAACTGTATCCCACCGATTAAGGTACAGTGCTCCTTACGCCTCTTGAATCCCAGCAGGACTCAGCGCAATTGATTCCCTTAGCTGGTGTCACACCAACTAAGAGTTGTTTCAACTCAATTGAAGACTTTGAACCAATCTTCCTCCCACAGATTAATCCTATATATGATTTCCTTTTACAATCAAATAGTTTGATCAAAGGTGATGGAAATCGATAGCAGTAGACAAAGTCTAGATAACCTCAAAATCCGGCCTTATGCAACCCGAAGTGCAGCCTAGATTATTATTCACCTCACAAGTATAAAACCTGTGGAATCAATAAAGTTTGAGACGAAGAGAACTTTGATGATTTCTATCAATCTTGATCAAGTGAGCAGCTCAACAGTCGATCAAGACCAGGATACTCGATTTATCAAGGAAAGATAATTGGACCTGGATTCACGAATCCCTATGAAGTATTTGTAGTCACTAATTCCTAAAATGGTTAGGAAGAGGACGACTCTAGATACAACTAGGACACACCAAAAAGTAGTGTCGGGATTCAAATATCCCAGTTGCTTGAAGTTCCCCATTTATAGACATTCAAAGCCTAGATTGCTTTAGGTTTAAGCTAAGATAACTTTGGAACCAAGCAATCAATATCCACCGTTAGATGAATCTTTGAATCTGATTTACATAAACAAGATATACACTTTGGTTAGGTGAAACCATAACAGAATCGTGTGTAAAGAGTATGTTCAACGTGGTTAGCCGGAACTAGCTGATTTGAACTTAAAAGCTTAATATTCATTTTCATGAACACATAAGACATTAACTATGAGTCACAATTATGTGATCAAATAAGTGTAGTGTTTTTAAAGAATTAATCAAATGCTAATTATCTCATAAAAGTAATTCAATCGCACTTGAAAATAATCGACACAGTTAGTAAGTGTACAAGGTACAAATACCATTGCCTTTCGTGAGTCGGTTTAGTCACAGTACGTGTACTGGTGTTTAAGTTAACGAGCCAAACCAAGTTCCGGAGTTAACAGAAATATTTGGGTATGCGTACCGGTATGGATACCTTAAGCCCATCACCGGTTCCAGATTTCACAGAACTATTTTGGTTTGCGTACCGGTTTGGATACACAGACGAGTTCGGGAACACAAAAATATTTTGGTACGTGTACCGATTTGGATACTAATCCTGATCCTGTGACCACAGTTCCAAAATGGTTTGCATACGAGTATGCGTACCGATCCGGTTCACGAGTTAAACAGATTTTTCACATGATGTACATAAGAATATGCGTACCACAAATCTATAAGTCGATAAATAGCTACTCCGCTACGTGTATGAGTATACGTAATACGGGTTCAGACTTATAACAGTTTTCGCAGTTTGTAAAACTGATAACACTGTCTTGTATCCGAATCTATAGTAGTTCTATATTTCTTTCTAAATCGATTCGAAACATTCCCGAATAACATCAATGACACATATCATTGTTCCAGGCTATTTTCTAATGATAAAACTTGAATTATTATTTTGATTCCGAACAATAAATTGTACTTAACCGAAATCATCAAGTACGAACAAATTTTCATTAAGCTTAGTCATTATATTTCGAGAACTAATTACCAAGATAAACTTGACTCGAAATTCTTGTATATACATAATAGTCTAATTAGTCATGCGACAACATCTCAATGATAGAAAAGTGAATATAACTTGAGAAATAGGTGGTTGAGTCTTCACTTACCTTTTGTTGATGAAGTTCTCCAAAGTTTCGATTGATCTTCGCCTTCAAACGGTAAAACCATTGATGACTGTCGTGATCCACAGTTTCTCAACTACATTTCATTCCTAGTCCGAGACTTAACTAATTGTAGACTAGAAATGAAGGTATAGTTTTGACAACTAAATTTTACAACAAGCTTGAGATAGCAACACTTATGAGTTCGACCGAGCAATGCTGTAAAAATCTCCCCCTTTCTCAATTTTAGTGACAAAACTATCAATACATATGTATAAAAAATAAAGCTTTGACAACTTCTCGAGTCCATCATGTCTTGATTTCCTTGGCTTCTTCAACTCATTGAACTCTTCGCAATTTCAAGTTGCAACGATTCTGAACGTGTTCAACTCAACATCGTTGCTGATGAAGAACCGTATCCATAGCCATAACAACTTTGAAAACAAATATTCTCAATCGTAATTATACAGAAACATAGTATTATTACTTCTCCAAAGTTCAATTGTATCCCAACTCAGAAGTAATACTATAGTGATATGTTTCTCCCCCTTAATCAATACTTACATATTTTGCATAATAGGTGAAACCTATAGATTATTGATTCACTCTCCCTTACATTAATGATCCGTAAACCATATGTATGTAGTACGAAACTGCTAAATAATTTCCCCCCTTTTTGTCAATAAAATTGGCAAATGTACGAAAACTGCGGGATCGTAATGAATACGACCAAAATATATGTCAAGTTTTAAGGAAGTTAGAGATTCTACATTATAACATAGTTAAAATGCAACTCTTCATATCAACTTTTTTTGATGACATCACATAGTAAGAAAATACTTAGCGCTCATCTAGTAGATTTAAGATACAAGCATACCATTTAAATTCCACAGCCACACCCCTCACAAAGATATAACAATTAAACACAAGTTCATTTAAGAACTCTTCCCCATTAGATGTCATTCCTAGGAGAACAACATGAGTGACCTTGCTTTATGAAAAAGAAGGATTTTTTTGGACATTAACAAATCACATGAATTTGTATCCTAAAATTGACTTAAAATAATCTCAACGCCAGTTACAGACAAAAAGATAATTTTGATCGAAATAACTCATATGAGAAAATCTTACGGACTGTATCAAGCAGTAAAAATACAGAAGTGTGATCACAAGTAGATCAATACTGCGAGAAAATTTTCAAAGAGTTTGTTCTATTTTCCTTTCATAAAAAACATAATATGTTTTAACTTTTGAGCATATATGAAATATCAGCTTGATTCACGAAAAAGTAAAGGCACATATATTTCATAAGACTTTTGCAATAATTAAACCAATAATGGTTACATACTGCAAGTTCATCTTCCAACAACTCTAGAATTCAAATAAATAAATCTAAAAACATGCAAGATGAAAAACGTTGGAAATAACTTGTGTAATCACAATTTTTGCTATATCAAACCCTAGTTACCCTTCTCAAAAGTAAGAATAAATTATAACAAGAAGTTTCCTAGATAAATAGAAAACGAAATAACCTAGATTTTTCCAGACTCTTCCTTAGTATTGAGACCCTTCCTCTCAATGGTATCCCTAACAACGTAATGGATTCATGATTTTAGTCCCTTGATCCAACCAAGAACACACGATAATTTTTTTATGATGCTTAGAGGAAAAAAATACATAGAAATTTGATGTAATTAGTGAGAGGACATCTTATTATCGAGGACTTTATGTTTATCGGAGAAGCCTTTTCATATCCAACAGACATCTCCAAAAAACATCAATGGTGGTTTATCGGAAAAGACCCGTCTGTATTAAATTTGAATTAGGTTTTTTAAATAAACCATATAAGATTTATAACATCCGGGGGAGAGGGGGGGGACCCCGACCCTAATAGGAGGTGTCCACATACATCGTTCATGTTATGGGATGGATTTATAAGTTCGTTTCCCATGTCAAGGATTATATGAGCTAGAGAGGTAGCTAGAGTGAACTCAGTCTGCAAGTTTTATGAAGTTGCAGAGGATGCAGTAAAATACTTATTAATTCATGGAAAATTTTCTTGGTTTCTCTTAAATTTTTCCTAATTCTATTTTGAAAATATACCTTATTATGTACGAGGAAAATCGTTGCAGATATCTTATATTAAGTTTACGTGTATAGCATTACTCGTTTTCAAACGCCTTCCTATTGCAACCCTGGAAAAAAACTCCCTTAACTTTGGAGTGGCTTCTTCCCTTAGATCGTACCTTTTACATCAACTAACCTGGGTTCACTCCAGCCAAAAAAAAAAAGTAAAAGTGATCGTTTTATTCACGCTTCAAAAAACAAGTACGTTTATTAAGGTTCTCTCATTTATCATTATAGCATTAGTTTAACTCCTGTCACCGGGTTACCTTCTTATTGAAACATATTGTGATGTCGCTCCCACCTTTCTTTGTACTCCACAATTTAGATTTTAACTTAGATAGCTGCGATAATTTTTCGAGACCAAGGTGCATTACATAAATCGAACCCCAAATTTCTTTAACAAATACTCACAAAGATACGTGGTTTTGAGATAAAACTCTTCACGGACTGGAGAACACATCCAATGACCTGAATTTTGTGCACAATACTCTTTCGTAAAATAATCAATCTCTCATTAATACATAACTGGTTAATTTTTATTAGGTAGTTATATACAATATATATTATTTTTTACAAGATATTAAGTAGTTATATATTTTTCTCATGTATTCACGTGCTTAAGAGGGCGATTTATTCAAACCTTGATTGCTGGTTTGTGGCTTGCTATATATTCTCGATTCAAGAACTTCGATATTCAACACGATATTGCTTTGAATACATATTCAATCAAAGGAAGGGTTCGCCTGGATCTATAAGATTATGGGGAAAATACTCACTTCTTTTAGGAACATCTCTTTTTGAAGAAGAAAAAAATCATATTAAATGGTCGGAATTGATTTTGGATAATACAATCATTCTTCCCTACTACATATACAAACATTGGATATCTTTGCGGTTTATGACTCTTTAATTATACTAGGGTTTTGATTATCCTGTATTTTGATGTTCTTGATATTCTTGTAAGTGATCATGTAATCATGAGTTCGATTTAAATAAATCAAAATATATTGATTGACCAAAAAAAATCGCGTCTCTTTAATCACACGACTTAAAATAAATTAAAAAGTTAAACAAGATTTGGATGCTTTGTAAACGCACTCTCGTGGAAGCGTACAAAATCATATTTATCAAAAAATACTCAATAACCAAAAATCACTAACTGGTCGAGAGATTCTCCATTGACAGTTGCAGTATTAATTGAGGGGGAATGAAACTTCAATTGAGATTCAACCACCAAGATGTCAGCCAAGGCGTTTGATGTTGTGGTATTCCACTAATCATCAAGTTTCTCTCTTAAAATTTTATAGATATCAACATCAAATAGTCACCATAGTTCCTTAGAAATCAAAGTAAATCTTAAAGAGGGTAAAAAACTACTAAAGTGTATAAAATTAAAAATGACTCCAGATTTGACCGAAACAGATCACTGAGTGATGGCTATATCATGGACTTTTGCAGAGCCTCGTGGTCTACTTGCGGAAGTAGAAAAACGGATAGTTAAGTGACGTGTATTTTTCGAGGTTCAAAAAATTCTAAAAGATTGATGATTTGAGTAGCTTTGAGGAAAATTATTTAATCTTGATCGTGGTGGTTTTGAATTATGATATCTTAAGGAAACATATAAGTCATTGTTAGCGAAATGGGGTTAGATATCAGTTGAGAGCAATACTTCAAAGCCTTTCCGTTCTTTCGACAAATATTTCGACCATTCCCAATCAATCGGCGAATAATATAGGTTAATAAATATTGTCTTTAGGATACAATGAAGCCCCTAACAAAGTAATTGAATTCAAGATTTGTATTTCTTGATCCAACCAAGAACACGTAATAGAAGTTTCTGATGATGCTTAGAGAGAAACATATACACATATATTTGATGTAATTGAGTGAGAGGATATCCTCTCTACCTACAAAGGAATTCATGTCTGTTGGAAATTCATTTTCATCTCCAACGAACACCTCCAATAGGCATCAATGGTGGCTTATCGGAGTAGACACATTTGTTCGAGTGAGGGGAAAGGCCCATCCCCGAACCCCCTGTCGTAGCGACAAACATATTTGAAAACATCCAAAATGAGGTGTCCCATATATGTCGTTCATGTTGTGGGATTCATTACTGCCCATGTCAAGGATGCTACGAGCTTGAGAGGTGGATGGTGTAAACTCGGTTTGCAAGTTATATAAAGTTGTTAAAGATGCAGTAGATTATTCATTCAAAAAATTGTTTGGTTTCTCTTGAATTCTTTCTTCTATTATTAAAATATGCCATGGATTCTAGTAAGTATGATCGCACTGCAGTTTCTTGCAGATTTCTCAGGTTAAGTTTAAGTGTGCAACATTACTCGTTTTCAAGCACCTTCATTGTAACTCTGAAAAACTAGCCTTAAATTTGGAAGCAGTTTTGTCCTTTAGATTATACCTTTTACATCAACTAACCTGGGTTGAGTTCGGGCAAAAAAGGTAAAAATGATCTCTTTATTCACGTTTCATATAACAAATACATTTATTAATGTTGTCTCATTTAAAATCATAGCATTGGTTTAACTCCTGTCACCAGGCTACCATCTTATCGTAACACCACCTTTCTTAAGACTCCACAATATGGATTGTAACTCAAATATTTGCGATAAGTTTTTAAGATCAATGCATGTTGCATAAACCGACTCCCAAATTTCTTTAACATAACTCACAAAAGATACATGGTTTTGAGATAGAACTCTTCATGGACAGGAAAAGGCATCAAGTGACCTAAATTTTGTGCATAATACTCTTTCAACAAAAAAAAAAATGTCAATCTCTCATTAATAATTCACTGGTTAATTTTTTATTAAGTAGTTATATATTGGTCTCACTTTTTCACGTGTTTAAGAATCATGTCGCTTTAATTATATTACTAAAATCGAATTAAAGAAACAAGATTTGGATGCGCTCTTCCGGTAAAATGTACAAAATCAGATTTGTCAAAAAAAAGAAAATAAATACACAATAACCAAAAACCACTAACTGGTCGAGAAATTCTTAATTGATAGTGGAAAACATTGATTGAGGGAGAATAAAACTTCAACTGAATAATCCTTTTTCCATCTCATATTACTTGATAAATTATGGTTTTGCAAAAAATTAAGGAGTTAAAATTGTATCCGCACAGAGCCATAGACTATCGGTCTCCCTTGTTCTTTATTAGTTTTCCTATCCTAGTTTTGGGTTAAATCTTGATAATCAACCTATTTTAAGGAAAAATATGCAAAATTTTTGGTATACTTTTGCTAAAAGAAAAAACATACAAAAAATTCAACCACCAAGATGTGATCCAAGCCACTTGCTGTTGTGCTATTCCAGTAATCACCCAGTTTTTCTCTTAAAATTTTCATAGATATCAACATCAAATAATCACCATACTGCCTTAGAAATAAAAGTAATTCTTAAAAGAGGTAGAAAACTATTAAAGCGTATAGAATTAAATTGGATTTCAATGGTAATCAACCAGACCAATTACCCCAATTAGGTAATTAGCAAACACCATCAAATTTCTCCATACTGCCTTAGAAATAAAAGTAATTCTTAAAGAGGGTAGAAAACTGTTGAAGCGTATAGAACTAAATTGGATTTCAGTGGTAACCAACCAGACCAATTACCCCAATTAGGTAATTAGCAAACACCATGCGCATGTTCATTTATGTTTTATTTAGCAATTGATCACTACTCCTAAGTTCTAATAATTTCTATCTTATTTTTTTTGTCCAGTTTGATCTTATAAATGATTTAGACCCATCAAGCCCACCAAGACTTGATGATGATAAGGTTTAGAATTACTAGATAAAAAAGAGATAAAAACAAAAAAATTAAAGATACAAAAGAGTGTCTTTGAATGTAGGTGGGTTTGGAATAAGGGAAAGAAGGATAATGAAGAATAAAGTTATGATCCCCAAGGATCAATCAAATTAGAAAATATCAAGTTTACTTAAATTTTCATTTTTTTTTTATTTTTATTTTTTGATAAACAAGGAACCTTTTCATTAATGGGATTTCAAGATTACAATGAGTTTAAGATCGTAAATAAGAGAATACAAAGTAACAATAACATACCGTAAGAGTACGATACCGAGAAATCCGAGAAGGGTTACTGGCGTGAGACAAATACAAGTATGAATAAGATCCGATTAAATCGGAAGAAGGATGGTTTTTCTCGGAATTAAATTCCAACCATTTAGTTTGTTTTTCTTCTTTAGAAAGAAATGCTCCCAAAGTAGGAGTGATTTGCTCAAATCTCTTATAACTAGTGATGAAGCTTCCGTCGTCAAAAAGACTACCTATGGAGATTCCATAGCCGGATAAGTTGATGATGAAGATTCCGATGAAGATTCCGTCGCCGGAGACAATCAAGATGAAGATTTCGTCGTTGGAGAGCATAGAGAGTATCACTATTGATCTTAAAACCCAACCCAATAACCAAGAATCGTCATTAAAGCGAAAATAAACCTCAAAAGAGTAGATAAAACCACCAAAATGGTGTAGATAAGTAGAAAACATAATAAAAACCAAACTAATCCACTAACTAACCTAGAAAGCAAGGAAAAGTGACGAAATCTGCTCAGATCTAGATCTTAGCAGAAAAGGGTTGTTTTTGAGAGAGAGAGAGAGGAGAGAGAGGGTAATTTTCAATTTCTTAGAATGACTCAAAATTAAGAAAATATACTTAATTTTCTTATTTAGTATCAATATATGGAGAATTGGGTATGCTACGGCAATGCATGTTTGAATTCTTGTTAAGAAAGAGGTGGATTAATCGGAGGGGAAGTCATGCATCTATAAGCCACTCGTGTGTTGAATGTATACACTGCCGCCTGTAAAAATCATTGAACAATCCAAAGAGAGATCCAAGGCTTGACCTGGTTCTGTATTTAGCTAGTGAGCTAGGGTCAAAGAATTTCTTTTAGGGACCGATACATTATTTTTTTTGCAGAACTGGTCCCAATTCTCTAACCGGTTGGCAATAAATACTGGATAACTGAGGGTACAATGAGCCAGTTTTTTATTTTTTTGATAAACTACAATGAGCCAGTCAACCAGCAGGAATTGAAAAAAAAAAACTAGTTATTGCCCCCTGGTTTACAAAACAGAAAATGGGCTATATAGCCAAAAGCTCACATTTTCTGGACCATATAGACAGGTAGATAATAGGCCTGGGTTAAATGACCAGAAGAATTTTTTTTAATGGGAGAGACCTTGCTACCCTTCATATCACAATACTTCTCGTCTTCTTCATCACAAAAACCAGATCTGAAAAGCTACTAGCTTTCGTTCTCCATCGCTGCCATCACCACAGTTAAATGAAAACCAGATCGGAGTTGGGTTTTTCGAATACCACACATTTCCACCACTGACTCCATTAACTCCGTCAAAACCAACTCTCGTTGTCCCCAAATTACAGTTACGTTATCGAGTTGATTTGTTCGCATTGTTTTGAATTCAGATGAATGTAGTTACTGATTAACGAAGGATCGGCAAGAAAGAAATTTCTAAACAGGTATGTGGGAATTATGTTAGGGGTTTCGGAATGTGGACTCACATTTTTATTCTTTTTGAGACGTATGTGGGTTTGCATTTAATTTTATTGGATCGTTGCATTCGGTTTTACTTTTGATTTCCCCAAACAAGTTTATAAGAATTAGGCGTAATGCTACATACAATGAATTGAAAACTTAGCTTAAAAAGTTACTTATTAGGGAATATCGATTTGAGCCTGACCTCATGGGAAGTTTATATACTGATTTCTGAAGTGTTATATAAAATGTTCAATTGTTTCCATACTTCTAAGTGTTTGTTGAAATGCATAATAGAAAATAATGTTCAGTTTCGACCATTTTACTTTGGTTCTTTCTTCACTTTTTTAATCTGCAGTTTCAGCTGATTTAAAAGTAGGATGAAACTTGTTTCAATAAGCATATTGCCTCTGTATACATTCCATTTTACAAAATTAATTGAATTCATATACCTAAATGCATTAAAGAGAAGAAAAAGTTATATTTTATTCAAAATCGGTTTCATCATGTTTTAGGTTTAGTTCAATTTGCTTTCATCCATGTTTGCTGGTGATGAAACTGATTTCATGCCTTTTGAATTTGTTTTTATACAAGTTTAAAATAGGATGAAACTAGTTTCATCCTGCTTAATTAGGATGAAGCTAGGATGAAACCATTTTCATCCTTTCTAAGATTGAGTAAAATTTGTTTTTTTCAAAATATGCAGGATGAAAACTAGTTTCATATAGTTTATTCATTGATATACCATTTTCGTCAGAATACTCAACTAGAAACCAATTTCATCTAGTTGTAAACTTTCATATAGCTGTATTTTCGCCAAATGTGCAGGATGAAACCAGTTTCATATAACTTGCATATTGATATACCTTAATTTCGTAAGAATACTCAAGATGAAACCAATTTCATCTAGTTGTAAACTGTAATATAATTGTTTTTTTGTCAAAATATGCAGGATGAAACTAGTTTCATCTAGTTATAAACTATTATATAATTGTATTTTCATATAGTTATAGACTATTATGCTGGATGAAAATCAGTTTCATCTAGTTATAGACTATTATATAATTGTATTTTCATCTAGTTATAGACTATTATGCTGGATGAAAATTAATTTCATCTAGTTATAGACTATTGTATTTTCATCTAGTTATAGACTATTATGTTGGATGAAAATGAGTTTCATCTCGTTTTGAAGGTGCAGCTGCAGGATTATGATGATGAATTAAGAACGAGTTTTGTTCAGATTCAATGAAGATGGGTTTCTGAACTTTGTTGTCTTGATGTCGATAATGAACTACAGGTCTGGATTGTTAAGAATCTGTATTGATGTGGCTGGTTCTTGAATACTAGGCGACTCAAGTAGCCGACGGTAGATTTAACGGTAGACCCTTAAATGGGTTCTTAGAAAGTTTAAGCTCTCCAGGTGTCCTGGTATTATCTAGTGAAATTCTTTTGAGGGAAGATTGCGATATTTCTGAGGTATATTCTTACTGATTTTTGTTGTCCACTGTTGAGCTCAAATCACTTCCTGTGCTAGGAACCATGCTGCACGCGTCCTCTAATGTTACTTTAGCAATAATATACACCACCGACTCATAGAAGGAAGTGGCTTCTGCAGAAAGAATCGCAGGAGGTGGGGGTCGAAGGAGTTGCTGCATTAACTTTGTCGTCAAAATAAGCCTTCTTCGCGGTAAAAGTATTTGATGTCCATCCTCAACCATTTCAACTCCATCTTCCACCTACAGAAAGAAGCCAGGCATTAACATCTTATATCCTGTATAGTTTAAAGAAAAGGTAGGAGTTATTGAAATGAGTATAGTGCTAGTCACTCAATGCACCTTCTCTAACAACCGATGTGTAGCATGCTCCCAGTATTTCTCTGCCATCCTGTACATAGTAAAACAATTTAATGGTTACTGTTAGTGTTCATTTATATGATATGACTTGCATTGAAACAAAAAGATAGATACTACATGTGCCACTTATGACAAACGCCTGATGTTTAGAAGCCTTTGAGAACCACGCATTACTTCTTTTGCCATGGAAAAAGAACCAAACCTTCACTTTTGCGCTTCTTTGGCTTCATTACAGACAAACTTTGATCACTCACCTGTGAGGGAAGAGAGCGAGGAGGATAAACATGCTCACTGGCCGCCGAGGTGGTGGCTATGCTTTGATTGGTATGAGAAACATTTGCAGGCTCTATCGCAATAAGAGCGTAGCATGTGCGAAGAGAGTGAGAAGGAGAAACACGTTCACTGGATACCGAGATGGTGGCTATGCTCTGACTGGTATGAAAAACATTTGCAGGCTCTATCATAATACGAGTGTTCAAACTCTCAGAAGAATTCGCTGGAAGCAAACGCCATTTACTTTCTTCTAGCTTCCTTATATTATTGACTAGTAGCATCTTTCCATTTTTGTAGGCACCATACTGCTCAAACCAAGAAGGTGCCATCTTGGGACTAATCTGGGTATTTCCAGGTTTAGTGGACGTAAAATTATGATGATCAGAGCAGTCTTGCAATTTTTTACGACCACTGAATGCAGAAACATCTTGAGATGGTAAGTCTTCAGGAAAGTGTTGAGCTGAATTTGTAACCTCTCTTACCTCTGATGTTGATCTTTTGAATCTCTTTGCAGAACACACATCAGGATCTGTCTCTGTATGCTCAATAATTTGCACTTGCAGCGGCATGGAAAATCTTTGTTGTGGTACATGTGCCTGTGTTTACAGATTGGCCACAAGCTTCAAACCCGTTGTTTGAACTGCTTTGGTTCTGAAGGGAAACATATTATGTTGGTGGGACTAAGATTGGATCTTTCCCACATCTTCTACCAAGTGCCTGATGATAAGGGGGGACCGCCAAAGAATCGGAAGCAATGGAGTTTGCATCAAGCAGAACCTCTTGCAAGGAAAATTCAGGATGAATTTTCATTTAACGGTAGACCCTCAACGACTCAAGTAGCCGACGGTAGATTTTTTTTTTTTTTTTTTTTTTTTTTTTTTTTTAGATTTGGTTTTGTTGGTCCCGCTCAAATACACAAATATTTTGGGATACTGATGTTAGATGAAATTTATACGTGGGACAAACTTGTTTGCGGTAAAAAACTTAGTTTAAAGGGTTAAGGGGTATTTTAGGTGAAACATATTTTTTTGTTTTAATTTTTCTGGATAAAATATCCAAATTGGCTATATAAACAGTATATTTCTGATTTTTGGCTATATAAACAGTATCAAAAGCTAAGAATCTATTTCACCCAGGAATTTTCTGTTTTGGTCTTTTTCGACCAATTTTGTGTTTACAAAAGCTATGATTTGAGAGTGAACCTTATATCCAGAACAAACAAGTCGATTTCTTAAACGGCCATGCAAATATCAGAAAAAGGTACCTTAAGTTCATCGGTGTAAGTAAGCAAGTTAAACAAATAATCAGCACAATTAAAAGTGAACCGCACGGATTTATTTACTACTAGTCTTAAAAGGAAGCCGCAAGGTATAAAATTTTGCAGTGGGTAGTGTAATTAAGACTGCACGTAGGACTAGGATTTGCAGTTAACCGACTAGATTTAATTGACTGGATTTTTCAAAGAGTATCTAATTAAGCAGATTTATTATTAATGGTCTATAGAGTCATAGACATACTGTATTTCTTTTCATTTTTCAAGTAGTTTTCTTTCTCTCTGCTGCCTGCCATGGATTGAGAGGTGCATGGTGGGGTCTTAAATTCTCTCTGACACATTGCCTTCTGTATGGCGTAAGCTTGATTCCTGATAGTGCAAGCAAAGCAAACCAAAGCAAGCACCCAACTTTTCCCCCTCTTTCTCTCTCCTCTTTGTCTGTAAAATCTGCTTTAATTTTCTCTTCCTCTTAGTTGCCTTCTTCTACTTACTATAAGCTCTCTCTCTGCTTAGTGCTTCACTAGCCAAATAAACCCACCTTCAAAACACTCTTCATTTTTGCTCTTGTCATCTCTCTTGCCTCTCTGATCATCCTTCCTCTTCTTCATTTATCTCTTAATTTGTATTTGCATGTAATCATAAAATGTTGGAGGAAGGAAATTAATAGTACGTAGGTACTCACTCTAATTCTTACTTCTGTTTCTACTCAGGAAACAATTTTATTTGTGTTTTCCTAGCTTGCCCATCATCTTCTTAACTTCTTTGATTGATAGATAGAGAGATGGGTGTCCAGTGCACTAATTTGTTTGTAGCTTAGATACATACATTGTTATCCCCATCCACACTACCCAGTCATTATAACATTAATTGCTCAAATCTTGAACAAGACAACCAAATTGATCATAGCCTTGTTTTGTAACCCTACCTGCTTCTTAAGTTGTAATCCTTCTTCTTAAACACCATTTTCATCTTTCCATTCCATGTAAAAGCTCTCGACTCTTTTGTGATCAGCATAGTCTCTCAATTATTTGTCTGTCTCTCTTCCCATCTTGCTTCCTTTCTTTTTCTTTCTTTTTTGTTTTTGAAATTTCCCAGTACCCAAAGTTGGATGAAAAAGAGAGAAACAGTAAGTAGGAAAAACACAACCTGGCTAGTGTCAAATCTTGAGGGCACCATCACTTTTTGTTTTTTGCTGTTACTAATTACAGGTCTTAAGATCATCACTTAGCTCTCCTAATTCTGTCTTGTACTTGTCTTTCTCTCTCAAAAAAAAAAAACCAGAAGTAGTAGAAGTAGTACCTCTTCATACATTTTGATCATACCTCCAGGTCTGTTTTTTATAAGCTCTTTCCCCCAAAATATGTTTTTTCTAATATTCCCCACATTTTAATTCTTCCTTTTTGTTATTTTCTTATCCCGGGTCTCTGCCATTTTTATTAAAACAAAAACAATAAAACAAAAGCCAGAGAGTGAGTGAGAGAGAGGAGGAGAAAAAGAAAGCTTATTAAAAACCTATTTAGACAAGTTTCAAGAGAAAAAACAATATATCCTAGTGTATTCTAATTAATCATTTTAAGTCTCTCATCTGTCTTTCTTTCTTTCCTCCTCCTCTTTTGGTCTCCAAACCAACAGCACACAAAAGTGTAAGTAAGCAAGCACACTTAACTAGCTTTCAAACTTACAGCCATTCAGAGAGAGAGAGATGGATCTTTCTGGTCATGAAGGAGAAATACCGATCCCAATAACCAGCAGTTATGGTGGAGGAGGAGGAGGAGTACACAGTCATGTTCATGCTGCTCACGCAATTCATCATGAACCTACTTCACACAACCACATTATTATCCCTTCATCAACAACACCTCATCAACTTCCTTCAAATGGAGCCATTATATCTCCTACTACCATAGATGACCATATGCCGTACACAAAGAAGCTGGTCAAGTATAGAGAATGTCTCAAGAACCATGCAGCAGCCATGGGTGGAAATGCAACAGACGGCTGTGGGGAATTCATGCCAAGTGGTGAAGTAGGTAGCCTCGAAGCTTTAAAGTGTTCAGCTTGTAATTGCCATAGAAATTTCCATAGGAAAGAGATTGAAGGTGAAGCTACTTCCTGTGATTTTTACCGCCCTTCACATCTCAACAGCAAAATGGGGAGGAAGATCATTGTGGGTCATCACAAAGTTTTGGGATCAGAAGCTTTAGGGTACCCTACAGGTGCTATCATACCTTCTAGAGGAGCACAACCACCTCATCATCACCATCATCCGTTGATACTTCCTTATAACATGAGTTCACTTCCTTCAGAGTCTGATGAACAAGAAGGTGTTGGCGGTGGTGGTGATCATGGAATCTTGGCAAGAGCTTCACATGCTGTGAAAAAGAGGTTTAGGACCAAATTCTCACAAGATCAGAAGGATAAAATGTTGAACTTTGCTGAGAAAGTTGGGTGGAGGATACAAAAGCAAGAAGAATCTGTTGTTCAACAATTCTGTCAGGAAATTGGTGTTAAGAGAAGAGTTCTTAAGGTCTGGATGCACAACAACAAACTTAATCTGGCCAAGAAACAGAATAACAATTCTTCCTCTACTCCTTAATTAATTTCTCTCTTTTCCCTGTGATCTTTTATTAATGTTTGTGTGTAATTTAGTTTAGTTTAGTTAGATATGAAGTTTATGATCTGGTTCAGAAACAAATTATGGACGTTCTTGTTTAGAATTGGATTATCAAGTCTGAAAACCCATTTTAATTATCTTAGTTAATCTAATTTTTCCTAGTTAATTAATGAAGTAGCTAGCAGCTAGTAGTATAGGAGTGTTGTCTCTCTATGACTTTACTTTTTCATAGAATTCAGTTCATGAAATGATTAATCAAAAGGATGTGTGGTGTGGATTTAACAGTGTTTTTCTTGAACTCTAAATATTTGAAGTAATCAATTCAATAGTAGTAGTACTGTGGTTTTTGCTTGGAACACTAAAAACGTAGATAAGATTTTTGTAAATATTTTCAGAACCTCATTTGTTTGTTTTATTTAGTATTTTTCTCCTTTCTTATTTTGTTAATATTTAGTATACTTTTTTTATAATTTTGATTAAAACTGAGGTTATTGAGTGGATTAATAAAAGAGAAAAAGAGAAGAAAAAGATCTTCATATATGTGTATACACTTTTGGTGCTGCATCATCACATGTGTTCTTTTAATGTATTAAAGGTTAAGTAAGACCTGCCTAACAGTTTTCAGACCTGAAAGTGTAATCAGTCATCCCCACATGCGTAATTACTTCACTGTTTAAATTATTGAATCATGCACATGTACAAGTCAAAAAATGGGGTTGCACCCCAGCATCACCACATCGATCATGTCCTGGTATCCACAGTACATGTGAGTGAGTGAGTGAGACCAGGTCCAAAAACAATCAATGAACTCAATTCAATTGTGCTTCCAAAACAAATCTTTTCCTATTCAACTTGGAGTTCTTTTATAAATTTCAGATCCATATGCTCGTAAATGGTCGGTTGTGATACTGGTGTACAAATTTCAGAACAGTGTGCGAACAAAAACAAACAAACTTACTTTACCAAAACCTTCAATTTCCTGGCCACAAGCGTATAGAGGGATGGGCAAGGAATGGTGTAATTAAGGTAAAAAAAAACAATGAAGGGGAAATTGCATTGGTGTATAATTAATAATTGAACTGATATCCAGCTACCATCTGCCAAGTTTAGTCTAGTAAGAGCATCCACAGTGGGCGAGTATAACCAAAAATTTGGGATGAGATCGTGACGCAGTGGGACGGAGTAAAGATCAAATCCCAGCCAAAGATCAAATTCCAGACCATATTTGGTCGCGACCAAATACCAAATCCTAATATAGTCGGGCGTAAATTTAAAGTACGCTTGTTGCTGGGCGTAAATTTAAAGTACGCGCGTTAACGGGCGGAGATTTAAATTACGCCCGATGAAAATTCAAATTAAAAAAAAAAAAAAAAATGAGGCGTAAACTTAAAGTACGCCTGTTGACAGGCGTAAATTTAAAGTACGCCTGGTGATTGATTGGGCGGACATTTGAGATACGCCCGATGAAATTTTTTTGGGGCGGAGATTTAAATTACGCGCGACCAAATTTTAATCGGGACCGTTACGTGACAACACGGACTAAACCCAAAATTTGATCTTTTTTTTGATCTTTTATCTTTGGTTTTGATCGCACCACTGCAGTTGCTCTAAGGGGAAAGGATGTGCGGTGAGGGGACCTTTTAATAAAAACTTAACAAATTTCAGAAAAAGACATTTTATACATTTCAGCAGATTTGTGGAGCAGGGGGGACTGGACTGGATTATAACAAGTCACCTTCATTTACTCCTCCTCCCGTCCATGATCATACCTGGGCTGGTCGCACTGCATATTTATTATATGCTATACGATTTGCATTTAATGTGTAGCAGAATTGACAAAGTACACCCGTGGACGTTATGTTACCAGTTCACGCATTTTCATGGACACACAACAATGTTACCCAACCAACACCTCTATGGCTCTATCCAGTTGGTGTATGTCTCCCAACGTACACCATTCTTGTAAGGTATCCGTTGAGGCCATCTCAACAATGCTCACCCTCTGATGCGCTGGATTGAGAGCTCTATGGAACTTGGTACCCCTATCGTAGGGATGAACTTTTTTCCAACTAGCCACTAACCGAGAGGCTCCTTACTCCTTGACCTAATGTTATATTGTATCAGACATGGACCGTCAAGGAAGTAGGCGCCTGGGAAGGGAACAAAGCGTAGGCGGATAAAACGTTGGTCTCCTTACCAAACACTACTTAAAGTAATTATCTCTTCATTGGATGGTCCAGCTTGAACGCCCATTGTATATACTTGCATACCTTCCATTTTGTGGACTTTGTGGATTGGGAGCTTGAAAACTAATAATGACGTCTTAAGATACAAGGATTCCCTTGGAGTAAAGCTCTCTAAGAGCAACTGCAGGGGCGCGACCATAACTAACGAGTAAAAACCAAAAAAAATTAAAAGAAATGGGTTTAGTCCGTGGTGCGACGTTATGGTGGAGAAGTAAATTTGGTGGAGCGTAATGATATGCTAACGTTTGAAGTGGGGCGCAACTTTAAAGAGAGCTCAGAGTGGGTGCAACTTTAAACTGAGCCTGATGTCTAGGCTTCACTCCATACGGGCGCAACTTTAATCTATGCCTGAATTTCGAACGTAGTCCTAAATTCCGCCCCACATCGAACGCATGTAAGATTTGCGTCTCATTTCTGGCGTAGTCCTAATTTACGCTCCACCAAAACCAAACTAAAGACCAAATATGGTTTGGTTTTTGGTTTTAGTCTAGTTTTTGATCTTTGGTTCGTTCTATAATGGTTGATATCTGGTCCAGTTTTTTGGTTTTGGTTGTCGATTGTGGTTGCTCTAAGAGGTACAAATATAAGATTGTTTTCATAGATTAACTAATTAAATTATTAATAATAATCTTAAGCATTAAGCAAGAACTATAACCCTATTAAGTTTAGGATGCTCAATTAAAAAGAAATTAGGGTTTGTTTAACATAGGTTTAACACATGCGTAGGCACTAATTGATATTTCCATGATCCTATGCTATTGTTTAAAATCCTATTCTATTGTTAAGGTATGATTAATTCCTCTTTATTTTCGTACTAGCTATCATGGTGTGGCTGTTGTTGGTTTTTAATTTGAAATTAGTGTCTTGATCTCTTTTTGGTGTAGTCTTCATCTTTGGTTTTGAAATGGGGGAATAACTGGAACATACTTTAATACTAAATTACTCATCCAAATTAGTGGTTAAGAAAATTAATATTCCATTAAGCAATTGATTGTTTATTAATGGTGCTAAGGTAATTGCTTCTCCCTCATCGATTTCCCACTTATTTTTCGCAAATAATTGTCTTATTTTCATCAGAATTAGGACTAGGGAAGCCAGACAAGGTGCTAGGATTATAGATTACAGATTAGATTAGCAAATTTTCTAGTCAAGTTATGAACTTAGAGAAATTGGTTTTTGCTTTCAGCCCAAAGGTACCAGGTCGTAATAAAAATGAAATAGCTAGTATCCTTCAGATTAGGAGGATGGCTCTGCGAGAAAATTATTCAAGTGTTTCATTGTTACTCCGAACAAATAAAATTGAATCCTTTAATCCTCTTGTAGATATGATCAAAGTTAGGCTAGCTAATTGGAAATCAAAAAATTTTAAACTCGTTAGGAAGAGCCGATATGAACCAAGAGTGTCTTAGAGGCAATTAACTACACACCATATGTATGTTTTTCCCAAACCAAAACAGTTAACTGATAAATTGGGTGCTAACAAAAGAGATTTTTGGTGGAGCAAAGAGAAAAGTAAAAATATTTATCTCAAGAGTTGGAGTGACATACATAAAGGTCTCCATGAGATGAATATTAGAAGATCTGAAACTTTTAACGAAATTTTTCTCTTTAAACTCGCTTGGAGGATGGTAAACCAACCTTCTGACCTTTGAGTTCAAATTCAAATTGAAATAGTTCAAGAATGTTAACTCTCTGCACCATATTATTAGTAAGCAGGGTAACGGTAAGACATTGTATCGGAAGTTGGTAACGGTAAGTATATGCATATTTGGAGATACATCTGGATTACAAATAGAGATAATACTCCCTCATATCACTTCTACTCTTCAAGTTACAAAACAGTGGATCAACTTATTGATCCTGTCACTTAATTAAACCAGGAAAATTTATATTCTGGAATATCCGCTTGATGTTGAGACTATTAGCCAAATAACTGATATAAAATAAGATGAACGATAGGCTTTAGTGAAAGAATTTAGTGTTTTAACTGCTTATATAGCTATCCTAAAAGATAATACAAAGCTCGTCCTTCCAAGAACATATCCATATTCATTGGAGTACTTTTGGAAATGTAATCTCTTAGAATAAAGCACTTTTTCTGGAAATGTATCCATAAAAGTCTTCCCAATATCAAGTTATGAAGCAAAAATATATAAAGCCCCGGGGCTGGACGGATATCCTATATAACTTTTTATCTGCAAACTTGGAGCAATATTAGGGTCGATGTTCTGAATGTTTTCAAGGAATTGCAAGATAGGATTTCAAGACCGAAGACTTAAAAATACTTTTATTACATTGATTCCGGAAAAGGGCATAGTTGAGGAGATGCATGATTTAAGACCCATCAAATTAGCGAACGGTGTTTACAAAATTCTTTAAAAAGTATTAGCAGAGAGGTTTAAGCTTTCTTTTCTTTATGTTATCTCGAAACATCATTCAGCGTGTATAAAACAAATACAAATAATTGACGGAGTTTTAATCGAAAATCTTTGATTGATTCAAGATTGAAGAGCGAGATCATGGGATTGTTGTGTAATGAGTTAGATTTTGAAAATGCTTTTGACCACGTTAATTGGAAATTTCTGGACAAAGCGCTTCAAAAAATGGGGTATGAAATTAAATGGAAAAGGGAGATACAATGTTGTGTGGAGCATGTAAGGTTTTCTATTCTAATCAACAGTAGTTCTAAAGGTTATTTCAAAAGCAAAAAAGGAATTCGACAAGGCGACCCATTGTCTCTATTTTCTTTTCATTGTTCGCGAAGCTTTTACTGCATTGATGACTATAATATGATGGCTATTTAAATGGTTTTCAGGTATCTTCTATTAGCTTTTTGGTTAGTCATCTACAATTCAAGAATGACACTTTGATATTTCTTCATGCTAACATGGAACATATAAAGTTTTTGAAGATTGTTCTGTTGTGTTTTGAGCTTTTAACTGGGTTGCGTATTAACTTTTCAAAATGTCATATGTATAGTGTTGGTTTTTCTAATGATATGACTTCTTTTACCTCCCTTCTTGGATATTATAATTTTCGTCTACTTCTTATTTGAATCTGCCACTTGGAGATAAATATAAAGGAATTCGCAAATAGGACAAGATTGTGGATCCATCTCAATTTATGCTTGATGGATGGAAGAAACCGTTTCCTAACAGAGCTGGTAAGATAGTTCTAATCAAAATGTTCTTTCGATTTTTCCGATTTATGGTATGTCATTGTTTGAAATGCCTAAATCTGTTGAAGTTAAGTTAGAAAGGTTAATGAAGAACTTTTTTTTTGTGGAATGGTAATAAAGGCAACAAGAAATTACGTTGTGTAAAACGGGATTATGTATGTAAGAAAACGATTAATGGGAGCTTAGGTGTTAAGAAGTTGAAAATAATGAATGAAGTTTTTTTAACCAAATGGTTGTGGAGATATGATACTGAATCTGATGTATTGTGAAGAAGGAATATTAGGGAGAAGCATGATTCTTCTTAAGTGGAGTGGATGTCGAAACAACCCAAGAATGCTTATGGTACCAAAATAGGGAAGGGGATTATGCAGAGGAAGGATTTATTTGTTAGTAGTGTGAAATTTAAGGTCAACAATGGTGAAAAAATTAGATTCTGAGAAGATGTTTGGGTCTTAAATAATCCTTTATGTAAGTCTTTTCCTAATCTTTACACCGTGGCTACGTCCAAAGGTGTGCCTATGGCTACTATTTGCAACGGTAATCTGAGCTTACAGGACCAAAATGAAAATGTGTTTCGAATGGAAATTAACTTCTAAAAAGAACTTTACTGTGAAGTATAGTTACAACAATGCTTCTATTGATCAGTCTACTTCGAAATACTCGTACAGGTATTTCCAGATTCTTATGGCAGCAGATACATCCTCCTAGAATAGCCTTTTTCATCTGGTGTATCAGTCACAGGAGTATGCCAACCAGGGATCTTCGCAAAGGAATTTTTTTCGCCTCCAAGTTGTTTATTTTGCAGTCCCGATGAAACCCCTTCTCATTTATTCCCCCATTTTGATTTCGTCAGGGAAATTTGGCTTCATTTTATACAAGCCATGGGTCTGCATTTTATCATCTCTGATGATGTTTTAACTGCTCTTTTATCATGGCAATTTGACTTGTAACAGATGCAGATATGGTACTTGGTGGCAGAGGCTATTCTTTGGTGCATCTGGAAAGAAAGGGATGCCCGTATTTTCACTTGTAAACTGCAAATCTCAGCCACTATTATGAAATTAATGAAGTACAAACTATGCCAATGATATCTTTGCTTAACGAGTTTGAAGAATGTGTACTTTGATCCTCCATAATTTGTTTTTTGGGTCATAGGTGGCATGTTACCTTGATCATATCCTCTATCCCCTCTTCTTTGTTCTCTTTATCCGTTTTCGGATGGTACAATTCTTTTGTATCCTTTTTTGATCAATAAATCCACTCTTTATTGATAAAAGAAAAAAAAATACAAAATTTGGCTCACAATGCAAAAAAAATTAATAAGAGGCGAAGTATGCCGCTTAGTATGCGGTAGAATTTGGATTATATCACAGATTTTGAGTCACAGAAACTAATTAAGACCACGAACTACATTTCAGGTTACGGTGGTAAACTAAAATATATGTAGTTAAATATTGTTGAAAAGTCCTATTACACTTTTCGGAAAATGGGTCATTTGTCCAAATATTTTTAAATCACGGTTCAAATGGACGAGTAAAAAATAGTTTGGGTGAAATGGTCAAAAAAAAAATAGCAAGGATGAAACTGGATTCATCCTAGCTTAAATTTAAAAAATAGTAAGGATGAAACTGGATACATCCTGTGTAAATTAAAAATAAGAAAAAATATTTGAAAATGGGCACGATGAAACTGGTTACATCCTGTCTATTTTTACATTTTTGTCCATTTAAACAGTATCAAAATCTAACTGTCCATTTCACCCAGAAATTATTGATTTTGATCTTTTTAACCAATTTTGTGTATACTTTTATACTTTCTCCAAATTTATTGCTGGGATTTAAATAAAAATAAATTGGTTGATGAATTAGTAATGTTAGAGGTTCGGATGATAGTATTAGAGATTTTAAACAAACCATTAAAACATACACCCAAACCGTGTGTTCCAAAGATGCAGTTTTAGTCCAAAACTAGTTAATCCTGACTCATTCAACTAGGTACAAATTATTCAATTTTTTATTTGAAATACCAGATGCACACAAACCTTCCTAATAACAATTTAATCCAAATATATACAGTTTAGTCCAAAATGACTCATGTTGATACCAGCAATTTTAAATAATATGAAAACAATTTAAAAAGGCGATTTATTTTTCGGATCGCTCTTCCAAAAATCCAGAAAATCCAACATCCATACCAACAAAACATGTCATATATTCATGAGACAGGACAATGGTGTACAACTTTGTACACGTCTATAAAATCTAGAACATCCAAACCCGCAAAGCAGGCTAAAAGATAAGACAAGGTGCACCAGTTTGTACACACACACAACTTGAATCGACTACCTAAGCACCAAAATACACTATCCACATTGAATAAACATAACATTGAAACTCAGATGGATTTGAACCATCAACCTCCGCAAACCTTGTGATAGGTTTGGGCGCTCTACCATTTTGAGCTTATGAGTCCCTAAATTTAGTACATATACAATCAACTATATATGTAGACATTAACAATCAACATGTGTACAACTATTTACACATTAATAATCAACATGCGTACAACTATATATGTGCACATTAAAAATAAACATGTGTACAACTATGTACACCCAAAACATGATTCTGACAATCTTAATTAAAATAAAAAATGAACTTAAAACAAATAATTATAGAGCATTCTAGTGTACAAATATGAACACCTCTAAAGAAACCTAACAAAATTTAGCATCCACACTCACAAGACATGTTATCCATTCATCACAGAGCATACTAGTGTACAAAAATGTACACCTCTACAAAAACCTAACAAAATCTACCATCCATACCAACATGATATATTCATCACAGAGCATTTCAGTATGCAAACATGTACACATCTACTGAAAATTAAAATAACAAAATCTACATCCATACCCACAAAGCAGGTCATGCATTCATCACAAAGCATACCAATGTACAAGTATATACATATCTATAGAAAAAAAAAGTATTTACTCAAACAAAACAACCCATGCATTTATCACATAAAATTTCGGTATACAAATATGTACACATCTTCCAAAATAGAGCTGAATGCTCATCATGGTTCAATATAGCATGCACAATCTTCTCAGACATTGTTGATACCCTGCATTATTACAAAAAACTTATATAAAATTGTTGATGGTGGTTTTTAGCTTAGAGTTAAAATCATAAAACTGTACATCTGACATGACGTCACTTTGACCATTATCACATTTATTGAATCAATCAGCATGCATACGTATGAATTACAGGGGTACCTTTTTTTTACATGGGTCATGTTCCACGGCAGAACCCTTAACATTGATCGACATTATCTATGCCAAACCCTAATTCTCATGCTACCTCGCCAAGGCATACCAACCATGCCAGCCGCACCACTGTGCCAATGGAAAACCATGCCAGCCACGTCTCCGCGCCAAGACATGCCAACCATGCCAGCCGCACCACCGTGCCAATGACAAACCATGCCAGCCACGTCTCCGCGCCAAGGCATGCAAACCATGCCAGCCGCACCACCGTGCCAATGGCAAACCATGCCAGCCACGTCTCCGCGCCAAGGCATGCCAACCATGCCAGCCTCACCATTGTGCCAATGGCATGCCATGTCAGCCACGTCTCCGCGCCAAGGCATGCCAACCATGCCATCCGCACCACTGTGCCAATGGCATGCCATGCCAGCCACGTCTCCGCGCCAAGGCATGTCGACCATGCCAACCGCACCACTGTGCCAATGGCATGCCATGCCAGCCACGTCTCCGCGCCAACGCATGCCGACCATGCCAGCTACGCCACTGTGCCAATGGCATGCCATGCCAGCCACGTCTCCGCACCAAGGCATGCCTACCATGCCAGCCGCACCACTGTGCCAACGGCCTGCCATGCCAGCCACGTCTCTGCGCCACGGCATGCCAGCCGCACCACCGTGCCAATGGCAAACCATGCCATCCACGTTCCCATGCCAA
Organism: Papaver somniferum; assembly: GCF_003573695.1. Taxonomy (NCBI): domain Eukaryota; kingdom Viridiplantae; phylum Streptophyta; class Magnoliopsida; order Ranunculales; family Papaveraceae; genus Papaver; species Papaver somniferum. The sequence continues at coordinate 13,630,556 of NW_020621936.1, read as the reverse complement.
CACCATCCCGGCCCTGCTACATGCCGCTGGCTGCCAAAACGAAGGCTTGCGACAATCAACGACCATCCTTCTATCTGAGACGCTAATCTTAGCCGTCCAAGGTCGCCAACCAACGCATGGTAACCTTTGTCCCAACGCCAAAACCCTAGTTTTAGACACGCCTAAACCGCGCCAAGGCGTGCCGACCATGCCACATGTGCCAATGGCATGCCGTGCCAGCTACCTTGCCGTGCCTAAACCATGCCATGCCGGCCTTCCCTTTACGGCTGCCAAAACGAAGGGTTGCAACAATCAACGACCACCCTTCCATCTTAGATGAAAATCCTAGCCGTCCAAGATCGCCAACCAATGCATGGTAACCTTTGGCCCAACGCCAAAACCCTAGTTTTGGCCATGCCTAAACCGCGCCAAGGCATGTCGACCATGCCACATGTGCCAATGGCATGCAATGCCAGCCACGTCTCCGCGCTTAAACCCTACCATGCCGGCCTTCCCTTTACGGCTGCCAAAACGAAGGGTTACAACAATCAACGACCACCCTTCCATCTTAGATGCAAATCTTAGCCGTCCAAGGTCGCCAACCAACGCATGGTAACCTTTGGCCCGACGCCAAAGCCCTAGTTTTGGCCACGCCTAAACCGCGCCAAGGAATGCCGACCATGCCACATGTGCCAATGGCATGTCGTGCCAGCCACCTTATCGCGCCTAAACCATGCCATGCCGGCCTTCTCTTTACGGATGCCAAAACGAAGGGTTGCAACAATCAACGACCACCCTTCCATCTTAGATGAAAATCCTAGCCGTCCAAGGTCGCCAACCAACGCATGGTAACCTTTGTCCCAACGCCAAAACCCTAGTTTTGGCCACGCCTAAACCGCCCCAAGGCATGCCGACCATGCCACATGTGCCAATGGCATGCCGTGCCAGCCACCTTGCCGCGCCTAAACCATGCCATGCCGGCCTTCCCTTTACAACTACCAAAACGAAGGCCTGAAACAATCGACCGGCCACCTTTCCATCTAAGATGCAGATCTTTGCCGTCCAAGGTTACTAGCTAACGCATGGCAACCTTTGGCCCGATGCCAGGCTCTAGTTTTGGTCGCGCCCAAACAATGCCAAAACCCTAGCTTTTGGCCGCGCCTAAACTATGCCATATTAAATCCATGTCGGCCATGATTTCATACCACTGGATACCAAACGAAAGGTGCAATAATCAACGGCTACCCTTCCTCTAATGATGCAAAATCTCGAACGTCTAAGGTCACCACCGAGCCGGCAAGTCTTCCAAGCTCAACTTGCCAAACAACAACAACATGCTACATGTTTTTCACGAAAACACTCGAGACAGCAAAACATGTCACAAACTGGGGGATGCTCATTGGGTATTGGTTTGGCGGTTTACAGCGTGCGGCGTACACTACGCCCGTTACAAGACAGTGTCATAGGGATGGGGCGTTTACTAAATACAAGGAGTAATGGTGAAACGCTTTCTTTTATGGAACTTCAATTCCACGCGTTACCGGTTACCACCTCCTCCCATTTACTCATTCGTTTTCCATTTCTTACGAGACCAGGGTACGTTTCACTTCGACTTGTATAAATAGGTCTTACCTATTTCCACCAAACGAGGAGTTCGGGTCAGGAGGATACAACACTCAGAAAATATTTGCTAGTTTTCCATCTGTTAGCTTCCCACTTTCTGATACAAGTCGTAAAACAACTACTCTTCCAGAATCAACTATTCTGGTCTCAACACTCTCTTCGCTTCCCTCCCCAAAACCAACCCTTCTCCTTCACTTTGTGACCGAAGTAAGTCTGGAACTGCCATTTCTTGGTTTAGGCCGGATTTGTCCAGATTGATCTCTCGAATCTAAAGTACTCCCTTACATTACATTGTTTAGGGTTTAAATTCGTTTCTCACCCACACACCCGAAATTACCAAAATCAGTAGAAACCATTTTCACCCTCAAACAATTGGCGACCACAGTGGGAGATTTATCTTTCGGTTACAATGTCAATTTTCAATCCTCGATCTCATACTTCGACCCAGATGTCAAGATGGTAGAAGCAAACGATCCGCTCAGGGATCGACGACTCGGCTACCAGACGACCCGATTATCAGCTTGATAGGCCAAAGGATGACTGGGGACTGCCTAGAGGTTAAAAGCAAACGATTCGACCAGGGATCGAATACTCCATTATCAGATGACTCAGAGACGATTGGGGACTTTCCACAATCACGGTGGTGCTTCCCACAAAACTCGGTCTTACTCTCGGAAAATTCATTTTTCATCAGGAGATCCGAAAAACCGAGTAAGTCTTGCCTAGACAAAATACATGGTTTACTATTTCAAGTTTTCACGGGAATGATTAAACCGATATCCATGTTATGTTTCACCCCATGTCATCTACCGACACGCAACGTTCACGGTTCCACAAAATTCCTGAGATATTTACGCTACTTATAATCATAACATAAACAATGTTATCCTAAAGCCATTCATTCCAAAGGATAATCATAGATAACAATTATCTATCAATTCAAACCAAACCATAAATCATGCGCTTTGTTTGTCTTTCAAACAAAAAAGAGAAAACTCTAACACCCAGTTCTTTGTGAAATCAATGGCAGTCACCTACCCGTGCGTGCCTGCTTTGCATAATAATGATTACCCGTCACTATTCATGAGAAACGTTACTACGGTGATATTCGAATAGGAATTGTTTATGATGAAATATTTCTACAAGTTTATGGAACGCATACCTACGGCTAGGGTTTACACCAGTTCAGAAGAACAATATTTCTACAAATTTATGGAATGCATGCTTATGGCTAGCATTTGCGCCAACACAAGAAAAAAAGAAAACAAATGGAAAGAGGCAACTGGACCCGCAAGAACAAGCCAACGCCCATTCCAAGCCGATCCAGCGCTAACAACTTGCATCTTTACATCGCCAGCAACTTGAATCCGATCCAGCGCTAACAGATTGCATCTTTACAGCGTCAGTGGCTTGCAACCTTTCAGCGCTAACAGCTTGCATCTTTACAGTGCCAGCGACTTTCATCCTTTCCAGCGCTAACAACTTGCATCCTTCCAGCGTGGCTCTTGAACGACCAGTAGAAGGGAATCAGCAATCCAATTTCATCACACGTAAAGATCAGGAATGACTTCTCCAAAATCGAGGCAAAGAAGATCAGCAACCCCCCTGAGTTCACAAAGACTCTCTTCCTGTCAAGAGCTACATGATTTCCGGGGACTTAGCCCACAAAATCGTGCAGTCTATGATGAAACACTTATGTGAGATTCTGTATTTCCCCAAGGCGAAGCGTCAAGACATATTTGCATCCCTCAACTGCACTGCATCAGGGAAGCAACTATTTCCAACCAGAGAAGTCGTTCCCAAACCCCAACCTCTCTTGGAAAGCACGATTGATAAATGGAACTGCGGACTCCTAACCATTGTTCGCTTGAAGGGTGTCCAGTTTGACAACACACTGATTAACTCAGCCGCTCCGCTTAAACGTTCGCTCCAACATCCACTTCACTTCAACGTCCTCCAGCAGCGGCTCCGCTTCAACGCTCGCTCCAGCAGCCGCTCCGTTTCAGCGTTCTCTCCATAAGCTGCTCCAGGATCCGAAGCCGAAGCTTCAGCGTTTGGTTTTTTAAGTTTCAACATCCTCTCCAAGGGCTGAAGCTGCTTCAACGCCGCTTCTTCCTGCAAAGGGTCATACCACCACGCTCCCCATGTCAAGGATCATGATCACAGCCAACCATTATTCGTAGTCATGGCCGCCTTTTAATCCATACCGCCAAAACTCGTGATCATGGACAGTTTGCTCGCTAACGCATCCATCCAATCCTTTTACTTCCATGGATGCTCATACAATTCCAGCCAACCTACCTTGTTACCACGACAATGCAGTCTCTTCTGATTACATGTGCTACCAAGAACTGTTGCCGCCCATTTGTTGATACCAGCCAGAGCTTCACCACAGCAACAATCACTACAAAGATGGAAACATGTAAACCATACTTGGGGACTGAGGATATAAACGGAATCCATTCACTTTCAAAGCTCAGAAGACCCAGTCAACCAAAAGGCCTTAGCCACAACAAATTCATATACTCTTCAAGGGTGCAACGCAAGCATATCATCACCTCTATGTATAGAAGACGCCTTCGACACTCTACGAGGCCGCGACGGATCCCAAGCCTGCCCAGAGGAAACAACTTCAGAAACTAAAGAAAAAACGCGACTGGGCACTGATCATCGCAGTCCATCCGGATAACCATCAAAGATTAGTGAGATAACTCCAGAGACGCGGCTGAAACTTTTTTTCCTGAAGAAACAGAGGGAGCCACGATAAACAACATAACTCTATCATTTTTTACCTCTTTGCTACCCAGAATATTTCATCCATGTGATATTCTGAGCATCCCGGCATCACATCCAGAAGAGTACAATAAGCTTGCATCGAATCCCGTGGACGTGGATTCAAGGCGATGCAATGAAAGTATGCTACACATGGGGACTACCAATATGGGACACTTTCACTCTCCTCAACCAGGATAGTCCAAGATTCAGAAGATGGTTCGAAGGATGTCGCTTGGAACAAAGTCCTTGAAGACTTTGATAGCAATACATCGGCAACAGAACGTCTCCCAACTCATCTATTTTATCCAGTGTCGTCGGAAGATTTCGACCATACAAGCATTCACAGTACATCATCATCACGGTCAGAAAGTCTAGGCACTGAACAACCTAAAGCCGAGGATTGACTGACAATGTAACCACAATCTCCAATATTAGCCCTAACATGGTCGTTGCCGAGTACATATTTCATCCATCCATCCCAAGAATGCGACGAAGTTCGGTAAATTTTGGAATCCATTGGAGAGACACTGCAGACGAAGGCGCGGATCCGGACGGGCAACAGAAAACAGAAGAAGGTCAATATCTCTTTTCATGCGGACGGAGTTTCTAGAGTTTGAAAAAAATAAAGATTCCTTTTTTCTCCATGAAACGGATGACTGGGCGCGACTACGCCACCTCAGGCCCGCAACATCCCTCCTGAATTCTTGCTGAATTTTACTGTCGAGCTGTTTTCACATCTCGAACGAGCTCAAAACCTAAATATTTCCGCGGGGGGGATAGGAAATTCTTTTCCGTTCAGAATGGAGGGGCGGACCGTCAAAATCCGAGTTCGTACGAGAATTCTACAACGATTCTATTAAGGGGCACTAATTAGAGTTGCAGTATGCTAAAATCTGAAAAAAGTTATTATCTTCCCGAAGCCAGTCGTCACCTTCCCAGGGAACTGAAGAAAGTTGTTATCTTCCCAAAGAAAGTCATCATCCTTCCACGGAACTGAAGCCAGTCGTCATCCTTCCGAGGAACTCAAGCTAGCTTCACTCCAAGTCCAAGCCGACAATGTTGATGACTCCCATTCCAAGCCAATCAAGTGCTAATGGCCCCTAGTCCAAGCCGATCAATGCTGACGGCTAATCTCAATCCAATCCAATGCCAGCGGCTTCCCTTCACGCCAAGTCTATGCTAAAAGCTCCACTCCACGTTCCAAAGCCTAACCCGCAAGGCGCGCAACCATTCCAGATCGAGGCCAACAACTCGCATCTCAACCGGCCTCTACCACTCCGCAACCTAACCTGCGGTACCAAGAGAAGAATTTATGCAAGGCACAAACACGAGCATAAAGAACTCTCCTTACCTCTCGAAAAAGGTTAGCCGGGTCTTCCTGACTATTTTTCATGACTCGTCATTTCGATTTTGTACTTGTCTGTCACCATCTTATGCTTACCTCGCAACAATGCTCTTGTTCCGAGCTAAGCATGGGACTTAATGTTGATGGTGGTTTTTATCTTAGGGTTAAAATCGTAAAACTGTAAATCTGACATGACGTCACTTTAACCATTATCACATTTATTGAATCAAACAGCATGCTTATGTAAGAATTACAGGGGTACCTTTTTTTTACATGGGTCATGTTCCACGGCAGAACCCTTAACATTGACTGACATCATCTATGCCAAACCCTAATTCTCATGCTACCGCGCCAAGGAATACCAACCATGCCAGACGCACCACCGTACCAATGGCAAACCATGCCAGCCACGTCTCCGTGCCAAGGCATGCCAACCATGCCAGACGCACCACCGTGCCAATGTAAAACCATGCCAGCCACGTCTCCGCGCCAAGTCATGCCAACCATGCCACCCGCACCACCGTGCCAATGGCATGCCATGCCAGCCACGTTTCCACGCCAAGGCATGCCGACCAGGCCAGCCGCACCACTATGCCAATGGCATGCCATGCCAGCCATGTCTCCGCGCCAAGGCATGCCGACCATGCCTGCCGCACCACTGTGCCAATGGCATGCCATACCAGCCACGTCTCCGCGCCAAGGCATGCCGACCATGCCAGCCACATCTCAGCGCCAAGGCATGCCGACCATGCCAGACGCACCACTGTGCCAATAGCATGCGACAGTCAACGACCATCCTTCTATCTGAGACGCCAATCTTAGCCGTCCAAGGTCGCCAACCAACGTATGGTAACCTTTGATCAACGCCAAAACCCTAGTTTTGGCCATGCCTAAACCGCGCCAAGGCATGCCGACCATGCCACATGTGCCAATGGCATGCCGTGTGATGAGTGCCAAATATTGTATATATTTATCCCTTTTTGTTGGCATTTAACTCATCTTTTGTGCAGTAATTCTACATTTTATCCCATATTCTGTATTTTCATTGTTTTCAAGAATAAATATTTTTCTTACTTAATTTTGCATTTTTAGGTAATAAATAAAGTCTTGATAACTTGCGGAGCGGAAAAGAGCTGAAGAGTGGTGAAAAGCCGGAAGAAATTACGCAAGGAAGCCGCAAAGAATGGAGCGCACGTCCAAAAAGCTAGGAATGGGCTCAAGAAGGAAGAATTGTTCTTGAAGAAGATATGGGCTTGGCATACCCAAGGCCCAAAACCCTTACCCAAACCCATTTTCTATATCCATACCCGCCTCCATTCTCAGCCGTTAGATCGGATCCATCTCATCATCCAATGGTCCCTTCTTCATCGTTCATCAAAATCTGAAGTCCCTGCAAGACACCATAGTGCCTAAATTCCAAGCCTTCAGATTAGATCACATGTAGATCCTACGGTCGCTCCTATGCATGTTCATTAAATATCGATACTTCCGCTAAACACTACAGCACCTAACCTCGATCTTCGCCGTTAACTTCGTTATATCAAGGCATCCGACGGTCGCTACCAGTCTCTTCACTTGGAGCCATCCGATCAATCCATCATTTTCACATCCCACGGCCCATCTCACAAAACATCACCACTTGATGTCCCCGCTTCACACCGTAGAACCCGATACCCTATACCCAAACAAACACTTCCTTTCTCCCAAAACAGTCGAGCTTCTTCCCCTTCTCCCAAAATCAGTTGCAGAACCACCACCACCTCCATGCCCTGTCTCTGCAAACTGTCACTACCTCGCCTTCTCCACCACCATCACTTCTTCCCCGACCGTAGCAGATACCACCATCACGTCCCCTTCTTCTTTAGCCATCTATTACATCAACTTCTCAACCCGAAAACCCTAGTTTAGAAGTTGATGAAATAGGTGAGGTTAGAGACAGAAATTGAAGCAGCCGAGAAGAGCAGGAAGGTCAGAGGAAGCATGGGTCGAGACTACATGGAAGAAATTTCCTCGATTTGGGTGAGTATCACTAACCCTAATTTCTCTGTAATTTGGGGGTTTCTCTAGAAACCCTAATTCATGTTGGGACCGTACCAGGAGAGGATTAGAGTAGGGAAATGGGCTCAATTAGACCCATGACATTAGAAAAACAGTAAACCTAATTGTACTGTTTTATTTTGGGATTTTGGGAAAATGGGTGATAACCCTAATTTGATGTTTTGGGTATAAATAGAACTGGAGGGTGTGTGTGAGAGAATATGCTGGAATAGCTAGTGTCCAGAACTTTGTTCTGTTAATGTTCTGTGTAATTTCAGTTTTCTTTTACAATCTTTTTGTTCACTGTTTCTTCCATTTTTATGCCCTGTTCATGTTTATCTCACTGCTAAGTTAACTGTTAATGTTTATATTTGCTGTTTAATTTAAGTTAATTTCCTGTTTAGGGTTTGTTTAAATGTCTGTTAGTATCCTGTTTAGGTTTAATTCCATGTTAGTTCACTGTAAATGTTTAATGTTATGTTTAGTTCACTGTTAGATAGTGGAATGCTAGGTTAGAGCCTTAGGATGCATTGTTTTGATTGAGCAATGGGAGAAATTAGTGCTCATAGCAAGCTAATTCTCTTTCCATTCCATTTGTATGCTTAGGATGCATTGTTTTGATTGAGCAATGGGAGAAATTAGTGCTCATAGCAAGCTAATTCTCTTTCCATTCCATTTGTATGCCTAGAGCCACTGCCTTGGCCTTGCATTGTCATCACTGTTAGCTTCTCATCTTCACTGCCCTTGGCTTAGGCCTTGGTTCACTTCCATTGTTGTTGTTTAATTCTTTGCTGTTTAGTCATTGTCTTGTTTAATTTTCTTCATTGCCTTTGCTTCTTTACATTTTATTTATTGCATTGTCTTTGCTTCACTGCCATCTCTTCTTTCTTCCTTGCCTTGTTCTGCTGCCTTGTCTTCCCCTTGGCTTGCTGCCTCCCTTCCACTGCTTGTGCAGCTGCTGTGCACCACTGCTTCTGATGCTGCAGAAGTCACCACTGCTGCTGCTGCTTCCTCTCCTAGGCCCAGACCACAGTTCAGGTTAAGACCTAAAGCCTAGCTAATCTAAAGGCCCAGCCAACTGAGCCCAAAGCTCAGTTCACTCCAAAAAGCTAAGGCCCAATTCACTGTGAAAGCCCAGCTCAACCCAAGGCTCAAATCACATCACAAGCCCAGTCCAATTCAGTCAACTGTGGGCTTAATCAAAAGCCTAATTCAGAGACCAAAGCCCAAGTTCACAGTTCATCATTCAAAGGCCCAAAGCCTAGTGCACTTCAAGACCAACTGAGCCCAAGCTCAGTTCATTTCATTGTTAAAAACAAACCCATTAGACCCAATTTACTCAAAGGGTATTCAAAGCCCAACAATAGCCATTTAGAGCCCAAAATAGCTAGAAACTACAAAACACTCCCAATCTCTGTGGATCGACCCGTACTTGCACGAGCTACAACTGACGACCGTGCACTTGCGGTATTACTGTAGGCCCGCGTTTCATTTCGCTTAATTTTCACACACCTCCGGGCCCACCAAGTTTTTGGCGCCGTTGCCGGGGATTGGTGCTGTGTTTTTTTTGTTGTTTTATTAGCTATTTTTGCATTTCACTGCATAGCATTTGCATCTGCATCTGCTTCACTTCATTTGCTGTTGGACCTGCTGTTCTGAACCTGTTTTTCCTCTGCTGGGACGCCACCAAGGAAAAGAACCAAAGCCCAACTGGGTTTTTGCAACAATATCAGAGCAGCTGGGCTGTGCTTAAAAGGTAACCATTTAAGAGAACCCGAATTGTGGGCTTCCAATTTTTAATTGTGGGCTTGTAATATTAAAGCCAATTTTTGGGCTTTTTATTTTCTGTTGGGTTTGTAATTAATTTCTGTGGGCTTGTTTGTTTAATTTGTGGGCTTGTATTTAATTTTTGTGAGCTTGTTTAATTTGGACTGGTATTTTGTATTCTGGGTTTTTAAACCCAGCTGAGCTTGTAACCGATCACGCTAGTTGAACTCGTTAGTGGGCCGAGTACCCAAATTCTAGGCCGAGATTTTGGACTCAGTTCCACCAAAAGTTTTCAACCAAGCGGAGCCAAAGCAAACACAGGACAAACAGTGGGCTTGCTCCCATTCAAAAACCAAATTTTATTTTCTTTTTCTCAAAAAAAAAAAAAAAAAAAAAATTTACTTGCTCCCAAATTCTAAAACCAAATTTTATTTTGCTCCCACATTAACAACCAAAATTTTTCTTCTTTCTCCTTATCCCATTAAAAACCAAATGTTTTTCATTCCCATCAAAACCAAAATTTTCCCATAAAAACCAAATTTTTGAAAACCCATTAAAACCAAATAGTGGGCTTTGTGTCATTTCAAAATGGGCCAACCTCGTGCTCTCCATGAATACATGTATCCGACAATAAAAATTCCATTATCATGTATTGTATTACCTCAAACCAATAACCCTTTTAAAATAAATGCAAGCATGATACAAATACTTCCTATATTTCGAGGGTTCGATTCTGAGAACCCCTATACTCATGTGAGAGAGTTTGAACAAATTTGTCGGACTATGCAACCTGATCATATGTCCGAAGACTCTCTGAAATTGCGTTTGTTTACATATTCTTTAAAGGAAAGGGCCAAAACATGGTTTTACGGTTTGAGACCACAATCAATCAACACTTGGGACCAACTCACAGATCTATTTTTCAAAAAATTCTTTCCACATCATAGGACCATCGCTATTCGTCAAAGTATCAATTGTTTTGTCCAATTGGATGAGGAAACTGTTTTTCACTATTTTGAACGTTTTAATGATTTGTTGAGTAAATGTCCGCACCATGGATTTGAGAAGTGGAGACTTGTCGTCATCCTCTATGAGGGACTAGACTTTAATCTCGAACCATGGTTGAGTCTATGTGTAATGGTGAGTTTATGATAAATCTGTGGATGATGCATGGAATTTTTTAGCCGAGATTGCAGAGAAAACCCATCAATGGGAATCCGTTAGGGAAACAGGAACAACACCACATGATATGAGTCACCCCATGAATTAGAGTTTTATTCTTGTAATAGCTCCGACCTTAGGATTGAAAATTATCCTAGATTGCAAAATCCCTATCATGATGATGATGATGATTATGATGTTATGTTAGAAGAACATGTCTATACTGAAAATGTTATGGAACCTTTGGGTTCAAATACATTAGGCTTCTCTGCCCCGACCTTAATGCATGATATTTCTTCTAGTATTCCATGTGATGTTTCCCCTGATGTGCTGATACACGAGAATAAATCTGTTGATGATGTTGATAATTCTGATTGTGATCTTGCCAATTTGATTGATGATTGTGAGCATGATGTGACATGTGTAGATGAGTTAGGAGATTTTGATTTGATTGATAATGATATGCCTATTCTTCTACCTAAGTCACAATCTGATGGCCTTCCACCCAACCTAGATTTGGTTTGTACCCATATTGTCAAACCGATTTTTCTGAAAATTCCTAATCTAGGATTGGAACTGTATGCTTCCCAAGTCCTCTTGGACTATTTTGTTTCAAAATATAACACTTTTAAAGAGCCACAGTTGGAATGCATTTCTTTGCCCATCCCGAAAACAGTCCATTATGAGTTAGACCTTTTGAATCCTGAACCCCTAAAATTAAAAGATTTTGTGCTTAAAAGTAAACCTGTTGAACAATTTAGGTTTAGGGGTGATTCATTCGGTTTTTCACTCTCACTCCCATTTAAGTCCAATTTTAGTGTTTTGAAACTTTCTATGTCTCTACACTTTTTCTTTTGGGTTGATCCTCAACTCTTTAGATTGTTAGTGTATGGTGAATTTTTTGTATATAATCCAGTAGATAAAATTTCTTAAAAACCCTTTTGTTCCTTTTGTATATATTTTGCTAATCCAATATGATCTCGGCTGACATATGATGGATTTTTGCCTTGAATAACGGAGTTTTAATATTACTTTGGCCGAAATCGGGTATTCTCTTTCCTTTTTCTCTACTCAACATGATCCTCTTCATATGTTGTATTATAATTTTGTTCATATTTTGAAACATTGAGGACAATGTTTAGTTTAGGTTTGGGGGTGAAAAGTAGATACTTCGATAATATGCCATAATTGAAAACGAACTCCATCTTTTTGAAAAAATTGAAAAATTCCAAAAAAATTAAAAAATTGAAAAATTCCAAAAAAATTAAAAAATTAAAAAATCATAAAAATGGAGCTCATTTACCTTGAAATGTTGACTCTTGTGCAAATATGTAATTATTAGGAGTCTTAGTCTAGATATTTAGGCACCCTGATTCTAGCACAATTCACATAGTGATAAGAAATTTGCACGCGCACGATCTACCAATACATGTATGGCCTCGATCTTCAAGGTGTTTGATAGGAAGTTACGATTGCCAATCACTTTAGAATACTGAACGAAACTTGACTAGCTTGTTCTTTGGTTGGTTGGGATAGAAGGTGGAGGTTACATGAAAAACAACCATCGAATTTAACTGGGTGCATCAAAAGGGCTACCTCTTGCAAAGTGTCATGTAATCTTTTGTTTCCTTTTGTATATGTATCAAAAGTGTTTCCTTGTTCTAAAAAAAAAAAAAAAAAAAAAAAAAAAAAAAAAAAGAAAAAAATATCAGAAAAATACAAAAAAATCAAGTATTTATCAATTCCATCCTCTCTTGTTCCAAAAATAAAAAGAGAATAGTCAATGTAAATAGTCATTTTGTTGTTTCATTGTAATAAGCAAGGAGGGTGTATGCCATTGATGTACAACGCGAGTAATTGTGAAACACCCCAACTCATTCACAATTCTCGTAAAGTCCGGACAGCTAGCTAGATTTCGACCTTGGTTCTTAGCCTGAGAAACTATCTCTTGGTGATTAGTAGTCATAACTTCAGATCTTTCTTTACACATGTGTAGATACACTTTACACTCTTATCACATGTCCTTTTTTGTTATCAGTGCTAGGATTGTGCCTTGATAGCTAGATTGACATCTCCATTTTGCTGTGAGCTTAACTGACTTGCACATGTCACATTTGATGGAATCTGAGCTTATTTTGACCTAGAACTTTGTAGGTACGTTCTAAGCAAACCTTCACGAGACTTAACTCGTCCACTAGGGACACTTAGTGGTTTAAAAGGCTTAGTGCATACGCTAAATGCATTCGAGAGACCAGCGACAGTGGTATAGTTAGGATTTCCTTAGTTTTGTTTTACTTGAGGACAAGTAAAATTCAGGTTTGGGGGTATTTGATGAGTGCCAAATATTGTATATATTTATCCCTTTTTGTTGGCATTTAACTCATCTTTTGTGCAGTAATTCTACATTTTATCCCATATTCTGTATTTTCATTGTTTTCAAGAATAAATATTTTTCTTACTTAATTTTGCATTTTTAGGTAATAAATAAAGTCTTGATAACTTGCGGAGCGGAAAAGAGCTGAAGAGTGGTGAAAAGCCGGAAGAAATTACGCAAGGAAGCCGCAAAGAATGGAGCGCACGTCCAAAAAGCTAGGAATGGGCTCAAGAAGGAAGAATTGTTCTTGAAGAAGATATGGGCTTGGCATACCCAAGGCCCAAAACCCTTACCCAAACCCATTTTCTATATCCATACCCGCCTCCATTCTCAGCCGTTAGATCGGATCCATCTCATCATCCAATGGTCCCTTCTTCATCGTTCATCAAAATCTGAAGTCCCTGCAAGACACCATAGTGCCTAAATTCCAAGCCTTCAGATTAGATCACATTTAGATCCTACGGTCGCTCCTATGCATGTTCATCAAATATCGATACTTCCGCTAAACACTACAGCACCTAACCTCGATCTTCGCCGTTAACTTCGTTATATCAAGGCATCCGACGGTCGCTACCAGTCTCTTCACTTGGAGCCATCCGATCAATCCATCATTTTAACATCCCACGGTCCATCTCACAAAACATCACCACTTGATGTCCCCGCTTCACACCGTAGAACCCGATACCCTATACCCAAACAAACACTTCCTTTCTCCCAAAACAGTCGAGCTTCTTCCCCTTCTCCCAAAATCAGTTGCAGAACCACCACCACCTCCATGCCCTGTCTCTGCAAACTGTCACTACCTCGCCTTCTCCACCACCATCACTTCTTCCCCAACCGTAGCAGATACCACCATCACGTCCCCTTCTTCTCTAGCCATCTATTACATCAACTTCTCAACCCGACAACCCTAGTTTAGAAGTTGATGAAATAGGTGAGGTTAGAGACAGAAATTGAAGCAGCCGAGAAGAGCAGGAAGGTCAGAGGAAGCATGGGTCGAGACTACATGGAGGAAATTTCCTCGATTTGGGTGAGTATCACTAACCCTAATTTCTCTGTAATTTGGGGGTTTCTCTAGAAACCCTAATTCATGTTGGGACCGTACCAGGAGAGGATTAGAGTAGGGAAATGGGCTCAATTAGACCCATGACATTAGAAAAACAGTAAACCTAATTGTACTGTTTTATTTTGGGATTTTGGGAAAATGGGTGATAACCCTAATTTGATGTTTTGGGTATAAATAGAACTGGAGGGTGTGTGTGAGAGAATATGCCTGGAATAGCCGGCGTCCAGGACTTTCATGTTCTGTGTAATTTCAGTTTTCTTTTACAATCTTTTTGTTCACTGTTTCTTCCATTTTTATGCCCTGTTCATTTTTATCTCACTGCTAAGTTAACTGTTAATGTTTATATTTGCTGTTTTCTTTAATTTCATGTCATGTTTTTAGCTAGTTGTTTTGTTTAATTCCATGTTAGTTCACTGTAAATGTTTAATGTTATGTTTAGTTCACTGTTAGGTTTAATTCACTGTTAGATAGTGGAATGCTAGGTTAGAGCCTTAGGATGCATTGTTTTGATTGAGCAATGGGAGAAATTAGTGCTCATAGCAAGCTAATTCTCTTTCCATTCCATTTGTATGCTTAGGATGCATTGTTTTGATTGAGCAATGGGAGAAATTAGTGCTCATAGCAAGCTAATTCTCTTTCCATTCCATTTGTATGCCTAGAGCCACTGCCTTGGCCTTGCATTGTCATCACTGTTAGCTTCTCATCTTCACTGCCCTTGGCTTAGGCCTTGGTTCACTTCCATTGTTGTTGTTTAATTCTTTGCTGTTTAGTCATTGTCTTGTTTAATTTTCTTCATTGCCTTTGCTTCTTTACATTTTATTTATTGCATTGTCTTTGCTTCACTGCCATCTCTTCTTTCTTCCTTGCCTTGTTCTGCTGCCTTGTCTTCCCCTTGGCTTGCTGCCTCCCTTCCACTGCTTGTGCAGCTGCTGTGCACCACTGCTTCTGATGCTGCAGAAGTCACCACTGCTGCTGCTGCTTCCTCTCCTAGGCCCAGACCACAGTTCAGGTTAAGACCTAAAGCCTAGCTAATCTAAAGGCCCAACCAACTGAGCCCAAAGCTCAGTTCACTCCAAAAAGCTAAGGCCCAATTCACTGTGAAAGCCCAGCTCAACCCAAGGCTCAAATCACATCACAAGCCCAGTCCAATTCAGTCAACTATGGGCTTAATCAAAAGCCTAATTCAGAGACCAAAGCCCAAGTTCACAGTTCATCATTCAAAGGCCCAAAGCCTAGTGCACTTCAAGACCAACTGAGCCCAAGCTCAGTTCATTTCATTGTTAAAAACAAACCCATTAGACCCAATTTACTCAAAGGGTATTCAAAGCCCAACAATAGCCATTTAGAGCCCAAAATAGCTAGAAACTACAAAACACTCCCAATCTCTGTGGATCGACCCGTACTTGCACGAGCTACAACTGACGACCGTGCACTTGCGGTATTACTGTAGGACCGTTTCATTTCACTCAATTTTACACGCTTTCCCGGGTCCACCAAGTTTTTGACGCCGCTGCCGGGGATTGGTGCTGTGTTTTTCTTGTAGTTTTATTAGCTATTTTTGCATTTCATTGCATAGCATTTGCATCTGCATCTGCTTCACTTCATTTGCTGTTGGACCTGCTGTTCTGAACCTGTTTTTCCTCTGCTGGGACGCCACCAAGGAAAAGAACCAAAGCCCAACTGGGTTTTTGCAACAATATCAGAGCAGCTGGGCTGTGCTTAAAAGGTAACCCATTTAAGAGAACCCGAATTGTGGGCTTCCAATTTTTAATTGTGGGCATGTAATATTAAAGCCAATTTTTGGGCTTCTCTTATTTTCTGTTGGGTTTGTAATAATTTATTTGTTGGCTTGTTTGTTTAATTTGTGGGCTTGTATTTAATTTTTGTGGGCTTGTTTAAATTGGACTTGTATTTTGTATTCTGGGTTTTTAAACCCAGCTGAGCTTGTAACCGATCACGCTAGTTGAACTCGTTAGTGGGCCGAGTACCCAAATTCTAGGCCGAGATTTTGGACTCAGTTCCACCAAAAGTTTTCAACCAAGCGGAGCCAAAGAAAATACAAAACCAACAGTGGGCTTGCTCCCATTCAAAAACCAAATTTTATTTTCTTTTTCTCAAAAAAAAAAAAAAAAAAAAAAATTTACTTGCTCCCAAATTCTAAAACCAAATTTTATTTTGCTCCCACATTAACAACCAAAATTTTTCTTCTTTCTCCTTATCCCATTAAAAACCAAATGTTTTTCATTCCCATCAAAACCAAAATTTTCCCATAAAAACCAAATTTTTGAAAACCCATTAAAACCAAATAGTGGGCTTTGTGTCATTTCAAAATGGGCCAACCTCGTGCTCTCCATGAATACATGTATCCGACAATAAAAATTCCATTATCATGTATTGTATTACCTCAAACCAATAACCCTTTTAAAATAAATGCAAGCATGATACAAATACTTCCTATATTTCGAGGGTTCGATTCTGAGAACCCCTATACTCATGTGAGAGAGTTTGAACAAATTTGTCGGACTATGCAACCTGATCATATGTCCGAAGACTCTCTGAAATTGCGTTTGTTTACATATTCTTTAAAGGAAAGGGCCAAAACATGGTTTTACGGTTTGAGACCACAATCAATCAACACTTGGGACCAACTCACAGATCTATTTTTCAAAAAATTCTTTCCACATCATAGGACCATCGCTATTCGTCAAAGTATCAATTGTTTTGTCCAATTGGATGAGGAAACTGTTTTTCACTATTTTGAACGTTTTAATGATTTGTTGAGTAAATGTCCGCACCATGGATTTGAGAAGTGGAGACTTGTCGTCATCCTCTATGAGGGACTAGACTTTAAATCTCGAACCATGGTTGAGTCTATGTGTAATGGTGAGTTTATTGATAAATCTGTGGATGATGCATGGAATTTTTTAGCCGAGATTGCAGAGAAAACCCATCAATGGGAATCCGTTAGGGAAACAGGAACAACACCACATGATATGAGTCACCCCCATGAATTAGAGTTTTATTCTTGTAATAGCTCCGACCTTAGGATTGAAAATTATCCTAGATTGCAAAATCCCTATCATGATGATGATGATGATTATGATGTTATGTTAGAAGAACATGTCTATACTGAAAATGTTATGGAACCTTTGGGTTCAAATACATTAGGCTTCTCTGCCCCGACCTTAATGCATGATATTTCTTCTAGTATTCCATGCGATGTTTCCCCTGATGTGCCGATACACGAGAATCAATCTGTTGATGATATTGATGATTCTGATTGTGATCTTGCCAATTTGATTGATGATTGTGAGCATGATGTGACATGTGTAGATGAGTTAGGAGATTTTGATTTGATTGATAATGATGTGCCTATCGTCCTACCTAAGTCACAATCTGATGGCCTTCCACCCAACCTAGATTTGGTTTGTACCAATATTGTAAAACCAATTTTTCTGAAAATTCCTAATCTAGGATTGGAACTGTGTGCTTCCCAAGTCCTCTTGGACTATTTTGCTTCAAAATATAACACTTTTAAAGAGCCACAGTTGGAAATTGCATGTTTGCCCATCCCGAAAACAGTCCATTATGAGTTAGACCTTTTGAATCCTGAACCCTTAAAATTGTTAGATTTTGTGCTTAAAAGTAAACCTGTTGAACAATTTAGGTTTAGGGGTAATTCATTCGGTTTTTCACTCTCATTCCCATTTAAGTCCAATTTTAGTGTTTTGAAACTTTCTATGTCTCTACACTTTTTCTTTTGGGTTGATCCTCAACTCTTTAGATTGTTAGTGTATGGTGAATTTTTTGTATATAATCCAGTAGATAAAATTTCTTAAAAACCCTTTTGTTCCTTTTGTATATATTTTGCTAATCCAATATGATCTCGGCTGACATATGATGGATTTTTGCCTTGAATAACGGAGTTTTAATATTACTTTGGCCGAAATCGGGTATTCTCTTTCCTTTTTCTCTACTCAACATGATCCTCTAAGGTCGCCAACCAACGCATGGTAACCTTTGGACCAACGCCAAAATCCTAGTTTTGGCCATGCCTAAACCGCGACAAGGCATGCCGACCATGCCACATGTGCCAATGACATGCCGTGCCATCCACCTTGCCGCGACTAAACCATGCCGGCCTTCCCGTTATGGATGCCAAAACGAAGGGTTGCAACAATCAACGACCACCCTTCCATCTTAGATGAAAATCCTAGCCGTCCAAGGTCGCCAACGAACACATGGTAACCTTTGGCCCAACGCCAAAACCCTAGTTTTGGCCACGCCTAAATCGTGCCAAGTCATGCCGACCATGCCACATGTGCCAATGGCATGCCGTGCCAGCCACCTTGCCGCGCCTAAACCATGCCATGCCGACCTTCCCTTTACGACTGCCAAAACGAAGGCCTACAACAATCGACGACCACCTTTCCATCTAAGATGCAAATCTTAGCGGTCCAAGGTTACCAACTAACGCATGGCAAACAATGTCAAAACCCTAGGTTTTGACTACGCCTAAACTATGCCATATTAAATCCATGCCGGCCATGCTTTCATACCACTGGCTACCAAACGAAGGGTTGTAATAATCAACGGCTACCCTTCCTCTAAAGATGCAAAATCTCGACTGTCAAAGGTCACCACCGAGACGGCAAGTCTCCCAAGATCAACTTTCCAAACAACAACAACATGCTACATGTTTTTCACGAAAACACTCGAGACATCAACACATGTCACATACTGGGGGATGCTCATTGGGTATTGGTTTGGCGGTTTACAGCGTGCGGCGTATACTACGCCCGTTGCAAGACAATGTCATAGGGATGAGGCGGTTAGTAAATACAGGGAGTAATGATGAAACACTTTCTTTTATGGAACTTCATTTCCAGGCGTTACCGGTTACCACCTCCTCCCATTTACTCATCCGTTTTCCATTTCTTACGAGACCAGGGTACGTTTCACTCCGACTTGTATAAATAGGTCTTACCTATTTCCACCGAACGAGGAGTTCAGGTCAGGAGGATACAACACTCAGAAAATATTTGCTATATTTTCATATCTTAGCTTGCCACTTTCTGATACAAGTCGTAAAACAACTACTCTTCCAGAATCAACTATTCTGGTCTCAACACTCTCTTCGCTTCCCTCCCCAAAACCAACCCTTCTCCTTCACTTTGTGACCGAAGCAAGTCTGGAACGACCATTTCTTGGTTTAGGCCGGATTTGTACAGATTGATCTCTAGAATCTAAAGTACTCCCTTGCAGTACATTGTTTAGGGTTTAAATTCGTTTCTCACCCACACACCCGAAATTACCAAAATCAGTAGAAACCGTTTTCACCCTCAAAAAGAAAAATATACAATGTACATTAAAAGTGCACATGTTATATAAACTGAAACATAAATATGTACACCTCTACAGAAACCTAATGAATTCTAGCATCCATACCCACTTGACAGACCATCCATTCATCACATAACATACTAGTGTGCAAACATGTACACCTCTACAAAAACCTAACAAAATATAACTCCATACCCACATGACAGGGCATATATTCATCACAGAGCATTTCAGTGTACAAACATTTCCACATCTACAGAAAATAACAAAATCTACATCCATACCCACAAAACATGTCATTTATTCACCACAGAGCATACTAGTGTACAAGTATATAAAAATCTACAGAAAAATGACAAAATAGAGCTTTGATTCAAATAAAACAACCCATGCATTCATCACAACAAATTTCATTGTACAAAAATGTACACATCTATCGAATAAGTTCGGATGCTCACCATGATTCAAGATAGCATACACAACCTTCTTAGACATGGTTGAGACCCTGCATATTACAAAAAACATACTTAAAAAAAAACACATATGAAGACATCAAATATCTAAATCACATATAAAAGATTTCAGAAAATAGTTATTCTTAGGATCAACCAACACAAATATGGTAAAGCAATTACTAATGAAAAAGTTCTGAGTCGCATCTAAAAAAATATCAACATCGAATCAACTAACAAAGAGATTTAAAAGCAAAAGATCGGAATCACATTTAAATATATCAGAAAGTAATTTTCCGAATAACCTTAAAATCACCATAAGCCGAAACATATGTACTGTATAAGTTACACATTCTATATAATCAAAAAATAAAGTGGAAATTGAACTATTGTCCTTCCTTTTGATGGGCCTTCACAAATATCCCTAACAAACTTTACAAATTTCCCTAGTGGCATAATTGAAATTTTTCATTAAAAACATAATTTTAATGATTCTGTATTTATCCTCCTCACTTCCCCTCTTCTTCATCACTTCTTACGATAGAAAAAAAAATCAAATCAATGAAATCGCTCCCACCATCATCTATATCGCTTCCACCACCACCAGAACCAACACCACCAAAATCTACACCACCACTTCGTCACTTCCTGTGTTTGATTTTGTGTTCTATCATGTTTTGCTTGCCCTTATTCTTCAACCAGATCCATCGACGACATCAGTTCATCAAAAAAAAAATTAATCAATGGTGAAAAGTCGATGAAAATCATCAACAACAACTGAAAAACGAAGATTAATCAACGAAAAATGAATTGAAAGATAAGTATGATATCTCCTTTAGTCGATGGAGATCTGATTTTAGGTTGCAATTATAGATCGAGATCTGGTTTAGGTTACGATTTATGGTGGTGGTGTAGCAGCGACGACGGATGAGGTATGTATTTGAATCTAGGTTTCTTTCGGTACTGGTGGTATTGTAAGTGATTGTGACGTAGATGAGAATAGTTTAGAACTAAGAAATTGATGATGTATATGGAGGTGGTTTTGGTTGGAATGATGAAATTGGTGTTGGATTTGGTTCTGGTTGTTTTTGGTGGTGGTGGCGGTAGTGGAAGCGATAACGGTGGTGTTTATGAATCTACATGTAATGATTAATTGTTGTTGTTTATATGTTTTTATGGGATCAATTGTTGTTGTTGATCCATTTATGGGATCAACTCCTGTTGTTGACCCAATTTTTTATTGGATCAACTATGGTTGTTGATCCATCTATGGGATCAACTCCTGTTGTTGACCTAATTTTTTATGGGATCAACTACTGTTGTTGATCCTTTGAACTCCTATTGTTGATAATATTTCCTTGGATAAGTATAATCATGCTTGTAGTTTAAATCATGCTTTGTAGTTTAAATCATGTAAATTTCTTCCAATGTTGAACTCGTGGTGCAATGGTAGCATGACTGACTCCATGTCAGATGATGCGTGTTCGACTCACGCCAAGTTCACTCCATTTACATGCAGCAACTTTCATTGTTGATCCAATTTTAGTGGATCAAAAATGGAAGTTGATCCACTAAATTGGATCAACTTCTACTGTTGATCCTTTTTTTTGGATCAACTATCGTTGTTGATCCCCTAAACTGGATCAACTTATACTGTCGGTTCTATTTTTATTTGGATCAACTACTATTGTTGATACAAAAACTGAACCAGTGGTGGCGTCGGCGGCGGCGGTGACAGTGGCGGCGAACTAGTGGTGGTGTAATGGTGGTGGTGAAATATTAGTGGCGGTGGCAGTTGGTAGGTGGTGGTTGTTGAACGATGATGGTAGAATGGTAGTTAAATGTTGGTGGTGGTGGTGCTAGTGGTGGTGGTGAAGTGGTAGAGGAAGAAATTTGTTCCATTTTGAAATAAAGAAAAATATTATATGGATGAGGGTATTAAGGTAATCTAATATTAAATGGATAAGGTTATTAAAAAGTAAGGACATATTTATTGTTGTATAAGGATATATTTATTGGGTGTCAAAAGTAAGGACATATAAATAATATACCCTAAAATAAAAGAAAGCAATACTCTATCAATTAATAACCATGAAAAACTTTCAGCATTTTAGTAAAACACATAGATGAAGAATTAAAAATCAAGGATTAAAGATCGAATGGATTTCATATCACACATCAAAAAGAAAATCAAAAAAAGAAAATCAAAAACAGAAATAAAATCAAAATAAAAAGCAAAAAGGATCGAACAAAAGATGTAACTTCAAATCCATTTCATATCAAAAGATAATTGATCAACAACTAACCGTGATCGAAATCTGATGAAGAAACAACTTAGTCCAACAAAACCTCCTCCAAAATCTCTTTAGATCTCTCTCTGGATCTCTCCTAATTTAAAATCTGATATCTAGTGTAGGATCAGAATCTCGCAATGACAATGTTTCAACGAAATTATCAATGACACAGCACAACAGCATCGCAGAACAATTTCATAAATGATAAAATAAATGACGTCAACTAAGATCACGAGAAAGATATGATAGTCCTGCGAAAATTAGATAGTTTTCGAAATTAACATTTATAAGGTTGCGAGAATGTCGCAGACCATACCCGAAAATAAAGGACAGATTAGATGTCATCCACTATGTATTTCCTTATAAATAGTCGTTCGAGTTGTAGAGAAGGAGATATCTTTTTTGAGTAAGAAACAAGTAAATAGGAGAGAGAAAGTTCAGAGTAGAGATCATACTTGATTTGTTTATCTTTTCTTGTAAGAACATTCAAAGATTAATCAATAAAATTAAGAGTGTAAATCTAAAAATGAGTTTATTAATAATGAAATCATATGAGGGGTGTAGTGTAGGATTTCCTGCAACTACATAATGGCGCTAGAAACAAGGACTGAAGATCGAAAGTTTAAGATTGTTGTTGAGAATATTCAAATCAAGAAAGTGATTAAATAAATCAGTGAATCAGTTAGAAGAAAGATGAATAGAATTAATGTAGATGACAAAAGATTGGAGTGTAATATGATAACAAAAACGATGATTAATGAATTCCATGAAAACATCAAAGGAAGAATACATAAACGAAATTTTGAAGGAAGGAAAGTTATGGCGGTAGAAAAGACATCACCCTTGAAAGATTGGGAAAAGCAAAAAATTACATTCATGGCGGCAGAAATACCAAAAGAAAATTTGAACCACACATTTCCATTGGTTGTCACAATGCCTATTAAGCGAAAAAAGAGGGAGACAACAACAAAATCCACAGGAGAATGGATATTGAACAGAACTTTAATCGATACAGGAAGTTCAGTGGATATAATATTTTATCACGCATTCCGGGGAATCGGATTTAAAGATGAAGAAATGTCCATTTCAACATATTTTGTTCACGGCTTTGCAAAATCCATAACAAAACCTAAAGGAGAGATAGTGGTACGAATTCCACTTGGAGAAATTGAAACAATGTAACATTGTGAGTGGTGGATATGGAATCGCCATATAATATGTTATTAGGAAGACCATGGATACATGCGATAAAAGCTGTGGTATCAACGTTGCATCAATGTATTAAATTCCCCACACCAAATGGAATAGGTGAAATCAGAGGAGATGTTGACAATGCGAAATTATGTCATCAGATTGAAGTAAAACATTATGAAGGACAAGCAAAAAAGAAACAATTTCGCAGAAAGTTGGCAAAGGAAGCAAATAAAGAAGAAGAATTTAGAGTATATATGATAAGGGCAAAAGAAGGCAAAGGAATACCCAGCGAAATTTCGGAAGAAGGAGAAGGACCTATGAAAATAATAAAAGAGCCAACACCAATGAGAGAACCTAAACCCACTTACACTGCCGCAGAACCAACAAAAGAAATAAACGTTGGGACTATAGAAGAACCTCTAATATTGAGAATTGGAACCAAAATGGATACGGAAGAAGAAGGAAGAATTGTTAATTTGTTGCGAGAATATAAAGATGTTTTCGCAGGAAACATGGATGAGATACCGGGAATAGATCCATCAATTGCATGACACAAGTTGGAGATTAACAAAAATGTGAGACAATTTAAACAGAGAATAAGAAAAATTGCAACAACTTATCATTCCCAAATAGAAGAATAATTACAGAAAATGCTTGAGGCAGGAATATAAGAGAAGCTAAATACCCAGAATGGATAGCGAATATGGTCATTGTCCCAAAGAAAAACAAAGGAATCAGGATTTGCATAGATTTCACTGATTTAAACAAAGCTTGCCCGAAAGATAGTTTTCCGTTACCAGATATTCCTCAAATGGTGGAATCCGCAGCGGGAAATGATAGGGTATCATCTTTAGATGGATACAAAGGGTATAACCAAATCCCTCTCGCTGAAGAAGATCAAGAACATACTGCTTTCTTTGCCCCTAAAGGTTTATATTGTTACACGAAAATGCCATTTGGTTTGCGAAACGCAGGAGCGACATACCAAAGAATGGTAGAGAAGGTGTTCGCAAAATGGATACACAAAACATTAGAAGTATACGTGGATGACATGTTAGTAAAGAGTAAAGAAGCTAAATACCATGTACAAGACCTGAGGGAGATTTTTGAACAAATGCGGCAGTATAACATTAAATTGAATCCTGAGAAGTGTACTACTGGAGTTGCATCGGGAAAATTTTTAGGCTACATTGTATCAAAAGAAGGAATACAGGTTGATCCAGAAAAAGTGCAAGCAGTTCGTGACATGCCAACACCAGCAACAATAAAAGATGTACAAAAGTTGAATGGGATTCTAGCTTCGCTTGGGAGATTCATTTCGCGATCATCAGACAAATGCAAATATTTTTTCGATATACTCAAGAAGGGTGCGAAATTTAAATGGACTGATGAATGTGAAAAAGCTTTTCAAGGAATCAAAGAACATCTTATGAATACAACTATTTTACAAAAAGCAGTATCAGGAGAAGAATTATTGATCTATCTTGCGACGACGTCGCATGCATTAAGTGTTGTGTTATTGCGAGTAGACGCAGGAGTGGAGAAACCCATTTATTACATTAGCAAAACTTTTAATACTGCTGAGAAGAATTACTCAAAGATTGAAAAGTTAATCTTAGCATTAGTTTATGCATCATTTAAGCTACGCATATACTTTCAAGCACACAAGATAAAGGTATTAACAAAAGTACCAATTGAATCAGTGATGAAGAATTCTAAAAGATCAGGAAGAGTGGAGAGATGGAATGCACAAGTAGGCCACTTTGATATTAAATATGAAATTTTGTCTTCACCAAAATCACAAGTTGTTGCAGATTTCTTGGCAGAATTTCCTTTAGAAGAAGATGAAGCAGTAGAAGAAGAACATGGAGATCCAAAAGATTTATTAACATAACCAAATAGATGGGAGATATTGGTAGATGGATCATCAAATGGATAAGGAAATGGAGTTGAAATTGTTTTAATTTCGCCAAAAGGAATAAAAATGGATTTTTCATTCATATTGGAATTTGCATCCACTAATAATGAAACAAAATATGAAGCTGTGATACATGCCTTAGAATCCGCAATAGAAATGAAACTAGAAAATGCCAGGATAACTAGTGATTCGCAGCTAGTTATTCGTCAAATAAAGGGAGAGTATACTACAAATGAACCATCCTTGAAGAAATACAAGAAGCTAGTTGAAGAATTGTCAGCGAAAATCCCAAAAATAAAATGGAGGCACATTTCAAGAAAAGATAGCAGACTCGCAGATGCTTTTGCTTTCATCTCAAGCATGATGACAGATCCAACTGCGAGATGCATAAAAATACAAACACTTCTGTCACCATCAATCAATAAAGAAGAAGAAGACATGGACGTGATGATAATAGACAATGAAGAAGAAGAACAAATGAACAATATCGCAGACTGGAGAATGGAACTTCATGCATATTTGACAAAAGGAGAAACACCAAGAAATAGGTTGGAAACACACAAGTTAATAAGCCGCGCAACAAATTATGAATTAAGAGATGGGTTGCTATACCGAAAATCCTTTAATGGACCATCACTCAGATGTTTGACACGAGAGGAAGGATAAAAGGTGCTAAAAATGTTACATAGTGGGGATGCTGGCAATCATAGTGGAGGAAGATCTTTGGCACATATAGAAAAAATGCAAGGTTATTACTGGCCATATATGTATGAAGATGCAAAACAAATATCAAGACGTTGCGAAGATTGTCAGCGGCATGGAAAGAAAATACATGCACCTGGAGCACCATTGTCATCTTCAACTAGTGTATGGCCTTTTGGAAAGTTGGGATTAGATATTGTGGGGTCATTTTTACTAGGATCTGGACAAAGAAGATACCTAATAGTCGCAACAGATTATTTCACGAAATGGACAGAAGTGAAGGCAGTACAGCATATTCGCGAAAAAGATATCTTTACATTCATATTCGAAAATATCATTTGCAGATTCAGAATTCCTGCACAGTTGGTATCTGATAATGGGAAACAATTTGAAGGACAGAATATAAAAATGCTATTTAATGCATTCAAGATAAAATGTGGAAAATCTACTGCTTTGTATCCACAAGCTAATGGGAAAGTAGAAGCAACAAACAAAACCATTGCAGATATATTAAAGAAGAAATTGGAAGGACATCACAGAGCATGGTGCGAACAAGTACATAATGCAGTCTGGGCTTATAATACAACGAGAAGAGAAGCTACTGGAATGTCACCTTTTTGTTTAACATAAGGAGTTGAAGCGGTGTTACCAACAGAAGTTGTTATTCCGACAACAAAAAGAGAAGCTTGGGAGAAAAATCTTAGTGCGGGCTTGATTTTAAATAAACTTGATGAATTAGAAGAAATAAGAGAAAAATCTTTACAACATATGGAGAATTATCAACGAAGATTAGCCAGAGAATATAATAAACGTGTCAAAATACGCGAATTCCAACCAGGAGATTTAGTTATGCGAGAAACACCAATATATCAGCGAGAAAATTGTGGAAAATTAGCGAAAAAATGGGATGGACCTTACATCATTAAGGAGATAGTTGGAACAGGAGCTTATAGATTAATGGATCCAGAAGGAAGAGATGTTGGTCTTAAGGATAAAACCATTACGAAGGAAAATTAAAGACACAGATAAGAAAATTATACCTCTCAACTCATCATTCTTCTTGCGAAGATTATCACGATCCAATAAAACATTCTGAAGCTTCTGATTTTCGAGACGAAGAGCATTACATTCTTTTTCCAAAGCTGTCTGCGAAGCAGCTCTGTCAGAACCCAAATGCTTGCTCAGAATTTCACAAACATTAGACTTGATAGGATCAATAGAAGACTTCTTGACATCATCCAGAACTTCAGATAAAACTTTGAAGGCAATATATATCCCTTCCACGGTTTCTTTCGAAAGAGGAAGAGACTTAGGTAAAGAACTGGTAGAGATAGAAGGTTGAGAAACATTCTCAATGGGAAGAGAAGAGGTTTCATTCACAGCAGGATCAACAAGGGGAGTTTCAATCATTGAGAGGTCAGCTGAAGAAATGAAGTCTGAAGCAGCTTTTTCGCGAGTTGGAGATAAAGGTTTATCTTGCAAGATGTCGCAGAAGATTTAGAAGAGATGAGTAAATGGAAGGGAACAAAAGTTGGAACAGTTTTAAGGTGGCGAGATTTCTTGGTTGGTTTATTAACATCTTTATCACCCTGCGAATTACAATCTAGATAAGAAACGAAGACAATAATATTGTTATTATAAAAGGATAGTGTTTCTTACTACCTTCTCATTCGCAGACTTTCTTTTATGCGCAACAACTTTATGCTGCAACTTGGGAACGTTAGGGTTCTGAACTGTAAATCTAGTGTTGGAAGCGCTTTTGCTGAAATAACAAGAGTATGGGAATCACATAAACAACATCAAATAAGGCAATAAACAAGATCAATTTCAGCAAAACTCATAAAGAAGAAAAAAGAAAACTAACCTTGATGAATCCATAGAAGATAATAGCAGGGAGATTGTTTCGAAGAAAGTTATGAACTATGAAGATTTGCAGAAGAAATGGTATGAAGATGAAGAAGAACTTAAAAAGATTGAAGAAGAAAGAAGAAAAGTTGCAATAATGGAATTTGCAGAAGAACGATAAAGTTGCAGAGAAGATAAAAAGAAAGAAAAAGAGAGTGAAAAGGAATATATATAGAGGGTATTTCTCCTCGAGAAAATAAACACGATTAATACGGAAAGATATAAGCGGTTAAAAAGTAACGGTTACAAAAGACGTGTCGAGAAATAAATGGAAGAAAGAATACGTGTGATAAATGCAGAATAGGAAAAGATAAGCAGCTGCAGCATTTCTCACATCATTCTCTACTTTGCAGAGAAGATATGAGAAGAGGCAAGATGTAGGATCAGAATCTCGCAATGACAATGTTTCAACGAAATTATCAATGACACATCACAACAGCGTCGCAGAACAATTTCAGAAATGATAAAATAAATGACG
Organism: Papaver somniferum; assembly: GCF_003573695.1. Taxonomy (NCBI): domain Eukaryota; kingdom Viridiplantae; phylum Streptophyta; class Magnoliopsida; order Ranunculales; family Papaveraceae; genus Papaver; species Papaver somniferum. Next base: position 13,602,143 of record NW_020621936.1, on the reverse strand, counting down.
TCAACTAAGATCACGAGAAAGATATGATAGTCCTGCGAAAATTAGAGAGTTTGCGAAATTAACATTTGTAAGGTTGCGAGAATGTCGCAGACCATATCCGAAAATAAAGGACAGATTAGCTGTCATCCACTATGTATTTTCTTATAAATAGTCGTTCGAGTTGTAGAGAAGGAGAGAGATCGTTTTTGAGTAAGAAATAAATAAATAGGAGAGAGAAAGTTCAGAGTAGAGATCACACTTGATTTCTTTATCTTTTCTTGTAAGAACATTCAAAAATTAATCAATAAAATTAAGAGTGTAAATCTAAAAATGAGTTGATTAATAATGAAATCATACGAGGGGTGTAGCGTAGAATTTCCTGCAACTACATCTAGATATAAAAAAAATCGTTCTTATACGTAACTCTGAAAGGAAGGATAATTTTGGTAATGTAAAAATTTTGAATCTGTCTAATTTAGAGTGGACTAATTGGTCCAAGTTTTGGACCAATTGTCTAACCAAGGGATTTTTGGATTAGCGAGTACTGGACTTGAGAGGAGTGGACTAGAACGTCTTAAGCCCAACAAAAGTGGGATTAAACATTAATTCCTACAAAAATAAAAATAAAAAACGATGAACCATTTTTGGGGTAAGTGGGTCCCATACAGATAGCAAGGGACTCTCCATGAAAAGTTAGACCTGTAAGAGGAACGGTTGTTTAGTGTCTTTTTTTTCATGGTACCTGTGGAATTTTGATAGTGATAATTATCATTTTATATTAACGAAGGACTACTTTGTTTGGAGAGTCCTACGTTAATGTAGAATGACAATTATCACTGGACTACATTGTGGTCTCTTGATACCTTTGAAGTTCTTTAGTCTAGTCTAGTTTGAATGTCATAATGCACTGGGTAGTAAATATGAAAACATCAGGGTTAGTCGTTGTTGATGCATCTATATGGGTTATTTGAGTGTACAAAAAAGTCAAATTGAATTGATGAAAGCTGAACGAATTTGGTACTACAAAAAAGAAAGATGCACGAGACCCGCATCAATCACCCATATATAGGTTTACTGTTTTACTGTTTTCATGATCGACAACGAAGGTTTATTTACTTTTTACCTCTAGTATTCAGCTGCAAACCTACATAACATGGACTGCTCTCAAATAAAGAGACACGAGTTGGGAAAAGACTCGTCGTCAGTCTACAGACACAACCCATAAACAAAGGAGAAGGAATAGTATTAAGATGTAGATTTTATTTATGGAAATGAGAGAGATGGCTACACATATGTCAACCACTACGGTACTCACAACCAATGGAAGGACCGACCACCTATGAAACTGATGCTTCTGCTACACCTGTGTAATGTGTATTACCAAGTAAGTTACAGTTATAGTTAATGCAGCCGAGGGAATCACTCAGAATCATAAGGTCTGTTTGACCATCTATAACTACTAAGAAGACTAGGAGGCACGAACAAAGGCGTTCCATAAGAACCACTACCTGGCTTTAAGTCGCACAGGAGCCTATTAGTAGGCAAAGAGGTACATGGTAAAAACGTGATTCAACTCTAGGATTGATGATTATGATGAAGAGTCGGTACACACACACCAAAGCTTAACCTCTTAAGGTGACAGTGTCCTCAATGAGTCCAAGTCAAAGGCAGTCGGGCTAGAGTAGATAGACCGTCAAGCTTGGAAGAATTGAAGCTAATTCTAGCAGTAACAAATTTATTACCCACTCAGGAGTCCGGAGCAGCAGACAGAGCAAGGTTTAGATCTCACGAAGTAAATTTACACCACCAAAGTCGCATACCTGACCTAACATGCTTCTAAAACTTGCAGCTGTTCAAATGCACTGTATGCAGAAGCTACACAATAATTGGTCAAACACATAACTTGACCGCACATTTTGTTCCCCTAGCATTGCTCCTGTCTGAGATGTATATTGCTTCATTTCAGCTGTTAAACCAGTTGGAAGCCCTAAGCATTTTAAGTTTTACATGCTGTAGCGATTAGACTATTTCAGAATTCCTGAGTAGGGCTTACGGCTTAACCTCTCTCTGTTTATAGAAAACCCAACACCTGCCAGTGCTTTAGAAAAGTTCCCTGTTAATAACCAAGAAATAAAGATGGCACTGCAACAGCCATCGCAAGAAATATAAAAAAAATACAAGAAAGTGAGAATGACTTGCAGCAACATCAAGTCATCCAATTTATGCTTCAAAAAAAAAAAAGTCATCCAATTTTGACGATGTTAAAGCCCCTGACTATTACATGTACTGAAGAACGTAGAAGCAGCAGTATACAACACCGAACAGAAACATTTTGTTCCCTCTAAAACCCATGAAGCATAGACACAAGTTTCTTCTACATAGACATAATGAGATGGGAAAAGGCAGCAAAATTAGTCGACTGCTAGGAAGGACTGTTGGGAGATATATATATTTAAAAACATAGTTTTGTAATATTATTTCAAACTTAGAGAAATAATGTGGTGGTATTATTTTGGGTTCCTACATTATAGATTTGGGTTCAAGTCTCACCCCTTGCATTTGACTAGGTATATTATTTATATCTATACTATTTATTAAAAGTCCTGGAGAGCGGGGCCTTGGGCCTTGGGAGGTCTGGTGACTTAAAAAAAAAACTTTTTGCAGATTTGACTTTTGGTTTTCAAAACGTTTTTAAGGAAATTATTCTCTAATTAATTCTCATTAATTTTGGTATTATATTTTGTCCATTTTCTGACTGTTACGGAAGATTAATTTTGGGTAATTAATCAGAATTTATTTTCATTAAACTTAATTGATTCTCTTAAGCTGTTATAAGGCTGGTTTTCTGAAAAGAGAAAGTGATCTGTTTTTTTTGATTCTGAGCAAGTGTAAGAAAGAGTATTGTGACTCGATTTCTCATAGTGCAGAGAAATCGAACAAGAGAGTATCAGCTGTTTTATCCCATAGGTTTTCGACAATTTTTGACTGCTAGCACAATCAAAGAGGCAGAGTCGCGAAATACCTTAAAGATAGCGACCTAGTCCGCGACTCAGCTGTTTGAGATTCGGTTTCATTATTTGCTCATTGTTTCCAACAATTTTAAGGTATTTGATTTTGCTATGGAGGTTGAAAAGAAGCGCGTTGATGATACCAACAAGCCATTCAAATTTGAAGGGCTGCATTTCAGAAGATGGAAGCTGAAGATGTTCTTTTATCTCAAACTCATGAAGTTGCATATGATTGTGTCGAGTGTTCATCCTAGAACCCTGGAACCTGCTGCTAATAAGACTGATGTTGTTGATAAGACTTCTGCTATCACTGCTGATGCTGATGATGGTGCTGCTGCTACTGATCCACCTCCTACCGGTGGTGCCAAAGACGTTGTTTCTCAAACTCCCGAGGAGAAACAGAAGGTCATTGACAAATGGGTCGATGATGACTTTGATTGCAAAAACTACATTCTTAACGCATTATCTGATGGTTTATATGAGTATTATTCAACTTTTGAAACTGCTAAAGATGTGTGGGATGCATTACAGAAAAAATATGGCACCGAGGAAGCTGGCTCAAAGAAGTATGTTGTGAGCCGGTACTTGAGATACCAAATGGTGGATGATAGGTCAGTTGTTGCACAGGCTCATGAACTTCAAAAAATTTACCACGAAATTATGACCGAAGGTATGAAAACTGATGAATAATTTCAAGTTTCTGTAATGATTGATAAGTTACCACCTAGATGGAAAGATTTTCGTAATACTTTGCGTCACAAGACTAAATAATTTTCTCTTGAAAGTTTGATTGTTAAGCTCAGGGTTGAGAAAGAAGCTCGGAAACAAGATAAGAAGGAAGAGATTCTCATTGTTTCTAACAATAAGACTCATCCGAGTTTAAACCTAAGAAGAAGGACCTGAAACCTAACCAGAACCAAAAGAAAGGAGGAAGACCTAATCAAAACAAGAACCAACACCCATCAAGAAATGGACAGAATTCCAATTCTGAGTTTCTTTGTTATACCTGTAATAAACCAAACCACATGGATAGGAATTGCAGGTTTAACAAGGAAAAGAATAACGCACAAGCTAATGATGTGGGTGACGTTATAATTGCCATGGTCTCTGATCCATAGTTCTACATGGTTGGTGGATCTGATGGGTGGTGGATAGACAGTGGTGCTTCGCGTTATTGTTGTTTTGATGGGTCCATGTTTAAGACTTATGCTGAAACCAAGGATAAGAAAGTGTTGTTGGGAGACTCTCACAGCACTATGGTGAAAGGTTCTGGTACATTAGAGTTGAAGTTTACTTCTGGGAAGACACTCATGCTGAAAGATGTCCTTCACACTCCAGAAATGAGAAAGAACCTTGTTTCCGGCTATCTTCTCAACAAGGCTGGGTTGTATCAAACTATTGGGTCTGATATCACACTATAACTAAGAATAAGAGTTTTGTAGGAAAGGGTTATGCTACTGATGGAATGTTTAAGCTTAATGTTGATGTTATGAATAAAATTGAATCTTCTGGTTATATGGTTTGCAATTTTAATGTTTGGCATGGTAGGCTTTGTCATGTGGGTAAAAAGTTAATAAATAACATGAGCAAGTTAGGTGTCCTCCCTGAATTTTCTGAAAATGATTTTGAAAAATGTGAATACTGCAGTCAAGCAAAAATAACCAAGACTTCACATAAATTTGTTGTAAGAGAATCCAAACCGCTAGACTTAGTACATTCTGATTTGTGTGAATATGAAGGTATCCTAACTAGAAATGGAAAAAGGTATATCATGACGTTCATTGATGAGTGTTCTAATTATACTTATGTTTATTTGTTGTGCCATAAGAATGAAGCTATTGGAAAATTTAAGATCTTTATTGCTGAAATTGAAAATCAATTTGGTAGAAAAATTAAGAGGTTTCGTAGTGATAGAGGCACTGAATATGATTCTGCTCCCTTTACTGAAATTTATCAAACTAATGGCATAATACATGAAAGAACTGCTCCATATAATCCTCAAATGAATGGAAAAGCTGAAAGAAAGAATCGTACACTGACTGAACTTACCGTTGCTTGTTTGCTTAGTTCTGGTGTTGCTTCCCATTGGTGGGGTGAATGTTTGTTGACTGTTTGCCATGTATTGAATCACATTCCAAATAATAAAACCAAAATTTCTCCTTATGAAATCTGGAGAGGTAGAAAAATGTCTCTTATTTTAGAGTTTGGGGTTGTTTAGCTTTTGTTAGAAAACCTGATCCTAAAAGACATAAGTTAGAAAGTAGAGCTTATGAATGTGTTTTTATTGGTTATGCTCAAAACAGTAAAGCTTATAGGTTCTTTGATATTAATAATAAGGTTATTATTGAATCTATTGATGTTGATTTCTTTGAAGAGAGATTTTCTTTTAAACCTAGAAATAGTGGGGGTTCAATACCAAGTACTTTACCTAGTTCTGATTCTGAACCTAGATTAGAAGAACCTAGAAGTGAAGAAACTAGGGTCACTGAATTTGAACCTAGATGCAGTAAAAGGGTTAGGACTGAGACAAAAGATAAAAATCCCGATTTTAAATTTTACGCTATAGAGGAAGAACCTTCTAATTTACAAGAGGCGTTTAGTTCTGCAGAGTCTAGTTTCTGGCAAGAAGTTGTAGATAATGAATGGGATTCTCACATGTCTAATGGAACTTGGCGTATAGTAAATTTACCTCCTGGTTGTAAGCCTATAGGTTGTAAATGGGTTTTGAAAAGGAAACTCAAACCTGATGGAACAGTAGATAAGCACAAGGCTAGACTGGTTGCTAAAAGATTTAGGCAACGAGAAAACGTAGACTTTTTTGATACTTATTCTCCTGTTACTAGATTAACATATATACGTGTTTTGATTGTCGTTGCTGCTACTCATAATCTTGTTATTCACCAAATGGATGTTAAAACTGCTTTTTTGAATGGTGAATTAAAAGAGGAAATATACATGGAACAACCTGAAGGTTTTGTAATTCCTGGACAAGAACAGAAAGTATGTAAGCTAGAGAAATCTCTTTATGGTTTGAAACAAGCTCCTAAACAATGGCATGGAAAATTTGATAATTTAATGATTTCAAATAATTTCAGAATAAATGAGGGTGACAAATGCATCTATTATAAATCTGAGAATGATGTGTGTGTGATTGTTTGCTTGTATGTGGATGATTTTCTGATATTTGGTTCCAATTTATCTGTTGTCAATGAAACTAAAAGCATGCTTAGTTCGAATTTTGACATGAAAGATTTGGGTGAAGCTAGTGTAATCTTGGGAATCAAAATAACTAGAACTGATAGTGGTATTTCTTTAGATCAATCTCACTACATTGAAAAAATTCTGAGGAAATATGAATATTTTGATTGTAAACCTGTTTGTACTCCGTTTGATCCTACTGTGAAATTGTTTAAGAATACCGGAGAAAGTGTTAGACAATCTGAATATGCTAGTATAATTGGAAGTCTGCGTTATGCAACTGATTGTACTAGACCATACATTGCATATGCAGTGGGAGTTCTGTGCAGGTTTACCAGTAATCCTAGTTTGGAACACTGAGATGCTATTGAGAGGGTTATGCGGTATCTGAAAAGAACCACAAACCTAGGACTACACTATAAGAAGTATCCCGCAGTCCTTGAAGGATTTAGCGATGCTAATTGGAACACTCTCTCAGATGATTCCAAGGCCACTAGTGGATATGTTTTTACAATTGCTGGGGGCGCTGTATCTTGGAGACTAAAGAAACAGACAATTATAGCCCAATCTACGATGGAGGCTGAATTGATGGCACTAGCAGCAGCTAGTGAAGAGGCAGGATGGCTGAAGAGTCTGTTGTCAGACATTCCAGTATGGGAAAAACCGATACCAGACACTTTGATCCATTGCGATAGTACCGCGACTATCGGAGTAGTAGAGAATTGTTATAATAACAATAAGAATAAACAGATACGTCGAAATCACGATACAGTTAGAGAATTTCTCACAACTGGTGTTGTTAGAGTAGATCATGTAAGGTCTGAAGGAAATATAGCTGATACTTTGACGAAAGGATTAGCAAGAGAAAAGGTATGGAATACCTCTAAAAGTATGGGACTTTTTCCTGTGATAAGTTGAGTCATTTGTAATGGATACCCAACCTAGAAATAGGTTCAAAGGGCCTAGACGAAGTTACACATGATAAGATAGAGTCATGCACTTCCATAGCATGATATCCTGAAGTGGGAAACAGGTTGAGTGTTTAAACTCTTAATGATGTCTATAGCTCTTAAGTTAGAGTGGGATACACATGAGTATCCTTGATAGACTCACCTATACGAATGTGAAGGTTTGACCGCCTTCTATGAGAATTTGGGCATTTCTCTAAATCGTTCGTTAAGAAAGGGATAGCCACATGGCCTTAATGTGCAAACTTAAGGACATTACTCTAGATATAGTTGTGTGTGTTAAATAATATAATATTAGTTAGAGTTCAAGACGCGAGTCACTCTAGTCACCTAGTACTTAGAAAGTTTAACACTATGTAGAGGTATAAGTCGAAAGGCACCTTTGCTTATGCACAACTATATAGCACTTGCTCAATGTTTTTAAAATATAAGTGGGGGATTGTTGGGAGATATATATTTAAAAATATAGTTTTGTAATATTATATCAAACTTAGAGAAATAGTGTGGTGGTATTATTTTTGACTCCCACACTATAGACTTGGGTTCAAGTCTCACCCCTTGCATTTGACTAGGTATATTATTTATATCTATACTATTTATCAAAAGTCCGGGAGAGCGGGGCCTTGAGGCCTTGGGAGGTCTGGTGACTCAAAAAAAAACTTTTTGCAGATTTGACTTTTGGTTTTCAAAACGTTTTTAAGGAAATTATTCTCTAATTAATTCTAATTAATTTTGGTATTATATTCTGCCCGTTTTCTGACTGTTACGAAAGATTAATTTTGGGTAATTAATCAAAATTTATTTTCATTAAACATAATTGATTCTCTTAAACTGTTATAAGGCTGGTTTTCTGAAAAGAGAAAGTGATCTGTTTTTGTGATTCTGAGCAAGTTTTAGAAAGAGTATTGTGATTTGATATCTCATAGTGCAAAGAAATCGAACAAGAGAGTATCAGCTGTTTTATCCCATAGGTTTTCGACAATTTTTGACTGCTAGCACAATCAAAGAGGCAGAGTCGCGAAATACCTTAAAGATAGCGACCTAGTCCGCGACTCAGCTGTTTGAGATTCGGTTTCATTATTTTCTCACTGTTTCCAACAAGGCCAGACTGCAAGATATACAGTATCCTTGGAATCTGATGGAATATGCCTTAAAAATAACATGGTAAGCTACCAAGCTGTTTGGGGTGTTCCCTCTGGTATTGTGTGAGAAATGACTATAATCTTCGCTTGTAAATATTTGATCACCTCAATTTACCAGTTTCATTACTCAACCTGTCCAAGCGTCCTGAGCAGAGCTTAGTGATTTCATCTCATGGTCGTTAAAGCATTGCCGTATTTCAACAGGGTTCAGCAATGAATCTGACATCATCTACCCTGCATGAAACAAAACAGTCACTGTGAGCACCATGTTCGATTATTTAACCAAGAGTTGATATTAGTGGTTCACGGAAACGCACTGTTATGAGTATGTTACGTCATTTGACTAACAGATTTGCGTATCACAAAGTTCTCCGATAACAAGTGCAGAAATATTAACATTTCTCTTTTCAAAAAAAGAAAGAAAAAACTTGGGCCTTGTGGCTGAGTAACAGGATCAAACATGTACATAATTATGTGTTGGCCATTCCGATTGATGGGCTTAATCAAAAATTTGGGCCTCACATTTCAAAGCTCTCTTGTGTTATAGGTTTGGAATCCATCTTTTCGAAGAAGAGGACACTTGTTCCAGTTGTGGCAGAGAGATGGATATTTTTGGGATTATGTTTTGCATGGGATGGGTCTCAAGTATAGACATGATCTGGTTCGGGATACCTTTGCAGATATTTGTTATCGTGCGGGGGTCCTAGCCAGGAAGGAGTGGATTTAGGGTTTCTATCAGACACCAGACTGGCTTTGAGACCTGCAAATATCTTGGTATACAATTGGGATAATGAGCGTGATGTGTGTATGGATACCACGAGTGTTTGTCCTTTCACAGGGGTTGGAGTGGGTGCTTTTGTTCTTGGCCAAGCAATTGGTCAAGTTGTTGATCGAAAAAGTACTAAATATTTAGAGAAGTGTACAACTCAGGAATTTGTTTTTGGGGTGCTTGCGCTTATCACCTTAGGTGAATTGGTGAGTGATACTATAAAGTTTCTGAAAAGACTGCACAATTATATGGCTAGTCATGATGCGAAAATAATAGTAGGAGATTTTCTTTTCCATAGGATTGGGACCCAGTTTATTGCCAGGTTCCCATCTAATCTAATTCTTATAATTTTCCTCCTCTGATTAGTAAATAAGTTTTTCTTTTGTAAAAAAAAAGTAAAATAAAAATGAAAAAAAAAAATCAAATTTATTTATGTTCAATCATTTTCTATCACAACATTTACTCTCGTTAAGCTACTAATGATATCTTCAAAAATGCATTAACATTTTAACGACTTTTAAATATTTCAACCATAATATTTGAAGTATCATAATTATCCTTGTTTGCAAAGAGCATCTTTCCAACACAACCTGTTCTAGCCTGCAAATCAACCAACTTAACCTGGCTAAATTGGGGCCTACTGTTATTATTTTGGGTCTATAAATTACTTCATCTACCTAATAGGAAATGATAAGGGGTGTCTAAATTTACTGAAACTACCAATTTATCCTCTAATAAATATTAATACTACCAATTTATCTCATGTTTTGGGGTAAAAACTGATTTTACTGGAAATGGTAAATTTGGGTGTGCCGCCGAGGGAGTACTTTAGATTTGAGAGATCAATCTGTACAATTCTGGCCTAAACCAATAAATGGTCGTTTCAGACTTGCTTCGGTCACAAAGTGAAGGAGAAGGGTTGATCTTAGGGAGGGAAGCGAAGAAGGTGTTGAGATCAAAATATTGGATTTTGAAGGTGTGGTTGTTCTATGACTTGTATCAGAATATGGAACTGGCTTGCGGAATGTAAGCTATCAGTTCTTGGTGTTTTTCTAGATATTGTGTTTATAACAAAAACTCTGTTGTTGGTCGAAATAGGTCGAAAACCTATTTATTCAAGTCGTTGAGCACTCTTGATCTCGTAGGAAGTGGAGACAGTTAAGTAATGGAGAAGTAGGGTTGTGTAGATACGGTTTACCATCACGTTCCCATTGTGAGGGGAAACTGGTCAGCCTTACACCCACTATTATCTTACTGCTATCTAACCGTCCACTCTTTCCTGACACTTTCTTATAATGGGCGCATTGCACGCCGCACGCTGTAAACCGCCAGACCAATACCCTGATGAGTATTCCCCAGTTTGTGACATGTTTGATGTCTCGAGTGTTTCGTGGAAAAATGTGCAACAAGTTGCTGAGTGGGTCTAATGTGCAAGACCTAGTTATTCTGACCAATCACACGCAAGCTAGGAGACATGGCATAGTGGCGCCTTCAGAGTGGCACAGTAGGAATGTGGCGCCTGCTAGTGGCACAATGGCAGTGTGGCGCCTGTTATGGCATAATGGCAATGTGGCGCATGATAGTGGCACAATGGCAATGTGGCGCCTGTTAATGGATAAGTGGCGAGGTGATGCCTTCCAATAGCGTAATTGCAAGGTGGAGGCGTAATGTCCCTGGCCAAATTAGGGTTTGGCATATCAAAATGCTAAGTGGCGCGCGCGGCTAGGTGGCGCCGCACATCGGTATCTTGGCAAATACTGCCTTGGCCGTTTTGCTCAAAGAAACCATGGCAAGGCCATAATGTGTGCATGTCCATGGATGATTATGGGTGATCATAATATGGAGCGGGCGCCATTCTTTAAGGTCTCCTGGGTCCCACATGGCTTGTGGAATGTTGTGGGCCCAAAGTGGCATAATTGGGACATGACTAGAAAAATAGGGTTCCCTTTTGGTTTGACCAAAGCCATTGGCATATTGCTGCCGCGGAATGGCATGGCCTGCCAATTGGCATACTGGCACGATTTGGCAGGTTGGCTAGCCAATTGGCATGGCGCCTGTGATGATTTCCAGGCGCAGTTTGGGATGGCTTGTAAGCAATCCCAGCGCTTTGGCGCGAATTGCAGCAACGGTGTTGGCACATTGCTTGTGGTGGCATGATGATGCCTATTTGGTCGCGTTAGGAGCGGCTAAACTTAATAAATCAAGTGGCCAAATCGTACGTCCGTGATTGTTTTTTTGGATACTAGCTTGGTCCGTCTAGATTTGGTTCCTAATGGAATTAGGCGCATCGACCAACCAACTTCCAACTTTATTTAAAGTGTGTGCAGCGGGTTTTGAGCGATCTGATTGGTCGATAGGAGAGGGGGCCGACAAACAGCATGGGGTCAGCCTCATTCTAAATGCGTGTGGCGTATTTAGAACGACCTGATTGGTCGATGGAAAGGGGGCCGACAAGCAGCATAGGGTCGGCCTCATTATAAATGCGTGCGGCGCATTTAGAGCGACCTGATTGGTCGATGAAAAGGGGCCGCAAGCATCATAGGGCCAGCCTTATTCTAAATGCATGTGGCGCATTTAGAGCAACTTGATTTGTCGATGGGAGAGGGGGACGGCAAGAGAAACATGGAGCTTGTCCAACGGCCACAAGTGGCGCCTATTGGAGCGGATTGGCCGGCTATGTGGTGTGGTCGCGTCTTTTTTGTCATTTCTCTTATTTGCCATAATTCCTCTTTTGTTTCTTGTTTTCTGGTAGGACTTTGCTCCTAATAGCTACCTAGGTTTGGCCTCAACCAATATGGTTGAGATATTTGCACAAGGCGCAAAAGACCAAATTTTTGCAAATAGGTAAAATTATGTTAGAAAATTGAATTTTGTGAGTTGACACAAAATTAAACAGTTTTCGATAAACTATTTGTGCGTCGGCACAAGAAATCTCTTTATCAGAGAGCGGTACAACTTGCGTGTTCCTGAGTATTTTCATGCAAATATTAATAATGATACTTCGGGAAATTCATGCTACTCAGCTGCGAGTGAACAGTAATTGTCATGTCATACCAATATTAAGAGTTCAGCTGGGGAGCATAGCATAGGAAAATACTCGACCGGCTGTACATTAGCGAATAATGCAAGCGGGAGTTTAATAAAATTTATAGAATATTTGGGATTGTTGCTACATGCACCATTCTGGATAAATTTTTTATATATACTGAATTGCTCAATATATATGTAAGTAAAGAGCCTTGGGAACTCATCACTCTTAAACGGCTCGGCTTGTTTGCAGAACGACGACGCATTTAATACAGGGTTTTACAATCTTAGCCCTGAACTAAAAACCACCATCAACATTAAGTCCCCTGCTTAGCATGTAACAGTGACATTGTTGCGAGGTAAGCACTATATAGTGACAGTCAAGATTCAAATTGAAAAGATAAAGCAGGTAGATATTACCAGGAAAATTCTAATCGTCCTTCAACAACGGGACCGCGCGACCAGTGGTTTTCGTAGTAGCGTGTTGTAAGCTCGGCTATGGAGCATGAGTGCTACGGGCCCAGCCATCTATTCTCGTTAATGGAGAAAGAAGTAATCTTTATTTTGGAAACTCTGTTCGTATAAAAAAGGGGTATCAACCCTTTTCCATTTTTGTTGCTCGTCTGGCTCCATGCTTTCGTCTGCCACATCAGGCTTCTCTTCGTCACTATCAGCAGCTCCATCACGAGCGTGCCAATCATCGGAAGCAAGGTAAGTACATCTTGTTCTCGTATTTTAGCTGTGAGTGTAATATCCATGAGTAGTTGATCAAACTTGGATATTTAGCTCGGTGTGAATGACGTTCTTTGTTAGCAGCGGCAGAGCGAGCAGCAATGGCAACAAAGCAATCTCCAATAGTTATAATCAGCATCAAGGCGAGTCAGGGTAACTCAAGGTAGGTGCTATTTTATCTTTTGCGCATGCAGCCAACAGTACCATCGATCTTCTCCAGAATGTGTAATAAGGTTATGTCTTCAGCAGAATGAGTATCTAACCTCTCCAGTGGGTTTCAAAATTAACCCAAACTCCACTGCGCTCTTGGGATGGATGGATGAAATATATATGTTCGGCAATGATCATGTCAGGGCTAATCTTGGAGAGTGTAGCTGCGTTGTTGACTTTAAGTTATTTGGTGTCTGGACTGCTGAGCCAGTATCTGGAAGGCTTATTCTTGTCTTTCTGATTGCGATGATGATATGCTGTGGATGCTTGTATGGTCGAAATCTTCTGGAGTCGTTGGGTGAAGTAGACGCGTTGAGAAGCATTTCGCTGTCGACGTGCTGCTATCAAGTCTTCAAGAACTTCATTCCAAGCGACATCCTTCGAACCATCTTCTGCATCTTGGACTATTGTATCGAATGGGATGCGGTGAGAAGTCCCTTGTTACACTGCTGTCTCTTCATAGATCCGATGGCGTGGACGGATATGTGAATATCTCTGCGGTGTGCTTTTGGGAGTCTTCCATGCACGTGTACGGCTTCATGCTAAGAGATTCCTGCGGCTCGTAAAGCTTCGACAGTGATGATATTGACATCAGAAATAACCTGGTTGAGGGAAGTGAAGGCATCCCATGTTGGTAGTCCCCATGTGTAATTATCCTGAGCCTATTTTCTCGTGGAAGATGTGCTTCTACTGCATTCGCTGGTAAGGTGGTGACTGTGTTTAAACTTCTAAACCTGAAGGAGGCTTCAGTCCCCAAGTGTAGCCTACTTTGATTGTATCACCTTGAATACACGCCTATGGGATTTGATACAAGCTTATTGTACTCTCCTGGATGCGATGCTGGGATGCGAAACATCACATGGACGAAATATACTGGATAACGAAGAGGTAGAAGTGAGAGAGTTATGTTGTTAATCGTGGCTCCCCATGTTTCTTCAAGCAAAATGTTTCAGCTGTATCTATGGAGTTATCTCATGAATCTTTGACTATTGTCGGGGATGGACTGCGATGAGCATCCCCCAGTCGCACTTCTCTTTAGTTATTGAAGTTGTTTTCTCTGAATAGGCTTGGGATCCGTCGGGGCCTCGTAAAGAGTTGCAGGCGCCTTCCAGACAGAGAGGTGATGATATCCTTACGTTACACCTTTGAAGAGTAGATGACCTTGTCGTGGCTATGACTTTTTGGTTGACCATGTCTTCTGAGCTTTGGCAGTGGAGGGATTCCGTGTAGAGCCTCAGTCCCCAAGTGCGGTTTACATGTTTCTATCTTGTATGGACGGTGGGTTGACCATGATAAAGATATAACCATCTTGCATCCGTACTGGTGATTCTATTACTTCTTCCATGTGAAACTAAAATATGAATGGAGAAGTACGGATTACCTTTGTAGTGGTTGTTGCTATGGTGAAGCTCTAGCTGGTATCAACAAACAAGCAACAAAGGTTCTTGGCAGCAACTGTTATCAGAAGAGACTGCATTATCGTGGGAACAAAGTAGGTTGGCTAGAATTTCATGGGAATCCATGGAAGCAAAGGGATTGGCTGGATGTGTAAGCGAGTAAAACTGTCCACGACCATGAGTTTTTGCGGGATGAGACAAAAAGTGGCCAAAGCTACAAACCTTGGTTGGCTGCGATCATGATCCTTGACAGGGAGGAGTGTGGCGGCTACGGCACGATCCTTGGCAGGAAGGAGTGGCATATACGACACGATCCTTGGAAGGAAGGATTGGTGGCTACAGGCACGAACCTTGGAAGGAAAGAGTGATGGCTACGACACGATCTTGGGAAGGAAGGAGTGGCAGATACAACACGATCTTTGGCAGGAAGGAGTGGCGGCTACGGCACGATCCTTGGCAGGAAGGAGTGGCGGTTATTCCACGATCTTTGGCAGGAAGGAGTGGCGGCTACGACACAATCTTTGGCAGGAAGGAGTGCCGGCTACGGCACGATCCTTGGAAGGAAGGAGTGGCAGCTACGACACGATCCTTGGCAGGAAAGAGTGGCGTGGCGGCCACGGCCACAAAATCTGGTAACCGCAAAGATTTGCTCGGAAAGTATGGCCCAAAAGAAGGATTCCTCCTTTTAATATAACTCATATCCGTGAGGTTATTTCTTCTTATCCTTCTCTTTTTTATTTAGGCTAAGTAGCTCTTGCATGATTATCTGTGTGCGGCATCTTGCCTATTGTTGCTTGCTTGCGACCTTGGTGTATAGACTTGATGAAAATTTCAGATTCGTGTCTCTTTGCCAAAACAATCGCAGAATCTTCGTCTGATATCGGAATGAGGTGATTGACTTCTCATTCTTTTTCTAAGAGGAAAATATAACTTTTTCGTAAAGAATTTATATATTCGGAGTCCGTTTGGTGGGTGAAAAGTACCTAACACCGAGAATTCAGAACTTTCCAGGAAGAATTATGTAGGTTTTCAGTTGTCACGTAGTCGAGAGTTTCGGCTTCTATTTATAGCTCGTTCATGGGATTGATGTGTCCTTTTAGTATGTTGTAGAAGACTTCCATACGAATCATTTGGTATATGTATCACTCCCATATTCTTCACCAATTAGCACCAATTTCAATTCTTCCGGAGGGCAGTGTAAAAATGTTTCTGACGGAGTTCTTGCAAAACGACCCGTAACCTTTCTAAACCACATGTCATGTCCGTGGGTGACGTTGCTGATGAGGTGTGTCTCATTGTGAGTTATCTTTTGATGTGTTAGTACCAGCAGTATACTTGGAAATAAAGGGTTTTAATTTTGGATCTCATGACGTAGTCATCGAGATGACTGTTATTTTGCTGGAATATCCCTATATAGGTTCTTCCGGTAGGCAATTTGGAGAACTCTTCAGCATTAACCGTTTCTTTGGGCAAAGGATATGGGAAACATGGATCCTTTTGGTGCAACAACTTCTCGAATCTTCCTCTGCGTGAAGTTATCTTGGTTGCGGATTCTTTCCTGACATGATGGTACGGGCACTGTTATCTTCTTGAGGCTGCTCTCTTGACGTGTCG
The DNA here is from genome assembly GCF_003573695.1 of Papaver somniferum. Lineage (NCBI taxonomy): Eukaryota > Viridiplantae > Streptophyta > Magnoliopsida > Ranunculales > Papaveraceae > Papaver > Papaver somniferum. The sequence continues at coordinate 13,586,099 of NW_020621936.1, read as the reverse complement.
GCTCCAGTAGATCTGAAGATGTCCATGGCTTGCTCTTGCTTGGTTCGGCATAATAGGCGAACCCCTATGAATGATTTGAAGATGTGTCAAGCCTCTTTTATTATTGTAGATGTATGAATTCCCAGAATTGCGCCATGGTCTGGATCTATACATTTTGCAGATGAAGTGATAGCGGATACTCCTGACCATAAAATGGTAGTAGTGGTGGAATGGAGATAGACCCTCGCTTTTGTGATCTCTGCAGGTTCCTTTCTAGGACTCCACTGGTGTTGAGATTTGTTGTCGACTATCTCCATACCGGAACAATGGCTATGCGAATATTCCTTTTATCTCCCTGAATGTGGACCCTATAGACATTAATATTGGTGATAACTTTGAGGCGTTTCCGGATTGCTCCATATAACACTTATGGTGTTGCAAATGTGACTGCTCCATTCGGACCTCGAGAGAAGCCATTGTGCCTTCCTAAGTAGTAATCACGTCTTCATGTGTCTTCACGCGACTTTATGGTCATTTCATCTGGGAGATTTACTGGTGCTACGCTATCCAATGCATTTCCAGTAGCATTGATTGGAATAACATTTTTGTGAAGCTTCTTAGCGAAAGGAACACCATAATTGAAATTGGTTGTTGAACCTAAATTGAGTTTAATGATTGAATTGGATCTAAGATCCACCCTTTTGAAATTGAGAAAAATGGAATGAATCCTGAGAAACTGATTTTGCAACCGAGAGATTAATCTCCCACTGTGGCCGCCAGTTGTTTTGGGGTAAAAACTGATTCTACTGGCAATGGTAAATTTGGGTGTGCCGCCGAGAAACGAATCTAAACCTTTAACAAATGCACTGCACGGGAGTACTTTAGATTCGAGAGATCAATCTGTACAATTCTGGCCTAAACCAAGAAATGGGAGTTCCATACTTGCTTCCGTCACAAAGTGAAGGAGAAGGGTTGATCTTAGGGAGGGAAGCGAAGAAGGTGTTGAGATCAAAATATTGGATTTTGAAGGTGTGGCTGTTTTATGACTTGTATCAGAATATGGATCTGGCTTACGGAATGTAAGCTATCAGTTCTTGGTGTTTTTCTGGATACTGTGTTTATTACCAAAATCTGTTGTCGGTCGAAATAGGTTGAAAACCTATTTATACAAGTCATTGAGCACCCTTGATCTCATAGGAAGTGGAGATAGTTAAGTAGTGGAGAAGTGGGGTTGTCTAGAAGCGGTTTACCATCACGTTCCCATTGTGACGGGAAACTGGTCAGCCTTACACCCACTATTTTCTTACTTCTATCTAACCGTCCGCTCTTTCCTGACACTTTCTTATAATGGGCGCATTGCACGCCACACACTGTAAACCGCCAGACCAATACCCTTATGAGTATCCCCCAGTTTGTGACATGTTTGATGTCTCGAGTGTTTCGTGGAAAAATGTGCAACAAGTTGTTGAGTGGGTCTAATATATAAGACCTAGTTATTCTGACCAATCGCACCCAAGCTAGGCGGTATAATGGCATAGTGGCGCCTACATAGTGGCACAGTGGAAAAGTGGCGCCTTTTGGGTCCTACATGGCTTGAGCATGTTGTGGGCCCAAAGTGGCATAATTGGGCCATGACTAGAAAAATAGGGTTCCCTTTTGGTTTGACCAAAGCCATTGGCATATTGTTGTCGCGGAATGGCATGGCCTGCCAATTGGCATACTGGCACGATTTGGCAGGTTGGCTATCCAATTGGCATGGCGCCTGTGATGATTGGTCGATATAAAGGGGGGCGACAAGCATCATGGGGCCAACCTTATTCTAAATGCGTGTGGCGCGTTTAGAGCGACCTGATTGGTCGATGGGAGAGAGGGCCTGCAAGAGAAACATGGAGCGTGGACAACGGCCACAAGCGGCGCCTATTGTAGCGGATTGGCTGTCTATGTGGCGTGCCCGCGCCTCTTTTGTCATTGCTCTTATTTTCCACAATTCCTCCTTTGTTTCTTGTTTTCTGGTAGGATTTTTCTCCTACCAGCTCCATGGCGGATAAGTTTCCTAGTTTACCTAGGTTTGGCCTCAACCAATAGGTTGAGATATTTGCACAAGGCGCAAAAGACCTAATTTTTGCAAATAAGTAAAATTAGGTTAGAAAATTGAATTTCATGATCTGACACAAAATAAACAGTTTTCGATAAATTATTTGTGCGTCGGCATAAGAAATCTCTTTATCAAAGAGCGGTACAACTTGCGTGTTCCTGAGTATTTTCATGCAGATCTTAATACTGATACTTCGAGAAATTCATGCTACTCCGCTGCGAGTGAACAATAATTGTCATGTCATACCAATATTAACATTTCAGCTGGGGAACATAGCATAGGAAAATACTCGACCGGCTGTACATTAGTGAATAATGCAAGCGGGAGTTTAATAAAATTTATAGAATATTTGGGATTGTTGTTACATGCACCATTCTGGATAAATTTTATATACATATACTGAATTTGTCAATACATATGTAAGTAAAGAGGCTTGGGCACTCATAACCTTTAAACGGCTCGTCTTCTTTGCAGAACGACGACGCATTTAATACAGGGTTTTACAATCTTAGCACTGAACTAAAAACCACCATCAACACCCCCATTAACTCTTAAGAATAAAACTTAAAAACAAAATCAGATTTTCATTTACATCCCCTCACAAACCGATTTTTCTCTTCTTCTTCTCCCTCTTTTTTCATTTTTTTGAAACCAAAACATCGTCGATTATCGAAGATCCAAATACGATTAATCGTTTTCTTCTTCTACAAAATGTCGAAACAACCAAGAGTGAAGCATCCTACTAACAGGAAATTTCCTAGTGAGAATAATCCCGGAATTGTTGAAACGATTCGGAACAAAACAAAGAAAACGGTTGAGGAAGTTGAACCATCTTTGATCGCACAAGAGGAGGAAATGGGTCAAATCAGGTACTTTTCTATCATCGCAATCCTCTAAACTAGGTTTTAGTAACATGCAATCGCTCAAAAATTAGAAATTTTGAAATCAATTTTTTTGGGTTTACCAGTGTTAGAGCATATCTCGGTTGAACCCACCAAGTGTTGGTATTTCAAGTTTGGTTGTCATATTTTAGTGAATCAAAATTCATTTAAAGAGTTGCTTGATTATTTACTAGAGTCAACTTCGTATAGGTTTACTAGAAAGTTATTAGGATATGAGACTCACAAGTATTGCATGAAGACTTGAAGAATGTGAAGAAGTAAGGAGCTACAACGACGACATCATCCTTCCTCTTGAGGTTAGTAATATTTGACTTGAACTATTTCATTCCTAACGTACCTTTCAAGTTGTGCACATTGAAAACATAAATGTGGAGCTGTGAATGATTATACTCTAGTTAGACATAGTATTAAGGAATTACAATACGAAGTATAACGTTTATCTTTTGAACTTCGTATATAAGACATCGACATAGTCGTATGAATGCTATTATGATTATGTATGGGTATGGGTGAAGATTTCGTCCTAGGAAACAATGTTTTACATTCGTTTAAAGGAATTACAATTCATAAACTTGTTTTATGAGTCGAAAGGGAAATCGATAGGCTTATTGGTATTGTTATTCGTTGCAAATCTTTGGATTACCAATATGTGTGTTTAGTATAATCTCTCATAACTTGTTTATGTGTCTTGGTAAACCTATTCACAAGGCCTTACTTTTGTATTGGTATGACTTTTATTAGTGAAACCGATCTTAAGTAATCACCTGAGATGGTATCATCGATTTGTTGTAATTGGTATGACCAATTCTAGACATTGGGGAACCGATCCTAGTAAGAGGTGCAACCGATCACAAGCAAAGGGGAACCGATCCTTGTAAGAGGTACAACAAGTCTTAGATATTGGTAAACGATCCTATTACTTGTGTAACCGAATACAAGTTAGATACCATAAATATGTGGTAACCGATCCTAGTACCTAGTCAACCAAATTTTGGAAAGCTAGCGTGACTTATCCTAGTACCCACATGGAGGTAGAACCGAAACTTGTTTTGGTAGAACCGTGAAACCCATGATTGGTGATTTAATAGGATAATTAATCACATAGTTCTTGGAAGTCAGAGGAACCAATTCTAAACTTGTTTGGAAGTGTGGAAAATTGGTTCCAAGATTGTAAATATGAAAAAGGATTTACAAATTAAAGATGTCGACATATTTCGAACATGTGCAGTAACACTTATCTTTTATTGTTCAAAGATATTCCTTAATAGCTAAAGGAGAATCCCAAATCGAAATAAATTGAGAATCTTTTAATTAAGGTTTTTAGTTTTATATGCTTTTAATTTCCAGCAATTAAAGTGCAATATCTTTAGAAAAATAAAAATTGGTAATATGCATTTAGTAATCGGAGATTTTCTACTGAGATTTCAGTCAATATTTGGACAAAGCATTTCCAGGATTTATGGAAACCGAATTTGGAAATATATTGCATATCTTGAGAATATTTTCGATTTTGGAAATTCCTTGGTGTCCAAACTTCCTTGGTCAATAAATATTGAAGTTTGCATTTCGAGCAAACTAATCCTCATAGCCAGCAAAACTTGTGTTGTTACAGGTGGAGTCGTCTATTCGGAGAGGAAAGTACCCTAATTAGGCAAAATCTCCTACGACCGCTCGTTTTAAAGACTTCTTTGGTATTGGGAAGCTCTACGAGTACCGTTGGTGGGAAACTAGATAATTGCAGTTTATTATTATTTTTCGATTGATTTGATTGACTAATAGCTGTTGAAAGCTAATTGCACCTAGTTTTTTTATGCTTGAGAATCTTCTCTTCTGATATAAGATTTACTCAAACTAGATCGAAGTTTCGACGGGGATCTTTAGATTGATTGTAGTTCTAAAGACATCTTTTGATAATCCATTGTTAACAGACTCTGTTCTGTGTGGTTGATCATAAGAGATTTGTGACTACTATTTTTCCCATAGTCTACGTAATATGAACATCTCAGAGAATCCAATACTAAGTAGTATGTCCGAAATAAGATCTACTCAGAAGATTATGTACTAAGTAAGTAAAGATACTTCCCAGGAGAAGATGCTAAGAAAACAAAGGTATATCTGTAATACAGAGACGAGTAAGCAAATAAGCTAAATAAAGAGATATCTCAGATGAACAGAGATAACTCAGAGAATAGAGATAACTCAGAGAACATAGATAACTCAGAAAACAGAGAAAACTCTAAGAACAGAGATAACTCAGTAAGTAAATATTTAAGTGAGAAGATAATGTAAGTGCAACTAAGTTAATAAATCACACAAGAGATTACGTGGTTCGGTTAATCTTAACCTACATCCACGGGTAAAGATAATAATTTTATTATTGTTCTTGTTACATTTGGGTGGAAGAACTCCACTGAAGAAAGAATGAAGCTCTAATAAATAAGAGAGAAAATAGAGAGATGAGTCTTTTCTCTACTCCTAGCTCACCCCAAAGTCCCCCTTCTCTTGAGATGATGATGGGTATTTATAGCTCCATATGCATCATGGATATCTTTGGTGTCTTATGTTCGATCGAGATCTGATGGTCCTTGGTGAATCTAGTACCTTTGTTGGCCGCCCACCATCTCCAATCAGACGATGCCACCTTAGCTTCCCTCATGTGCCATCGTGAACTGTGAAACCTCCGTACAAGTTGTACCTTCATTAGTCGCGGACATTCGCCAGTCAAAGGATGCCACGTACTCTGAGCCCACGTGGTTGACGACTGCGCCTTCGTACTAAAAGATGTGTAGACTGCTCAGCTACCTCTGACAGACAGACATACCCATGTGCCTATACTACAACCTATTTCTTAATCAAAAAGAAATCTTGGTAGTGATTTGGCGTACTCCAATGTAGCGTACTTTGATACTCCAACCTTTAACATTGCGCCACACGTCGATAGAGATAACATCATAACTTAGCATCCTAAGGAGAGATGTAGTGTGCATTGTTGTAACATAATAAGTTACTCCACCTTTAATGTCGTGATATGTGGCACAAAAGATTTTTGGTACTCACAGTTTTTCTTGAGGGTTGTTCGAAGAATGACCCTTAAGAAAAAAATATTGATCCTCCTTCGTTTATTTTCTGAGGTATCATCGAAGTATTGAATACCTTCGAAGTAACTTGTTGAGGTACCCTTGAAGCATCAAAATAATTCGCTGAGGTACCATTGAAGTATGGAAGTAATTTACTGAGGTACCATCGATATATTATTTTACTGAGGGAGCCTCGACATACTGAAGTAGTTTGCCGATGTAGAGAAGTATCGAAGTAGTTTACTGAGGTGCCCTCGAAGTATAGAAGTATCGAAGTAATTTGCTGAAGTATCCTCGAAGTATAAAAGTATCGAAGTAATTTGCTGAGGTATCCTCGAAGTATAGAAGTATCGAACAAGGTTATGATGCTAATATTATCGCACAAATATATGTATGTTTGTATGTATGCAAGTATGTATGTATGTATGCATGTATATATATGTGTATATATGTATGCATATAAGTATGTATGTATGTACGTATGTATTTGTTTACGAAGCCCACACCTTCATTAATGAAAGCTGAGACTGGGATAAAAGTTTTCACCCCTTTTAAAAGCGGAGCCTTCGCTCGCTGCTTAAGTATCTTTGCTATTATTTTGAATCAGTCGGCACTCGAGCAAGATATAACATGGCCAGAAGGTATCCCCTCATAGCATGCAACTAAGTTTTATCTGAGTTTAAGATTATTGCTTAGGCGTATATTATTTACCTTTTAGTTTTTCTTTCGGCTAAGGTGACTCTAAGATGTCTCTTTACTTGCTCGGTATGGAGTTGTCTCCTGGTGTACCTTCGTTGTTGTAGCTTCGCTCATTTGCAATGGAAGTATGCCTTTTGAAACCTTTACCTTTGGTTAATATTTTCGCCGTATTGTTTGTACCTGCGTAAATATAATACGTACATATACCACTCCGTACTTTTTACCTTTTGGTAATGTGTGTTATAGCATTTTGCTTGCTTTGTTGCACAATATTTATGACATAGTATGTCCAGTTTGTCGCACAATCAAGCCATCGCTCGGTGCTAAGGTATGATTAACCTTGGTGGAACATTCAACTTCCTACCAGAGTATCCTTTGGCCAGAAGGTACCGTGGTGGCGAGGGTCCCTACATGGACAATAATTTTCCTGTAACCCTACGCGTTCAGATCGGAGACTGCGTTACTTTGACAGGGTATCTCTATAGGGGATTATTGATACATGAAAATAAATAATCCTAGAATGGGAGACCCCTTAATCCATTAAGGGTTCCCTTTTAGGATAAAGAGACTTGGGGCCGGACTAGGTGTTTATGGGTGAAAACTGTTTCTATTGGTTTTGGTAAATTTGGGTGCGAGTGGATGAGAAACTAATCTAAACCCTAAACAAATGCACTGCATGGGAGTGATTTTGATTCGAGAGATCAATCTATACAATTCTGGCCTAAACCAAGAAATGGTCGTTCCATACTTGCTTCGGTCACAAAGTGAAGGAGATGGGGTTGATCTTAGGGAGGGAAGCGAAGAAGGTGTTGAGATTGTGAAGGTATTGGCTGTTTATGACTTGTATCAGAATGATGAACTGGCTTGCACAATGTAAGCTATCAGTTCTGGGTGTTTTCTGAATACTATGACAACACTTGGTTTTTCTCCATCTGTGTTGTTTGGAAATAGGTGAAGGACCTATTTATACAAGTCATAAAACGCAACCCTCATCTCTAGTAGGAAGTGGAGGAGGTGAAGTGATGGAGTGGTGGGGTCGTGTATGAGTGGTGATTGTCACACGATCACACCTTTGCCCACTTTCCTCATCACTGTTAACCGTCCAACTTTTCCTGACACGTTCTCGTAATGGCGCGTTGCACGCTGCACACTGTAAACCTCCAGACCAATACCCCAGTAAGTATCCTCCAGTTTGTGACATGCTTGATGTCTCGAATGATTGGATCGTGGGACCCACTGCAGGAAATAACATACGTTGCTAAATTAAATAACTAAGTTATTTAAGGAACTGATATTCATGAAATATCGTGTATGCTCGATGCATGTAATGCATCGAAAACAATCAATATGCATGAAGCATCGCTGTTTTAAAGCTTAACTGAATAAGTCGCGGATTATGCGTCTTAAAACAGCGTCACATCCAACCATCTTCGAGTGATCGTCTGGAGGCTGCACGAGTAGACCACCATATGGTCGATCACTCACTGTGGAAGAGTGGCAGACGGTGATCACTGAGGTGCTTCATTAGTCGCTTAACTTTTAACCTAGGCTGTCCGACCAAGCTGGAAAAGTTGGACGGACGAGATGGTTTACGGCATATATTTGCGACCGTTGATGGAATTTTAGGGTTTTTAAGAGGTGCGCAAGCATCCCTCTTTGGATTGATCGAATTCAAGCATGGGTGTTAATTTGGTGGGACTGACCAGGCATTCGTGTAGACGGCCTGCCGGTGAGCATGTCTACACCTCTTGGTTTCACGAAGATTTGATCTAGGCCGCTCAATTTGACCGTCAAAGATGAGTGGTCGTGATCGATTTGCGACGAAAATCCATTGTCGCAAAGGATTTGGAATCCGCGTGACATGCCACTTTCGGGAGTGCGTTTCGAGGCACTCGGCCATGGTTCGCCTAGGCCGGCCGGTTACACGCACAGGTGGGCCCACGGTGATCACGTCGACATCCTTGGGACCTCTTGAGTCTATATCTACACCCTCCGTTTAGGCTGGAGAAGATGGATGGACGCGATTGAACTACGACAGATATGCATCGCTGCAAACCCTAATTAGGGTTTTTAACCAGTCACATATGCGTGACTTTGGCCAAACGGTTTGGCAAGTCACGCTTCCCCTTTGGGATGACCGACCGTGTGGGGCCCACGTTGGGCTGACGGTGAAAATATGTGCATCTTCCTGATGGTCCTAGGTGCAATCTAAGCCATCCAAATATGATGGCTAAGTTGGATGGTCGTGATCGTTTTAAGACACCAGTGGAATTTCCGCGACCTTTTTAAAGCATCACGCCAGTCATGCTTCGAGCAAACATTCATTGCTCCATGGCTTTTCCGTGAGAAAACCGATTGGGTTAGTGAGGAGTGGGTCCGCCAACGTGTGCATTGACGCTTCTCTGATCATTCATAGGATGATCTAATCCGTTCAACCACGCTTGCGAAGTTGGACGGTTGCGATGGTTTTAAGACTGCCCTGGATAGTCTATGTTCGATCGAACCTCTACAAGGAAGTACGACCACTCTACTTAGGGTTGGAGTTTGACGTTGCTGGGAGGTGTTCGTGTGATGTTCGACCGGCTAGGGCACAAGTGGGCCCGCCAGTGGTCATCACGTCAATCACCCATTCTTGCCAAGGTTTGGCTGGTCTTGTTAAATTGCGCGGACAACTTGTGTGGTTGCGATCGTTTCTGAGACTGATATGGACAGTCCAGATTTTCCTTAAGGAAATTAAATACGTTCGATCGAGCTGACAATGCGTCGATTCGAAATTCTCTTTTGTCAGAGAGAGATGTAGCCTGTACGGGTATTTCGTGCACGTCTAAAAATTGGCACTTGGAGATTCATGTTACTCTGCTAGGAGTGAACACTCAGTCGTCATGCCATGCTAATAATGAGAGTTCGTCTAGGAACAACACAGGAAATACTAGGCAAATCATGTATTAATTAATAATGCTAAAAATTCACAGAATATATGGGATTGTTGCTACATGCTCCATTCTAGGTGAATTTTGTGTATTTAGTGTTAGAGCATATCTCGGTCGACCTCGCATGTATTGCTATCTCAAGCATGTTTGTCAATGTTAGTGATCAAAACTATGAGTCTTCATTTCTAATCTACATAGTTAAGTCTCGGACTAGGATAGAAAAGTGTACTTAAGCTCAAGGACTTCATGGCGATTCATCATACAACGACAAAGATCTACTCAAGGACTGTGGAACTTCATCAACAAAAAGGTAGAGACTTGAACTTATCTATCACTCAAAACTCTATCTCTTCTATCTCCTACTTCTTATGAGACAAAAGTCGTATGTTATATAGACTGGATCATACACATTTGATATTTCGAGCCGAGTATATCTCGCCTATCTATATCTCGAAATCATGTGTTGGTAAAGCATTTCACTTTCATCGGGTTTATCTTCACCTAATGACGAAAGTCATATTGTTTCAATCACTTTGAAAATCTCTTTGACGAGAAATAGTGTGACAACTATATAACGTCCTCTAAGAATGTTTCAATGGTTGGAATGAGAGTTTAGGTCAATATAACCAATGATGGATATAAGCATTGTGTGGTAACACATATGTGCATAAGTCCTATTCCTTAATCCGAAGTTTGCGAACTTTGTTGATTGAGAGAAACCGGAGGAATTGGCTTTGCCAAGTCCGCGAACTGACGAAAGTTCTCTTGCCGAGAATTTCTGCTGGGATTTCCAAAAACTCGTTTGCGTGTTTAGTCTGCAAACTCAGTCCGCGAACTGGCGGAAGTCTCCTTGCCGAGATTTTCTGTTGAGTTTGGAAAACTCTGTCGGTTGCCTTAAGTCCGCGAACTTGCTTGCGTACTTGAGTGGGTTATGATCTAAAGATGTGCTTTGAACATGAAACTTAAATTACTAAGGAATGCAATATGCAAACCGTGTCTATAAAGTGAGCCGATTCAAATCGAATCGAATCGTCTTTGTTTCCATTGTATCTTGTGTAGTTACATAAGATCTCATAGCAATTGAACAACTCTCTAACTAGTTCATTTGAGTCAATTGAACTAGGTATGGTGAATAAGAACAAGGTTAATATGAAATGCTCATATGGTTAACCTTTTGGGTTACTATGTTGAACCAACATACACGTACACGTTTGGGCACGGTTTTCACAAACCCAGTAAACGTATATCTCAAGTGTGTATGACAAGCTAAGTTTTCGATCTAACGGTTGAGAAATATTAGCTTAAATCTAAATAAGGTTTTCATCTAACGGTGAATATTGATTTCTTTGTAACTAAGGCAAAACCCTAATTTGAAGACTATATATAAGAGACATCTAGCATTGGGAAAAACTAATCCCCCCACGTCTGTGTGATACTAGTGTGCTCGCTAGATTCGATTCTCCTCTAACCTTTGGTTTTCTTCTATAAAACTAGGTTAACGACTTAAAGACTTCATTGGGATTGTGAAGCCAGACCGATACTACTTTATCGTAGTTGTGTGATTTGATCTTGCATCTTTTATCGTACGAGTACAATCAATTGATTGGCTTGAGATCGTGAGAGTTCTATGATAGGCAAGATAAAGAAGTCACAAACATCTTCGTCTCACTGTTTGTGATTCCTCAATATCCTCTTGTGTAGTCAATAAATATTGTTGAGAGGTAATTGATTAATCTAGGTTGTTCTTCGAGAATATAAGTCCGGATTCTCAATTGTTCGTGTTCACCTTGATTTTCATATCTTAAGACGGAACAAAAACCTAGGGTTTTTCTGTGGGAGACAGATTTGTCCTTTGATAGACTTTTATGTGTGAGACAGATTTGTTTATTATCAAGTCTGCGATTTTGGGTTGCAGCAACTCTTGGTTGTGGGTGAGATCAGCTAAGGGAATCAAGTGCGCAGTATCTTGCTGGGATCAGAGGTGTAGGAGTACAACTGTACCTTGAATTTGTGGGAGACTGATTGGGGTTCAACTATAGTCCAGTCCGAAGTTATCTTGGAGTAGCCTAGTGTCTGTAGCGGCTTAATACAGCGTGTATTCAATCTGGACTAGGTCCCGGGGTTTTTTTGCATTAGCGTTTTCCTCGTTAACAAAATTTCTGGTGTCTGTGTTATTTCATTTTCCGCATTATATTGTTTATCTTTATAATTGAAATAATACAGGTTGTGCGTTAAAGTTTAATCGATTAGAGATCCGACCTTGTGGTTGTTGATTTCATTGATTAACACTTGGACTTTGGTCTTTGGTACCGTCCAAGTTATTCCTTGTATTTGATAAAGACTCGCTATTGTTTTTGTCTTGAGTAAAAATCAAATCAAGAGAGAGATATTAACTCCTTGAGATACTTTTATCTAGATTGAGTCTGACTGTCTAGTTGATTCTCTATCAAAGTATTTCAGAGTTAGTCCATACATATTACTAAGAGAAATATTGGGTGGTGTTGTTAGACCCCCGTTTTTTCAATTGGTATCAGAGAAGGAAAACACGGTAAACCTGATAAGTTTGTGTTTGTTTGTTCCTTATAAATTGTCCTATGGGAAATTTCTTTGGAAAGCTTGCTCCTGGCATCTGCAACGCACGCCAGAATTCCTTAAAGATTGTTCAGAGATTGTTATGGTTAAAACCTGTGGTTTCTCATGATAATCTTACTTCATCTAAAAGGGGAGATATAGATGTTAAGAAGCAATCAGAAGGAAAAAATAAAAAGAAGGAAAGGTTGGGAAAACTTTCAATACGCTCAAGGATATGGAACTTCACTAGATTAACTCTTGATCTCTATGAGGAATACTATCGTGATGGATCAATTGATAAAGATCTGTTTAAAGCGTTCGAAGGCGTTTTTAAATTCTTAGAAAAACTTAATTCTATTAAGTCAAAGAATCATTCCGAAAAGGGCTTCGTATGTGTTAAATCTATTAATACTGTACAACCCAGAAATCGGAAGAATCCTTCTTCTAGCCAAAATAAACGAAGGATAGGAATCTCTAACTGCCCTGACTATCATCATTATTTTGATTATACTATAGGGACTGTTCACACTTATCAACCAGACGTGTCGCATGAGAACTCCTCTGTGCATTATGCCTCTTGGTACGTAACAAGGTTGGCATTTACCCCATTTGTACATATCTTGAAGTGGGGCAAGAAATGGTTTGAGTTGCGTACAGTTGTGTTGTGATTGGTTGGCTTTCTATTGCTTCTGTTATCTTTCACATGTATGTTGGTTGCATACTTTTAATGTGGAAAGGGCTAAGAAAATCCCGTAAGTCTTTGTGGGTCACGGTTCGTGTACTGCCCAAGCCCGTGAGTGAGGAATTTATATATATGTATGTGGTCCGCGAACCTTCTCCTTCCTCATCTTTCGTCTGCGTACGTGAACCAGGATTTGTGCTTCTCTACCATTAAAGCTTCTTTGAAGAAATCAAAAGGAAGGGTGTTTAAGGTTCTCTTCAAGTAAGTAATTCCCTCTGGTATATCTCTTTATGATGATTTCTAGGAGCATGAAAAGAAGTTCAAAAAGATCAAAAAAAAAACTAGCTTGAATTCTCCTTGTGATCAAGATTCTCTTAGAATTAGGTTTGTGAATGATTCTTGTGCTAGAACTTTTGATAGGATTGCTTCCAAAGGTTTTATTCTAGAAAAGAGAATGGAAACCTTTAGTGGACATGAAGAGGATTTAGCTTGCTTCAAAAAGTTCAATCTTGGGAATATCTTTAATGGCCTTGGTGAAGGTTTTGATTCTCTAACAAGGATTTTTATATCAACATTCATGACGTTGATTTTAACAAGATGGAATTCAAATTCATGATAAATAGAGAAAGGTTTCTTTTTAATAGAGAGTTAATTTCAGGGGTCACCGAAATACCGTTGGGAAACGTACGGTTACCTAGACCGAGTGATGAACGTCCATCATATGATGATATCTCTATTGGACTTTGTGTAAAGAAGGTTGTTTGTAGTCAAGGAAAGTTTCCTACTAATGATCTTAGTATTGCTTTAATGGCGTTTGGAAAACTCGGTATCTCTAACCTTTGTCCCTCCATAATTGAGAATTCTTGTTGGAGTTATGAGTTTGTGGAATTAGTCTTCTTCCTTACATTCTGTAATACAAATCTTGATATTTGTGGTTTTATCATCTTTCAAATGATGACGATGACTTCTCATATCAAGATGTTAGGCTACCCTTGTTTGATAAGACAAATTTGTCTTGATCGTGGGCTTGATTTTATTGGAAATTCTCTTGTGGTTCCCAAACTTGTTCGTCCATGTACCTTTCGGCGTATAAGGGAAAATGTTCGCAAGCGACAAAGAGGTACTCCTCTTGATGTTGAAGACCCTACCACCTTGAGGCTTATTCAAAAGGCTTACAAGGGTGTGTGCAAGGTAAATGCAAGAGTGAAGTGCTTAAAAGATCATGTGTCGTTAACTGGAACCAAGTGTCCCGAGCTCAAGGAAGAGTTGAATTCAATTCAAGCTACTTGGAAATTGTCCGATGATGAAGATGACAAGTAATGCATCTTCTTATATGCCTAATATATCTTCTTTTTGGTTTCGTTGGAAGAATAACTATTGCTTTCAATAGCGATGATTGTGACTACACATAGATATTTTTGTTTTCATCTTCTTATGTTTATTTTTTAGGTTTATTGGTATTAAATTCTAAAAATATTTGGAGGATGATGTTATTGCAGTATTGCAATATTTTTATAGGATATGTATTGTTTACGTCCGTGAACTTGAAGGTCCCATATGCTGTCAAAAGTAAAGTCGTTCATGAATTGGTGTTCGTATTGATGAAAGGACGAATGAACTTTTGACAATTACAAAAGTTGCCTATGCAGTCATGTATTTGATGGAAAATAGGATAAAATATTTTGTGTGACAAGGATAAAGTCTATTATGTCGTTATGATGGAAAATAGAATAGACCCTTGTATGTATTCCACGGTATTGATCTTCATTGATCCATTCTTTTTGTATTACCGTGAAGGCTCCATTGTGTGTTTTATGTTGAGCATGATACAACTAAGTCGATTTTTCTTATTGGCTTGTTGGTTGTTCCATAAGATGTTATATGTTGAGCATTATGAACTAAATTAATCATCTTGGTTGCTTATTTAGTTATTTGCTCCAAAAGTCTTCTTTTGTTGAGCAAATCTTTTGACAATTAAATTGATTACCTTCGTGATTAATTTGGTTGTTTGTATTCCAATTAGATTAATTATGGGTTCTCTTATAATTAGTCTAGTTGAGTTTTCATATATTCCACAAGTCCTTGTGTTGAGTATATGAACGGCTATACAAATCATGTTTTATTGGTTAATGTAGTCGTATATTCCATAAGATTTTCCTTATTTGGAGTATGTGAACGATTAAGTTAGTCATCTCCGTATTATTACCTTAGTCGTAGCTCCGTAAGTTTACTTATGTTGAGCATTATCAATTAAATTGATCACTTTTGTGGTTGGATTTAGTTACGTATTCCAATTATATTAATCATGGGTTTACTTGTGATTAATTTGATTGAGTTTTGGATATAGAAAATCATTCCTATGATTTTTGGGGTCCAATTAAAAATCCTTCTTTTCTTTCGAAATTAAGGTCGCTCTTGTTGTTCTCTCGGTAATGACATCAAATGGGGGAGAGTTATTTTGAACTTGTTCTTAATGGTAATATTTTGCGGGGTGTGTGGCTATGGAATTTTATAGGGGTTATCTTGTATCTTAAAACTCCTTGATGAATGCATTTAGCTTTGGCTTTATGATTGCATCTAAATTAAGTTGGTATGTATTTTTTCTTTTAGTCTATGAAACGTCTCTTCTCGGAGATTTCATTAGGATCTCGTTCTTGTACCTTTGCCAATTTTATTGACAAAAAGGGAGGAGAGTTAATGTGTAGTTCTACTACATATACATATGGTTTTCGGATCATTGTGTAAGGGGGAGTGGTTTCCATGTGAGATGGAGTATTGACTAAGGGGGGGTGATACATATCATCGTAATATTATTGTTAAAGTCGTGATGCAATTGGACTTTGATGTTACATAATAATACTATGTCACTGTATAATGATGATCGAGAATCTCGATTTCTCTCATTATTATAGATACAGATCTTCAACAACGGTGATGTTAAACTTACAACCTTTGGGATCATTGGAGTACTTGGAAGGACGAAGATTTCAGGGAACGTTGAAGATTAGACTATGGAATAGGAGCCACTAAAGTTTATCTTTTTTGTATTCCATATGTATTAATAGTTTTGTCACTAAAATTGACAAAGGAGAAGATTGTTAGAGCATAGCTCGGTCGACCTCGCATGCGTTGCTATCTCAAGCATGTTTGTCAATGTTAGTGATAAAAACTATGAGTCTTGATTTCTAGTGTACATAGCTAAGTCTCGGACTAGGATAGAAAAGTGTAGTTGAGCTCAAGGACTTCATGGCGATTCATCATACAACGACGAAGATCTACTCAAGGAACCGTGGAACTTCATCAACAAAAAGGTATGTGGAGACTTGAACTTATCTATCACTCAAAAGTCTATCTCTTCTATCTCCTACTTCTTATGAGACAAAATTCGTATGCTATATAGACTGGATCATACACACTTGATATTTCGAGCCGAGTATATCTCGCCTATCTATATCTCGAAATCATGTGTTGGTAAAACGTTTCTCTTTCATCGGGTTTATCTTCACCTAATGAAGAAAGTCATATTGTTTCAATCACTTTGAAAATCGCTTTGACGAGAAATAGTGTGACAACTATATAACGTCCTCTAAGAATGTTTCAATGGTTGTAATGAGAGTTTAGGTCAATATAACCAATCATTGTGTGGTAACACATATGTGCATAAGTCATATTCCTTAATCCAAAGTTTGCGAACTTTGTTGATTGAGAGAAACCGGAGGAATTGGCTTTGCCAAGTCCGCGAACTCAGTTTGCGTACTCAGTCCGCGAACTGACGGAAGTTCTTTTGCCGAGAATTTCTGTTGGGATTTCCAAAAACTCGTTTGCATGTTTAGTCCGCGAACCTAGTCCGCGAACTGGCGGAAGTCTCCTTGCCGAGATTTTCTGCTGAGGTTGGAAAACTCTGCTGGTTGCCTTAAGTCCGCAAACTTGCTTGCGTACTTGAGTGGGTTATGATCTAAAGATGCGCTCTGAACATGAAACTTAAATTACTAAGGAATGAAATATGCAAACCGTGGATATAAAGTTCATGAGCCAATTCAAATCGAATTGAATCATATTTGTTTCAATTGTGTCTTGTGTAGTTACATAAGATCTCATAGAAATTGAACAACTTTCTAACTAGTTCATTTGAGTCAATTGAACTAGTTATGGTGAAGAAGAACAAGGTTAATATGAAATGCTCATATGGTTAACCTTTTGGGTTACTATGTTGAACCAACATACACGTACACGTTTGGGCACGGTTTTCACAAACCCAATAAACGTATATCTCAAGTGTGTGTGACAAGCTAAGTTTTCGATCTAACGGTTGAGAAATATTAGCTTGAATCTAAATCAGGTTTTACTTCTAACGGTGAATATTGATCAATCTTTTAGCAATCTTACAAGAAAAGATAAAGGAATAAAAAATAACATATAATCTAAATTTTTCTCTCTCCTATTTACTTGCTTCTCACTCAAAAAAGATCTCTCTCTTTTTCTTTACAACTGAACGACTATGTATAGGGAATTACATAGTGGATGACAGCTAATCTGTCCTTTATTTTCGGATATGGCTTGCGACATTCTCGCAATCTTACATATGTTAATCTCGCAAACTCCCTAACTTTCGCAGGACCATCAAATTTTTCTCATGATTTAGCTGACGTCGTTTATTATTTAGGTTTTGAAGTTGTTCTGCGACACTGTTGTGTTGTGTTGTTAATAATTTCGCTGAGGCATTGTTGCTGCGAGATTCTGATCCTACATCTTGCCTCTTCTTATATCTTCTCTGCGAAGTAGAGAATGATGTGAGAAATGCCGCAGTTATCCATCACTTCATATTCTGCATTTATCACACGTATCCTTTCTCCCATCTGCTTCTTGACACGTCTTTTGTAACTGCTGCTTTTTAACCGCTCACGTCTTTTTGCATTAATCATGTTTATCTTCTCGAGAAAAAATTTCCTCTATATATACTCTTTCTTACTCTCTTTTTCTCTCATTTTATTTTCTCTGCAACTTCATCGTTCTTCTGCAAAATCCGCCATTGTAACTTTTTCTTCTTCCATCTTCTTTCAATCTTTTTAAATTTCTTCTTCATCTCCATAATGTTCCCTCTGTAGATATTCATCATTCGTAATTTTCTTCTTTTTTAATTTTTACGAATTAATCTTCCTGCTGGTGTTTTCCATGGATTCATCGAGGTTAGTTTTCTTTTAACTTTCTTATAGGTTTTGCTGAAATTGATCTTGCTTACTGCCTTATTTGATGTTGTTTATGTGATTCCCATATTGTTGTTATTTCAGCAAAAACGCCTCTAACACCAAATTTTTACGGTTCAGAACCCTAATATTTCCAAATCGCAGCATAAGTTGTTGAAAACAAAAGAAAGTCGGCGAATCAGAAGGTAGTAAGAAATATTATTCTTTTCTAATAACAATACTGTTGCCTATGTTTCTTATCTGGATTATGATTCGCAGGGTGATAAGGATTCCAACAAACCTCTCAAGAAATCTCGCCACCTCAAAACCGTTGAAACCTCTATTCCATTTCACTTACTTATCTCTTCAAAATCTCATGCGACATCTTCGCAAGTTAAACCATTATCTCCAATTCGCGAAAAGGTTGCCTCAAATTTCATTTTTTCAACTGACCTTTCAATGATTGAAACCCCCCTTATTAATCCTTCTGTGAATGAAGCTTCTTCTCCTCCTATTGATAATGTTTCCCAACCTTCTATCATTGCCAGTTCTCTACCTGAGCCTCTTTCTTTTTCGAAAGAAGCTGTGGAAGGAATAGATATTGCTTTCAAAGTTTTGTCTGAGGTCCTGGATGATGGAAAGAAGTCTCCCATTGATCATGTCAAGTATGGTATTTGCGAAATTCTGAGTAAGTATTTTGGCTCTGACAGAGCTGCTTCGCAAACAGCTTTGGAAAAAGAGTGTAATGCTCTTCGTATCGAAAATCAAAAGCTCCAGAATGTTTCGCTGGATCGCGACAATCTTCGCAAGAAGAATGATGAACTGAGAGGTATGATCTCCTTATCTGTGTCTTCAATTTGCCTTTCTAATGATTTTATCCTTTCCATATTTAATTATCCTTGAAATCCCTCTTTCGCATGTTAAGCCTTAAACCAGAAACGAATAATGGAGAGATATCAATTTGAATCAGTTGTTGCAGAAGCCCGTGTTGATAAAGAGATTTTGACGGATAAATATAACCAATTAGATAATCTCTATTCATACTCTGTTGATCATATAAATAATCTTACCAATGAAAATACCCAATTAGTTCGGAGGCAAGATTTATTAAGTAATGAAATATCTCGCCTCTCTTATTCTTTAACTAAATCTAATCTAGAGATGGAATCATTATCATATGAGAATAAAACTCTATCTCAAGAGAAGCGAATTTGTTTAAAAAAGATGGCGATATCTTCACAACAACTTAGCATCCTTCAGAAAGTATGTGATGACCAAGAACAATCTCTTCGCTCTTTGAGAAATGAACTTAAAGAAGTAACAGAGTCATCTATCGCGGAAAGAGATACACTCATTCAAGGTAGAATAGCTTTAAGTGTAAAGGCGAACCAACTTAAAGAACAATATTCCAAATTAGAAGAATCTTATTCTTCTCTTGCGAAGAAAAATGCCTTTCTTATTTCTAAAGAGAAAAATCTTCAGTCTCGACTTAAAGGTTTAGTTGGAGATAAATTTGATGATGCGATGGACCGTTGGGAGAATAGTTGTCTGACCTTGATTCAACACCTTATTTCGCAAAAGGAAGGTAGTCATAATAGTTTGACTGCCTTAACTATCTTTTCTTTGTCATACTTTTTGAGTTCTTCATCTTACTGAAATTTTGTATTCTACTTTTCGCAGAGTCTGAGAAAAATCTTCATTCCTCCATTTCTGTTTTGGAGGCTAAATATGCCAAAATTCGCAAAGAAAATGCACTACTCGTCTCTGTCCTTGGTTCTCGCGACCGAGCAGAAAGAAGACTTGATTATTGCTTACTTTAAGGATATTCAAGATGAATCATCAGAGAGCACTTCTTCGTCAAGTTCATCTCGGGCTGAAGTTCTTGTGAATGATATTTTATTGTCCAAATCTCTTCCTCCTACATCAATCGAACCTTTGGAAGTAGATGATGATGAAATTCCTCGTCCTGCTGACAGTGATTATGATTATGAAAGTGGTGGAGAATAGTCTTTTGGAAGATAGAGAAGAGATCCCTTCTAAGGAAGCAACTGGTGCTAATCAAGATGGAAACGAAAAAGAAATCTCTTCTAAAGAAGTAATTGCTGGCGATAATCAAGTGGCGGCGAAAAAGAAGTCCCTCTCAAAGGAATTATTGTTGGTGAAGATCAGAATCGAAATGAAGAAGAGGTTGGCGATAATGAGAACATTGGCGAAGAGCGTCCATTGTCTCCTTCTACTGGAATTAATACTGAAGCATGAGCTTCTTATCTAGTTCTATCTTCTTGAATTGTTTCATCTATTATTTCTTGCGAATAATATTCTTCAACCAACTTTAATTAATTTTCTCTTTTAGTATTTTGCTGGCGAGAAAGATAATGCCTCTTGTTTACTGATTCCCATACTTGCCTCTCATTATTTTTCTTGCGAGAAATGATCTGTTATGAATACTTATAAATATTTTGTTTGTCATGTGGTCTTATTTTGCCTTCCTAATTAAAGGTCTTATTATGCCACCTCTTGTCATTGCGACAAAATCGCAGGACGTCCTTGCACTTTCATGCAAAAACCCATTGATCTTGCCTTAACTTTTCTTTTGTATTATTGCCTCTTCAGGAATGTTGCGACAATATGATAGGCCTAAATATTCTTGCGAAAATAAAGCCCCATTACATTGCCGTCTTGCGACGAAATCGCAGGACGTCTTCGCACTTTCATGCGAAAACCCATTGATCTCGTCTTATCTTTTCTTTTTTATTATTGCCTCTTCAGGATTGTCGCACAAATATGACAAGCCTTAATACCCTTGCGAGTAAAAAGCCTCATGACATTTGCGTCTTAAGACACTTATCAGCTCCCTAATGGAGGGTGCCGCCCTTATCTCCCCCTGGTTCCCCTTCAAGGAGGCGTACCTCTACCATACAAGGTTGGCTCCTCCCATCCGGTCTTAACAACAACCAGTTGTTTTCGCACTCTTATCCCTTTTACCTATAGGGTTTATGGTTACGAGACTGCACCCTAAGTGGGGTTTTCTTCGGGCCGAGTGCAGTATAAGCCAAGACTTGTCAAGAATGGCAAGGTACGCTCCAGACGCCCCTGCACTCTTGACTCAACCGTGTACCTCGGCGCCTTGGTCAGATTCTGCACTTTGGAGAGTCCTTATTACCTTAGTCCCCAACTAAGTCATATGCTTAAGTTGAGAATCCAATGCCTCTCCCGGATGGCTTTATTGACCCCCAAATATTCATGACTCAGGTTCCGGTGGCGGTGTAGCCTTTCCCTGAGCCATGCAACAGGTACCCCCTTATATGACGTACTTTAGGTCTTACATTTGCCTCTTGCGAAATTTTATTGCGAACTAGTGTACGCCATAAAGGTTCGCCCCTTTCTTTTATGTCATTGTTCTATGATTATCTCTGCGAAGTTTCGCACATCATGATCTTGTTTTGATATGAATAATCTCGCAACTATTCTTTCAGAGTCCATAACTTCTCAAAGCTTCTTATGGATAATATCTTTTAAGTACAATCTGTTCCATGGTGTCAAGTCTATGACCAACATCTCTACCTTCTGGATCCATTAATTTATAAGCTCCTGTCCCAACTATCTCCTTAATGATGTAAGGTCCATCCCATTTTTTCGCTAACTTTCCACCATTTTTTTCTCGCTGATATTGGTGTCTCTCGCAGAACTAAATCTCCTGGTTGAAATTCGCGTACTTTGACACGTTTATTATATTCTCGCTAATCTTCGCTGATAATTCTCCATATGTTGTAAAGCTCTTTCTCTTTTTTTCTTCTAACTCATCAAGTTTGTTAAGATCAAACCCGCACTAAGTTTTTTCTCCCAAGCTTCTCTTTTGTGTCGTCGGAATAACACTTCTGTTGGTAACACCGCTTCAACTCCGTATGTTAAACAAAAGGTGACATTCCTAGCTTCTCTCCTAGTTGTGTTAAACCCATACTGCATTATGTACTTGTTCGCACCATGCTCTATGATGTCCTTCTAATTTTTTCTTTAATATCTGCAATTGTTTTATTTGTTGCCTTTGCCTGTCCATTAGCTTGTGGATACAGAGGAGTAGACTTTCCACATTTTATCTTAAATGCATTAAGTAAGATTTCTATGTTTTGTCCTTCAAACTGTTTCCCATTATCAGATACCAACTGCGCGGGAATTCCGAATCTGCAAATGATATTTTCAAATATGAATGTAAAGATATCTTTGTCGCGAATATGCTGTAATTCCTTTACTTCTGTCCATTTTGTGAAATAATCTGTTGCGACTATTAAATATCTTCTTTGTCCAGATCCTGGTAAAAATGGCCCCACAATATCTAAGCCCCACTTTCCAAAAGGCCAAACACTGGTTGAAGATGACAATGGTGCTCCAGGTGCATGTATTTTATTTTCGTGCCGCTGACAATCTTTGCAATGTATTGACATTTGTTTTGCATCTTCGTGCATGTATGGCCAATAATAGCCTTGCATTTTTGCTCTATGTGCCAAAGATATTCCCCCGCTATGATTGCCAGCATCCCCACTATGTAACATTTTTAGCACCTTTTCTCCTTCTTCTCGTGTCAAACATATGAGTGATGGTCCATTAAAGGATTTTCGGTATAGCAGCCCATCTCTTAATTCATAATTTTTTGCTCGGATTTTTACCTTGTGTGCTTCCAATCTGTTTCTTGGTGTTTCTCCTTTCACCAAATATGTATAAAGTTCTGTTCTCCAATCTGCGATATTGTTCGTTTGTTCTTCTTCTCCACCTTCTATCATCATTACGTTCTCTTCTTCTTCTTCTTCTTCTTCTTCTTTATTTATTGATGGTGACAGAAGTGTCTGTATTTTTATGCATCTCGCAGTTGGATCTTTCATCATGCTTGAGATGAAAGCAAAACCGTCTGCGAGTCTGTGATCCTTCCTTGAAATGTGCCTCCATTTTATCTTTGGGATTTTCGCAGAAAATTCTTCAACGAGCTTCTTGTATTTCTTCAAGGATGGTTCATTTGTAGTATACTCTCCATTTATTTGGCAAATAACTAGATGTGAATCACTAGTAATCCTGGCATTTTCTAGTTTCATTTCTATTGCGAACTTTAAGGGATGTACCACAGCTTCATATTCCGTTTCGTTATTAGTGGATGCGAATTCCAATCTGAATGAAAAAGCCATCTTCGCTCCTTCTGGCGAAATTAAAACAATTCCAACCCCATTGCCTTCCCCATTTGATGATCCATCTACCAATATCTCCCATCTATTTGGTTCTGTTAATAAGTCTTTTGGATCTCTATGTTCTTCTTCTATATCCATCATCTCCTCCACCGCTTCATCATCTTCTAAAGGAAATTCTTCTAAGAAATCTGCAACAACTTGCGATTTTGGTGAAGATAATATTTCATATTTGATTTCGAAATGACCTACTTGTGCATTCCATCTCTCCACCCTACCTGATCTTTTTGAATTCTTCATCACTGATTCAATTCGTACTTTTGTTAGCACCCTTATTTTGTGTGCTTGAAAATATATGCGAAGTTTAAATGCGGCGTACACTAATGCTAAAATTATCTTCTCAATCTTTGAATAATTCCTCTCTGCAGCATTAAATGGTTTGCTGATGTAATAAATGGGCTTTTCCACTCCTGCATTCGTTCGCAATAACACAACGCTTAAAGCATGTGATGTTGTTACAAGATAGATCAATAGTTCTTCTCCTGGTTCTTCCTTTTGTAAAATAGATGTATTCATGAGGTGTTTTTTGATCCCTTGAAAAGCTTTTTCACATTCATCAGTCCATTTGAATTTCGCACCCTTCTTGAGTATATTGAAAAAATGTTTACATTTGTCTGATGATCGCGAAATGAATCTTCCTAGTGAAGCTAAAAGTCCGTTCAATTTTTGTACATCCTTTACCATTGCTGGTGTTGGCATGTCACGAACTGCTTGTACCTTTTCTGGATCAACTTGTATTCCTTCTTTTGATACAATGTAGCCTAAAATTTTTCCCGATGCAACCCCAAAAATGCATTTTTCAGGGTTCAGTTTAATATTATAATGTCGCATATGTTCAAAAATCTCCCTCAAATCTTGTACATGATCTTTAGCTTCTTTAGTCTTCACTAACATGTCATCCATGTACACCTCTAATGTTTTGGGTATCCATTTCGCGAACACCTTCTCTACCATTCTTTGATACGTTGCTCCTGCATTTCGCAAACCAAACGACATTTTTGTATAACAGTATAAACCTCTTGGAGCGAAAAAAGCAGTATGTTCTTGATCTTCTTCAGCGAGGGGGATTTGGTTATAACCTTTGTACCCATCTAAAGAAGATACTCTATCATTTCCCGCTGCTGATTCAACCATTTGAGGAATATCCGACAATGGAAAACTATCTTTAGGGCAAGCCTTGTTTAAATCAGTGAAATCTATGCAAATTATTATCCCTTTATTTTTCTTTGGAACAACAACCATGTTTTTTATCCACTCTGGGTATTTAGCTTCTCTTATAATTCCCGCCTCAAGCATTTTCTGTAATTCTTCTTCTATTTGAGGATGATAGGTTGTTGCGATTTTTCTTATTCTCTGTTTAAATGGTCTCACATTCTTGTTAATCTCCAACTTATGACATGCAATTGACGATCTATTCCGGGTATATCATCCATGCTCCCCGCGAAAAATATCTTTATATTCCCGCAAAAGATTGACAGTTCTTTCTTCCTCTTCTGCATCCATCGTGGTTCCAATCCTCAATATTAGGGGTTCTTCTATAGTTCCAACATTTACTTCTTTTGTTGGTTCTGCCGCAGTGTAATTGGCCTTGGATTCTCCCATTGGTGTTGGCTCTTTTATCATCTTCGCAGGTCCATCTTCTTCCTCTGAAATTTCGCTGGGTATTCCTTTACCTTCTTTTGCTCTTATCATGTACACTCTAAATTCTTCTTCTTTCTTTGCCTCATTTGTTATTTTTCTGCGAAATTGTCGTCTTTTTGCTCGTCCTTCATAATGCTTTACTTCAATTTGATAACATAATTTCGCATTGTCAATATCTCTTCTAATATCACCTACTCCATTTGGCATGGGGAACTTGATGCATTGATGCAATGTTGATGCTACAACTTTAATTGCGTGTATCCATGGCCTCCCCAATAGCATGTTATATGGTGATTCCATATCCACTACGCATAGTGTCACTTGTGTTTCGATTTCTCCTAGTGGAATTCACACCACTATTTCTCCTTTAGGTTTTGTTGTGTATTTTCCAAATCCATGAACAAGATATGTTGAACAAGACATTTCTTCATCTTTGAATCCCATTCCTTTGAACGCATGAGAAAATATTATATCCACTGAACTCCCTGTATCGACTAAAGTTCTGTTCAATATCCATTCTTCCGTGGATTTTGTTGTTGTCCCATTTTCTTTTCGTGTAATAGGTACTGTAATAACCAATGGAGATGTGTGGTTCAAATTTTCTTTTGGTATTTCTGCCGCCATGAATGTGATTTTTTGCTTTTCCCATTCTTTCAAGGGTGATGTATTTTCTACCGCCATAATCTTCCTTCCTTCAAAATCTCGTTTATGTATCCTTCCTTTGATGTTTTCATGGAATTCATTAACCATTGTTTTTGTTATCATATTACACTCCAATCTTTTGTCATCTTCATTGACTCTAATCATTTTTCTTTTAACTGGTTCACTGATTTGTTTAATCACTTTCTTGATTTGAACAATCTCAACAACAATCTTCAACTTTCAACCTTCAGCTTTCCTGTTTCTAGCGCCATTATGTAGTTGCAGGAAATCCTACACTACACCCCTCATAAGATTTCATTAACAATCAACTCATTTTTGGATTAACAATCTTAATTTTATTGATCAATCTTTAAACAATCTTACAAGAAAAGATAAAGGAATCAAAAATAACCTATGTTCTAAATTTTCTCTCTCCTATTTACTTGCTTCTCACTCAAAAAAGATCTCTCTCTTTTTCTAACTGAACGACTATTTATAGGGAGTTACATAGTGGATGACAGCTAATCTGTCCTTTATTTTCGGATATGGCTTGCAACATTCTCGCAACCTTACAAATGTTAATCTCGCAAACTCCCTAATTTTCGCAGAACCATCACATTTTTCTCATGATTTAGCTGACGTCGTTTATTATTTCGTTTCTGAAGTTGTTCTGCGACACTGTTGTGTTGTGTTGTTAATAATTTCGCTGAGGCATTGTTGCTGCGAGATTCTGATCCTACATATTGCCTCTTCTTATATCTTCTCTGCGAAGTAGAAAATGATGTGAGAGATGCCGCAGTTATCCATCACTTCATATTCTGCATTTATCACACGTATCCTTTCTCCCATCTGTTTCTTGATACGTCTTTTGTAACTGCTGCTTTTTAACCGCTCACGTCTTTTCGCATTAATCGTGTTTATCTTCTTGAGAAAAAATTTCATCTATATATACTTTTTCTTACTCTATTTTTCTCTCATTTTATTTTCTTTGCAACTTCATCGTTCTTCTGCGAATTCCGCCATTGCAACTTTTTCTTCTTCCCTCTTCTTTCAATCTTTTTAAATTTCTTCTTCATCTCCATACTGTTCCCTCTGTAGATCTTCATCATTCGTAATTTTCTTCTTTTTTAATTTTTACGAATTAATCTTCCTGCTGGTGTTTTCCATGGATTCATCGAGGTTAGTTTTCTTTTTTCTTTCTTATAGGTTTTGCTGAAATTGATCTTGCTTACTGCCTTATTTGATGTTGTTTATGTGATTCCCATACTGTTGTTATTTCAGCAAAAACGCCTCTAACACCAAATTTACGGTTCAGAACCCTAATATTTCCAAATCGCACCATAAGGTTGTTGTAAACAAAAGAAAGTCTGCGAATCAGAAGGTGGTAAGAAACATTATTCTTTTCTAATAACAATATTTTTTCCTATGTTTCTTATCTGGATTGTGATTCGCAGGGTGATAAGGATGCCAACAAACCTCTCAATAAATCTCGCCACCTTAAAACCGTTGAGACCTCTATTCCATTCCACTTACTTATCTCTTCAAAATCTCCTGCGACATCTTCGCAAGTTAAACCATTATCTCCAATTCGCGAAAAGGTTGCCTCAGATTTCATTTCTTCAACCGACCTTTCAATGATTGAAACCCCCCTTATTAATCCTTCTGTGAATGAAACTTCTTCTCCTCCTATTGATAATGTTTCCAAACCTTCTATCATTGCCAGTTCTCTACCTGAGCCTCTTCCTTTTTCGAAAGAAGTTGTGGAAGGAATAGATATTGCTTTCAAAGTTTTGTCTGAGGTCCTGGATGATGGAAAAAAGTCTCCCATTGATACTGTCAAGTATGGTATTTGCGAAATTCTGAGTAAGTATTTTGGCTCTGACAGAGCTGCTTCGCAAACAGCTTTGGAAAAAGAGTGTAATGCTCTTCGTCTCGAAAATCAAAAGCTCCAAAATGTTTCGCTGGATCGCGACAATCTTCGCAAGAAGAATGATGAACTGAGAGGTATGATTTCCTTATATGTGTCTTCAATTTTCCTTTCTAATGATTTTATCCTTTCCATATTTAATTATCCTTGAAATCCCTCTTTCGCATGTTAAGCCTTAAACCAGAAACGAATAATGGAGAGATATCAATTTGAATCTGTTGTTGAAGAAGCCCGCTTTGATAAAGAGATTTTGACGGATCAATATAACCAATTAGATAACCTCTATTCATACTCTGTTGATCATATAAATAATATTAACCCAATTAGTTCGGAGGCAAGATTTATTAAGTAATGAAATATCTCGCCTCTCTTATTCTTTAACTAAAGCTAATCTAGAGATGAAATCTTTATCAGATGAGAATAAAACTCTATCTCAAGAGAAGCGAATTTGTTTAAACAAGATGGCGATATCTTCGCAACAGCTTAGCATCCTTCAGAAAGTATGTGATGACCGAGAACAATCTCTTCGCTCTTTGAGAAATGAACTTAAATAAGTAACAGAGTCATCCATCGCTGAGAAAAATCTTCATTCCTCCATTTCTGTTTTGGAGGCTAAATATTCCAAAATTCACAAAGAAAATGCACTACTCGTCTCTGTCCTTACTGGTTCTCGCGACCGAGCAGAAAGAAGACTTGATTATCTTGCTTACTTTAAGGATATTCAAGATAGGAATCATCAGAGAGCACTTCTTCATCAAGTTCATCTTCGGGGTGAAGTTCTTGTGAATGATATTTTATTTTCCAAATCTCTTCCTCCTACATCAATCGAACCTTTGGAAGTAGATGATGATGAAATTCCTCGTCCTGCTGACAGTAATTATGATTATGAAAGTGGTGGAGAGAATAGTCTTTTGGAAGATAGAGAAGAGATCCCTTCTAAGGAAGCAACTGCTGGTGCTAATCAAGATGGAAACGAAAAAGAAATCTCTTCTAAAGAAGTAATTGTTGGCGATAATCAAGGTGTCGGCGAAAAAGAAGTCCCTCTCAAAGGAATTATTGTTGGTGAAGATCAGAATCGAAATGAAGAAGAGGTTGGCGATAATGAGAACATTGGCGAAGAGTGTCCATTGTCTCCTTCTACTGGAATTAATACTGAAGCATGAGCTTCTTATTTAGTTCTATCTTCTTGAATTGTTTCATCTTTATTATATCTTGCAAATAATATTCTTCAACCGACTTTGGAATTAATTTTCTCTTTTAGTATTTCGCTGGCGAGAAAGATAATGCCTCTTGTTTACTGATTCCAATACTTGCCTCTCATTATCTTTCTTGCGATAAATGATCTGTTATGAACACTTATAAATATTTTTTTTTGTCATGTGGTCTTATTTTGCCTTCCTAATTAAAGGTCTTATTATGCCACCTCTTTTCATTGCGACAAAATCGCAGGACGTCCTTGCACTTTCATGCAAAAACCCATTGATCTTGCCTTAACTTTTTCTTTTGTATTATTGCCTCTTCAGGAATGTTGCGACAATATGATAGGCCTAAATATTCTTGCGAAAATAAAGCCCCATTACATTGCCGTCTTGCGACGAAATCACATGACGTCTTCGCACTTTCATGCGAAAACCCATTGATCTCGTGTTATCTTTTTCTTTTGTATTATTGCCTCTTCAGGATTGTCGCACAACTATGACAAGCCTTAATACCCTTGCGAGTAAAAAGCCTCATGAAATTTGCGTCTTAAGACACTTATCAGCTCCCAAATGGAGGGTGCCGCCCTTATCTTCCCCCTGGTTGCCCCTTCAAGGAGGCGTACCTCTACCATACAAGGTTGGCTCCTCCCATCCGGTCTAAACAACAACCAGTTGTTTTCGCAGCCTCTTATCCCTATTACCTATAGGGTTTATGGTTACGAGACAGCACCTTAAGTGGGGTTTTCTTCGGGCCGAGTGCAGTATAAGCCAAGACTTGTCAAGAATGGAAAGGTACGCTCCAGACGCCCCTAGAATTCTTGACTCAACCGTGTACCTCGGAGCTTTGGTCATATTCTGCACTCCTTGGGAGAGTCCTTATTACCTTAGTCTCCCAACCTAAGTCATATGCTTAAGTTGAGAATCCAAGGTGCCTCTCCCGTATGGGCTTTATTGACCCCAAATCTTCATGACTCAGATTACAGTGGCGGTGTAGCCTTTCCCTGAGCCATGCAACAGGTATCCCCTTATATGACGTACTTTAGGTCTTACATTTGCCTTTTGCGAAATGTTATTCGTGAACTAGGGTGTACGCCATAAAGGTTCGCCCCTTTCTTTTATGTCATTGTTCTATGATTATCTCTGCGAAAGTTTCGCACATCATGATCTTGTTTTGATATGAATAATCTCGCAACTATTCTTTCAGAATCCATAACTTCTCAAAGATTCTTATGGATAATATCATTTTAAGTACAATCTGTTCCATGGTCTGTCAAGTCTATGACCAACAGCTCTACCTTCTGGATCCATTAATTTATAAGCTCCTGTCCCAAATATCTCCTTAATGATGTAAGGTCCATCCCATTTTTTCGCTAACTTTCCACCATTTTCTCGCTGATATACTGGTGTCTCTCGCAGAACTAAATCTCCTGGTTGAAATTCGCGTACTTTGACACGTTTATTATATTCTCGGTCTAATCTTCGCTGATAATTCTCCATATGTTGTAAAGCTCTTTCTCTTTTTTCTTATAACTCATCAAGTTTTCTTAAGATCAAACCCGCACTAAGTTTTTTCTCCCAAGCTTCTCTCTTTATGGTCGGAATAACAACTTCTGTTGGTAGCACCGCTTCAACTTCGTATGTTAAACAAAAAGGTGACATTCCAGTAACTTCTCTTCTAGTTGTGTTATAAGCCTATACTGCATTATGTACTTGTTCGCACCATGCTCTATGATGTCCTTCTAATTTTTTCTTTAACATATCTTTTGTTTGTTACCTCTGCCTGTCCATTAGCTTGTGGATACAAAGGAGTAGACTTTCCACATTTTATCTTAAATGCAGTAAGTAAGATTTCTATGTTCTGTCCTTCAAACTGTTTCCCATTATCAGATACCAACTGTGCGGGAATTCCGAATCTGCAATGATATTTTCAAATATGAATATAAAGATATCTTTGTTGCGAATATGCTGTGATGCCTTTACTTCTGTCCATTTTGTGAAATAATCTGTTGCGACTATTAAGTATCTTCTTTGTCCATATCCTGGTAAAAATGGCCCCACAATATCTAAGTCCCACTTTTCAAAAGGCCAAACACTGGTTGAAGATGATAATGGTGCTCCAGGTGCATGTATTTTCTTTTCGTGCCGCTGACAATCTTCGCAACGTCTTGACATTTGTTTTGCATCTTCGTGCATGTATGGTCAATAATAGCCTTGCATTTTTGCTCTATGTGCCAAAGATCTTCCCCCGCTATGATTGCCAGCATCCCCACTATGTAACATTTTTAGCACCTTTTCTCATTCTTCTCATGTCAAACATCTGAGTGATGGTCAACCATTTGAGGAATATCCGGCAATGGAAAACTATCTTTAGGGCAAGCCTTGTTTAAATCAGTGAAATCTATGCAAATTCTTATCCCTTTATTTTTCTTTGGAACAACAACCATGTTTGCTATCCACTCTGGGTATTTAGCTTCTCTTATAATTCCCGCCTCAAGCATTTTCTGTAATTCTTCTTCTATTTGAGGATGATAGATTGTTGCGATTTTTCTTATTCTCTGTTTAAATGGTCTCACATTCTTGTTAATCTCCAACTTATGACATGCAATTGACGGATTTATTCCAGGTATCTCATCCATGCTCCCCGCGAAAATATCTTTATATTCCCGCAAAAGATTGACAGTTCTTTCTTCCTCTTCTGCATCCATCTTGGTTCCAATCCTCAATATTAGGGGTTCTTCTATAGTTCCAACATTTACTTCTTTTGTTGGTTCTGCCGCAGTGTAACTGGCCTTGGATTCTCCCATTGGTGTTGGCTCTTTTATCATCTTCGCAGGTCCATCTCCTTCCTCTGAAATTTCGCTGGGTATTCCTTTACCTTCTTTTGTTCTTATCATGTACACTCTAAATTCTTCTTCTTTCTTTGCCTCCTTTGCTATTTTTTTGCGAAATTGTCGCCTTTTTGCTCGTCCTTCATAATGCTTTACTTCAATTTGATAACATAATTTCGCATTGTCAATATCTCTTCTAATCTCACCTACTCCATTTGGCATGGGGAACTTGATGCATTGATGCAATGTTGATGCTACAACTTTAATTCCGTGTATCCATGTCCTCCCCAATAGCATGTTATATGGTGATTCCATATCCACTACGCATAGTGTCACTTGTGTTTCGATTTCTCCTAGTGGAATTCGCACCACTATTTCTCCTTTAGGTTTTGTTAGGGATTTTCCAAAGCCATGAACAAGATATGTTGAACAAGACATTTCTTCATCTTTGAATCCCATTCCTTTGAACGCATGATAAAATATTATATCCACTGAACTCCCTGTATCGACGATCTGTTCAATATCCATTCTTCCGTGGATTTTGTTGTTGTCCCTTTCTCTTTTCGTGTAATAGGTACTATAATAACCAATGGAGATGTGTGGTTCAAATTTTCTTTTGGTATTTCTGCCGCCATGAATGTGATTTTTTGCTTTTCCCAATCTTTCAAGGGTGATGTCTTTTCTACCGCCATAACCTTCCTTCCTTAAAAATCTCGTTTATGTATCCTCCTTTGATGTTTTCATGGAATTCATTAACCATTGTTTTTGTTATCATATTACACTCCAATCTTTTGTCATCTTCATTGAATCTAATCATTTTTCTTTTAACTGGTTCACTGATTTGTTTAATCACTTTCTTGATTTGAACAATCTCAACAATAATCTTCAACTTTCAACCTTCAGCCTCCCTATTTCTAGCGCCATTATGTAGTTGCATGAAATCTTACACTACACCCCTCATAAGATTTCATTAACATTCAACTCATTTTTGGATTAACAATCTTAATTTTATTGATCAATCTTTAAACAATCTTACAAGAAAAGATAAAGGAATCAAAAATAATCTCTGTTCTAAATTTTCGCTCTCCTATTTACTTGCTTCTCACTCAAAAAAGATCTCTCTCTTTTTCTTTACAACTGAACGGCTATTTATAGGGAATTACATAGTGGATGACAGCTAATCTGTCCTTTATTTTCGGATATGGCTTGCGACATTCTCACAACCTTACAAAATTTAATCTCGCAAACTTCCTAATTTTCGCAGGACCATCACATTTTTCTCATGATTTAGCTGACGTCGTTTATTATTTCGTTTCTGAAGTTGTTCTGCGACACTGTTGTGTTGTGTTGTTAATAATTTCGGTGAGGCATTGTTGCTGCGAGATTCTGATCCTACTTCTCTATACACAAAGGTATGGAGAAAGTATGGCCACATCGTAACCAGGAACGTAGTTCGGCACTGTTCATCTGCTTTGGTCACCACGGTAAACTTCCTTCTTCCCATGATTGCTGAGATGGAGAACATCTCTAGTCGCAGCGTTGCTGAATCAAATCTTGAAAAGTGGGAGAACATGGTATCTACCTGCGAATCCATGGAGTTCAATGTAGGATGGTTGTGACAGCGTCTTGACATCATCAAGGTTGATCGTGCTGGTATCCTTGTGAATGTAGTTCCTGCTGCGAAAGCTATATTGGAGGAGGAGAAGGCCCTTGCTGCGGAATCAGAGAAGGTAGAGCAGGCGGTTCAAAACTTGAAAGATAGGACGGAGAGATACCAAACTAGGCTGAAGATGATGCTCTCAAGGAACTACAATCTACTGGATGGCCTCTTCTAAGACATGCTTCCTTATTGTCAATCTTCTTTTTGAACATTCTTGAGAAATAAATTGCACATTCTTAAGAAATGAATTGCATTGGTTTTTGGTAGATGAATGAAGTTTTTTTTTCATTAACGTTTTTTTTTTTTTTTGAATAAATTGATGATACAAAATGTGCAATGAAAGATGCATGTATTGTCATGTCACGGGAAAGTAGCGGGACAATGATCAAGCATGGTATGCCTTGAGCCATTTTTCATTGATGGCTGCTTCTAACTTGCCTCCATCCACCTTAATGATCTTGTAATAGCCGGTACTGTAAGCCTTGGTAATCACGTAGGGACCTTCCTATTTTGGAGAGAACTTTGGTGCAGACATGTCTTGCTGAATGTGCTTGGCCGTCTTCAAGACTAAATCTCCTACTTTAAAAACACGTGGATTCACAGTCTTGTCATACGCCCTAGAGATCCTATTTCTGTATACCTGAGTACGTTCCTCTGCCTTGCTTTTTCTGGAATCCAGAGTGTCTAACTCAGCGATTCTTGAGTTAGATGCTTCAGCCTCGTTCTAATGGACCCCACTTGTTGCTGCAATCCTGGATGATGGGATCTTGATTTCTGTTGGGAGGATCGAGTCCGCACCGTAAACAAGTGAATATGGAGAAACCCCAATAGAACTCCTAGGTGCCGTCCGATACGCCCATAGCGCCATTGGTAGCTGTTCGTGCCACTCTCTGGGGTTGTCATGTATTGTTCGACTGAGAACCCGAATTAATATTTTGTTGGTGCTTTCAGCCTGTCCGTTCCCTTGAGGATAGTAAATGGAGGAGAAGACCTGTTTAATTCCATATTCTTCCTGCAGCTCTCGTACCTGCTTGTTGGCGAAGGGGGTGCCGTTATCAGTGATAATATGTTTAGGCACACCAAAACGATAAATGATGTATTCATTAATGAAAGCCGCAATCATTGCTCCTGTAGTCCCTCGTAGAGGAATATCATCAACCCATTTGGTGAAATATTTTGTTGCGGTTATGATATACTCGTGCTGCTTCGATGACGGCGGATTGATCTTCCCAATAATGTCAAGTCCCCAGCTATAAAACGGCCATGGACTTCTTATCAAGAGTAAATGAGCGGAAGGTGCGTGAAAAAGGTTCCCATGAATTTGACATTTTTGGCAGCTTTGAACGAATGTAGCTGCATCATCCTCCATGGTCGGCCAATAGTATTTCTCATGCATCTGGAGAAACAGTTTCCTCTTCCCTTGATGTTCCCATTCATGTATTTCTTTCAACATGATTGGAATCTCTACCTCGGCCATGCACCATAACAGATCCCCTCCAAAGCTTTTGCGATACAGGATCCCTTCGTGAAATACGAACCGCTTCGCTTTTTGTTTCATCTTGACAACTCCTTTTGATTAGCAGGAGTTACCCCGTCACGGAGATAGCTAATATACAGCTCTCCAGTCCCCAACATGACTTATGCTGAAAACCTCTAATTGATGTGTCGGTGTTTGACAGTTAGAGCAAGACTTTTGGAGAAGCCGAGATTGGGTTTCCATTTATGTCCAGTAATATCCCAGGCTTTGAAGACGTCGATATAGCGTTACTACCAACGTTTGCCCACAAAGTTCATCGTGAACGCGGTTAAGCTGCAGCTGTGCTTCTTCATCTCCGAGACATCTTGATAGGGAACCATCCGGATTTCGATGATATAGCATACTGTGAAGCATAGAGAGGTTCCATGGGGTTTTGAGACTGAACTTTCCTTGAGAAAGCGAGTTGTTGATCTCTTGAATGATCGGAGTCCGCCAATCGCCGGTCCAGTGTCTTTGCATTGTGAAAGTCATGTTGATTCTACCGTTCTCCTCTTCACCGTCAGGGTTTCTTATAAGCCTTCGAACTGCAATTTGGATGCTAGTGTGGCCAAACAATCGGCGTGTATGTTGTTGTTGCGATCAACATGGGTTATGGTTGCATCCGCAAAGTAGTTTAGCAACCTTTGCGCATCTGATCGGTATTGGGCCAGTGTTACCTCCTTCAATGCATACACTCCATTCATTTGGTAACTAGTAACTTAGAGTCACCTCTTATCTCCAAGCGTCTGGCCCCGCTTGTTTGGCTAATGACAGACCTATGAGGAAGGCTTCATACTCTGTTGAATGGTTGGTGCATTGAAAGTCCAGCTTGAAGGATTGCGAGAAGATTTCACCAGTTGGAGACACTAAGACCACGCCTGCCCCTCCAGTGTTACTGCTAGGGGTGGCAGAGCCATCAAAGTATAACAACCACGCATCTTCTTCGAGAACGGCGATGTATGGAAATTCTCCAGGAAGGTCTTCGCTTAATGCAGCAGTGCCTTCCCCGGGGAATGCTGCTAGTAAATCTGCAACCGCTTGTCCTTTCATAGCTTTCGGGGATGCACACGTTATGTCTAACTCCGACATTTGGAGAAGCCACTTGTGTTAGAGCATAGATCGGTCAACCTCGCATGCGTTGCTATATCAAGCATGTTTGTCAATGTTAGTGATCAAAACTATAAAGTCTTGATTTCTATCCTATTAGCTAAGTCTCGGACTAGGATAGGAAAAGTGTAGTTGAGCTCAAGGACTTCATGGTGATCCAACGACAACTACGAAGATCTACACCAAGGAACCGTGGAACTTCATCAACAAAAAGGTATGTGAAGACTTGAACTTATCTATCACTCGAAAGTCTATCTATTCTTCTCCTACTTCTTATGAGACAAAAGTCGTATGCTATATAGACTAGATCATATACACTTGATATTTCGAGCTGAGTATTCATTGCTTATATTTTACTCGAAATCATGTGTTGGTAAAGCGTTTCTCTTTGATCAGGTTTATCTTCACCTAGTGACGAAAGTCATGAAAGTTTCAATCACTTTGGAAATTGCTCTGACGAGAAAGGTCTGTTGTTCTTCACGAATGAATATCTCCCTCTGAGAATGTTTCAATGATTGAAATGAGAGTTTAGATTATATAACCATGTATTCCTTGAACCGAAGTTTTCGAACTTTGTTGATCAAGAGAAATCGGTAGGATTGTGGAATTGGCTTGCCAAGTCCGCGAACCCAGTCCACAGACTCAGTCCGCGAACTGACGGAAGTTCTCGACCGAGAATTTCTGCTAGGATTTCCAAAACTCGTTTATGTGCTAAATCCATGAACTCAGTCCGCGAACTGGCGGAAGTTCTCGACCCGAGAATTTCTGCTGAGTTTGGAAAACTCAACCGATTAACTTAAGTCCGCGAACTTGTTTGTGAACTTAAGAGGATATGATCTAAAGATGTGCTCTGAACATGAAACATTAATTATTAAGGAATATTTTATGCAAACCGTGGCTATGATGTTCATGAGCCGATTCTAATCGAATCGAATCATCTTTGTTTCAATTGTGTCTTGTGTAGTTACATAAGATCTCATAGTAATTGAAAAACTCTTAACTAGTTCATTTGAGTCAATTAAACTAGTTATGGTGAAGAAGAACATGATTAATATGAGATGCTCATATGGTTGACCTTTTGGGTTATTATGTTGAACCAACGTACGTGTACTTGTTTGGGCATGGTTTTCTCAAACCTAGTAAACGTGTACCCAAGTGTGTGTGACAAGCTATGTCTTTCGATCTAAAGGTTGAGAGGTATTGGCTTGAATCTAAATCAGGTTTTCATCTAACGATGAATAGAGTTTGCTTTCTACCTAAGGAAAAACCCTGATTTGAAGGCTATATAAAGGAGACATCTAGCATTGAGAAAGCCTAATCCCCACACGTCTGTGTGCTACTAGTGCTCTCGCTAGAGTTGATCTCCATTAACTCTTGAGTTTCTTCTCTAAGCTCGAGTTAACGACTTAAAGACTTCATTAGGATTGTGAAGCCAGACGGATACTACTTTTATCGTAGTTGTGTGATCTGATCTTGCATCTTCTATCGTACGAGTACAATCTATTGATTGGTTTGAGATCGTGAGAGTTATCCGATAGGCAAGATAAAGAAGTCACAAACATCTACGTCTCAATGTTTGTGATTCCTCGACAATCCGCTTGTGTAGTCAGGAAGGATTGTAGAGAGTTGATTGATTAATCTAGGCTGTTTTTCGGGAATATAAGTCCGGATTATCAATTGGTTCATGTTACCTTGATTTTATATCTAAATACGGAACAAAACCTAGGGTTTATCTGTGGGAGACATATTTATCCTTTCGATAGACTTTTCTGTGTGAGAAATATTCGTTTATTATCAAGTCTGTGATTTTGGGTTGCAGCAACTCTTTGTTGTGGGTGAGATTAGCAAAGGGAATCAAGTACGCAGTGTCCTGCTGGGATCAGAGGCGTAGGAGTACAACTGTACCTTGAATTAGAGGGAGACTGATTGGGGTTCAACTATAGTCCAATCCGAAGTTAGCTTGGAGTAGGCTAGTGTCTGTAGCGGCTTAATACAGTGTGTATTCAATCTGGACTAGGTCCCGGGGTTTTTCTGCATTTGTGGTTTCCTCGTTAACAAAATTTCTGGTGTCTGTGCTATTTCATTTTCCTCATTATATTTTATATAATATAAATAATATAGGTTGTGTGTTCGTGATCATCAAATTCTCTAATCCAACTTTTGGTTGTTGATTGTAGTTGATTGATCCTTGGACATTTGTCTTTGGTATTGTCCAAGTTATCTCTCTTTGATAAAGACTCGATATTGATTTTAGCTTGAGTAGAAATCAAATCGAGAGATTGAGATAATAACTCCTTGATATACTTTTTATCTAGATTGAGTCTGACTGTCTAGTTTATTATCTAGCTAAGTATTTCGGAGTTAGTCCATACAGATTGCTAAGCAAAATATTGGGTGGTGTTGTTAGACCGACGCTTTTTCAACTTGGTCGATCTTCCCATCAAGGCCGATTTTGAAAGCAAAAACTTCGCAGGATCAGATTTGGATATGAGTACGACCTTGTTGGATAGCAGGTAATGTCTGAACTTCTGAATGGAATGAATCTGGGCTAGGCATGCTTTTTATGCTTTGGGATACCTGAGCTCAGCATCTCTTAATATTCGACTGAAATACTATATAGTATGTTCAACCCCCTCGTCATCCTCTTGTGCGAGTAAAGCTCCGACGACGATATCACTGAAAGCAGTGTAGAGGCACAATGGTCTTCCTTGGACGAGAGACTTCATGACCGCTGGAGACGACAACATCCGTTGAATCTTCCGAACCGCCTCCTATTGTAGTGTGGTCCAGAAAAAACTTGCTCCTTTCTTTAGCAAGGGGGTGAATGAAGCAACGAGCTGGGCCAAACCAGGTATAAAACGTCGAATATAGTTTACTTTGCCCATGAAGCTTTGGAGCTCCTTCACAGTCCGTGGAGACGGCATCATGAGGATAGCTTGAGTCTTGGATGGGTCTACCTTGATCCACTTAGATGTTACTTGGAATCCCAGAAACTTTCCCGAAAAAACATCGAAAGCGCATTTCAAAGGATTCATCTTTAATTTGTACTCACGGCACCTTTCGAACACTTGATGTAGGACTCCTGTGTGATCCATCTGAACTTTCGATTTGACTACTATATCATCCACATAGTCTTCAACTTGCTTATGCATCATGTCGTGGAAGATTATCGTCATAGCGCGTTGATAGGTTGCACCGGCATTCTTCAAACCAAATGGCATTACAGTATAATAAAAATTTCCGAGAGGGGTTCAAAAAGTTGTCTTACTTGCGTCATGCTCGTACATCCTTATCTGATTGTACCCGCTATATCCATCCATGAAGGAGAACATGATGTGTCCGCTGGTTCCATCTACTAACATGTCGATGTTAGGTAGAGGAAAATCGTCTTTAGGGAAGCATCTGTTCAAGTCTCTGAAATCCACGCAGCATCTGATCTGTCAGTTTTTCTTTTTTACCGGAACCACATTAGCCAACCAGGTCCGATGATGAATGGGTTTAATTAAGCCAGCAATTAGCAATTTCTGTATCTCAGTCTTGATTTTCTCCTCCACCTCGTGTCTGAATTGCCTCGAGGACTGTTTGATCGGCTCGAATCCAGGTATGACATGTAGATGATGGGTGACCAATTTTTCATCTAAACCGGGCATTTCTTCATACGTCCAAGCGAATATGTCCTGGTATTCTTTGAGAAGGTTTACGAGCTTCATGCGTTCATCCGTGGACAAAGTTAAGCCGATGGAGATAGGCCTGGGAGATTCTTCATTCCAGATATTAACGATTTCAAGTTCATCATTCGTGGAGTTGGTGTCGTCTTGCAACTGTCGTGGAGCATCTGGCACCTCTTCCTGTGGCTCGTCGTTGTTGCAGCATTTTATTGGGCAGAGAGACTAGGCGACAGTCTCCCCTGCTAATTGCTAACAGCGGCGTCGATACACAGTCTTCCCTTTCTGATCACGGCTCTCCATAAAATTTCGCTCCTTCTTGGTGTGAACGTGGGTCGCGGCTTCACCGGATGAAGAAGAACGCCTTGTCAACAAAGATGCATCGTGGGGCGTAGTCCTCAATGATACAAGTCGGTCCTCCTCTTGAATTTACGCCCACGTGGGGAGTGCGATGCAGTGAACTTTGTTTGCTTCTTTCCATGGAGCTTCTCTTGGTTCAAATAATTCCACTCCACATATCGGTGCGTAAGGAGACAACGATGCAGGAATACAGACGACTTGTTTATTCAGCATACTCTTCAGGCACTGGTGATACGTTGAAGGGAAAATCCTATTGTCATGAAGCCACGGTCTCCCCAGTATCATATGGTAGTCCGGATCCTTTTCTATGACATCGAATTTCACCTTTGACTAAATGGGCCTTACAGATAAATTCATATTGACATACCCGTATGTGTTGGTTTGGTTTCCTTCGAAGTCTGTCATTGTGGTAGGCCGCCATTCGATCTTTCCTGGGCAAACCTTGGCCGTCCTGAGAGTCTTGAGAGTAATCACATTAGAAGACGCTCCCGTGTCGATCAGAGCCCTCTTGAACTCCGAGTCCTTGATGCGTGCAATAACATGTAGGGCCCGGTTGTGACCTTCCTCCGCCATCATGTCTTCTTTTGTAAATGTAACATTATTCACAGACATTTCTGATGTATCGGGGGATTCTTGGCGCAAAGGAGTTAAATGCACGTCTAGGGCTATCTGGTTGATTGCAGCAAACGTCTCCGCCCGTTGGTTCTTCGAAAGATGTAAAAGTTCGCACAAGCTTTCCACTAGAGAAGTCGCTTCCTGATCCACCGACATGTGGTTCATAGTGAAGCTATTGACTTGAGGAGGATCGTTGCGAGGATCAGTCCCCAGTGTAGAAATCTCTGCGATAGGAGAACCGCTCATATCTGATGTCATCTTGATGAGGAGATCGAGTATGTCGTCTATCGCCCCTTTGATCAGGTCAATGTTCTTCGTATGAATTTCATGCACCCATGCTAATTCGATCAATGTTGGGATTCTTCCAGTTACACCATCAGATACACCGTCGGGAAGAGGGGTATCTCCATTGGAGGAACCTCGACCAAGATTTGAAGTTGTTGGGGGAGTCCTAAGACCAACCATTTTGAAATCAACCAAACAGAATTGGGTATTGAAGAAATTGACTTCACAACCGAGAGATTAATCTCCCACTGTGGTCGCCAATTGTTTACGAGTGAAAACTATCTCTGTTGGTTTTGGTAATTTTGGGTGTGTGTGGATGAGAAATGAATCTAAACCCTAAAAAAATGCACTGCACGGGAGTGCTTTTGATTCGAGAGATCAATCTATACAATTCTGGCCTAAACCAAGAAATGGTCGTTTCAGACTTGCTTCGGTCACAAAGTGAAGGAGATGGGGTTGATATTATGGAGGGAAGCGAAGAAAGTGTTGAGATTGTGAAGGTGTTAGCTGTTTATGACTTGTATCAGAGTGATGAACTGGCTTGCACAATGAAAGCAATCAGTTCGGGTGTTTTCTGGATACTGTGACAACACTTGGTTTTTCTGTGTTTTTTTTTCGTGTTGTTTGGAAATAGGCGAAGGACCTATTTATACAAGTCATTGAGCGCAAACCCTCATCTCGTAGGAAGTGGAGGAAGTTGAGTGATGGAGTAGTGGGGTCGTGTAGGTGATTGCACGATCACGTCTTAGCCCATTTCCCTGATCATCTTAAATGTCTGTGCCTCCTGACACGTTCTTATATATGGGCGCATTGCACGTCACACGCTGTAAACCGCCAGACCAATACCCCAGTAAGTATCCCCCAGTTTGTGACATGCTTGATGTCTCGAATGAGTGGATCGTGGGACCCACAGAAAGTAGCATACGGTGTTAGGTTAAATAACTGAGTTATTTAGGAAATCGATACTCATGAAATATCGTGTATACTTTATGCATGTAATGCATAGAATACAATCAATATGTATGAAACATCGCTATTTTAAAGCTTAACGGAGTAAGTCGTGGATTAAGCGTCTTAAAATAGTTGCATGCCCAACCATATTTGAGTGATCGTTTGGAGGTTGCATGGGTGGGAAATCCCTTGACCGATCACTCCTTGTGGTAAAGTGACGGACGGTAATCACCAAGGTGCCTCATTGGTAGTTTAACTCTTAACCTAGGTTGTCCGACCAAGCTGGAAAAGTTGGACGTACGAGATGATCTGCGACACATGTTTGCGACCGTTGATGGATTTTAGGGTTTTTAAGAGGTGCGCAAGCATCACTCTTTAGCTTGACCGAAATCAAGCATGGACAAAGTTTTTGGTGGGACCGACCGGGCATGCGTGTAAACGGCTTGCCGGTGTACAAGTCCATGCCACTCTGTCTCGCGGAGGTGCGATCTAGGCCACTCAATTTGTCAGGAAAAGGTGAGTGGTCGTGATCGATTTGCAACAGAAATCCTTTGCCGCAAAGGATTTTAGGGGGCCACAGCATGCCATCTTTGGGTGCGCGTTTCGAGGCACCTGGCTATGGTCCACCTTGGTCGACCGGTTACATGCGCAGGTGGGCCCACGATGATCATGTTGATGCTCTCTGGACGTCCTCAGTATATATCTATACCCATCATCCGAGCTGGCGAATATGGATGGTCATGATCAAACTGCGAAATATATGTAATGCCGCAAACCCTAATTAGGGTTTTGGATCAGTCACGCATGCGCTACTTTGGCCAAACGGTTTGGCAGGCTATTCTCCTCCTTTGGGGAGACTGACCATGTGGGGCCCCTGTTGGGACGATGGTGAACTTATGTGTTCCTTCCCGATGGTCCTAGACGTGATCTAAGCCATCCAAACATGCTGGCGAAGTTGGATGGTTGTGATCGATTTAAGACGCTAGTGGGATTTCCGCGACCCTTTAAGCATCATGTCAGCCAGACTTCGAGCAAGCGTTCATTGCTCTAGGGCTAGGTAGTGAGAAAACCGATCAGGTGGGTGAGGAGTGGGCCCGCCAATGTGCATTAGCGCTTCACTGACCATTCGTGGGATGATCTGAGCCGTCCAACCAGGATGGTCAAGTTGGACGGTCGTGACGATTTTAAGACTGCCTTGAACAGTCTAAGCTCGTCGAGCTTCTTCCAAAGCAGTGCAACCACCCTATTTTAGGGCTGGCGTTTGACGTGTTGGGAGGAGTTCGTGTGATGTTCGACCGGCTAGGGCATAAACGGGCCCGCCGGTGGTCATCACAATGATCTCCTACTCTTGCCAGGGTTTGGCTAGGCTTGTTAAATTGCGCGACCAACTTGTGTGGTCGTGATCGTTTCTGAGATTGATATGGACAGTCCAGATTTTCCTTAAGGAAATTA
This sequence comes from Papaver somniferum, assembly GCF_003573695.1. Taxonomy (NCBI): domain Eukaryota; kingdom Viridiplantae; phylum Streptophyta; class Magnoliopsida; order Ranunculales; family Papaveraceae; genus Papaver; species Papaver somniferum. Next base: position 13,542,902 of record NW_020621936.1, on the reverse strand, counting down.
AATGCATTCGATCGAGTTGAAAGTGCATCGACTCGAAATTCTCTTTGTCAGAGAGTAGCCTGTACGGGTATTTCATGCATGTCTCAAAATTGGCACTTGGAGATTCATGTTACTCTGCTGAGAGTGAACACTCAGTCGTCATGTCATGCCAATAATGAGAGCTCGGCTAGGAACAACACATGAAACACTAGGATAATCGTGCATTAATTAATAATGCTAAAACTCACAGAATACTTGGGATTATTGCTACATGCACCGTTCTGGGTGAATTTTGTGTATTTATTGAATTGCTTCGAATAAATAAAGCGAAGAAGTATTCATCACTCATCAAATGACATCAAATATTGGTTTTATAATTTTAGCCCCGAAGTAAAATCCACCATCAACACTCTGAAGAGAGCATTGAAGATGCTTCTTCTGGAGCGAGCGTTGAAACAACTTCCTCTGACGAGCGTTGAAGCAGCTTCCTCTGAAAAGAGCATTGAAGATGCTTCTTCTGGAGAGAGCGTTGAAGCGGCTTCTTCTGGCGAGCGTTGAAGCGGCTTCCTCTGAAGAGAGCATTGAAGATGCTTCTCCTGAAGAGCGTTGAAGCGGCTTCCTCTGAAGAGAGCATTGAAGATGCTTCTTCTGGAGAGAGAGCGTTGAAACGGATTCTTCTGAAGAGAGCATTGAAGATGCTTCTCCTGAAGCGAGCATTGAAGCGGCTTCCTCTGACGAGCGTTAAAAGCAGCTTCCTGTGAAGAGAGAAGAGAGCGTTGAAGATGATTTTTCTAGATAGAGCGTTGAAGCGGCTTCTTCTAAAGAGAGCATTGAAGATGTTTTTCCTGGAACGAGCGTTGAAGCGGCTTCCTCTGAAGAGAGCATTGAAGATGTTTCTTCTGGAGCGTTTAAGCGGCTTCTTGTGAAGAGCGTTGAAGTGACTTCCTATGAAGAGAGCATTGAAGATTCTTCTCCTGGAGCGAGCATTGAAGAGGCTTCCTCTGAAGAGAGCATTGAAGATGCTTCTTCTGGAGCGAGCGTTGAAGCGTCTTCTTCTGAATAAAGCATTAAAGATGTTTCTCCTGGAGCGAGCATTGAAGCGGCTTAATCTGAAGAGAGCATTGAAGATGCTTCTTCTGGAGCGTTGAAGCGGCTTCTTGTGAATAGCGTTGAAGATTCTTCTCCTGAAGCGAGCGTTGAAGCGGCTTCCTCTTAAGAGAGCATTGAAGATGTTTTTTCTGGAGCGAGCGTTGAAGCGGCTTCTTCTGAAGAAAGCATAAAAGATACTTCTCTTGGAGCGAGCGTTGAAGCGGCTTCCTCTGACGAGCGTTGAAGCAGCTTCCCCTTAAGAGAGAAGAGAGCATTGAAGGTGCTTTTTCTGAGAAAAAAAGAGCTTTGAAACGGCTTCTTCTGAAGAGAGCACTGAAGATGCTTATCATGGAAAGAGAGCATTGAAGAAGCTTCTTCAGAATAGAGCATTGAAGATGCTTCTCCTGGAGCGAGCGTTGAAGCGGCTTCCTCTGAAGAGAGTATTGAAGATGCTACCCTGGAGCGAGTGTTGAAGCGGCTTTCTCCGAAAAGAGCATTGAAGATGCTTCTTCTGGAGCGAGCGTTTAAGCGGCTTCTTCTGAAGAGCGTTGAAAAGGGTTCCTCTGAAGAGAGCATTAAAGATGCTTCTTCTAGAGAGAGCATTGAAGCGGCTTCCTCTGACGAGCGTTGAAGCAGCTTCCTTTGAAGAGAGAAGAGAGCATTGAAGATACTTCTTCTGGAGCGTTGAAGCGGTTTCTTGTGAAGAGCATTGGAGCGGATTCCTCTGAAGAGAGCATTGAAGATGCTTCTCCTGGAGCGAGCGTTGAAGCGTCTTCCTCTGAAGAGAGTATTGAAGATGCTTCTTCTGGAGCGAGCGTCGAAGCGGCTTCTTCTGAAGAGAGCATTGAAAAAGCTTCTCCTGGAGCGAGCGTTAAAGCGGCTTCCTCTGAAGAGCGTTGAAGTATCTTCGCCTGAAGAGAGAAGACAACATTGAAGGTTCTTCTTCTAGAGAGAGCGTTGAAGCGTCTTCTTCTGAAGAGAGTATTAAAGATGCTTCTTCTGGAGCGAGCGTTGAAGCGGCTTCTTCTGAAGAGCATTGAAGCACCTTCTTCTGAAGAGAGCGTTGAAGATGCTTATTCTGGAGCAAGCGTTAAAGCGGCTTTCTCTGACGAGCGTTGAAGCAGCTTCCTCTGAAGAGAGAAGAGATCATTGAAGATGCTTCTTCGAGAGAGAGCGTCGAAGAACCTTCTTCTGGAGAAAGCATCGAAAATGCTTTTTCTGGAGAGAGCGTTGAAGCGGCTTCTTCTGAAGAGGGTTGAAGCAGCTTCCTATGAAAAGCGAAGACGGGATTGAAGATGCTTCTTGTGAAGCGTTGAAGCGGCTTCTTGTGAAGAACGTTGAAGCGGATTTCTCTGAAGAGAGCACTGAATATGGTTCTCCTGGAGCAAGCGTTGAAGCGGATTTATCTGAAAATAGCATTGAAGATGCTTCTCCTGGAGCGAGCGTTGAAGCGACTTCCTCTGACGAGCGTTGAAGCAGCTTCCCCTGAAGAGAGAACAGAGCATTGAAGGTGCTTCTTCTAGAGAGAGCGTTGAAGCGACTTCTTCTGAAGAGAGCATTAAAGATGCTTCTCCTAGAGCGAGCGTTGAAGCGGATTCAGTTGAAGAGATCATTAAAGATGCTTCTTCTGGAGCGAGCGTTGAAGTGGCTTTCTCTGAATAAAGCATTGAAGATGCTTCTTCTGGAGCGAGCATTGAAACGGCTTCTTATGAAGAGAAAAGAGAGCATTGAAGGTATTTCTCCTGGAGTGAGCGTTGAAGCGGCTTCCTTTGAAGAGAGCATTGAAGATGTTTTTTCTGGATCGAGCGTTGAAGCGGCTTCTTCTGAAGAGCGTTGAAACGGCTTCTTTTGAAGAGAGTGTTGAAGCAGCTTTCCCTGAAGAGAGAAGAGAGCATTGAAGGTACTTCTTCTGGATAGAGCGTTGAAGAGGATTCTTCTGAAGCGAGCATTGAAGATGCTTCTCCTGGAGCGAGCGTTGAAGCGGCTTCCTTTCAAAAGAGCATTGAAAATGTTTCTTCTGAAGCGAGCGTTGAAGCGGCTTCCTCTGAAGTGAGCATTGAAAATGTTTCTTCTGGAGCGACCGTTGAAGCGGCTTCCTCTGACGAGCGTTGAAGCAGCTTCCCCTAAAGTGAGAAGAGAGCATTGAGGATACTTCTTCTGCAGAGAGCGTTGAACCAACTTCTTCTGGAGAGATCATTGAAGATACTTCTTCTGGAGTGAGCGTTGAAGCATCTTCTTCTGAAGAGAGCATTAAATATGCTTCTCTTAGAGCGAGCGTTGAAGCAGCTTCCTCTGAAGAGAGAAGAGAGCATTGAAGATGCTTCTTCTGAAGAGAGCGTTGAAGATGCTTTTTCTGGATAGTGCGTTGAAGCGGCTTCTTCTGAATAGAACATTGAAGATGCTTCTCCTAGAGCGAGCGTTGAAGCGGATTCCTCTGAATAGAGCATTGAAGATGCTACTTCTGGAGCGTTGAAGCGGCTTCTTGTGAAGAGCGTTGAAGATTTTTCTCCTGAAGCGAGCGTTGAAGCGGATTCTTATTAAGAGAGCATTGAAGTTGTTTTTTCTGGAGCGAGCGTTGAAGCGGATTCTTATAAAGAAAGCATAAAAGATACTTCTCTTGGAGCGAGCGTTGAAGCGGCTTCCTCTGACGAGCGTTATAGCAGCTTCCCCTTAAGAGAGAAGAGAGCATTGAAGGTGCTTTTTCTGAGAAAAAAAGAGCTTTGAAACGGCTTCTTCTGAAGAGAGCATTGAAGATGCTTATCATGGAAAGAGAGCATTGAAGAAGCTTCTTCAGAATAGAGCATTGAAGATGCTTCTCCTGGAGCGAGCGTTGAAGCGGCTTCATCTGAAGAGAGTATTGAAGATGCTTCTTCTGGAGCGAGGGTTGAAGCAGCTTCTTCTGAATAGAGCATTGAAGATGTTTCTCCTGAAGCGAGCGTTGAAGAGGCTTCCTCTGAAGAGAGCATTGAAGATGCTTCTTCTGGAGCGTTGAAGCGGCTTCTTGTGAATAACGTTGAAGATTCTTCTCCTGAAGCGAGCGTTGAAGCGGCTTCCTCTTAAGAGAGCATTGAAAATGTTTTTTCTGGAGCGAGCGTTGAAGCGGCTTCTTCTGAAGAAAGCATAAAAGATACTTCTCTTGGAGCGAGCGTTGAAGCGGCTTCCTCTGACGAGCGTTGAAGCAGCTTCCCCTTAAGAGAGAAGAGAGCATTGAAGGTTCTTTTTCTGAGAAAAAAAGAGCTTTGAAGCGGCTTCTTCTGAAGAGAGCATTGAAGGTTCTTTGTCTGAGAAAAAAAAGAGCTTTGAAGCGGCTTCTTCTGAAGAGAGCATTGAAGATGCTTATCATGGAAAGAGAGCATTGAAGAAGCTTCTTCAGAATAGAGCATTGAAGATGCTTCTCCTGAAGCGAGCGTTGAAGCGGCTTCCTCTGAAGAGAGTATTGAAGATGCTTCTCCTGGAGCGAGTGTTGAAGCGGCTTCCTCTGAAAAGAGCATTGAAGATGCTTCTTCTGGAGAGAGCGTTTTAAGCGGCTTCTTCTGAAGAGCGTTGAAAAGGTTTCCTCTGAAGAGAGCATTGAAGATGCTTCTTCTAGAGAGAGCATTGAAGCGGCTTCCTCTGACGACCGTTGAAGCAGCTTCCTTTGAAGAGAGAAGAGAGCATTGAAGATACTTCTTCTGGAGCGTTGAAGCGGTTTCTTGTGAAGAGCATTGGAGCGGATTCCTCTGAAGAGAGCATTGAAGATGTTTCTCCTGGAGCGAGCGTTGAAGCGTCTTCCTCTGAAGAGAGCATTGAAGATGCTTCTCCTAGAGCGAGCGTTAAAGCTTCTCCTAGAGCGAGCGTTGAAGCGGCTTCTTCTGAAGAGAGCATTGAAAAAGCTTCTTCTAGAGCGAGCGTTAAAGAGGCTTCCTCTGACGAGCATTGAAGCAGCTTCGCCTGAAGAGAGAAGACAGCATTGAAGGTTCTTCTTCTAGAGAGAGCGTTGAAGCGGCTTCTTCTGAAGAGAGTATTAAAGATGCTTCTTCTGGAGCGAGCGTTGAAGCGGCTTCTTCTGAAGAGCATTGAAGCGGCTTCTTCTGAAGAGAGCGTTGAAGATGCTTTTTCTGGAGCAAGCGTTGAAGCGGCTTTCTCAGACGAGCGTTGAAGCAGCTTCCTCTGAAGAGAGAAGAGATCATTGAAGATGCTTCTTCGGGAGAGAGAGTTGAAGAACCTTCTTCTGGAGAAAGCATCGAAAATCCTTTTTCTGGAGAGAGCGTTGAAGCGGCTTCTTCTGAAGAGGGTTGAATCAGCTTCCTCTAAAAAGCGAAGACGGGATTGAAGATGCTTCTTGTGAAGCGGCTTCTTGTGAAGAACGTTGAAGCGGCTTTCTCTGAAGATATCACTGAACATGGTTCTCCTGGAGCAAGCGTTGAAGCGGATTTATCTGAAAAGAGCATTGAAGATGCTTCTCCTGGAGCGAGCGTTGAAGCGGCTTCCTCTGATGAGCGTTGAAGCAGCTTCCCCTGAAGAGAGAACAGAGCATTGAAGGTGCTTCTTCTGGAGAGAGCGTTGAAGCGACTTCTTCTGAAGAGAGCATTAAAGATGCTTCTCCTAGAGCGAGCGTTGAAGCGGATTCAGTTGAAGAGATCATTAAAGATGCTTCTTCTGGAGCGAGCGTTGAAGTGGCTTTCTCTGAATAAAGCATTGAAGATGCTTCTTCTGGAGCGAGCATTGAAACGGCTTCTTATGAAGAGAAAAGAGAGCATTGAAGGTATTTCTCCTGGAGTGAGCGTTGAAGAGGCTTCCTTTGAAGAAAGCATTGAAGATGTTTTTTCTGGATCGAGCGTTGAAGCGGCTTCTTCTGAAGAGCGTTGAAACGGCTTCTTTTGAAGAGAGTGTTGAAGCAGCTTTCCCTGAAGAGAGAAGAGAGCATTGAAGGTACTTCTTCTGGATAGAGCGTTGAAGCGGATTCTTCTGAAGCGAGCATTGAAGATGCTTCTCCTGGAGCGAGCGTTGAAGCGGCTTCCTTTCAAAAGAGCATTGAAAATGTTTCTTCTGAAGCGAGCGTTGAAGCGGCTTCCTCTGAAGTGAGCATTGAAAATGTTTCTTCTGGAGCGACCGTTGAAGCGGCTTCCTCTGACGAGCGTTGAAGCAGCTTCCCCTAAAGTGAGAAGAGAGCATTGAGGATACTTCTTCTGCAGAGAGCGTTGAACCACCTTTTTCTGGAGAGATCATTGAAGATACTTCTTCTGGAGTGAGCGTTGAAGCATCTTCTTCTGAAGAGAGCATTAAATATGCTTCTCTTAGAGCGAGCGTTGAAGCAGCTTCCTCTGAAGAGAGAAGAGAGCATTGAAGATGCTTCTTCTGAAGAGAGCGTTGAAGATGCTTTTTCTGGATAGTGCGTTGAAGCGGCTTCTTCTGAATAGAACATTGAAGATGCTTCTCCTAGAGCGAGCGTTGAAGCGGATTCCTCTGAATAGAGCATTGAAGATGCTACTTCTGGAGCGTTGAAGCGGCTTCTTGTGAAGAGCGTTGAAGATTTTTCTCCTGAAACGAGCGTTGAAGCGGATTCTTATTAAGAGAGCATTGAAGATGTTTTTTCTGGAGCGAGCGTTGAAGCGGATTCTTCTGAAGAAAGCATAAAAAATACTTCTCTTGGAGCGAGCGTTGAAGCGGCTTCCTCTGACGAGCGTTGAAGCAGCTTCCCCTTAAGAGAGAAGAGAGCATTGAAGGTGCTTTTTCTGAGAAAAAAAGAGCTTTGAAACGGCTTCTTCTGAAGAGAGCATTGAAGATGCTTATCATGGAAAGAGAGCATTGAAGAAGCTTCTTCAGAATAGAGCATTGAAGATGCTTCTCCTTGAGCGAGCGTTGAAGCGGCTTCCTCTGAAGAGAGTATTGAAGATGCTTCTTCTGGAGCGAGGGTTGAAGCGGCTTCTTCTGAATAGAACATTGAAGATGTTTCTCCTGAAGCGAGCGTTGAAGAGGCTTCCTCTGAAGAGAGCATTGAAGATGCTTCTTCTGGAACGTTAAAGCGGCTTCTTGTGAATAACGTTGAAGATTCTTCTCCTGAAGCGAGCGTTGAAGCGGCTTCCTCTTAAGAGAGCATTGAAAATGTTTTTTCTGGAGCGAGCGTTGAAGCGGCTTCTTCTGAAGAAAGCATAAAAGATACTTCTCTTGGAGCGAGCGTTGAAGCGGCTTCCTCTGACGAGCGTTGAAGCAGCTTCCCCTTAAGAGAGAAGAGAGCATTGAAGGTTCTTTTTCTGAGAAAAAAAAGAGCTTTGAAGCGGCTTCTTCTGAAGAGAGCATTGAAGGTTCTTTTTCTGAGAAAAAAAAGAGCTTTGAAGCGGCTTCTTCTGAAGAGAGCATTGAAGATGCTTATCATGGAAAGAGAGCATTTAAGAAGCTTCTTCAGAATAGAGCATTGAAGATGCTTCTCCTGAAGCGAGCGTTGAAGCGGCTTCCTCTGAAGAGAGTATTGAAGATGCTTCTCCTGGAGCGAGTGTTGAAGCGGCTTCCTCTGAAAAGAGCATTGAAGATGCTTCTTCTGGAGAGAGCGTTTTTAGCGGCTTCTTATGAAGAGCGTTGAAAAGGGTTCCTCTGAAGAGAGCATTGAAGATGCTTCTTCTAGAGAGAGCATTGAAGCGGCTTCCTCTGACGAGCGTTGAAGCGGCTTCTTGTGAAGAACGTTGAAGCGGCTTTCTCTGAAGATATCACTGAACATGGTTCTCCTGGAGCAAGCGTTGAAGCGGATTTATCTGAAAAGAGCATTGAAGATGCTTCTCCTGGAGCGAGCGTTGAAGCGGCTTCCTCTGACGAGCGTTGAAGCAGCTTCCCCTGAAGAGAGAACAGAGCATTGAAGGTGCTTCTTCTGGAGAGAGCGTTGAAGCGACTTCTTCTGAAGAGAGCATTAAAGATGCTTCTCCTAGAGCGAGCGTTGAAGCGGATTCAGTTGAAGAGAACATTAAAGATGCTTCTTCTGGAGCGAGCATTGAAACGGCTTCTTATGAAGAGAAAAGAGAGCATTGAAGGTATTTCTCCTGGAGTGAGCGTTGAAGCGGCTTCCTTTGAAGAGAGCATTGAAGATGTTTTTTCTGGATCGAGCGTTGAAACGGCTTCTTCTGAAGAGCGTTGAAACGGCTTCTTTTGAAGAGAGTGTTGAAGCAGCTTTCCCTGAAGAGAGAAGAGAGCATTGAAGGTACTTCTTCTGGAGAGAGCGTTGAAGCGGATTCTTCTGAAGCGAGCATTGAAAATGCTTCTCCTGAAGCGAGCGTTGAAGCGGCTTCCTTTCAAAAGAGTATTGAAAATGCTTCTTCTGAAGCGAGCGTTGAAGCGGCTTCCTCTGAAGTGAGTATTGAAAATGATTCTTCTGGAGCGACCGTTGAAGCGGCTTCCTCTGACGAGCGTTGAAGCAGCTTCCCCTAAAGTGAGAAGAGAGTATTGAGGATACTTCTTCTGCAGAGAGCGTTGAACCACCTTCTTCTGGAGAGAGAATTGAAGATACTTTTTCTGGAGTGAGCGTTGAAGCATCTTCTTCTGAAGAGAGCATTAAATATGCTTCTCTTAGAGCGAACGTTGAAGCTGCTTCCTCTGAAGAGAGAAGAGAGCATTGAAGATGCGTATTCTAAAGAGAGCGTTGAAGATGCTTTTTATGGATAGTGCGTTGAAGCGGCTTCTTCTGAATAGAACATTGAAGATGCTTCTCCTGGAGCGAGCGTTGAAGCGGCTTCCTCTGAAAAGAGCATTGAAGATGCTACTTCTGGAGCGTTGAAGCGGCTTCTTGTGAAGAGCGTTGAAGATTTTTCTCCTGAAGCGAGCGTTGTAGCGGATTCTTATTAAGAGAGCATTGAAGATGCTTCTTCTATAGCGAGCGTTGAAGCGGCTTCTTCTCAAGAGACCATTGAAGATGCTTCTCCTGGAGCGAGCGTTAAAACGGCTTCTTCTGACGAGCGTTGAAGCAGCATCCCCTGAAGAGAGAAGAGAGCATTTAATGTGCTTCTTCTGAAAAAAGAGAGCGTTGAAGCAGCTTTTTTTAAAGAGAGCATTGAAGATGCTTATTATGGAGAGAGAGCATTGAAGCGGCTTCTTATGAATAGAGCATTGAAGATGCTTCTCCTGGACCGAGCGTTTAAGCGGCTTCTTCTGAATAGAGCATTAAAGATGCTTCTCCTGGAACGAGCGTTGAAGCGGCTTCCTCTGAAGAGAACATTGAAGATGTTTTTTCTGGAGCGAGCGTTAAGCAGCTTCTTCTGAAGATCGTTGAAACGGCTTCCTCTGAATAGAGCATTGAGGATGCTTTTTCTGGAGCGAGCGTTGAAGCGGCTTCCTCTGACGAGCGTTGAAGCAGCTTCCTCTGAAGAGAGAAGAGAGCATTAAAAATACTTCTTCTGGAGATTTGAAGCGGTTTCTTGTGAAGAGCATTGGAGAGGCTTCCTCTGAATAGAGCATTGAAGATGCTTCTCCTGGAGCGAGCGTTGAAGCGGCTTCCCCTGAAGAGAGCATTGAAGATACTTCTTCTATAGCGAGCGTTGAAGCGGTATTTTCTACAAAGAGCATTGAAAAAGCTTCTCCTGGAGAGAGCGTTGAAGCGGCTTCCTCTGACGAGCGTTGAAGCAGCTTCCCCTGAAGAGAGAAGAGGGCGTTGAAGGTTTTTCTTCTAGAGAGAGCGTTGACGCGGCTTTTTCTGATGAGAGCATTGAAGATGCTTCTTATAAAGCGAGCATTGAAGCGGTTTTTTCTGAAGAGCCTTGAAGCAGCTTCCTCTGAAGATATGATTGAAGATGCTTCTTTTGGAGCGAGCGTTGAAGCGGATTCCTCTGACGAGCGTTGAAGCAGCTTCCTTTGAAGAGAGAAGAGAGAATTGAAGATGTTTCTTCGGGAGAAAGCGTTGAAGCACCTTCTTCTGGAAAGATCATTGAAGATGCTTCTTCTGGAGAGAGCGTTGAAGCGGCTTCTTCTAGAAAGCGTTGAAGAGGCTCCTTATAGAGCGAGTGTTAAAGCAGCTTCCCCTGAAGAGAGAAGAGAGCATTAAAGGTACTTCTTCTGGAGAGAGCGTTGAAGAGGATTCTTCTGAAGCGAGCATTGAAGATGCTTCTTCTGGAGCGAGCGTTGAAGCGGCTTCTTCTGAAGAGCGTTGAAGCGGCTTCCTCTGAAGTGAGTATTGAAGATGCTTCTTCTGAAGAGAGCGTTGAAGAAACTTCCTCTGAAGAGAGCGTTGAAGATGCTTCTTCTGGGACGTTGAAGCGGCTTCTTGTAAAGAGCGTTGAAGCGTCTTTCTATGTAGAGGTCATTGAAGATTCTTTTCCTGGAGCGAGCGTTGAAGCGGCTTCCTCTGAAGAGAGCATTGAAGATGCTTCTTATGGAGCGAGGGTTGAAGCGGCTTCTTCTAAATAGAGCATTGAAGATGTTTATCCTGGAGCGAGCGTTGAAGAGGCTTCCTCTGAAGAGAGCATTGAAGATCCTACTTCTGGAGCATTGAAGCGGCTTCTTGTGAATAGCGTTAAAACGGCTTCCTCTGAAGAGAGCCATGAAGATACTTCTCCTGGAGCGAGCGTTGAAGCGGCTTCCTCTGAAGAGAGAATTGAAGATGCTTCTTCTGGAGCGAGCGTTGAAGCGGCTTCTTCTGAAAAGCGTTGAAACGGCTTCCTCTGAAGAGAGCATTGAGGATGTTTTTTCTGGAGCGAGCGTTGAAGAGGCTTCCTCTGACAAGCGTTGAAGCAGCTTCCTCTGAAGAGAGAAGAGAGCATTGAAGATACTTCTTCTGGAGCGTTGAAGCGGTTTATTGTGAAGAGCATAAGAGCGGCTTCCTCCGAATAAAGTATTGAAGATACTTCTCCTGGAGCGTTGAAGCGGTTTATTGTGAAGAGCATAAGAGCGGCTTCCTCCGAATAAAGTATTGAAGATACTTCTCCTGGAGCGTTGAAGCGGTTTCCCCTGAAGAGAGCATTGAAGCGGTTTCTTCTAAAAAGAGTATTGAAAAAGCTTCTCCTAAAGCGAGCGTTGAAGAGGCTTCATATGACGAGCGTTGAAGCAGCTTCCCCTGAAGAGAGAAGAGGGCATTGAAGGTTTTTCTTCTGGAGAGAGCGTTGAAGCGGCTTCTTCTGAAAAGAGCATTGAAGATGCTTTTTCTAAAGCGAGCGTTGAAGCGGTTTTTTCTGAAGAACGTTGAAGCAGCTTCTTCTGAAGAGAGGATTGAAGATGCTTCTTCTGACGAGCGTTAAAGCAGCATCCTCTGAAGAGAGAAGAGAGGATTGAAGATGTTTTTCTTCAGGAGAGAGCGTTGAAGCACATTCTTTTGAAGAGATCATTGAAGATGCTTCTTCTGGAGAGAGCGTTGAAGCGGTTTCTTCTGAAAATAGCATTGAAGATGCTTCTCCTGGAGTGAGCGTTGAAGCGGCTTCCTCTGACGAGAGTTAAAACAGTTTCCTCTGAAGAGAGAAGAGAGCATTAAAAATACTTCTTCTGGAGCGTTGAAGCGGTTTCTTGTGAAGAGCATTGGAGCGGCTTCCTCTGAATAGAGCATTGAAGATGCTTCTCCTGGAGCGAGCGTTGAAGCGGCTTCCCCTGAAGAGAGCATTGAGGATACTTCTTCTATAGCGAGCGTTGAAGCGGTTTTTTCTACAAAGAGCATTGAAAAAGCTTCTCCTGGAGCGAGCGTTGAAGCAGCTTCCTCTAAAAAGCGAAGACGGGATTGAAGATGCTTCTTGTGAAGCGTTTAAGCGGCTTCTTGTGAAGAACGTTGAAGCGGCTTTCTCTGAAGATATCACTGAACATGGTTCTCCTGGAGCAAGCGTTGAAGCGGATTTATCTGAAAAGAGCATTGAAGATGCTTCTCCTGGAGCGAGCGTTGAAGCGGCTTCCTCTGACGAGCGTTGAAGCAGCTTCCCTCTGAAGAGAGAAGAGGGCGTTGAAGGTTTTTCTTCTAGAGAGAGCGTTGACGCGGCTTTTTCTGATGAGAGCATTGAAGATGCTTCTTATAAAGCGAGCGTTGAAGCGGTTTTTTCTGAAGAGCGTTGAAGCAGCTTCCTCTGAAGATATGATTGAAGATGCTTCTTTTGGAGCGAGCGTTGAAGCGGATTCCTCTGACGAGCGTTGAAGCAGCTTCCTTTGAAGAGAGAAGAGAGAATTGAAGATGTTTCTTCGGGAGAAAGCGTTGAAGCACCTTCTTCTGGAAAGATCATTGAAGATGCTTCTTCTGGAGAGAGCGTTGAAGCGGCTTCTTCTAGAAAGCGTTGAAGAGGCTCCTTATGGAGCGAGCGTTAAAGCAGCTTCCCCTGAAGAGAGAAGAGAGCATTAAAGGTACTTCTTCTGGAGAGAGCGTTGAAGCGGATTCTTCTGAAGCGAGCATTGAAGATGTTTCTTCTGGAGCGAGCGTTGAAGCGGCTTCTTCTGAAGAGCGTTGAAGCGGCTTCCTCTGAAGTGAGTATTGAAGATGCTTCTTCTGAAGAGAGCGTTGAAGCAACTTCCTCTGAAGAGAGCGTTGAAGATGCTTCTTCTGGGACGTTGAAGCGGCTTCTTGTAAAGAGCATTGAAGCGTCTTTCTATGTAGAGGTCATTGAAGATTCTTTTCCTGGAGCGAGCGTTGAAGCGGCTTCCTCTGAAGAGAGCATTGAAGATGCTTCTTATGGAGCGAGGGTTGAAGCGGCTTCTTCTGAATAGAGCATTGAAGATGTTTCTCCTGGAGCGAGCGTTGAAGAGGCTTCCTCTGAAGAGAGCATTGAAGATCCTACTTCTGGAGCATTGAAGCGGCTTCTTGTGAATAGCGTTGAAACGGCTTCCTCTGAAGAGAGCCATGAAGATACTTCTCCTGGAGCGAGCGTTGAAGCGGCTTCCTCTGAAGAGAGAATTGAAGATGCTTCTTCTGGAGCGAGCGTTGAAGCGGCTTCTTCTGAAAAGCGTTGAAACGGCTTCCTCTGAAGAGAGCATTGAGGATGTTTTTTCTGGAGCGAGCGTTGAAGAGGCTTCCTCTGACGAGCGTTGAAGCAGCTTCCTCTGAAGAGAGAAGAGAGCATTGAAGATACTTCTTCTGGAGCGTTGAAGCGGTTATTGTGAAGAGCATAAGAGCGGCTTCCTCCGAATAAAGTATTGAAGATACTTCTCCTGGAGCGTTGAAGCGGTTTCCCCTGAAGAGAGCATTGAAGCGGTTTCTTCTAAAAAGAGTATTGAAAAAGCTTCTCCTAAAGAGAGCGTTGAAGAGGCTTCATATGACGAGCGTTGAAGCAGCTTCCCCTGAAGAGAGAAGAGGGCATTGAAGGTTTTTCTTCTGGGAGAGCGGTTGAAGCGGCTTCTTCTGAAAAGAGCATTGAAGATGCTTTTTCTAAAGCGAGCGTTGAAGCGGTTTTTTCTGAAGAACGTTGAAGCAGCTTCTTCTGAAGAGAGGATTGAAGATGCTTCTTCTGACGAGCGTTAAAGCAGCTTCCTCTGAAGAGAGAAGAGAGGATTGAAGATGTTTTTCTTCAGGAGAGGCGTTGAAGCACATTCTTTTGAAGAGATCATTGAAGATGCTTCTTCTGGAGAAGAGCGTTGAAGCGCTTTTTTGCTTAAGAGGGTTGAAGCGGCTTCTTCTGAATAGAGAGAGAGCATTGAAGATGTTTTTTCTGGAGCGTTTTGCGGCTTCTTGTGATAGCGTTGAAGCCTTCCTTAAAGAGAGCATTGAAGATGCTTCTCCTGGAGCGAGCGTTGAAGCGGCTTCTCTGAAGAGCATTGAAGATGCTTCTCCTGGAGCGAGCGTTGAAGCGGCTTCCTCTGACGAGCGTTGAAGCAGCTTCATCTGAAGAAAGAAGAGAGCATTGAAGGTGCTTCTTCTGGAAAAAGCGTTGAAGAGACTTCTTCTGAAGAGTGCATTGAAGATGCTTCTCCTGGAGCGAGCGTTGAAGAAACTTCTTTTAAAGAGAGCATTGAAGATGATTTTCTGGATCGAGCGTAAGTGGCTTCCTCATAAGAGAGCATTGGAGATGATTCTTATGAGTGAGCATTAAAGCGACTTCTTATGAAGAGAGAAGAGAGCATTGAAGGTATTTCTTCTGAAGCGAGCGTTGGAGTGACTTCCTTTGAATAGAGCATTGAAGATACTTCTTTTGGAGAAGCGTTGAAGCGGCTTCTTCTGAATAGCGTTGCATCGGCGCTTTTCTGGAGCGAACGTTGAAGCGGATTCTTTTGAAGCGAGCATTAAAGATGCTTCTCCTGGAGCTAGCGTTGAAGCGGATTCCTTTAAAGAGAGCATTGAAGATGCTTCTTCTGAAGCGAGCGTTTGAAACGGCTTCTTCCGAAGAGCGTTGAAGCGGCTTCCTCTGAAGTGAGTATTGAAGATGTTTTTTCTGAAGCGAGCGTTGAAGCATCTTCCACTAAGAGAGAAGAGACCATTGAGGATGCTTCTTCTGGAGAGAGCGTTGAAGCACCTTCTTCTGGAGAGAGCATTGAAGATGCTTCTTCTGGAGAGAGCGTTGAAGCGGCTTCTTCTGGAGAGGGTTGAAGCATCTTCAGAAAAAACCGCTTCAACGCTCGCTTTAGAAAAAGCATCTTCGATGCTCTTTTCAGAAGAAGCCGCTTCAACGCTATCTCCAGAAGAAAACCTTCAATGCCCTCTTATCTCTTCAGGAAAGCTGCTTGAACGCTCGTCAGAGAAAGCCGCTTCAACGCTCGCTTCAGGAGAAGCTTTTTAAATGTTTTTTTAGAAGAAACCGCTTCAACGCTCGCTCTAGAAGAAGTATCTTCAATGCTCTCTCCAGAGGAAGTCGCTTAAACGCTCGCTTCAGGAGAAGCATCTTCAATGCTCTATTCAGAGGAAGCCGCTCCAATGCTCTTCACCAAAAACCGCTTCAACGCTCCAGAAAAAAATATCTTCAATGCTCTCTTCTCTCTTCAGAGGAAGCTGCTTCAACGCTCTTCAGAGGAGCCGCTTCAACGCTCGCTCCAAAAGAAGCATCCTCAATGGTCTCTTCAGAGAAAGTCGTTTCAACGCTCTTCAGAAGAAGCCGCTTCAACGTTCGCTCAAGAAAAGCATCTTCAATGCTCTGAAGAGAGCGTTGAAGTGTCTTCCTCTGAAGAGAGCATTGAAGATGCTTCTCTGGAGCGAGCGTTGAAGCGGTTTCTTCTGAAAATAGCATTGAAGATGCTTCTCCTGGAGTGAGCGTTGAAGCGGCTTCCTCTGACGAAGTTAAAACAGTTTCCTCTGAAGAGAGAAGAGGAGCATTAAAAATACTTCTTCTGGAGCGTTGAAGCGGTTTCTTGTGAAGAGCATTGGAGCGGCTTCCTCTGAATAGAGCATTGAAGATGCTTCTCCTGGAGCGAGCGTTGAAGCGGCTTCCCCTGAAGAGAGCATTGAGGATACTTCTTCTATAGCGAGCGTTGAAGCGGTTTTTTCTACAAAGAGCATTGAAAAGCTTCTCCTGGAGCGAGCGTTGAAGCAGCTTCCTCTAAAAAGCGAAGACGGGATTGAAGATGCTTCTTGTGAAGCGTTGAAGCGGCTTCTTGTGAAGACGTTGAAGCGGCTTTCTCTGAAGATATCACTGAACATGGTTCTCCTGGAGCAAGCGTTGAAGCGGATTTATCTGAAAAGAGCATTGAAGATGCTTCTCCTGGAGCGAGCGTTGAAGCGGCTTCCTCTGACGAGCGTTGAAGCAGCTTCCCTCTGAAGAGAGAAGAGGGCGTTGAAGGTTTTTCTTCTAGAGAGAGCGTTGACGCGGCTTTTTCTGATGAGAGCATTGAAGATGCTTCTTATAAAGCGAGCGGTTGAAGCGGTTTTTTCTGAAGAGCGTTGAAGCAGCTTCCTCTGAAGATATGATTGAAGATGCTTTTTGGAGCGAGCGTTGAAGCGGATTCCTCTGACGAGCGTTGAAGCAGCTTCCTTTGAAGAAGAAGAGAGAATTGAAGATGTTTCTTCGGGAGAAAGCGTTGAAGCACCTTCTTCTGGAAAGATCATTGAAGATGCTTCTTCTGGAGAGAGCGTTGAAGCGGCTTCTTCTAGAAAGCGTTGAAGAGGCTCCTTATGGAGCGAGCGTTAAAGCAGCTTCCCCTGAAGAGAGAAGAGAGCATTAAAGGTACTTCTGCTGAGAGAGCGTTGAAGCGGATTCTTCTGAAGCGAGCATTGAAGATGTTTCTTCTGGAGCGAGCGTTGAAGCGGATTCTTCTGAAGAGCGTTGAAGCGGCTTCCTCTGAAGTGAGTATTGAAGATGCTTCTTCTGAAGAGAGCGTTGAAGCAACTTCCTCTGAAGAGAGCGTTGAAGATGCTTCTTCTGGGACGTTGAAGCGGCTTCTTGTAAAGAGCATTGAAGCGTCTTTCTATGTAGAGGTCATTGAAGATCTTTTCCTGGAGCGAGCGTTGAAGCGGCTTCCTCTGAAGAGAGCATTGAAGATGCTTCTTATGGAGAGGGGTTGAAGCGGCTTCTTCTGAATAGAGCATTGAAGATGTTTCTCCTGGAGCGAGCGTTGAAGAGGCTTCCTCTGAAGAGAGCATTGAAGATCCTACTTCTGGAGCATTGAAGCGGCTTCTTGTGAATAGCGTTGAAACGGCTTCCTCTGAAGAGAGCCATGAAGATACTTCTCCTGGAGCGAGCGTTGAAGCGGCTTCCTCTGAAGAGAGAATTGAAGATGCTTCTTCTGGAGCGAGCGTTGAAGCGGCTTCTCTGAAAAGCGTTTGAAACGGCTTCCTCTGAAGAGAGCATTGAGGATGTTTTTTCTGGAGCGAGCGTTGAAGAGGCTTCCTCTGACGAGCGTTGAAGCAGCTTCCTCTGAAGAGAGAAGAGAGCATTGAAGATACTTCTTCTGGAGCGTTGAAGCGGTTTATTGTGAAGAGCATAAGAGCGGCTTCCTCCGAATAAAGTATTGAAGATACTTCTCCTGGAGCGTTGAAGCGGTTTCCCCTGAAGAGAGCATTGAAGCGGTTTCTTCTAAAAAGAGTATTGAAAAAGCTTCTCCTAAAGAGAGCGTTGAAGAGGCTTCATATGACGAGCGTTGAAGCAGCTTCCCCTAGAGAGAGAAGAGGGCATTGAAGGTTTTTCTTCTGGAGAGAGCGTTGAAGCGGCTTCTCTGAAAAGAGCATTGAAGATGCTTTTTCTAAAGCGAGCGTTGAAGCGGTTTTTTCTGAAGAACGTTGAAGCAGCTTCTTCTGAAGAGAGGATTGAAGATGCTTCTTCTGACGAGCGTTAAAGCAGCTTCCTCTGAAGAGAGAAGAGAGGATTGAAGATGTTTTCTTCAGGAGAGAGCGTTGAAGCACATTCTTTTGAAGAGATCATTGAAGATGCTTCTTCTGGAGAGAGCGTTGAAGCGGCTTTTTCTGAAGAGGGTTGAAGCGGCTTCCTCTGAAGAGAGAAGAGAGCATTGAAGATGTTTTTTCTGGAGCGTTGAAGCGGCTTCTTGTGAAGAGCGTTGAAGCGGCTTCCTTTAAAGAGAGCATTGAAGATGCTTCTCCTGGAGCGAGCGTTGAAGCGGCTTCTTCTGAAGAGAGCATTGAAGATGCTTCTCCTGGAGCGAGCGTTGAAGCGGCTTCCTCTGACGAGCGTTGAAGCAGCTTCATCTGAAGAAAGAAGAGAGCATTGAAGGTGCTTCTTCTGGAAAAAGCGTTGAAGAGACTTCTTCTGAAGAGTGCATTGAAGATGCTTCTCCTGGAGCGAGCGTTGAAGAAACTTCTTTTAAAGAGAGCATTGAAGATGATTTTCGAGCGAGCGTTGAAGTGGCTTCCTCATAAGAGAGCATTGGAGATGATTCTTATGGAGTGAGCATTAAAGCGACTTCTTATGAAGAAGAGAGAAGAGAGCATTGAAGGTATTTCTTCTGAAGCGAGCGTTGGAGTGACTTCCTTTGAATAGAGCATTGAAGATACTTCTTTTGGAGAGAGCGTTGAAGCGGCTTCTTCTGAATAGCGTTGCATCGGCCTTTTCTGGAGCGAACGTTGAAGCGGATTCTTTTGAAGCGAGCATTAAAGATGCTTCTCCTGGAGCTAGCGTTGAAGCGGATTCCTTTAAAGAGAGCATTGAAGATGCTTCTTCTTGAAGCGAGCGTTGAAACGGCTTCTTCCGAAGAGCGTTGAAGCGGCTTCCTCTGAAGTGAGTATTGAAGATGTTTTTTCTGAAGCGAGCGTTGAAGCATCTTCCACTAAAGAGAGAAGAGCCATTGAGGATGCTTCTTCTGGAGAGAGCGTTGAAGCACCTTCTTCTGGAGAGAGCATTGAAGATGCTTCTTCTGGAGAGAGCGTTGAAGCGGCTTCTTCTGGAGAGGGTTGAAGCATCTTCAGAAAAAACCGCTTCAACGCTCGCTTTAGAAAAAGCATCTTCGATGCTCTTTTCAGAAGAAGCCGCTTCAACGCTATCTCCAGAAGAAAAACCTTCAATGCCCTCTTATCTCTTCAGGAAAAGCTGCTTGAACGCTCGTCAGAGAAAGCCGCTTCAACGCTCGCTTCAGGAGAAGCTTTTTAAATGTTTTTTTTAGAAGAAACCGCTTCAACGCTCGCTCTAGAAGAAGTATCTTCAATGCTCTCTCCGAGGAAGTCGCTTAAACGCTCGCTTCAGAGAAGCATCTTCAATGCTCTATTCAGAGGAAGCCGCTCCATGCTCTTCACCAAAAACCGCTTCAACGCTCCAGAAAAAAATATCTTCAATGCTCTCTTCTCTCTTCAGAGGAAGCTGCTTCAACGCTCTTCAGAGGAAGCCGCTTCAACGCTCGCTCCAAAAGAAGCATCCTCATGGTCTTCAGAGAAAGTCGTTTCAACGCTCTTCAGAAGAAGCCGCTTCAACGTTCGCTCAAGAAGAAGCATCTTCAATGCTCTGAAGAGAGCGTTGAAGTGTCTTCCTCTGAAAGAGAGCATTGAAGATGCTTCTCCTGAGCGAGCGTTGAAGCGGTTCTTCTGAAAATAGCATTGAAGATGCTTCTCCTGGAGTGAGCGTTGAAGCGGCTTCCTCTGACGAGTTAAAACAGTTTCCTCTGAAGAGAGAAGAGAGCATTAAAAATACTTCTTCTGGAGCGTTGAAGCGGTTTCTTGTGAAGAGCATTGGAGCGGCTTCCTCTGAATAGAGCATTGAAGATGCTTCTCCTGGAGCGAGCGTTGAAGCGGCTTCCCCTGAAGACGAGAGATGATGAGGCATGATCTTCTATAGCGAGCGTTGAAGCGGTTTTTTCTACAAAGAGCATTGAAAAAGCTTCTCCTGGAGCGAGCGTTGAAGCAGCTTCCTCTAAAAAGCGAAGACGGGATTGAAGATGCTTCTTGTGAAGCGTTTGAAGCGGCTTCTTGTGAAGAACGTTGAAGCGGCTTTCTCTGAAGATATCACTGAACATGGTTCTCCTGGAGCAAGCGTTGAAGCGGATTTATCTGAAAAGAGCATTGAAGATGCTTCTCCTGGAGCGAGCGTTTGAAGCGGCTTCCTCTGACGAGCGTTGAAGCAGCTTCCCTCTGAAGAGAGAAGAGGGCGTTGAAGGTTTTTCTTCTAGAGAGAGCGTTGACGCGGCTTTTTCTGATGAGAGCATTGAAGATGCTTCTTATAAAGCGAGCGTTGAAGCGGTTTTTTCTGAAGAGCGTTGAAGCAGCTTCCTCTGAAGATATGATTGAAGATGCTTCTTTTGGAGCGAGCGTTGAAGTGAAGCGGATTCCTCTGACGAGCGTTGAAGCAGCTTCCTTTGAAGAGAGAAGAGAGAATTGAAGATGTTTCTTCGGGAGAAAGCGTTGAAGCCTTCTTCTGGAAAGATCATTGAAGATGCTTCTTCTGGAGAGAGCGTTGAAGCGGCTTCTTCTAGAAAGCGTTGAAGAGGCTCCTTATGGAGCGAGCGTTAAAGCAGCTTCCCCTGAAGAGAGAAGAGAGCATTAAAGGTACTTCTTCTGGAGAGAGCGTTGAAGCGGATTCTTCTGAAGCGAGCATTGAAGATGTTTCTTTGGAGCGAGCGTTGAAGCGGATTCTTCTGAAGAGCGTTGAAGCGGCTTCCTCTGAAGTGAGTATTGAAGATGCTTCTTCTGAAGAGAGCGTTGAAGCAACTTCCTCTGAAGAGAGCGTTGAAGATGCTTCTTCTGGGACGTTGAAGCGGCTTCTTGTAAAAAGCATTGAAGCGTCTTTCTATGTAGAGGTCATTGAAGATTCTTTTCCTGGAGCGAGCGTTGAAGCGGCTTCCTCTGAAGAGAGCATTGAAGATGCTTCTTATGGAGCGAGGGTTGAAGCGGCTTCTCTGAATAGAGCATTGAAGATGTTTCTCCTGGAGCGAGCGTTGAAGAGGCTTCCTCTGAAGAGAGCATTGAAGATCCTACTTCTGGAGCATTGAAGCGGCTTCTTGTGAATAGCGTTGAAACGGCTTCCTCTGAAGAGAGCCATGAAGATACTTCTCCTGGAGCGAGCGTTGAAGCGGCTTCCTCTGAAGAGAGAATTGAAGATGCTTCTTCTGGAGCGAGCGTTGAAGCGGCTTCTTCTGAAAAGCGTTGAAACGGCTTCCTCTGAAGAGAGCATTGAGGATGTTTTTTCTGGAGCGAGCGTTGAAGAGGCTTCCTCTGACGAGCGTTGAAGCAGCTTCCTCTGAAGAGAGAAGAGAGCATTGAAGATACTTCTTCTGGAGCGTTGAAGCGGTTTATTGTGAAGAGCATAAGAGCGGCTTCCTCCGAATAAAGTATTGAAGATACTTCTCCTGGAGCGTTGAAGCGGTTTCCCCTGAAGAGAGCATTGAAGCGGTTTCTTCTAAAAAGAGTATTGAAAAAGCTTCTCCTAAAGAGAGCGTTGAAGAGGCTTCATATGACGAGCGTTGAAGCAGCTTCCCCTGAAGAGAGAAGAGGGCATTGAAGGTTTTCTTCTGGAGAGAGCGTTGAAGCGGCTTCTTCTGAAAAGAGCATTGAAGATGCTTTTTCTAAAGCGAGCGTTGAAGCGGTTTTTTCTGAAGAACGTTGAAGCAGCTTCTTCTGAAGAGAGGATTGAAGATGCTTCTTCTGACGAGCGTTAAAGCAGCTTCCTCTGAAGAGAGAAGAGAGGATTGAAGATGTTTTTCTTCAGGAGAGAGCGTTGAAGCACATTCTTTTGAAGAGATCATTGAAGATGCTTCTTCTGGAGAGAGCGTTGAAGCGGCTTTTTCTGAAGAGGGTTGAAGCGGCTTCCTCTGAAGAGAGAAGAGAGCATTGAAGATGTTTTTTCTGGAGCGTTGAAGCGGCTTCTTGTGAAGAGCGTTGAAGCGGCTTCCTTTAAAGAGAGCATTGAAGATGCTTCTTGGAGCGAGCGTTGAAGCGGCTTCTTCTGAAGAGAGCATTGAAGATGCTTCTCCTGGAGCGAGCGTTGAAGCGGCTTCCTCTGACGAGCGTTGAAGCAGCTTCATCTGAAGAAAGAAGAGAGCATTGAAGGTGCTTCTTCTGGAAAAAGCGTTGAAGCGACTTCTTCTGAAGAGTGCATTGAAGATGCTTCTCCTGGAGCGAGCGTTGAAGAAACTTCTTTTAAAGAGAGCATTGAAGATGATTTTTCTGGAGCGAGCGTTGAAGTGGCTTCCTCATAAGAGAGCATTGGAGATGATTCTTATGGAGTGAGCATTAAAGCGACTTCTTATGAAGAGAGAAGAGAGCATTGAAGGTATTTCTTCTGAAGCGAGCGTTGGAGTGACTTCCTTTGAATAGAGCATTGAAGATACTTCTTTTGGAGAGAGCGTTGAAGCGGCTTCTTCTGAATAGCGTTGCATCGGCCTTTTTGGAGCGAACGTTGAAGCGGATTCTTTTGAAGCGAGCATTAAAGATGCTTCTCCTGGAGCTAGCGTTGAAGCGGATTCCTTTAAAGAGAGCATTGAAGATGCTTCTTCTGAAGCGAGCGTTGAAACGGCTTCTTCCGAAGAGCGTTGAAGCGGCTTCCTCTGAAGTGAGTATTGAAGATGTTTTTTTCTGAAGCGAGCGTTGAAGCATCTTCCACTAAAGAGAGAAGAGACCATTGAGGATGCTTCTTCTGGAGAGAGCGTTGAAGCACCTTCTTCTGGAGAGAGCATTGAAGATGCTTCTTCTGGAGAGAGCGTTGAAGCGGCTTCTTCTGGAGAGGGTTGAAGCATCTTCAGAAAAAACCGCTTCAACGCTCGCTTTAGAAAAAGCATCTTCGATGCTCTTTTCAGAAGAAGCCGCTTCAACGCTATCTCCAGAAGAAAAACCTTCAATGCCCTCTTATCTTCAGGAAAAGCTGCTTGAACGCTCGTCAGAGAAAGCCGCTTCAACGCTCGCTTCAGGAGAAGCTTTTTAAATGTTTTTTTTAGAAGAAACCGCTTCAACGCTCGCTCTAGAAGAAGTATCTTCAATGCTCTCTCCAGAGGAAGTCGCTTAAACGCTCGCTTCAGGAGAAGCATCTTCAATGCTCTATTCAGAGGAAGCCGCTCCAATGCTCTTCACCAAAAACCGCTTCAACGCTCCAGAAAAAAATATCTTCAATGCTCTCTTCTCCCTTCAGAGGAAGCTGCTTCAACGCTCTTCAGAGGAAGCCGCTTCAACGCTCGCTCCAAAAGAAGCATCCTCAATGGTCTCTTCAGAGAAAGTCGTTTCAACGCTCTTCAGAAGAAGCCGCTTCAACGTTCGCTCAAGAAGAAGCATCTTCAATGCTCTGAAGAGAGCGTTGAAGTGTCTTCCTCTGAAGAGAGCATTGAAGATGCTTCTCCTGGAGCGAGCGTTGAAGCGGTTTCTTCTGAAAATAGCATTGAAGATGCTTCTCCTGGAGTGAGCGTTGAAGCGGCTTCCTCTGACGAGAGTTAAAACAGTTTCCTCTGAAGAGAGAAGAGAGCATTAAAAATACTTCTTCTGGAGCGTTGAAGCGGTTTCTTGTGAAGAGCATTGGAGCGGCTTCCTCTGAATAGAGCATTGAAGATGCTTCTCCTGGAGCGAGCGTTGAAGCGGCTTCCCCTGAAGAGAGCATTGAGGATACTTCTTCTATAGCGAGCGTTGAAGCGGTTTTTTCTACAAAGAGCATTGAAAAAGCTTCTCCTGGAGCGAGCGTTGAAGCAGCTTCCTCTAAAAAGCGAAGACGGGATTGAAGATGCTTCTTGTGAAGCGTTGAAGCGGCTTCTTGTGAAGAACGTTGAAGCGGCTTTCTCTGAAGATATCACTGAACATGGTTCTCCTGGAGCAAGCGTTGAAGCGGATTTATCTGAAAAGAGCATTGAAGATGCTTCTCCTGGAGCGAGCGTTGAAGCGGCTTCCTCTGACGAGCGTTGAAGCAGCTTCCCTCTGAAGAGAGAAGAGGGCGTTGAAGGTTTTTCTTCTAGAGAGAGCGTTGACGCGGCTTTTTCTGATGAGAGCATTGAAGATGCTTCTTATAAAGCGAGCGTTGAAGCGGTTTTTTCTGAAGAGCGTTGAAGCAGCTTCCTCTGAAGATATGATTGAAGATGCTTCTTTTGGAGCGAGCGTTGAAGCGGATTCCTCTGACGAGCGTTGAAGCAGCTTCCTTTGAAGAGAGAAGAGAGAATTGAAGATGTTTCTTCGGGAGAAAGCGTTGAAGCACCTTCTTCTGGAAAGATCATTGAAGATGCTTCTTCTGGAGAGAGCGTTGAAGCGGCTTCTTCTAGAAAGCGTTGAAGAGGCTCCTTATGGAGCGAGCGTTAAAGCAGCTTCCCCTGAAGAGAGAAGAGAGCATTAAAGGTACTTCTTCTGGAGAGAGCGTTGAAGCGGATTCTTCTGAAGCGAGCATTGAAGATGTTTCTTCTGGAGCGAGCGTTGAAGCGGATTCTTCTGAAGAGCGTTGAAGCGGCTTCCTCTGAAGTGAGTATTGAAGATGCTTCTTCTGAAGAGAGCGTTGAAGCAACTTCCTCTGAAGAGAGCGTTGAAGATGCTTCTTCTGGGACGTTGAAGCGGCTTCTTGTAAAGAGCATTGAAGCGTCTTTCTATGTAGAGGTCATTGAAGATTCTTTTCCTGGAGCGAGCGTTGAAGCGGCTTCCTCTGAAGAGAGCATTGAAGATGCTTCTTATGGAGCGAGGGTTGAAGCGGCTTCTTCTGAATAGAGCATTGAAGATGTTTCTCCTGGAGCGAGCGTTGAAGAGGCTTCCTCTGAAGAGAGCATTGAAGATCCTACTTCTGGAGCATTGAAGCGGCTTCTTGTGAATAGCGTTGAAACGGCTTCCTCTGAAGAGAGCCATGAAGATACTTCTCCTGGAGCGAGCGTTGAAGCGGCTTCCTCTGAAGAGAGAATTGAAGATGCTTCTTCTGGAGCGAGCGTTGAAGCGGCTTCTTCTGAAAAGCGTTGAAACGGCTTCCTCTGAAGAGAGCATTGAGGATGTTTTTTCTGGAGCGAGCGTTGAAGAGGCTTCCTCTGACGAGCGTTGAAGCAGCTTCCTCTGAAGAGAGAAGAGAGCATTGAAGATACTTCTTCTGGAGCGTTGAAGCGGTTTATTGTGAAGAGCATAAGAGCGGCTTCCTCCGAATAAAGTATTGAAGATACTTCTCCTGGAGCGTTGAAGCGGTTTCCCCTGAAGAGAGCATTGAAGCGGTTTCTTCTAAAAAGAGTATTGAAAAAGCTTCTCCTAAAGAGAGCGTTGAAGAGGCTTCATATGACGAGCGTTGAAGCAGCTTCCCCTGAAGAGAGAAGAGGGCATTGAAGGTTTTTCTTCTGGAGAGAGCGTTGAAGCGGCTTCTTCTGAAAAGAGCATTGAAGATGCTTTTTCTAAAGCGAGCGTTGAAGCGGTTTTTTCTGAAGAACGTTGAAGCAGCTTCTTCTGAAGAGAGGATTGAAGATGCTTCTTCTGACGAGCGTTAAAGCAGCTTCCTCTGAAGAGAGAAGAGAGGATTGAAGATGTTTTTCTTCAGGAGAGAGCGTTGAAGCACATTCTTTTGAAGAGATCATTGAAGATGCTTCTTCTGGAGAGAGCGTTGAAGCGGCTTTTTCTGAAGAGGGTTGAAGCGGCTTCCTCTGAAGAGAGAAGAGAGCATTGAAGATGTTTTTTCTGGAGCGTTGAAGCGGCTTCTTGTGAAGAGCGTTGAAGCGGCTTCCTTTAAAGAGAGCATTGAAGATGCTTCTCCTGGAGCGAGCGTTGAAGCGGCTTCTTCTGAAGAGAGCATTGAAGATGCTTCTCCTGGAGCGAGCGTTGAAGCGGCTTCCTCTGACGAGCGTTGAAGCAGCTTCATCTGAAGAAAGAAGAGAGCATTGAAGGTGCTTCTTCTGGAAAAAGCGTTGAAGCGACTTCTTCTGAAGAGTGCATTGAAGATGCTTCTCCTGGAGCGAGCGTTGAAGAAACTTCTTTTAAAGAGAGCATTGAAGATGATTTTTCTGGAGCGAGCGTTGAAGTGGCTTCCTCATAAGAGAGCATTGGAGATGATTCTTATGGAGTGAGCATTAAAGCGACTTCTTATGAAGAGAGAAGAGAGCATTGAAGGTATTTCTTCTGAAGCGAGCGTTGGAGTGACTTCCTTTGAATAGAGCATTGAAGATACTTCTTTTGGAGAGAGCGTTGAAGCGGCTTCTTCTGAATAGCGTTGCATCGGCCTTTTCTGGAGCGAACGTTGAAGCGGATTCTTTTGAAGCGATCATTAAAGATGCTTCTCCTGGAGCTAGCGTTGAAGCGGATTCCTTTAAAGAGAGCATTGAAGATGCTTCTTCTGAAGCGAGCGTTGAAACGGCTTCTTCCGAAGAGCGTTGAAGCGGCTTCCTCTGAAGTGAGTATTGAAGATGTTTTTTCTGAAGCGAGCGTTGAAGCATCTTCCACTAAAGAGAGAAGAGACCATTGAGGATGCTTCTTCTGGAGAGAGCGTTGAAGCACCTTCTTCTGGAGAGAGCATTGAAGATGCTTCTTCTGGAGAGAGCGTTGAAGCGGCTTCTTCTGGAGAGGGTTGAAGCATCTTCAGAAAAAACCGCTTCAACGCTCGCTTTAGAAAAAGCATCTTCGATGCTCTTTTCAGAAGAAGCCGCTTCAACGCTATCTCCAGAAGAAAAACCTTCAATGCCCTCTTATCTCTTCAGGAAAAGCTGCTTGAACGCTCGTCAGAGAAAGCCGCTTCAACGCTCGCTTCAGGAGAAGCTTTTTAAATGTTTTTTTTAGAAGAAACCGCTTCAACGCTCGCTCTAGAAGAAGTATCTTCAATGCTCTCTCCAGAGGAAGTCGCTTAAACGCTCGCTTCAGGAGAAGCATCTTCAATGCTCTATTCAGAGGAAGCCGCTCCAATGCTCTTCACCAAAAACCGCTTCAACGCTCCAGAAAAAAATATCTTCAATGCTCTCTTCTCCCTTCAGAGGAAGCTGCTTCAACGCTCTTCAGAGGAAGCCGCTTCAACGCTCGCTCCAAAAGAAGCATCCTCAATGGTCTCTTCAGAGAAAGTCGTTTCAACGCTCTTCAGAAGAAGCCGCTTCAACGTTCGCTCAAGAAGAAGCATCTTCAATGCTCTGAAGAGAGCGTTGAAGTGTCTTCCTCTGAAGAGAGCATTGAAGATGCTTCTCCTGGAGCGAGCGTTGAAGCGGTTTCTTCTGAAAATAGCATTGAAGATGCTTCTCCTGGAGTGAGCGTTGAAGCGGCTTCCTCTGACGAGAGTTAAAACAGTTTCCTCTGAAGAGAGAAGAGAGCATTAAAAATACTTCTTCTGGAGCGTTGAAGCGGTTTCTTGTGAAGAGCATTGGAGCGGCTTCCTCTGAATAGAGCATTGAAGATGCTTCTCCTGGAGCGAGCGTTGAAGCGGCTTCCCCTGAAGAGAGCATTGAGGATACTTCTTCTATAGCGAGCGTTGAAGCGGTTTTTTCTACAAAGAGCATTGAAAAAGCTTCTCCTGGAGCGAGCGTTGAAGCAGCTTCCTCTAAAAAGCGAAGACGGGATTGAAGATGCTTCTTGTGAAGCGTTGAAGCGGCTTCTTGTGAAGAACGTTGAAGCGGCTTTCTCTGAAGATATCACTGAACATGGTTCTCCTGGAGCAAGCGTTGAAGCGGATTTATCTGAAAAGAGCATTGAAGATGCTTCTCCTGGAGCGAGCGTTGAAGCGGCTTCCTCTGACGAGCGTTGAAGCAGCTTCCCTCTGAAGAGAGAAGAGGGCGTTGAAGGTTTTTCTTCTAGAGAGAGCGTTGACGCGGCTTTTTCTGATGAGAGCATTGAAGATGCTTCTTATAAAGCGAGCGTTGAAGCGGTTTTTTCTGAAGAGCGTTGAAGCAGCTTCCTCTGAAGATATGATTGAAGATGCTTCTTTTGGAGCGAGCGTTGAAGCGGATTCCTCTGACGAGCGTTGAAGCAGCTTCCTTTGAAGAGAGAAGAGAGAATTGAAGATGTTTCTTCGGGAGAAAGCGTTGAAGCACCTTCTTCTGGAAAGATCATTGAAGATGCTTCTTCTGGAGAGAGCGTTGAAGCGGCTTCTTCTAGAAAGCGTTGAAGAGGCTCCTTATGGAGCGAGCGTTAAAGCAGCTTCCCCTGAAGAGAGAAGAGAGCATTAAAGGTACTTCTTCTGGAGAGAGCGTTGAAGCGGATTCTTCTGAAGCGAGCATTGAAGATGTTTCTTCTGGAGCGAGCGTTGAAGCGGATTCTTCTGAAGAGCGTTGAAGCGGCTTCCTCTGAAGTGAGTATTGAAGATGCTTCTTCTGAAGAGAGCGTTGAAGCAACTTCCTCTGAAGAGAGCGTTGAAGATGCTTCTTCTGGGACGTTGAAGCGGCTTCTTGTAAAGAGCATTGAAGCGTCTTTCTATGTAGAGGTCATTGAAGATTCTTTTCCTGGAGCGAGCGTTGAAGCGGCTTCCTCTGAAGAGAGCATTGAAGATGCTTCTTATGGAGCGAGGGTTGAAGCGGCTTCTTCTGAATAGAGCATTGAAGATGTTTCTCCTGGAGCGAGCGTTGAAGAGGCTTCCTCTGAAGAGAGCATTGAAGATCCTACTTCTGGAGCATTGAAGCGGCTTCTTGTGAATAGCGTTGAAACGGCTTCCTCTGAAGAGAGCCATGAAGATACTTCTCCTGGAGCGAGCGTTGAAGCGGCTTCCTCTGAAGAGAGAATTGAAGATGCTTCTTCTGGAGCGAGCGTTGAAGCGGCTTCTTCTGAAAAGCGTTGAAACGGCTTCCTCTGAAGAGAGCATTGAGGATGTTTTTTCTGGAGCGAGCGTTGAAGAGGCTTCCTCTGACGAGCGTTGAAGCAGCTTCCTCTGAAGAGAGAAGAGAGCATTGAAGATACTTCTTCTGGAGCGTTGAAGCGGTTTATTGTGAAGAGCATAAGAGCGGCTTCCTCCGAATAAAGTATTGAAGATACTTCTCCTGGAGCGTTGAAGCGGTTTCCCCTGAAGAGAGCATTGAAGCGGTTTCTTCTAAAAAGAGTATTGAAAAAGCTTCTCCTAAAGCGAGCGTTGAAGAGGCTTCATATGACGAGCGTTGAAGCAGCTTCCCCTGAAGAGAGAAGAGGGCATTGAAGGTTTTTCTTCTGGAGAGAGCGTTGAAGCGGCTTCTTCTGAAAAGAGCATTGAAGATGCTTTTTCTAAAGCGAGCGTTGAAGCGGTTTTTTCTGAAGAACGTTGAAGCAGCTTCTTCTGAAGAGAGGATTGAAGATGCTTCTTCTGACGAGCGTTAAAGCAGCTTCCTCTGAAGAGAGAAGAGAGGATTGAAGATGTTTTTCTTCAGGAGAGAGCGTTGAAGCACATTCTTTTGAAGAGATCATTGAAGATGCTTCTTCTGGAGAGAGCGTTGAAGCGGCTTTTTCTGAAGAGGGTTGAAGCGGCTTCCTCTGAAGAGAGAAGAGAGCATTGAAGATGTTTTTTCTGGAGCGTTGAAGCGGCTTCTTGTGAAGAGCGTTGAAGCGGCTTCCTTTAAAGAGAGCATTGAAGATGCTTCTCCTGGAGCGAGCGTTGAAGCGGCTTCTTCTGAAGAGAGCATTGAAGATGCTTCTCCTGGAGCGAGCGTTGAAGCGGCTTCCTCTGACGAGCGTTGAAGCAGCTTCATCTGAAGAAAGAAGAGAGCATTGAAGGTGCTTCTTCTGGAAAAAGCGTTGAAGAGACTTCTTCTGAAGAGTGCATTGAAGATGCTTCTCCTGGAGCGAGCGTTGAAGAAACTTCTTTTAAAGAGAGCATTGAAGATGATTTTTCTGGAGCGAGCGTTGAAGTGGCTTCCTCATAAGAGAGCATTGGAGATGATTCTTATGGAGTGAGCATTAAAGCGACTTCTTATGAAGAGAGAAGAGAGCATTGAAGGTATTTCTTCTGAAGCGAGCGTTGGAGTGACTTCCTTTGAATAGAGCATTGAAGATACTTCTTTTGGAGAGAGCGTTGAAGCGGCTTCTTCTGAATAGCGTTGCATCGGCCTTTTCTGGAGCGAACGTTGAAGCGGATTCTTTTGAAGCGAGCATTAAAGATGCTTCTCCTGGAGCTAGCGTTGAAGCGGATTCCTTTAAAGAGAGCATTGAAGATGCTTCTTCTGAAGCGAGCGTTGAAACGGCTTCTTCCGAAGAGCGTTGAAGCGGCTTCCTCTGAAGTGAGTATTGAAGATGTTTTTTCTGAAGCGAGCGTTGAAGCATCTTCCACTAAAGAGAGAAGAGACCATTGAGGATGCTTCTTCTGGAGAGAGCGTTGAAGCACCTTCTTCTGGAGAGAGCATTGAAGATGCTTCTTCTGGAGAGAGCGTTGAAGCGGCTTCTTCTGGAGAGGGTTGAAGCATCTTCAGAAAAAACCGCTTCAACGCTCGCTTTAGAAAAAGCATCTTCGATGCTCTTTTCAGAAGAAGCCGCTTCAACGCTATCTCCAGAAGAAAAACCTTCAATGCCCTCTTATCTCTTCAGGAAAAGCTGCTTGAACGCTCGTCAGAGAAAGCCGCTTCAACGCTCGCTTCAGGAGAAGCTTTTTAAATGTTTTTTTTAGAAGAAACCGCTTCAACGCTCGCTCTAGAAGAAGTATCTTCAATGCTCTCTCCAGAGGAAGTCGCTTAAACGCTCGCTTCAGGAGAAGCATCTTCAATGCTCTATTCAGAGGAAGCCGCTCCAATGCTCTTCACCAAAAACCGCTTCAACGCTCCAGAAAAAAATATCTTCAATGCTCTCTTCTCTCTTCAGAGGAAGCTGCTTCAACGCTCTTCAGAGGAAGCCGCTTCAACGCTCGCTCCAAAAGAAGCATCCTCAATGGTCTCTTCAGAGAAAGTCGTTTCAACGCTCTTCAGAAGAAGCCGCTTCAACGTTCGCTCAAGAAGAAGCATCTTCAATGCTCTGAAGAGAGCGTTGAAGTGTCTTCCTCTGAAGAGAGCATTGAAGATGCTTCTCCTGGAGCGAGCGTTGAAGCGGTTTCTTCTGAAAATAGCATTGAAGATGCTTCTCCTGGAGTGAGCGTTGAAGCGGCTTCCTCTGACGAGAGTTAAAACAGTTTCCTCTGAAGAGAGAAGAGAGCATTAAAAATACTTCTTCTGGAGCGTTGAAGCGGTTTCTTGTGAAGAGCATTGGAGCGGCTTCCTCTGAATAGAGCATTGAAGATGCTTCTCCTGGAGCGAGCGTTGAAGCGGCTTCCCCTGAAGAGAGCATTGAGGATACTTCTTCTATAGCGAGCGTTGAAGCGGTTTTTTCTACAAAGAGCATTGAAAAAGCTTCTCCTGGAGCGAGCGTTGAAGCAGCTTCCTCTAAAAAGCGAAGACGGGATTGAAGATGCTTCTTGTGAAGCGTTGAAGCGGCTTCTTGTGAAGAACGTTGAAGCGGCTTTCTCTGAAGATATCACTGAACATGGTTCTCCTGGAGCAAGCGTTGAAGCGGATTTATCTGAAAAGAGCATTGAAGATGCTTCTCCTGGAGCGAGCGTTGAAGCGGCTTCCTCTGACGAGCGTTGAAGCAGCTTCCCTCTGAAGAGAGAAGAGGGCGTTGAAGGTTTTTCTTCTAGAGAGAGCGTTGACGCGGCTTTTTCTGATGAGAGCATTGAAGATGCTTCTTATAAAGCGAGCGTTGAAGCGGTTTTTTCTGAAGAGCGTTGAAGCAGCTTCCTCTGAAGATATGATTGAAGATGCTTCTTTTGGAGCGAGCGTTGAAGCGGATTCCTCTGACGAGCGTTGAAGCAGCTTCCTTTGAAGAGAGAAGAGAGAATTGAAGATGTTTCTTCGGGAGAAAGCGTTGAAGCACCTTCTTCTGGAAAGATCATTGAAGATGCTTCTTCTGGAGAGAGCGTTGAAGCGGCTTCTTCTAGAAAGCGTTGAAGAGGCTCCTTATGGAGCGAGCGTTAAAGCAGCTTCCCCTGAAGAGAGAAGAGAGCATTAAAGGTACTTCTTCTGGAGAGAGCGTTGAAGCGGATTCTTCTGAAGCGAGCATTGAAGATGTTTCTTCTGGAGCGAGCGTTGAAGCGGATTCTTCTGAAGAGCGTTGAAGCGGCTTCCTCTGAAGTGAGTATTGAAGATGCTTCTTCTGAAGAGAGCGTTGAAGCAACTTCCTCTGAAGAGAGCGTTGAAGATGCTTCTTCTGGGACGTTGAAGCGGCTTCTTGTAAAGAGCATTGAAGCGTCTTTCTATGTAGAGGTCATTGAAGATTCTTTTCCTGGAGCGAGCGTTGAAGCGGCTTCCTCTGAAGAGAGCATTGAAGATGCTTCTTATGGAGCGAGGGTTGAAGCGGCTTCTTCTGAATAGAGCATTGAAGATGTTTCTCCTGGAGCGAGCGTTGAAGAGGCTTCCTCTGAAGAGAGCATTGAAGATCCTACTTCTGGAGCATTGAAGCGGCTTCTTGTGAATAGCGTTGAAACGGCTTCCTCTGAAGAGAGCCATGAAGATACTTCTCCTGGAGCGAGCGTTGAAGCGGCTTCCTCTGAAGAGAGAATTGAAGATGCTTCTTCTGGAGCGAGCGTTGAAGCGGCTTCTTCTGAAAAGCGTTGAAACGGCTTCCTCTGAAGAGAGCATTGAGGATGTTTTTTCTGGAGCGAGCGTTGAAGAGGCTTCCTCTGACGAGCGTTGAAGCAGCTTCCTCTGAAGAGAGAAGAGAGCATTGAAGATACTTCTTCTGGAGCGTTGAAGCGGTTTATTGTGAAGAGCATAAGAGCGGCTTCCTCCGAATAAAGTATTGAAGATACTTCTCCTGGAGCGTTGAAGCGGTTTCCCCTGAAGAGAGCATTGAAGCGGTTTCTTCTAAAAAGAGTATTGAAAAAGCTTCTCCTAAAGAGAGCGTTGAAGAGGCTTCATATGACGAGCGTTGAAGCAGCTTCCCCTGAAGAGAGAAGAGGGCATTGAAGGTTTTTCTTCTGGAGAGAGCGTTGAAGCGGCTTCTTCTGAAAAGAGCATTGAAGATGCTTTTTCTAAAGCGAGCGTTGAAGCGGTTTTTTCTGAAGAACGTTGAAGCAGCTTCTTCTGAAGAGAGGATTGAAGATGCTTCTTCTGACGAGCGTTAAAGCAGCTTCCTCTGAAGAGAGAAGAGAGGATTGAAGATGTTTTTCTTCAGGAGAGAGCGTTGAAGCACATTCTTTTGAAGAGATCATTGAAGATGCTTCTTCTGGAGAGAGCGTTGAAGCGGCTTTTTCTGAAGAGGGTTGAAGCGGCTTCCTCTGAAGAGAGAAGAGAGCATTGAAGATGTTTTTTCTGGAGCGTTGAAGCGGCTTCTTGTGAAGAGCGTTGAAGCGGCTTCCTTTAAAGAGAGCATTGAAGATGCTTCTCCTGGAGCGAGCGTTGAAGCGGCTTCTTCTGAAGAGAGCATTGAAGATGCTTCTCCTGGAGCGAGCGTTGAAGCGGCTTCCTCTGACGAGCGTTGAAGCAGCTTCATCTGAAGAAAGAAGAGAGCATTGAAGGTGCTTCTTCTGGAAAAAGCGTTGAAGCGACTTCTTCTGAAGAGTGCATTGAAGATGCTTCTCCTGGAGCGAGCGTTGAAGAAACTTCTTTTAAAGAGAGCATTGAAGATGATTTTTCTGGAGCGAGCGTTGAAGTGGCTTCCTCATAAGAGAGCATTGGAGATGATTCTTATGGAGTGAGCATTAAAGCGACTTCTTATGAAGAGAGAAGAGAGCATTGAAGGTATTTCTTCTGAAGCGAGCGTTGGAGTGACTTCCTTTGAATAGAGCATTGAAGATACTTCTTTTGGAGAGAGCGTTGAAGCGGCTTCTTCTGAATAGCGTTGCATCGGCCTTTTCTGGAGCGAACGTTGAAGCGGATTCTTTTGAAGCGATCATTAAAGATGCTTCTCCTGGAGCTAGCGTTGAAGCGGATTCCTTTAAAGAGAGCATTGAAGATGCTTCTTCTGAAGCGAGCGTTGAAACGGCTTCTTCCGAAGAGCGTTGAAGCGGCTTCCTCTGAAGTGAGTATTGAAGATGTTTTTTCTGAAGCGAGCGTTGAAGCATCTTCCACTAAAGAGAGAAGAGACCATTGAGGATGCTTCTTCTGGAGAGAGCGTTGAAGCACCTTCTTCTGGAGAGAGCATTGAAGATGCTTCTTCTGGAGAGAGCGTTGAAGCGGCTTCTTCTGGAGAGGGTTGAAGCATCTTCAGAAAAAACCGCTTCAACGCTCGCTTTAGAAAAAGCATCTTCGATGCTCTTTTCAGAAGAAGCCGCTTCAACGCTATCTCCAGAAGAAAAACCTTCAATGCCCTCTTATCTCTTCAGGAAAAGCTGCTTGAACGCTCGTCAGAGAAAGCCGCTTCAACGCTCGCTTCAGGAGAAGCTTTTTAAATGTTTTTTTTAGAAGAAACCGCTTCAACGCTCGCTCTAGAAGAAGTATCTTCAATGCTCTCTCCAGAGGAAGTCGCTTAAACGCTCGCTTCAGGAGAAGCATCTTCAATGCTCTATTCAGAGGAAGCCGCTCCAATGCTCTTCACCAAAAACCGCTTCAACGCTCCAGAAAAAAATATCTTCAATGCTCTCTTCTCCCTTCAGAGGAAGCTGCTTCAACGCTCTTCAGAGGAAGCCGCTTCAACGCTCGCTCCAAAAGAAGCATCCTCAATGGTCTCTTCAGAGAAAGTCGTTTCAACGCTCTTCAGAAGAAGCCGCTTCAACGTTCGCTCAAGAAGAAGCATCTTCAATGCTCTGAAGAGAGCGTTGAAGTGTCTTCCTCTGAAGAGAGCATTGAAGATGCTTCTCCTGGAGCGAGCGTTGAAGCGGTTTCTTCTGAAAATAGCATTGAAGATGCTTCTCCTGGAGTGAGCGTTGAAGCGGCTTCCTCTGACGAGAGTTAAAACAGTTTCCTCTGAAGAGAGAAGAGAGCATTAAAAATACTTCTTCTGGAGCGTTGAAGCGGTTTCTTGTGAAGAGCATTGGAGCGGCTTCCTCTGAATAGAGCATTGAAGATGCTTCTCCTGGAGCGAGCGTTGAAGCGGCTTCCCCTGAAGAGAGCATTGAGGATACTTCTTCTATAGCGAGCGTTGAAGCGGTTTTTTCTACAAAGAGCATTGAAAAAGCTTCTCCTGGAGCGAGCGTTGAAGCATCTTCCTCTAAAAAGCGAAGACGGGATTGAAGATGCTTCTTGTGAAGCGTTTAAGCGGCTTCTTGTGAAGAACGTTGAAGCGGCTTTCTCTGAAGATATCACTGAACATGGTTCTCCTGGAGCAAGCGTTGAAGCGGATTTATCTGAAAAGAGCATTGAAGATGCTTCTCCTGGAGCGAGCGTTGAAGCGGCTTCCTCTGACGAGCGTTGAAGCAGCTTCCCTCTGAAGAGAGAAGAGGGCGTTGAAGGTTTTTCTTCTAGAGAG
The DNA here is from genome assembly GCF_003573695.1 of Papaver somniferum. Classification (NCBI taxonomy): domain Eukaryota; kingdom Viridiplantae; phylum Streptophyta; class Magnoliopsida; order Ranunculales; family Papaveraceae; genus Papaver; species Papaver somniferum. Next base: position 13,508,392 of record NW_020621936.1, on the reverse strand, counting down.
AGCGTTGACGCGGCTTTTTCTGATGAGAGCATTGAAGATGCTTCTTATAAAGCGAGCGTTGAAGCGGTTTTTTCTGAAGAGCGTTGAAGCAGCTTCCTCTGAAGATATGATTGAAGATGCTTCTTTTGGAGCGAGCGTTGAAGCGGATTCCTCTGACGAGCGTTGAAGCAGCTTCCTTTGAAGAGAGAAGAGAGAATTGAAGATGTTTCTTCGGGAGAAAGCGTTGAAGCACCTTCTTCTGGAAAGATCATTGAAGATGCTTCTTCTGGAGAGAGCGTTGAAGCGGCTTCTTCTAGAAAGCGTTGAAGAGGCTCCTTATGGAGCGAGCGTTAAAGCAGCTTCCCCTGAAGAGAGAAGAGAGCATTAAAGGTACTTCTTCTGGAGAGAGCGTTGAAGCGGATTCTTCTGAAGCGAGCATTGAAGATGTTTCTTCTGGAGCGAGCGTTGAAGCGGCTTCTTCTGAAGAGCGTTGAAGCGGCTTCCTCTGAAGTGAGTATTGAAGATGCTTCTTCTGAAGAGAGCGTTGAAGCAACTTCCTCTGAAGAGAGCGTTGAAGATGCTTCTTCTGGGACGTTGAAGCGGCTTCTTGTAAAAAGCATTGAAGCGTCTTTCTATGTAGAGGTCATTGAAGATTCTTTTCCTGGAGCGAGCGTTGAAGCGGCTTCCTCTGAAGAGAGCATTGAAGATGCTTCTTATGGAGCGAGGGTTGAAGCGGCTTCTTCTGAATAGAGCATTGAAGATGTTTCTCCTGGAGCGAGCGTTGAAGAGGCTTCCTCTGAAGAGAGCATTGAAGATCCTACTTCTGGAGCATTGAAGCGGCTTCTTGTGAATAGCGTTGAAACGGCTTCCTCTTAAGAGAGCCATGAAGATACTTCTCCTGGAGCGAGCGTTGAAGCGGCTTCCTCTGAAGAGAGAATTGAAGATGCTTCTTCTGGAGCGAGCGTTGAAGCGGCTTCTTCTGAAAAGCGTTGAAACGGCTTCCTCTGAAGAGAGCATTGAGGATGTTTTTTCTGGAGCGAGCGTTGAAGAGGCTTCCTCTGACGAGCGTTGAAGCAGCTTCCTCTGAAGAGAGAAGAGAGCATTGAAGATACTTCTTCTGGAGCGTTGAAGCGGTTTATTGTGAAGAGCATAAGAGCGGCTTCCTCCGAATAAAGTATTGAAGATACTTCTCCTGGAGCGTTGAAGCGGTTTCCCCTGAAGAGAGCATTGAAGCGGTTTCTTCTAAAAAGAGTATTGAAAAGCTTCTCCTAAAGCGAGCGTTGAAGAGGCTTCATATGACGAGCGTTGAAGCAGCTTCCCCTGAAGAGAGAAGAGGGCATTGAAGGTTTTTCTTCTGGAGAGAGCGTTGAAGCGGCTTCTTCTAAAAAGAGCATTGAAGATGCTTTTTCTAAAGCGAGCGTTGAAGCGGTTTTTTCTGAAGAACGTTGAAGCAGCTTCCTCTGAAGAGAGGATTGAAGATGCTTCTTCTGAAGCGAGCGTTGAAGAGGCTTCTTCTGACGAGCGTTAAAGCAGCTTCCTCTGAAGAGAGAAGAGAGGATTGAAGATGTTTTTCTTCAGGAGAGAGCGTTGAAGCACATTCTTTTGAAGAGATCATTGAAGATGCTTCTTCTGGAGAGAGCGTTGAAGCGGCTTTTTCTGAAGAGGGTTGAAGCGGCTTCCTCTGAAGAGAGAAGAGAGCATTGAAGATGTTTTTTCTGGAGCGTTGAAGCGGCTTCTTGTGAAGAGCGTTGAAGCGGCTTCCTTTAAAGAGAGCATTGAAGATGCTTCTCCTGGAGCGAGCGTTGAAGCGGCTTCTTCTGAAGAGAGCATTGAAGATGCTTCTCCTGGAGCGAGCGTTGAAGCGGCTTCCTCTGACGAGCGTTGAAGCAGCTTCATCTGAAGAAAGAAGAGAGCATTGAAGGTGCTTCTTCTGGAAAGAGCGTTGAAGCGACTTCTTCTGAAGAGTGCATTGAAGATGCTTCTCCTAGAGCGAGCGTTGAAGAAACTTCTTTTAAAGAAAGCATTGAAGATGATTTTTCTGGAGCGAGCGTTGAAGCAGCTTCCTCATAAGAGAGCATTGGAGATGATTCTTATGGAGTGAGCATTAAAGCGACTTCTTATGAAGAGAGAAGAGAGCATTGAAGGTATTTCTTCTGAAGCGAGCGTTGAAGTGACTTCCTTTGAATAGAGCATTGAAGATACTTCTTTTGGAGAGAGCGTTGAAGCGGCTTCTTCTGAATAGCGTTGCAGCGGCCTTTTCTGGAGCGAACGTTGAAGCGGATTCTTTTGAAGCGAGCATTAAAGATGCTTCTCCTGGAGCTAGCGTTGAAGCGGATTCCTTTAAAGAGAGCATTGAAGATGCTTCTTCTGAAGCGAGCGTTGAAACGGCTTCTTCCGAAGAGCGTTGAAGCGGCTTCCTCTGAAGTGAGTATTGAAGATGTTTTTTCTGAAGCGAGCGTTGAAGCATCTTCCACTAAAGAGAGAAGAGACCATTGAGGATGCTTCTTCTGGAGAGAGCGTTGAAGCACCTTCTTCTGGAGAGAGCATTGAAGATGCTTCTTCTGGAGAGAGCGTTGAAGCGGCTTCTTCTGGAGAGGGTTGAAGCATCTTCAGAAAAAACCGCTTCAACACTCGCTTTAGAAAAAGCATCTTCAATGCTCTTTTCAGAAGAAGCCGCTTCAACGCTATCTCCAGAAGAAAAACCTTCAATGCCCTCTTATCTTTTCAGGAAAAGCTGCTTGAACGCTCGTCAGAGAAAGCCGCTTCAACGCTCGCTTCAGGAGAAGCTTTTTAAATGTTTTTTTAGAAGAAACCGCTTCAACGCTCGCTCTAGAAGAAGTATCTTCAATGCTCTCTTCAGAGGAAGCCGCTTAAACGCTCGCTTCAGGAGAAGCATCTTCAATGCTCTATTCAGAGGAAGCCGCTCCAATGCTCTTCACCAGAAACCACTTCAACGCTCCAGAAAAAATATCTTCAATGCTCTCTTCTCTCTTCAGAGGAAGCTGCTTCAACGCTCTTCAGAGGAAGCCGCTTCAACGCTCGCTCCAAAAGAAGCATCCTCAATGGTCTCTTCAGAGAAAGTCGTTTCAACGCTCTTCAGAAGAAGCCGCTTCAACGTTCGCTCAAGAAGAAGCATCTTCAATGCTCTGAAGAGAGCGTTGAAGCGTCTTCCTCTGAAGAGAGCATTGAAGATGCTTCTCCTGGAGCGAGCGTTGAAGCGGTTTCTTCTGAAAAGAGCATTGAAGATGCTTCTCCTGGAGTGAGCGTTGAAGCGGCTTCCTCTGACGAGCGTTAAAACAGTTTCCCTGAAGAGTGAAGAGAGCATTGAAGGTGCTTCTTCTGGAGAGAGCGTTGAAGCGGCTTATTCTGGATAGAGCATTGAAAATGCGTCTCCTGGAGCGAATGTTGAAGCGGCTTCCTCTGAAGAGAGCATTGAAGATGTTTCTTCTGGAGCGAGCGTTGAAGCGGTTTCTTTTGAAGAGAGCATTGAAAAAGCTTCTCCTCGAGCGAGCGTTGAAGCGGCTTCCTCTGACGAGCGTTGAAGCAGCTTCCCCTAAAGAGAGAAGAAGGCATTGAAGGTTTTTCTTCTAGAGAGAGCGTTGAAGCGGCTTCTTTTGAAGAGAGCTTTGAAGATGCTTTTTCTAAAGCGAACGTTGAAGAGGCTTTTTCTGAAGAGCGTTGAAGCAGCTTCCTCTGAAGAGAGGATTGAAGATGCGACTTCTGAAACGAGCGTTGAAGCGGCTTCCTCTGAAGAGAGAAGACAGCATTGAAGATGTTTCTTCGGGAGAGAGCGTTGAAGCAATTTCTTCGGGAGAGAGCGTTGAAGCACTTTCTTCTGTAGAGATTATTGAAGATACTTCTTCTGGAGAGAGCGTTGAAGAGGCTTCTTCTGAAGAGGATTGAAGCATCTTCCTCTGAAGAAAGAAGAGAGCATTGAAGATGCTTCTTCTGGAACATTGAAGCGGCTTCTTGTGAAGAGCGTTGAAGCGGCTTCCTCTAAAGAGAGCATGAAGATGCTTCTCCTGGAGCGAGCGTTGAAGTGGCTTCTTCTGAATAGAGCATTGAAGATGCTTCTCCTGGAGCGAGCGTTGAAGCGGCTTGCTCTGACGAGCGTTGAAGCAGCCTCCCTTGAAGAGAGAAGAGAGCATTGAAGGTGCTGCTTCTGGAGAGAACGTTGAAGCGACTTCTTCTGAAGAGAGCATTGAAGATGCTTCTCCTGGAGCGACCGTTGAAGCGGCTTCCTTTAAAGAGAGCATTGAAGATGCTTCTTCTGGAGAGAGCGTTGAAGTGGCTTCCTCTGAAGAGAGTATTGAAGATGCTTCTTCTAGAACGAGCATTGAAGCGACTTCTTATGAAGAGAGAAGAGAGCACTGAAGGTATTTATCCTGAAGCGAGCGTTGAAGCGGATTCCTTTGAAGAGAGCATTGAAGATACTTCTTTTGGAGAGAGCGTTGAATCGGATTTTTCTGAAGAGCGTTGAAGCGGCTTCTTCTGGAGCGAGCGTTGAAGTAGTTTTACCTGAAGAGAGAAGAGAGCATTGAAGGTACTTCTTCTAGAGAGAGCGTTGAAGCGGATTCTTCTGAAGCGAGCATTGAAGATGCTTCTCCTGGAACGAGCATTGAAGTGGCTTCCTTTAAAGAGAGAATTGAAGATGCTTCTTCTGGAGCGGGCGTTGAAGCGGCTTCTTCTGAAGAGCGTTGAATCGGCTTCCTCTGAAGTGAGTATTCAAGATGCTTCTTCTGGAGCGAGCGTTGAAGCAGCTTTATCTGACGAGCATTGAAGCAGCTTCCTCTGAAGAGATAAGAGAGCATTGATGATGCTTCTTCTGGAGACAGCGTTGAAGCACTTTCTTCTGGAGAGAGCATTGAAGATGCTTCTTTTGGAGAGAGCGTTGAAGCGGATTCTTCTGAAGAGGTTGAAGCATCTTCCTCTGAAGAGAGAAGAGAGCATTGAAGATGCTTCTTATGGAGCGTTGAAGCGGCTTCTTGTGAAGAGCGTTGAAGCGGCTTCCTCTAAAGAGAGCATTGAAGATGCTTCTCCTGGAGCGAGCGTTGAAGCGGCTTCTTCTGAAAAGAGCATTGAATATGATTCTCCTGGAGCGAGCGTTGAAGCGGCTTCCTCTGACGAGCGTTAAAACAGCTTCCCTGAAGAATGAAGAGAGCATTGAAGGTGCTTTTTCTGGAGAAAGCGTTGAAGAGGCTTCTTCTGAAGATTGCATTGAAGATGCTTCTCCTGGAGCGAGCGTTGAAGCGGCTTCCTCTGAAGAGAGTATTGAAGATGCTTATTCTGGAGTGAGCGTTGAAGCGGCTTCCTCTGAAGATAGAAGAGAGAAGCTTACTCTGAAGAGAGAAGAGATCATTGAAGATGCTTCTTCTGGAGAGAACGTTGAAGCACCTTCTTTTGGAGAGAGCATTGAAGATGCTTCTTCTGGAGAGAGCGTTGGAGAGGCTTCTTCTTCAGTTTAATTTTCCCTTGCGAATTACATGCTCCTTGATTGACCATCTCTCTTGTGTTGAAGAATTCTTTGACTGACGGCGAAGGAATTTCATGTTGAGCTTCAGTCCCCAAGCGTGATTTATATGGTATTTCTTGTATGGTCGATGGGTTTACCATAATAAAGATGTCGGCATCTCTCCTCCGTGACTCTATTACTTCTCATGGGAAAATAAAATATGCATAAGTTCGGATTACCTCTGTTCGTAGTAGTTGTTGCTATGGTGAAGGCATTGGTAACGACAAACGAACAACGGTTCTTACCAGCTGTGATCAGAAGAGACTGTCAGGAAGAGGCGTGATAGCTACGAGCACGAACTTGGCAGTCTTCATATAGTAGTCGAGCTTGTTTCGTTATTAAAGGGAGAAGCTAATGATGGAACCGATAGCTTCCTTGATGTTGCCTCATGGAATGAAAAATAGGGAGACAGTCCCCTACCCACGAGCATCCACTGAGCCTTCGACTTGATAGACGTTGTCATGCTGGGTTCATGAGGACGTCCTTACATATGCGGTGCGTTTGATAGACGTCCAGAAATATCACTGGTCTTTGACAATACGTCTGCTCTCTTGAGTATATCCTCGTCTTTGGAAATCTTGTAATGATAGCGTGCTTGCATCTCTTTAAATTCACCATCTTTGAGATGGGCAGTGTTAAGCAGTCCCCAGTCACACTCCTTTGCCATTATCATCTTTGGATCGTGTCTTTGAGGAGTAGGGAAGTTCCTTCATGCGAATGACTTAACTAATAGGTTCTGCAAATATGATGAAGCTCTTGACATGGAAAGTCTTTATGTACCTCTTAAGTCTCAGGTGCAATCTCCTTTGGTAACGCAACTACTTCTCCTACGGGAGACAAAATTCTGAAAGTGTCTCTCGTTGATGTTGCTGCCGTCGAACCAGGTATGGAATATCTTGGAAGTTGTTTCATCATTGTGGTAGTCGTACATGTGGTACTGGAGTTGGAGTTGGAGTTGGAGTTGGCGATTTTGGACGCGCAGGTAGTTGTATCTCGGTGGATTTCCTCTTGCTGCTTCAGCGAATGGTGAGATGTATGCTTCCACGAACATCATGAGGCTCTTCATTACTAACAGGCCTGGTTCTTTCTAACAAGGCAGATGCTGTTGTAGATGAGCGTTCAACAGCTTCACGAAGTCCAGAGGATGACCAAAAGCGCAGATTCTCCAACATAGCACGATAGACATGCACCATCGTCTGACAGAGTGATTCGCCCGGATTCTTTTTCGACATGATGCGCGGATATCCACTACACCAAATTCCCAGATTAGTATCAGCGATTCGTAACGGCTTAGCAGCCGTTACAAAATTCCTGTTACAAATGGCCGTTATAAAACAATTCGTAACAGGCATGAACCGTTACTAAATTCGTAACAGAGGCGCGCCGTTACGAATTTTTTTATAGGCGTGCCAGCCACACGCTTCGTCACACGCGTGTGCCATTCACACGCGTATCATTGTGTTTCCACCCAAGTGGAGTAACCTTAGAGGATATTTCCCCATGCGTTGCGATTCACATGCGTGATTTTTGTATACCCTACTGAAACCAGATCGAGAATTTCATTCTTCGTTTCTTTTTTTTCTCTCTTCTGCTCTCAGCCTATCTTCTCTTCCTCTCAGCCGATAAAACTAGATCGAGTTTGATGAATCAGTTTCGATTCAGTTTCTTCATCATCTATAATAGGATTTTTAGGGATTCATAAATCGATTTTAGGGTTTCAGTCTGTATTATGATTCGATTTTAGTTTGTTCGTCGGAGTTCGCACTTGGAAGAACTGATCTTCACTCTCAGCTAATCATGAGAAAGCATCTGTTCTACTTTGTTTAATTTAGGCATCTATTTTTGGTTTTGATTTCGATTTGTTTTCAGCTAGATTTAGGTATTTGTTTTACGGTTTCTTGTTCAATCGATTATGAGATTTGGGTTTCTGATTTAGGGCATTTTATTCAGATGCAGATGGGAATGAAGTTCATAAGTTAACTGACAAGCTACAAGGGGTTGGGATTGGTTCTGGATTGCTTCTGGTAGTGCTGATGGTGCTGTTCTAACTACTTCTAAGGTAATTTTGATGTTTTTGGGTTTTTTGTTTGTTTTTATGATTGATTGGTAGTTGAAGCTAGAATGTTTGAGCTATGGTTGTGTGCAGTTCAGGTTAAAAAGTAGAGGGAGTGGTCAGTTTTATGTGGATGATGCATTTGGAAGGGGCTTGATTGAGTGATACTGAGATTAGCAGAAGGAGAAGTTTGCTGGTAATGGAAGTCAGTTCTTACTCACTTTTTGTTGGAGTTAGCTACTAAGAAGTTGTTGTTGACTGACAATAAACTGACAAACAAGTTGTTGTTGGCCCTCGAGTCTCTGTTGTCTAGATCAATTGGAAGTTCTGATTGCCTTGTTTCATGTGTGAATTTCACCCACATTTTTGAATTACAGAGCTGGTCACGGGCTTCGTTTGGTTTCCTTATCGTCCTTTATTAGATATTTCCACGTTAAGTGGTTCAAACTTTTGCAGAACACATATCACCTTCTCAAGTTTTGAGTTACTTCTTTTTTTTCTCTTCGCTGAATAGTTCTTTGAGAATCTGTCATGGTATATGTTTATGAGGATGTACTTTTCTTAGTAATGGGATGCACATTTCCAGCCATTAGTTATGAACTTAATGGTCATCACTACTGTTCTGGCAAAATAGATGATTGTGGAAGCTACTAGTTCAAACTAATTGAGGTTATGTCTTTGGTAATAAACCATCTTCAGCTTAGCATAACAATTTGCAACCTGTAACCTCTCTTGTTTGGATGTTTATCCTTTAGGCATATCAACTGAGGGAGAACAACGAAATATTTGGTCCTTTGCAGGACTACTTTGCATTTGGTATGTTTTTATGCATCACCGTCTCTGATGTGAGGATGTATAGATGTCTAGCTAATTAAACACATAACCTTGATCCTTTGACTTGCACCATGGCACTTAAAAAAATTCTATACATAGCTTGGTTTGGTTCCTTTCTTACTTCATGGGTTTGTCTTGTATTTATCTTGGTTTACATGATGCTTTCGATTTGGATTCTCAAATATGTTTCTATTAGGTAAATGATCTATTTGTAAATTGTTACAGGGGAGGCTTAATGTCGTATAAGCAATTTATTCAAGAGCTTGAAGATGACATACTGCTGGCTGAAGTTGAGCGCAGGTATATTAGGGGCAGTCGCAGATTGATACAGAAATTTGATTTACTTTCTTTATGCATTTATTTACGATGGAGTAAAATCTGCTTTTGATTGTTTAGGTATCAGGAATACATATCAGAGTACATTTCTACTCAGAAACGTACTTTCTTTGATGCACACAAGGATGACGAGTGGTAAACGCATTTTGTTCATTTTGACCGCAGTTGTTTGTGCTTATTTCATCTTTTGTATATTCTGACTGAATTTGGTTTTGGATATAGGCTAAAAGACAAATATCACCCAACAAATTTAGTATCAGTTACTGAAAGGTGAGTTTTACTTTCTGTTACCGAATGAATTATATTACTGGGTTATGGCATGTGCTGTGTATTAGGGGATGCTAGATTGCTAGTTTATTGTAACAAACTAATCTGTTATATTCTCAAACATTGGTATGGTAAGGGACACTAATACACTTGGGTTGACAAAAGTAGTCATTGGTATGTTTCATTGAATCATTTACCTTTTCGTCAGGTTTGAATTCTATATCGATGCTCCTAGTTCTCTTGCTGTAATTCATGATATATTATGATTCAACTTATTTTCTTAATATGGAATTGACTGGTAAACCCGGCTCTGTAGATGGTTTTCTTTATAATCTGATAGCATCAATGCGAATATTGAGAACATGGTTTGCTCATTTATTGAGAAGGTATAGTCCTACGACCCAGTTCCTTATTCATATTATTTTCTGTTTGCATTTTTCAGGAGAGATCAATTTAGGGGTCTTGACAAAGATAGATCTCATGGATAAGGGTACTGACGTTGTTGATGTAAGTTGCTTACTGCCTTGCAGTTCTTCGTTATATTCTCAAACACATCCTACGGTCATAGAGATGTTTTGTCTTTTATTAGTATTCAAATTACGAGGTGGAAGAGATGTTCCAACTTCCAAGTATGATTCAAGGTATTTCTTAAGAATTTAAAGTTCTTAGATTGGTTGACAGGGTAATGTCTTAATTGACATTCTTGGGGTTCGCCAGATATTAGAAGGAAAATGATATCGACTACAGTTCCCTTGGATTGGTGTTGTTAACCGTTACCAAGACAGTATTAACAGAAGTGTTGACATGATTGTTGCTTGTTGCAGGGAGTGGGAGTATTCTGCAAGTACCCTTGATAGCTGGTGCTCTCCATGTTCTGCATTATTCCAAGATGGTAAGAAAAAGGTCAGTCTCTTGATAGTTGAACATAGTCCCTTAATACTGAACAACATCTTGGTAATCACCTGAGGTTCCCGTTGACATGAGTTAAAGAGTATTGGGTGCTTTCTTTTTAGGTCCCCAACCCCATAATACTCATGTCCGTTTCAAAGTCAACGTTGACCTGGAACTTCCAAAGTCTTATAAGTTAGGTGTGTGGCAGATGCTTAGAGTTAAAGCTGAGTGCCACTTTAAATGGTTTGGTGCACAGTAACATGAATCCCGGGGTGTTGAGTTTGTTGTCTCTAGATTCACGCTGACAATCTACTTATTAGTGACTGTAATCATATTTTTGAAGTCTGTGAAACTTGATTCACTTCTTAAAAATATAATAGGTGGGTTGCAAAGTGTCTTGAACTGATTTGTATGGTAGATGTTTTCCTCGTGGTGTTTTGTATATGATGAACTAGAGGCTAACTGGTGCTTTGTATTTTCAGGTTCCCGATAGTGGGTCATGGAATTACAACATCAATGGAGTGAAGCATAACACTAATATGACGTGCGGGATAAATCTGGGATCGATGGTGCCACTAAGAATATCAGCTCGTAAGTCCTTTATGATTACATCATGCTTGACTATATACACTTTTGGGAGTGGATTGACACTACTGACATGTTTAATTTTCATTGAGGTTATGTGGTTCTTGGTAACATCTTGTTTATAGTACCGATAGGCTTTGCTTTGCCTCATCTAATTCACATATCTTGATTGCAGGTTTGGTGGGATACCTTCTATCAAGAAAGGGTTTGAATATCCTTCGGCATGGAAGTCCCCTTGGCTTATGAACTATCTATGAACTGACTGGCATCTCTGATTGTTGCTTTTCAATGTTGTAAGTTTTGTAAGTTACAATGTAGGAAGTTTCTATGAACTCGGCAAGTTTTTTAACTTAGAATTTGATATTTACAAGAATTTTGGTACTTAGAAGAATTTATGTTCTTCTTTGATCGAAAGCTATATGAATTGACTGAATGTGATGTGACTGATGGAATGAAAAGGGTAGGAAGGTTATTGGAATTCCGGCGTATTTCCGGCAGAAAATGTACCGCCGGTCAATATGGCCCTGGTCAATATTGAATGGCAGTAATTTTCTTTGCTCTTACAAAAAAATTCGTAACGGCTAAGGTGTTACGAGTGTAAGTTACAAATATTTCGTAACGACTTTTGGCTGTTACGACTTGCCACGTAGTAATGGCTTACCTCTGTTACAAACGTCGTTACAACCCAAAATTCGTAACGGCCACACTCTCGTTACAAAAAGTGCAACACCCCTTTTTGAAACAGGAAAATCCGTTACAACCCGTTTTAGTAACGGCTCATTTCTGTTTCTAATCCCAGAATTTAGTGCAGTGATCTTTATCTTCTTGAGGCTTCTCCCTTAAGGCGTCGGCTCTAGCAGATCTGAAGATGTCCTGGGATTTCTCTTGTTTGGGTTGACATAATAGGTGAACCCTTTAAGATGATTTAAAGATGCGCCAAGCCTCCTTTGTTATTGTAGATGTACAAATCCTCATAATTACGCCATATTTTGGATCTTTTCTTGTGCGATCTCTGCAGGTGTATTTCTAGGACTCCATTGGTGTTGTTTTCTGTCGACTATCTCCATACTAGAACAACGGCTACGCGAATATTATCAAGATGAGAATTCAAGAAGTTTATGATATCGAGACATACAAGTTGTGAAGAATCCAGCGGTAAAGTACTTACACCATGGCCTTTGTACTTGCATTCTTATTTTATCTTTATTTTGTATTTGTATTATTTTCTCTTGTCTCAAAAAAAAAGAGAAAAAAAGAAAAGAAAAAGAAAAAAAAGAAAAAAAAAATATTCATTGCATCATATTTTGGTTTGTTTAGTTCGTTTTTGGTTTTGTATTCATTCAATAAAGCCAATGGAAGAAGAAATATCCATAATGAGGTTTCAAGAAACAAGGAATTAGAGGAAAGAGTTACATTGTCAAGATTCTACGAAGTTCAAGATTTCATCATCAAGAGTTGAAGGCCGAAGACGAAGATGAAGACAAGAATAGAAGACCGAAGACGTCTCTATGGATGTTGTGAGAGTGGTGATAACTGCACGCCGAACAGATAATGAGGTAAGTAAGCATATTCCCACCTTCGTTAAGTGGTTGATTTCTTTTCTTAGAGATCGTCAGAAAAAAAGGGTTTTCAAAATGAATAAAAGATGTGGGTTTTCAAAACAATTCGGAGGGTTTTTGCCTTCCTACCATTCAACGTGACGCAGGATTCTCTCTTCATTCCTACCTCGACATATGTGTGACCCATAAAAAGTTGTTTATTATTGAGAGCAATATCATAAAACCCTTTCTTGTGAGGCAGAGTCGAGACTTTTGATCACTCCGAACCCGAATTTCTTTCGATAAGGGATGGTTATTTGTCTCTCAACTTTTAAGGATGAGATTGTGTTCATATATGTGTCTAACTTCTTATTACTAGTGTGTAGAATCTCTATGTCTTCTTAGCGCGTTGGATGTTATCTTTTCAGAGAACTAGTAAGTTGGAAAAGTAGGTTTTATGGGTATATCTCTAGTAAATCCTCACGGGAGTTGTATGTATCCTTTAGAATAAGTTTTGTTTGATTTGCTTGAGGACTAGCAAAGTCTAAGTGTGGGAGAATTTGATAGGTGTTGTAAACACCTGATTTTATATCTAGTATTTATGCTTTCTTTGTTATTATTCATGTGAAATGTGTATCTTATGTTCACTTTTTGAGTGTTTAGGTACTTTGGAGTCATTATGAGCAAAAGAAGGATAAAACTTCCATTTGGAGCGTAAATGCCAAAAAGGTTGATTCACAAGCGAGTCATACATGGAGCAGACTAGGTTGCGCAAAGAGGAGGTGAAGAATGAATTGTCGGTTCCATATAACTGACAAGACAAATAGTAACTGGGTGGCTCCTGTCTGGATGCTTGGGCGTGTGTATTAATTTTTATCATTACCTAGCCCTAACTCCAAGAGAAGTGTTTTCTTCTCATTACTATTCTGTCTGAAACCGAGAGAGACACGGCTGCTGTTGGTGATGATAATAAACTCAGGGGAGATCGAGAAGCTGAGCCACTGATGCTGAAAATGAGAGAAATCGGTCGACCCAGATTTCATCTGGTGAAATAGTAGAAGAGATCTGTGTTTGAAGATTTAGAAAATCAGAGAGATTAGAGATCAGGGTTTCATGAGACCTGAGTTTGGTAATCGAATGAAGAATTGACGAAGATTTAGAGAACAGATAGATGGGTACTCGAGGAATTGAGAGAAACAGTAATGGTGTTGGTTGAATTGAACAACCAGATGAAGAAATTAGTCGATTGAAGATTATTCGGGTTTCTGAAGCAAAGAGGAGATAAATTTGTTGTTGCTGGTGATAAGATGAAGAAGGTTATGAAGAACTTGTTGTTCAGAAGTAAAGATGCAGATGATTTTGGTTGAATCAAAGGAGAGACAGAAATTGAAGTAGGGTTTCTCTGTTGGTTGGGGTTCTGATTGAGATTTGAGCTCAAAGAAGAATTGGGTTTCTGCAGTAATAGGGTTTGGTCGATTCATGGAAACAGGGTTGTGAAGAATTTCAGAGACGGTGAAGATGAACTGAAGGATTTGGTGGTTTAATTGGGTTGTAGTTACAAGATCTGGTGACTTGGAGCTGCAATTGAAGCTTGATGGGTTGCTGTTGATGTTGGTCTGATGATTGCAGGAGCATCTGTAATATGTTGGTACTGAGAATGGTTGTATGCTGATGGGAAGATTCACAATTCAGATGAACGTGCAGTTGGTGAAAATCAGTTATGGAGCTGTTGCTGGTGCTCATGGTTTGTGCTGAGTTGCTCGAGTGTTCATGATGCAGAGATGGGTATTTGTTCTTGGTGGTTGGCAGTGATAGATGAGTTGAGCTTAAAGCTGTGGAAGCTGGATAGTGTGCAACTGTTGCAATGGTGGTTGTGGTTGTGTGAGATGGAAATGGAAGAATGGCTTGGGTCAGTGTTCGCAGTCACAAGGAATGGAAGAAATTTTTGTTTCTAATGGAGCTGATAGAATTCACAGTTGATGGCGGTAACTGCAATGGATTGGAGTTGGATTTGCTGTAATAGTGTGGTTGTTTGGCTGTGACTCAAGAGTATGCAGGAATGCGAAATAAGATCTAGAATGGTTGAGCTTGAGCTGGTGATATGATCAAGGAAGTTAAGGAATTACAGGGAATAGCTAATGCAGACAAGATAAAAGAGCTTGGCAGTGATGGCCTTGTTGCAGCTGCTGTGTTGTATGCAGGATTGGGAAGTATGTTGTTAATGCTGGAAATGCTTAGAACATAGATTGTGCAGTTGAGAACAAAGCCAAGGAATTGACTGAGCTGTATACAGTAAGTACAAGAATGAGTTGATGACTGTGCAAGGTTGTCCTGAAGGTTTTGAGCTTACAAAGGAGGAAAGGTTTGGCAGTTGCTAGTGAAGCAGGTTGTTGTTGGTGCTGAGATATCGCGGCAATGGAATGGCTAATGAATATCAGTTACAACTAGGCATGATGCAGCTGGAGTTGTTGTTTGCTGAAGCTAGCAAGAGAAGAACAAGAAGGTACTAGTGCAATTGCAGAAAGGATATGATGGTTGTTTGCAGGGGATTAAGTTAGTTGATGCTGGTGAAGTTGCTGAGAGTATGAGGCTGATGGTGCAGCACAAGCTCTAGTCTGTGCAAGATGGCTTTGGCCTAGAACCAAGTCAGCTGAGTTAGCCATGAGTTATACCTTGACTCAACTAGTCGACTTGGCCTTAACTCAGTTGATTCACCTTGACTCGGTCTGACTTCTGAGCTGACCCGTTTGAATAGTTTTGACCGGTGGCTTTTACAGTCACCTGAGATGACTTTCCCGATCAAATTCAGGCCGGTGACCCCAGTTTTCCGGCGAATACTTTTTGGCAAGAATTTTATTGGGTCATTTATACACATTGTTTTATGGGCTTGGTGGGCTTTTTGGTAATGGACTTTTGGAGATTGGACCTAATTTTAGAAGTTGGAGAAAAGCTATAAAAGGAAAATTTTCTACAACTTTGGAGATGACGTATTTTCTACTTGGAGTTTTGGAGAGCGGCGACTAGAGTTTGCTTTCGTTTATTTTTCATCTTCTTCAATTCATTTTTGATTATGATTATGATGAACTCAAAAGCTATGAGTAGCTAAATACTATTATTGGTTATGGGATAAAAGTTGATTTCTCAAGCATGATATTTAAATCAATGAATTAGTTTTGTCTCAACTTTATTGTTTTTGATTCATTGTTAATATTTTTGCATGATTTGGGTGCTAGTTTGATTGAGTCCGGATCAATTAGATTGGTCTTCGTATCTATTGCTAGATTAGGTTTTATTATACGAAAAAGTGATAAATTCCTGATTACAAGTAGCATAAATGTGAGTAGTGCTTGTAGTGATATATCCTACTAGTCACATATGAATCATAACCTTTGTTAAAACGAATTAGTGCTTTTACATGTTTGTTTGCATTGATTAGTCTTATCTCATATAACTTATTTCTCTTAGGGAGTTAAACTTAATTTTGCTTTTACACTTTAAGTTGCTTTCTAGGTAGATTTCACAATAGCATCTTTTAATGGTGTTTGTGATAAAATCGGGAAATAAACGGTATACTCTTGCGATCAAGATATCCTAGGACTTTTAATAAATGAGATATAAAATATCAATTCTAGTCATTAATGAAAATACATGTTTGTGAGTGATACTATCCCGTGACCAATATCTTCTCCTTATTGATTATTCCAATTATTTTATTGCTTTCAATTACTTTTACTGCTTTGATAAACAAAAATCCCCCCTTGGTTACTTAAGAATCTGAAAATTACATAACAACAATTGCCTCTCTGTGGAAACGAACTCTTTCTTATCACACACTTCATTTATTTTAGTTAAGTAAGAAAGTGAAATTATTTTTGACGCATACGACTGCGGTCAAATTTTGGCACCGTTGCCGAGGAGGCATACGACTTGTTATTAAGTTTTTTGTTTCCTATCATCATTTCTGCTTTCATATTTGCTTTTTGTTTCTTGTCTTGTTTCTCACTTGTTTCCGAGAATTGTTTTCAGCTACCTAATCCCTGGCTTCTAAAGATTGGAACTATCCAAGGTGCGGGATAGCTACTCGAAGAGGCACAATACTCCAACCAAGTCAAGACACGACGGAAGAACAAGAGTTACAAGTGGAAGAAGAGTTACAACTAGAAGAAGAACAAGAGGTTCCATTTGTAGAAGAGCCACTAGCTGAAGAAGAAGAAGAAGAAGAAGAAGAAGAAGCAATGGGTGATGCAAATCGTACACTCAAGGACTTGGCTTCTCATAGGCTTGATGCACAACGGTGGTGTATTGAGACAAACTCAACCTTCGAGATCAAGCCGGGGTTGCTTAGAGAGTTACCAAAGTTCCATGGCATGGTGAATGAAGACCCAAACAAGCATCTTGTGGAATTCCGTACCATTGTCAAGGCCATGCTTCCAGCGAAGACCGATGCCGATGGTGCAATGTTGAAAGTTTTTCCATTTTCTATGGTGGACAGCGCTAAGGATTGGTTGTACTCTTTGCCATCTGGAAGCGTCACTACATGGAACGGGTTGAAGAAACTCTTTCTAGAGAGGTATTTTCATGCGTCAAAGGCTACCCAAATTCGCAAAGAGATATGTGGGATAAAGAAAAATGTGGGAGAATCTTTGTATGAATGTTGGGAGCGATACAAGAGATTAGTGGCAAGTTGTCCACACCACCAATTCAGTAACGCTATGATAATCCAATACTTCTACGAAGGTCTCCAATCAAGTGATATATATCTTCTTGATGCAGTGGGTGGTGGTGCACTAGTGAACAAGACGGTGGCCCAAGCTACCGAGTTGATTGAAAGCATGGCTGCAAACTCGCAACAATTCTACACAAGAGGTGAACCAATGGTTAGGCGAGTGCCTGAAGTTACGGATTCATAATCACACCGTGATCAGAGAATGGATAATATGGAGCAAATGATGGAAAAGATGGCTGCAATTATTTTGCCTTCATATGGTGAAGAGTTGGAGCAAGCTAGTGCGGTCTTTCCAAATCAGCAAAGACGGTATGATCCCTACTCCAACACTTACAATCCGGGATGGAGAGATCATCCAAATTTTAGCTATGCCAACAAGCAAGGTGCAGTCCAACAACCTACATTCAACCGTTCGGGTGGATTTCAACCACAACAACAACAATTCCATCCGCAACAATAAAAATTTCAGCAACCACAACAATCAATGCAAAATCAAGGTTCCGATATCGATGCAAAGCTTCAAATTTTTATGCAAGGCATTTCTACCATGTTTAAAGAAATTCAACAAGAAACTAAGAGTGCTATCAAGAAGTTGCAGACACAAATGGGCTCCATGGCGATTGATATAAACAAGTTGAAGGCACAAAATAGTGGGAAACTCCCTTCTCAACCTATTAACCCAAAAGAGGGTGCCAATGTTATTACATTGAGAAGCGGTACACAACTTGTGGAACCCGAAGTTACTGATTTGGGTAAGAAGAAGTCCCCATGGAGTCATTTTTGGAGGAAAAGAGGGATGAAATTCCCCAAACACCCGAGGTACCTATTCTTAACTCTAAAACTCCGGTTTCCACTTATGTTCCTCCCATACCCTTTCCTCGCAGATTTGCAAGTTCCAAGAAGGCGGAACTAGAAAGGAGAGTTTAGACGTTCTTAAAAAGATCCATGTGAATATGCCACTCATTGATGCTATCAAGAAAGTTCCCAAGTATGCGAAGGTATTGAAGGACTTGTGTACCAATAAGCAAAGTCTCAAAGGTAATGAAGTGCTAAGTGTGGGGAAGAATGCTTCGGCAATCTTACAACACAAACTCCCACTGAAATGTAAGGATCCCGGTAGCTTTGACATTCCGGTCACAATCGGTAACACCACATTTAACAAAGCTATGTTGGATTTAGGTGCATCCGTTAATGTTATGCCTGCATCTATATACAATTCACTTGAGTTAGGTCCTCTTAAAAAGGCTGAAATTAAATTGCAATTAGCCGATCGCTCTAATGTTTACCCAATGGGTATTGTTGAGGATGTTCCTGTGTAGGTTAATTAAATAGTATTTCCAGCTGACTTTTGCGTGTTAGAGATGAATGAAGGGTCACCGGACTCGTCTCCTCCATTGCTACTTGGGCGTCCTTTCATGAAAACGGCGAAAACCATTATTGATGTGGACAAGGGAACGCTAACTATGGAGTTTGATGGAGAAACAATACGTTTCAACATTTTCGAGACGATGATATATCCTAGTGATGTCCACTCTTGTTTCTCAATTGATGTTATGGATACATTGGCACAACAAGTGTTTGAATTGAATGGTGAAGATGCTTTGGAAACCGTTTTAACTACATCCATGGATAATGGTGTAGAGTGTGGTAATGAAGTCAAGGAAGCCCTTGGTGATCTTAATTCACTACAAGGATGCCCGGAAACTCATAATATCTCTTTTATTTCTTCACCATGCAGCAATGAAAATCTTGTACCTTCCATTGTTAAATCCAAAGTTAGAATTGAAACCTCTTCCCGATCACCTAAAGTACTTGTACTTGGGTGACAATGAAGATTTACCTGTGATTGTTTCTAACAATCTTAGTGAATTACAGGAGCAAAAACTTATAAGGGTGCTAAGGAAGTACAAGACGGCCATAGGATGGAAAATTGCTGATATCAAGGGTATAAGCCTTGCCGTGTATATGCACACAATCCGTTTGGAGGATGATGCAAAGCCTACAAGGGAAGCGCAACGTCGTTTGAACCCTCCCATGATGGAAGTTGTGAAAAAGGAGATACTAAAGCTTTTGGACGTGGGTGTTATCTACCCCATATCCGATAGTAAGTGGGTGAGCCCGGTACAAGTAGTACCAAAGAAATCAGGTGTGACGATGGTGGAGAATGATAAGAAGGAACTTGTCCCAACTCGTGTGCAAACCGGTTGGAGGGTTTGTATTGATTACAGGAAATTGAATGCCACCACTAGGAAGGATCATTTTCCATTGCCTTTTATTGATCAAATGCTTGAACGTTTAGCTGGACACTCTTACTATTGCTTCCTTGATGGCTATTCAGGTTACAATCAGATTGTGATAGCACTGGAGGATCAAGAGAAAACCACTTTCACTTGTCCTTTCGGTATTTTTGCTTATAGAAGGATGCCTTTTAGCTTGTGCAATGCTCCAGCTACCTTTCAAAGGTGTATGGTAAGTATTTTTTCAGAATATGTTGAAAACATAATCGAAGTGTTTATGGATGACATTAGTGTCTTTGGTGATTCATTTGACCTTTGCTTGCACAACTTGTCACTAATCCTTGAACGATGTGTTGAAACAAACCTTGTGCTAAATTGGGAGAAGTGCCATTTTATGGTAACTAATGGCATAGTTTTAGGCCATATAATATCTTCTAAAGTCTTGGAAGTCGATAAATCTAAAATAGACCTTATTCGTGCTTTAACCCCTCCCACTGCGGTGAGGGAGATGCGCTCTTTTCTTGGTCATCCAGGTTTTTATCATAGATTTATCAAGGATTTTTCCAAGATAGCATCACCACTTTGCAACTTATTGCAAAAAGATATGGTTTTTAACTTTGATGAAAAGTGTGTGGCGGCATTCAATCGTTATGAATACACTCGAGCCAAAGATAAGCTTTATTTTCGATCCAAGGCTTCGTAATTTTGACCTTCGTATTTCTGTTTCCTGAGAGTAAAGAGAAAAAGGGGTAGGTGTGTTCCTACTAGCCCCATTACGGAAATAAAAAATAAATAAATTAAAATTTTAGTATAGAACTTAACCGAGATATGTTTGATGAGTTCGTATTTAATAGAACTGTCCAATGTTTGGGACCTAGTTCCTAAATGAACCTCAGATTCAAAAACGGCGTAGAGTACTGCAAGCTGAGTAAAAGAAAACGACCCCCAGCTCATAAATAACCTAAGGGATTTTACTCCAAAACATTTTACTGAGGATCCTTCGGAAACTGAGGTATCCAGATCCAGAAAAGGTTTGCTCATGAGCAAGCAAATATCAATAAAATAATAGCTTTTTAAGCTTTAAAAAGTGTTCTTAATGGTGTTTCATAGATACTTTTTTTAGATCTGTAAGATTTCAAGATTTCTTCGAGTTTTAATACCCGAAAACTTGTCAAAGAATGATAAATCTTCACTAGAAAGTGAGATCTACCTCCTATTCTTAGATCTGATCTTCTAAAGAAGATCTAAAGAAAAAAGATGATGAAATAGTAAATATAACGAAAATCGGGAGCTTTTCGGTCCAGCTCGTTTCTAGCGCCAAACTGTGACTATTATTTTTCCCATAGTCTACGTAATATGAACCACTCAGAGAATCCAATACTAAGTAGTATGGATAGCTCAGTTGAGCTGATACTGCTGAGTAAATAAAAGGTATGTCTGAAATAATATCTACTCAGAAGATCATGTACTAAGTAAGTAAAGATACTTCGCAACAGCAGATGCTAAGAAAACAAAGGTATCTCTGTAAGACAGAGAAGACTAAGCAAATAAGCTAAATAAAGAGATATCTTAGATGAACAGAGATAACTCAGAGAATAGAGATAACTCAGAGAACATAGATAACTCAGAAAACAGAGATAACTCTAAGAACAGAGATAACTCAGTAAGTAAATAGTTAAGTGAGAAGATAATGTAAGTGCAACTAAGCTAATAAATCACACAAGAGATTACGTGGTTCGATTGATCTTAACCTACGTCCACGGGTAAAGATGATAAGTTTATTATTGATCTTGTTAGATTTAGGTGGAAGAACTACATTGAAGAAATTATGAAGCTCTAGTAAATAAGAGAGAAAGTAGAGAGATGAGTCTTTTCTTTAATCTTAGCTCACCCCAAAGTCCCCATTCTCACGAGTTGACTCGTACGATTCGCTCCAAATATTATCAACTCGATTTAAATCGAGTCCCTGAATCGTTCCCTCTAATGAATCGTACTTTGACCGATGTTGACTTACGATTTGGACTCTTTTGACCAAGTGAAATTAAGGGGATGTAGAGATACGAACCTAGGACATCAGGTTTATGAGACAAACCATTCTACCACTGTGCCAACTCGTCTGTTGGTGATTTATTTTGAAGATATATACTAGTTATAAAATCATAAGTTATGATTATTGTCAAATATTTCCCATGAATCTATATTATTAGTAACCAAAATACGATTCAAAAATGAACCAAAAATCTACGATTCACGATTCAACATACGATATGATTCGTGAAAATAGAAAAACGATTCACGTTTCGATTCACGATTTAAAAACCTTGATGATGGGTATTTATAGCTCCACAAGCATCATGGATTTATTTGGTGTTTGATGTTCCCATCGAGATCTGATGGTCCTTGGTTAATCTAGTACCTTCGTTGGCCGCCCACCATCTCCAATCAAATGATGCCACCTTAGATTTCCCCATGTGCCATCGTGAACTGTGAAACCTCTGTACAAGTTATACATTCGTTGACCGCGTACCTGCGCCTTCATACTAAAAGCTGTGCAGACTACTCAACTACCTCTGACAGACAGACACACCCATGTGCCTATACTACAACCTATTGCTTAATAACTAAGAAATCTTGGTGGTGATTTGGTGTACTCCATTGTAGCGTATTTTGATACTCCAACCTTTAACATTGCGCCACACGTCGATATAGATAACATCATAACTTAGCATCCTAAGGAGAGATATAGTGTGCGTTGTTGTAACATAATAAGTTACTCCACCTTTAATGGTGTGCCACGTGGCACATCAGATTTTTGTTACTCACAAGATTCTAGTTTATTGTGTGCAGGTGTTTATTTAAGATCTAAGAAGATTTGAAGACAAATAAGATTTCTGATTTGGGTTCATAATCTTTGGTGTGCACAAAACTTGATCGGTTGGGGATCCAACTATAATCGGTTTATCTTTATGATAGATTTGATTGATTAGTTGAGTAGAAAGGAATCAATACAATTCTTTGTGATTCAATTGATTGCATAGCCTTAATAATTACTTTGGTAGTTGTTGAAAAGATAGATCTAAGGACCTGAAAAAGGAGTTTATTGGGATAAACGGAAGAGCCTTTTGTCAAACTCATATCACTTGTTTGAAAAGAGTTGTTACCGAACAGATTTGTTGTTCCTTTATTGTTTGAAATACGAACCAAAGGAATTATTCCAAGTGTGTGACTTATTGCAAGTTGGAGGCGCAGGGATACATACGGAGGTGAACTATAGGTTTAGTTGCTTGGTCTCAACTATACGAAGATGTTTTAGATTTTGTATAGCGGCTTAATCCTGAGAGTATTCAATTCTGGACAAGGTACCGGGGTTTTTCTGCATTTGCGGTTTCCTCGTTAACAAAATCTTGATGTGTCTTTTACTTTTATATTTCTGCAATTATAATTAGAAGTAAAATACAAAAACGTTAATTCCTATTTACTTGATAGCAATCCTATTGTTATCGGTTAAGTCTGAACCTATTATCAAGTAAACATACTTCGTTGTTGTATTGTCTCGATCTTGTATCCATAGTCAATCACGCAAGTTATCTTGTTGTTGTTGTCTCGATTTCGTATCCATAGACGATCACATGAAGTATGAACCGATGTCGACTCAATCCATAGACAATCACTTTCAGAGAAATGACTTATAGGTGGAAAAGTTTTAGATTGAGGTATATTTGGGTACCCTCGTCTTTTCAATTGGTATCGGAGCAGGCAAACACGAAAATATCTAACAATCTTTGTTTGGTGCGATCCAACCTATAGGAAATTGAATCTATGTCTGATTCAGTTAACGTAACGGCAGGATTTGACTACTTCAAAAAATCGTGGTGGAAGACACGAATGAAGTATGTAATACTCTTACTCCTAAATGTATTAGGAATTGGAATTTTGACTATGTATGTCTTGAAGGACTTATATAATCAATATGATATCATAGGATTTATATCATTTCCCTGGATACTAACATGTTTAGTAACAATGATACAATACTCTATGAGACAGGTTGTATCTTGAAAATGCATAAGATTCCTCTCAGAATTTTTTATTAAATGAACCATGGCTATTGTGTTTTTGAAAAATATGGAATCTTAAATATATTTTGGAAATCCTTTTTAAGTGTATATATGTACATTTTTAGATCTAAGACTGTCAATGTATCGCTACCTAGGATGCGATTTTGGAAAATTTGTACTCCTACAAGGAATGAGTTTTAAATTAATAATTCTATTAACAATGGATTGCTTCATACACCTCACAACTGTTTTAATGAAGCAAGTGATCTTTTAAAATATTATAGGGTTTATGATTCTAATGGTACTTTTAACAAATATTATATTTTGTTCAAAATTATCTCTGCATACTCTATTAGAAAATTCTTGAGTGAATTTGAAATGATGTTATCAAATTTTGGTAATAAAAGAGTAAACATATTTTTGGACAAAAACATGGAATCAATCCAAGATAAAGATTCAGACCATGAAAAACCGATTTTCCAAAAGAAAGACCTAGATATAAAATCAGAATTGTTTGCCCACAAGGCTCGGTTTTCGATTTTGGTAGAATTTCCTAAAGCTAGTTATTTCCGGTTTTTGATATCTATTCTTCCTATAAAAGATAATCTCTTGTTATGTGTACAAACATATTGGGGAAGACTGATCGAAACTGTAACTAGGGTTTTTCATATTTTTGTTATTAAGAGACACATCATCTGATGACCGAGTCAGATATGATGATATTGGTAGGATCAGATTTCCTAACAGTATTGATAACAAGCATGAATTTACTCGTTTTGTTGACATCTCATGCTTTAGGAAATACGAAACTCTCAAGAGGATGGAATTCACTGCTGAAAAGAAATTCGATCCAGATGTCCAAGATAAGGATTATGTGAAGTTTGTTCAAGATCGAAACTGGGGAAAGCTTTTTGATTTTGAAAAATATGCACCTGATATGGTAAGAGTCTTTTATGTGAATATTCATAATGTTGATCATAAAAACCTTACCTTTGTTACTCTTGTTGGTCAAGGACTCTACTGTGTTGATCGTAAGACAATTTCTAATGCTATTGAGTACAATGTGGAATGTAATCACTTGATTACTGGAGTTGAAATTGAGCACGATACCATTTCAACACATCTCATTGGAAGATCGACAGAGTGGGAAAATAGTACCAATGAAAAGACGAGGGTACCCAAATATACCTCAAACTAAACTTTTCCACCTATAAGTTCTTTCTCCGAAAGTGATTGTCTATGGACTGAGTCGAGACAATACAACAAATCGGTTCACACTTCGTGTGATCATCTATGGATACGAGATCGAAACAATACAACAACGAAGTATGTTTACCTGATAAATGGTTCGGACTTAATGGTAGGCTTCTAAGAGGTCCTACAAATTATAACCGCAAGTGCACGGTGTCGAAAGTGGCAAATGTGCAAGTACGGGTCGATCCACAGAGACTGGGTGTGTTTCGGAAATGTGTCTTAGCTAATTGGGTTCCTAAATTTGCTTTGGGCTTAGAAGCCCTTTGGAAGTGTTGGGCTTAAAGTGCTAATGGGCTTGTTAAAATGAACTGAGCATGGGCTCAGTTTGTCTTTGAAGTGCAAATGGGCTTTGGCCTTAAACTTAGGCTTTTGATTAAGCCCACAGTTAAGTTGGATTGGGCCTTAATGAGTTTGGGCTTTGGTCTTAAACAACTGGGCTTTGATTTTGGTCTGCTGATGAGCCCAAGTTATGCTCTGGGCTTGGTTACTGAGTTAGGCTTTGGGCTTACTATGGAATTCAAAGGATTGAGAGTGAACTGAGCTTTTGGGCTCAGTTGAAGCAGCAGTCTTTGGCTTGGCCATGGAAGGCAGCAGCAGTGGAAGGGAGGCAATGCACAGCAGCAGAAGTGCAAGAGCTCAGAGAAAGATGATTGGCAGCAGCAGCTGCAGAGAGGCAAGTAGCAGTGCAGCAGGCACCAGTAGCAGCACACCAGGAGAAGTGGCAGCAGCACAGAAAATGCACAGCAATGCAGTGCAACAGAGCTGCAGCAGGGGAAACAGCAGTGAAGCACAAGCAGTGCACAAGAGCAATACAGCACAAGTGCTGCAGGGGCAAGCAATGGAAAATGCACAGTAGTGCAGCAGCAACAGAGTTGCAGTAACAGCTGCAGCTGCTGAAGCAGTAAAGACAATGCAAACAGGAGAAGCAACAGAGTTGCAGGGCAGGGAAGAAACAGCAAGGCAAAAACAAAACAAAATCAATACAGAACCAGAACAATGGAACAAAGCAAAACAGCAACAAAACAAAATGAAAGCAAAATGAAATGACACAAAGGCAACACAAAATTGAACCAAGGCCTGAGGCCAAGGGCAAAGATGAGGTGAAACTGACATGAATAGAAGCAATACTAGGCAGAATACAGGCATTCCTATAGAATGGGTTGAAAGCTAGCTTGCTATAAGCACTAGCTTCTCCCAATACTCAATCAAAGTGCAACCTAAGCATACAACAAGAATGGCAAGAAAATCAGCTTGCTATGAGCACTGATTTCTTGCCATTGCACAATTAGCACAAAGCTTTTAAGATATCTAGCCTAGTATTCCATCATGTAACTGACAGTGACAGGAGCAACAACAATGAACATGTAACAAACATCAACAGGAATGGATAGCATTAACAGGATACAAGTATTAACAATGAACATTTAACTAACAACAAGTTTAACAGCAGAACATGAACATTAACTATAAATAACTAACAGTGAACATGACTGAATTTTGACTGAAACATGGAACTGAACATTAGCAGCAAATTGAACTGAACATTAACTGAAAAGTGAACTGAACTAAAGTTAACAGTTAACAGAACTGAAAGTTCTGGATGTGGGCTAGTCCCAACATGTCTTCTAACACAACCCATAGTCCCAATTTATAGTCAATTACATCATTAGGGCTTTCCCCCAATTTTCACCCAAAACAGTAGAACTAGGGTTTGGTGAAATTGATTTACCTACTGTTGATGAGATACTCGCTCCATCTCGTCGACCCACTCTTCTCCTGCTTCTTCTCGTTCCTCTCGAGCTCCAATTGATGCTTTAATCATCATTTATATCACCAATTTCTCACCTAGGGTTTCAGGCAGAGAGATGAGAAATTGAGGTTGTAAATGATGATTAAAGAGATGGTACGTGATGGGTTTAGGTAGAATAGAGTTGGGGAGAAATTAGTGGAGTGATTTGGGGTGAGGTGGTGGTGATGGAGATGGACATGGTGGTGGTACGGGGCATGGCGGTTCTGCAGGGGGGTGATGGAGGAGATGGTTCGATGGAGAAGGGAAGGGTGCGTTTGTTTGAGGTGTAGGTGCTCGGTCGCTAGGGTGTGAGGCGAGTGTATCTAGTTTGATGATCTGCGACGCTGAGCCGTGGGATAGGGAGATGAAAGATCAATCGGACGGTGAGATGAAGTGAAGTTTGTAGCGACCGCTGGATTATATAATACAACAAAATCAACGACGCCAGATGGAGTTAGGTGTTGTAGTGTTAGGCGGAGATATCAAACTTCGATGCACAGCAAGAGAGCGACCGTTGGATTCAACTACCATCTAATCTGAAGGCTTGAAATTTCAGCGCTGTGGTGCTTGGCAGAGACTTCAGATTTTGATGCTCTATGAAGGAGCGACCATCGGATGCTTCTGGGAACTGATCTGACGGCTGAGAACGGAGGCGCTTTTGTGTGTAGAAAATGAGGTTGTGCGCACCATTCTTCGCGGCTTCCTTGCGTAATTTCTCCCGGCTTTTCACTACTTTTCTGCTCTTTTCGCTCCGCGACTCATCCGAACTTTATTTATTACCTAAAAATACAAAATTAATTAATAAAAATATTTATTCTTGAAAACACTGAAAATACAGAATATGGGATAATATGTAGAATTAATGCACAAAAGATGAGTTAAATGCCAACAAAAAGGGATAGATATATACAATATTTGGCACTCATCAAATACCCCCAAACCTGAATTTTACTTGTCCTCAAGTAAAACAAAACTAAGGAAATCCTAACTATACCACTGTCGCTGGTCTCTCGAATGCATTTAGCGTATGCACTAAGCCTTTTAAACCACTAAGTGTCCCTAGTGGACGAGTTGAAGTCTCGTGAAGGTTTACCAGAGGTGTGCCTACAAAACCTAAGGACAAAATATAAGCTCAGATTCCATCAAACGTGACATGTGCAAAACAGTTAAGCTCACAGCAAAATGGAGATGTCAATCTAGCTATCGAAGGCACAATCCTAGCACTGATAAAAAAAAAGACATGTGATAAGAGTGTAAAGTGTATCTACACATGTGTAAAGAAAGATCTGAAGTCATGACTACTAATCACCAAGAGATAGTTTCTCAGGCTAAGAACTGAGGTCGAAATCTAGCTAGCTGTCCGGACTTTACGAGAATTGTGAATGAGTTGGAGGTATTTCACAATTACTCGCGTTGTACATCAATGGCATACACCCTCCTTGCTTACAACACAAAAACAAAAGACTATTTACATGACTCTTATTTACATTGACTATTCTCTTTTATTTTTGGAACAAGAGATGATGGAATTGATAAATACTTGAATTTTTTTTTTTTTTTTTTTTTTTTGTATTTTCTGATTTTTTTTTTTTTTTTTTTTTTCTGAATATACATCGTTTTTTTTTTTTTTTTTTTTTTTTTTTTTTTTTTTTTTTTTTTTTGAACAAGGAAACACTTTTGATACATATACAAAAGGAAACAAAAGATTACATGACACTTTGCAAGAGGTAGCCCTTTTTGATGCACCCAGTTAAATTCGATGGTTGTCTTTCTTAATGTAACCTCCACCTTCTATCCCAACCAACCAAAGAACAAGCTAGTCAAGTTTCGTTCAGTATTCTAAAGTGATTGGCAATCGTAACTTCCTATCCAACACCTTGAAGATCGAGGCCATACATGTATTGGTAGATCGTGCGCGTGCAAATTTCTTATCACGATGTGAATTGTGCTAGAATCAGGGTGCCTAAATATCTAGACTAAGACTCCTAATAATTATACATATTTGCACAAGAGTCAACATTTCAAGGTAAATGAGCTCCATTTTTATGATTTTTTTTTTTTTCAATTTTTTAATTTTTTAGAATTTTGATTTTTCAATTTTTTTTTGGAATTTTTCAATTTTTTCAAAAAGAAGGAGTTCGTTTTCAATTATGGCAAATTATCATGGTATCTACTCTATACCCCCAAACCTAAACTAAACATTGTCCTCAATGTTTCAAAATATGGAAAGAATTAAAATGCAACATATGGAAAGGGACATGTTGAGTAGAGTAAAAGGAGAGAGAATACCCGATTTCGGCGAAAGCAGAATTAAAACTCCGTTATTCAAGGCAAAAATCCAACATATTTTAGCCGAGATCAAATTGGATTAGCAAAATATATACAAAAGGAATAAAAGGTTTTTTTTTTTTTTTTTTTTTTTTTTTTTTTTTTTTTTTTTTTTTAAAAATAAATAAAATTTGGTTTTTGTATGGGAGCAAGCCCACTGTGCAAGCCTCTAATGAAATGGATGGAAGGCTGCGGCCCACGAAACACTAAGTTTTAATTTTGAAAGTTTAATTTGGCCCAGTTGGTTAAGGCCCGACGTTTGTTTTAAAACTTTGGTTTCGAGGTCCACTTTCGAGTGGAATACAAGTCCAATTGATGCTTACAAGCTCAGCTGGGTTTAAACCCAGAGTTCAAAATACAAGTCCAATGAAAGAATTTAAACAAGCCCACAAAAAATAAATACAAGCCCACAAATAAATTATTACAAACCCAAAATAGAAAAATAAAAAGCCCAAAAAAATTGGGTTAATTATTACAAGCCCACAAAAAAAATTTTGGAAGCCCACAGGTTGGGTTCTCTCAAATGGAATGGGTTTAGGCTTACCTTTTTAGCACAGCCCAGCTGCTCTGATATTGTTGCAAAAACCCAGTTGGGTTTTGGTTCTTTTCCTTGGTGGCGTCCCAGCAGAGGAAAAACAGGTTCAAAACAGCAGGTCCAACAGCAAATGAAATGAAGCAGATGCAGATGCAAATGCTATGACATGAAATACAAATTAGCTAATAAAAACACAGATAAAACACAGCACCAATCCCCGGCAACGGCGCCAAAAACTTGGTAGTCCCCGGCAACGGCGCCAAAAACTTGGTAGTCCCCGGCAACGGCGCCAAAAACTTGGTAGGCTTCTAAAAGGTCCTACAAATTATAACCGCAAGTGCACGGTGTCGAAAGTGGCAAATGTGCAAGTACGGGTCGATCCACAGAGACTGGGTGTGTTTCGGAAATGTGTCTTAGCTAATTGGGTTCCTAAATTTGCTTTGGGCTTAGAAGCCCTTTGGAAGTGTTGGGCTTAAAGTGCTAATGGGCTTGTTAAAATGAACTGAGCATGGGCTCAGTTTGTCTTTGAAGTGCAAATGGGCTTTGGCCTTAAACTTAGGCTTTTGATTAAGCCCACAGTTAAGTTGGATTGGGCCTTAATGAGTTTGGGCTTTGGTCTTAAACAACTGGGCTTTGATTTTGGTCTGCTGATGACCCAAGTTATGCTCTGGGCTTGGTTACTGAGTTTAGGCTTTGGGCTAATGGAATTCAAAGGATTGAGAGTGAACTGAGCTTTTGGGCTCAGTTGAAAGCACAGTCTTTGGCTTGGCCATGGAAGGCAGCAGCAGTGGAAGGAGGCCAATGCACAGCAGCAGAAGTGCAAGAGCTCAGAGAAAGATGATTGGCAGCAGCAGCTGCAGAGAGGCAAGTAGCAGTGCAGCAGGCACCAGTAGCAGCACACCAGGAGAAGTGGCAGCAGCACAGAAAATGCACAGCAATGCAGTGCAACAAGCTGCAGCAGGGGAACAGCAGTGAAGCACAAGCAGTGCACAAGACAATACAACACAAGTGCTGCAGGGGAAGCAATGGAAAATCACAGTATGCAGCACAACAGAGTTGCAGTAACAGCTGCAGCTGCTGAAGCAGTAAAGACAATGCAAACAGGAGAAGCAACAGAGTTGCAGGGCAGGGGAAGAAGCAGCAAGGCAAAAACAAAACAAAATCAATACAGAACCAGAACAATGGAACAAAGCAAAACAGCAACAAAACAAAATGAAAGCAAAATGAAATGACACAAAGGCAACACAAAATTGAACCAAGGCCTGAGGCCAAGGGCAAATGAGGTGAAAACTGACATGAATAGAAGCAATACTAGGCAGAATACAGGCATTCCTATAGAATGGGTGAAAGCTAGCTTGCTATAAGCACTAGCTTCTCCCAATACTCAATCAAAGTGCAACCTAAGCATACAACAAGAATGGCAAGAAAATCAGCTTGCTATGAGCACTGATTTCTTGCCATTGCACAATTAGCACAAAGCTTTTAAGATATCTAGCCTAGTATTCCATCATGTAACTGACAGTGACAGGAGCAACAACAATGAACATGTAACAAACATCAACAGGAATGGATAGCATTAACAGGATACAAGTATTAACAATGAACATTTAACTAACAACAAGTTTAACAGAACATGAACATTAACTATAAATAACTAACAGTGAACATGACTGAATTTTGACTGAAACATGGAACTGAACATTAGCAGCAAATTGAACTGAACATTAACTGAAAGTGAACTGAACTAAAGTTAACAGTTAACAGAACTGAAAGTTCGGGATGTGGCTAGTCCCAACATGTCTTCTAACACAACCCATAGTCCCAATTTATAGTCCAATTACATCATTAGGGCTTTCCCCCAATTTTCACCCAAAACAGTAGAACTAGGGTTTGGTGAAATGATTTACCTACTGTTGATGAATAACTCACGCTCCATCTCGTCGACCCACTCTTCTCCTGCTTCTTCTCGTTCCTCTCGAGCTCCAATTGATGCTTTAATCATCATTTATATCACCAATTTCTCACCTAGGGTTTCAGGCAGAGAGATGAGAAATTGAGGTTGTAAATGATGATTAAAGAGATGGTACGTGATGGGTTTTAGGTAGAATAGAGTTGGGGAGAAATTGTGGAGTGATTTGGGGTGAGGTGGTGGTGATGGAGATGGACATGGTGGTGGTACGGGGCATGGCGGTTCTGCAGAGGGGGTGATGGAGGAGATGGTTCGATGGAGAAGGGAAGGGTGCGTTTTGTTGAGGTGTAGGTGCTCGGTCGCTAGGGGGTGTGAGGCGAGTGTATCTAGTTTTGATGATCTGCGACGCTGAGCCGTGGATAGGGAGATGAAAGATCATCGGACGGTGAGATGAAGTGAAGTTTGTAGCGACCGCTGGATTATATAATACAACAAAATCAACGACGCCAGATGGAGTTAGGTGTTTGTAGTGTTAGGCGGATATATCAAACTTCGATGCACAGCAAGAGCGACCGTTGGATTCAACTACCATCTAATCTGAAGGCTTGAAATTTCAGCGCTTGGTGGCTTGGCAGAGACTTCAGATTTTGATGCTCTATGAAGGAGCGACCATCGGATGCTTCTGGGAACTGATCTGACGGCTGAGAAACGGAGGCGCTTTTGTGTGTAAAAATGAGGTTGTGCGCACCATTCTTCGCGGCTTCCTTGCGTAATTTCTCCCGGCTTTTCACTACTTTTCTGCTCTTTTCGCTCCGCGACTCATCCGAACTTTATTTATTACCTAAAAATACAAAATTAATTAATAAAAATATTTATTCTTGAAAACACTGAAAATACAGAATATGGGATAATATGTAGAATTAATGCACAAAAGATGAGTTAAAATGCCAACAAAAAGGGATAGATATATACAATATTTGGCACTCATCACTTAACCAAACACAAATAAGATTACTATCAAGTAAATAGGAATTAACGTTTGTGTAATTTACTTTAAATTATAATAACAACAATTATAATTGCGGAAAATAAAAGTAAATGACACAACAATATTTTGTTAACAAGGAAACCGCAAATGCAGAAAAACCCCGGGACCTTGTCCAGAATTGAATACTCTCAGGATTAAGCCGCTACACAAAACCAAACCAACTTCGTATATATAGTTGATACCAAGCAACTAAACCTATAATTCACCTAGTTCCGTCTGCATTCCCACGCCTATTCCAAACAGTAAAGGAACAACAAATCTGTTTGGTATCAACTCTTTTCAACCAAGTGATGTGAGTTCGACAAAAGGCTCTTTTGTTTGTCTCAATAAACTCCTTTGTCAGATTCTTAGATCTATCTTATCTACAACTACCAAAGTAATTGTTAAGATTTTGCAATCAATACTTTGAATCACAAAGAATTGTATTGATGCCGTTCTACATAACTAATCAATCCAATCTACCACAAGGATAAACCGATTATAGTTGGATCCTCTTTAACCGAAACAAGTATTGTGCACACCAAAGATTATGAATCCAAATCAGAAATCTTCAAAGTCTTCTTTGTCTTCAAATCTTCTTAGATCTTCTATAAACACCTGCACACAATCAAATTGAATCTCTTGTGATCAATCACGCACAGAACGGATTCTGTTAACAATGGATTATCACAAGACGTCTTTATATCTACAAACAGTCTAAAGATCCCCGTCGAAACTTCGATCTAGTTTGAGTGAATCTTATATCATAAGAGAAGATTCTCAAGCATAAACAAACTAGGTGCAATCAAAGTCCAACCACCGTTAGTCAATCAAATCAATTGAAAACAAAAGATAATCCGCAATTATCTAGTTTCCCACCAACGGTACTAATAGATCTTCTCAATCCCAAAGAAGTCTTTAAACCGAGCGGTCGTAAGAGATTTCGCCTGATTAGGTTACTTTCCTTTCCGAATAGGCGGCTCGCATACGTTTCTATCTCCAGCATGTTTGTCAATGTTAGTGATCAAAACTGTAAGTCTTGATTTCTAGTCTACTATAGCTAAGGTCTCGGACTAGGATAGAAAGTGTAGTTGAGCTCAATAATTCCATGACAATCATCATAAAAGACGAAGGATTACTCAAGGAACCGGTGGATCTTCATCGATTGAAAGGTACGTGGAGACTTGAACTTATTTATTGGTGTGAATTCTAAATGCACACAAAACACTTGCAAGTATACAAGGTCAAGATTTGTAATAAAATGGTGAGTAGGGGTTTGTCCACAGGGAGAGGAGCATATGAGAAGTTTTCCTAGGCTAACAATGGTGACAATGTACTATGGCAGAGAGCAAAGCAGGGCAAATCAGCAAAGAACCAAGCTAAGTAATGAAAAACAGACTAGAACCACAGCAGGGAAAGATAAGCAAAGAACCAAAATGCAGGTAAAGCAACAAAGAGCAGTAAGAAAAGCAGCAAATAACCAAGGCTTGGCAGCCAAGGGCAAGAGGCAGATTGTGCACTGACTTCAGTGCACAGTAGCTACAAGTGCAAGAAAAAAAGCAAGAAAATAACTGAAATGCAAAACAGACTTGAAAAGTGACTGAAATTAAGATTGATTAAAGAGAAGTGGTGGGAAGCCAAGGCATATGATCCACCTTGTATCCTAATCAAGTGACATGGTCTAGGTTATGTTCATTCCTAAGCATACAACTAGAAATGAAGAACACCAACTTGCTTGCTAGGCTACCCCTAGCATTGGCTGTTTTGACAGTACAGCCAATCACAGGCTCTAAGCATTGGCCTCTCTCAAATACACATTCACAACACAGCAGGAAGAATTATCCTAGCTCAATCACACTTGACAGTGCACAAGGCTTCACTGAGCCTTGGCCTGAAGCTGATTAGCTCATGCTAACCATGTTTAAAACATCACATTCAACATATGTAAAACAACACAATGCATCATGATATAACAAAACATAAGCATATTTACTGTAAGCACTGAAATTTGAAGTTCAAAAATTTTGTTCAATTCTCTACTGGCTAGTCCAGAGAGGTATAGTCTCTCTACACCTTCATAACACAATTTATACCCATTACACATTTGGTTTTCCCCCAATTTTCCCCAAATCAGTAGAACTAGGGTTTGGTGAAATTGATTTACCTACTGTTGATGAGATACTCGCTCCATCTCGTCGACCCATCTTCTCCTGCTTCTTCTCGTTCCTCTCGAGCTCCAATTGATGCTTTAATCATCATTATATCCAATTTCTCACCTAGGGTTTCAGGCAGAGAGATGAGAAATTGAGGTTTAATGATGATTAAAGAGATGGTACGTGATGGGTTAGGTAGATGAGTTGGGGAGAAATAGTGGAGTGATTTGGGGGGTGGAGAGGTGGTGATGATGGTGGTGGCAGGTGGAGATGGTGGTTCTGCAGAGGGGGTGATGGAGGAGATGGTTCGATGGAGGGGAAGGGTGCGTTTGTTTGAGGTGTAGGTGCTCGGTCGCTAGGGTGTGAGGCGAGTGTATCGAGTTTGATGATCTGCGACGCTGAGCCGTGGGATAGGGAGATGAAAGATCAATCGGACGGTGAGATGAAGTGAAGCTTGTAGCGACCGCTGGATTTTATACAACGAAGTTAACGGCTCTAGATGGGTTAGGTGTTGTAGTGTAAGGCGGAGATATCAAACGTTGATGAACAGCAAGGGAGCGACCGTTGGATTCAACTACCATCTAATCTGAAGGCTTGGAATTTCAGCGCTGTGGTGCTTGGCAGAGACTTCAGATTTTGATGCTCTATGAAGGAGCGACCATCGGATGCTTCTGAGAACTGATCTGACGGCTGAGAACGGAGGCGCTTTTGTGTGTAGAAAATGAGGTTGTGCGCACCATTCTTCGCGGCTTCCTTGCGTAATTTCTCCCGGCTTTTCACTACTTTTCTGCTCTTTTCGCTCCGCGACTCATCCGAACTTTATTTATTACCTAAAAATGCAAAATTAATTAATAAAAATATTTATTCTTGAAAACAATGAAAATACAGAATATGGGTAAAATGTAGAATTAATGCATAAAAGATGAGTTAAATGCCAACAAAAAGGGATAAATATATACATATTTGGCACTCATCAAATACCCCCAAACCTGAATTTTACTTGTCCTCAAGTAAAAAAAACTAAGGAAATCCTAACTATACCACTGTCGCTGGTCTCTCGAATGCATTTAGCGTATGCACTAAGCCTTTTAAACCACTAAGTGTCCCTAGTGGACGAGTTGAAGTCTCGTGAAGGTTTAAACGTACCTACAAAGTTCTAGGTCAAAATATAAGCTCATATTCCATCAAACGTGACATGTGCAAAACAGTTAAGCTCACAGCAAAATGGAGATGTCAATCTAGCTATCGAAGGCACAATCCTAGCACTGATAACAAAAAGGACATGTGATAAGAGTGTAAAGTGTATCTACACATGTGTAAAGAAAGATCTGAAGTCATGACTACTAATCACCAAGAGATAGTTTCTCAGGCTAAGAACTGAGGTCGAAATCTAGCTAGCTGTCCGGACTTTACGAGAATTGTGAATGAGTTGGAGGTATTTCACAATTCTCGCGTTGTACATCAATGGCATACACCCTCCTTGCTTATTACAAAAACAACAAAAGATCTTTACATGACTCTTATTTACATTGACTCTCTTTTTATTTTTGGAACAAGAGATGATGGAATTGAAAATACTTGATTTTTTTGTATTTTTCTGATTTTTTTTTTTTTTTTTTTTTTTTTTTTTCTGAATATACATCGTTTTTTTTTTTTTTTTTTTTTTTTTTTTTTTTTGAACTGAAACACTTTTGATATAACAAAAGGAAACAAAAGATTACATGACACTTTGCAAGAGGTAGCCCTTTTTGATGCACCCAGTTAAATTCGATGGTTGTCTTTCTTAATGTAACCTCCATCTTCTATCCCAACCAACCAAAGAACAAGCTAGTCCAGTTTCGTTCAGTATTCTAAAGTGATTGGCAATCGTAACTTCCTATCCAACACCTTGAAGATCGAGGCCATACATGTATTGGTAGATCGTGCGCGTGCAAATTTCTTATCACTATGTGAATTGTGCTAGAATCAGGGTGCCTAAATATCTAGACTAAGACTCCTAATAAAAATACATATTTGCACAAGAGTCAACATTTCAAGGTAAATGAGCTCCATTTTTATGATTTTTTCATTTTTAATTTTTTTTTTGAATTTTGATTTTTTAATTTTTTTGGAATTTTTCAATTTTTTCAAAAAGAAGGAGTTGTTTTCAATTATGGCAATTATCATGGTATCTACTCTATACCCCCAAACCTAAACTAAACATTGTCCTCAATGTTTCAAAATATGGAAAGAATTATAAAACAATATATGAAGAGGAACATGCTGAGTAGAGTAAAAGGAGAGAGAATACCCGATTGTACGGTGGTAGCTCGATTAAAACTCCGTTATTTCAAGGCAAAAATCCATCATATTAGCAGTCACAATGGATGAGCACAAAATATACAAAAGGAAATTTAACTAACACATTATCTACAAGAAAATTTGGTTTTTAATGGGATTGGACTTTTGGAAAAATTTGGTTTTGTTGGGAAAACATTTTGGTTTTTAGGGAAACATTTGGAAAACTGTTTGGTTATTTAGGGAAAGAGTGGACCAGTTTAGTCCACATAGACTGGGTCCTCCAGGTCGGTTGTTTCAATGTCGGGTGGAAATGGCTCAAGGAATGGCTTTAATCTCTGCCCGTTGACTTTGAAAACGTTCTTGTTGGAGACATCCTCCAACTCTACAGCTCCATGAGGAAAAACTGTGCGTACTAGGTACGGACCCTTCCATCTGGAACGCAGTTTTCCTGGAAAAAGATGTAATCGGGAGTCATACAGCAAGACTTTCTGACCAGGAGTGAAGGATTTGCGCAGAATACGCTTGTCATGAAACATCTTCATCTTCTGCTTGTACAGCTTGGCACTGTCATAAGCCTCATTTCTCAATTCTTCCAACTCGTTGAGTTGAAGTTTCCGTTGAATTCCAGCTTCGTCCAGAGAAAAGTTCAGCTCTTTGATTGCCCAGTAGGCACGATGTTCTAATTCCACAGGTAGATGGCACGGCTTTCCATACACTAGACGATAGGGGGACATGCCAATTGGTGTCTTATAAGCTGTTCTATAGGCCCAAAGCATCATTCAATCTCAATGACCAATCTTTCCTGGACGGGTTGACCGTCTTCTCCAGAATGTGCTTAATTTCCCTATTAGACACTTCCACTTGTCCACTAGTCTGAGGGTGGTACGGAGAGTAGCAACCTTGTGAGTTATGCCATACTTGCGTACTAAAGACTCAAAGTACTTGTTACGAAAATGTGAACCGCCGTCACTGATGATAGCTCTAGGGGTACCAAAACGTGAAAATATGTTTCCTTTAGAAATGAAAGTACCACCTTGTGGTCATTTGTTCTGGTTGCTATGGCTTCTACCCACTTAGAAACGTAATCAACTGCGACTAGGATGTACAACTTGCTGTCAGACATGGGAAATGGACCCATGAAGTCTATCCCCCAAACATCAAAAATCTCCACAATCAAAATGGGGTTCAATGGCATCATGTTTCTCCTCGAAATGCTTCCTAGCTTTTGACAGCGTTCACAAGCAACACAATAATCATGGCAATCCTTGAACAATGATGGCCAATAGAATCCACACTGCAAGATCTTTGCAGCAGTTTTCTTGGCACTGAAATGGCCTCCACATGCTTGGTCATGACAGAAAGATATCACATCTTTCTGTTCAGTGTTGGGGACACATCTCCTAATGATTTGGTCTGGACAGTACTTAAACAAATATGGGTCATCCCAAAGGAAATGTTTGACTTCAGCCAGGAATTTAGAGCGGTCTTGTCTCGACCAACGTGAGGGCATCCTACCTGTAGCGAGGTAGTTAACAATATCAGCAAACCAAGGAAGGTCTGAGATAGACATCAGCTGTTCATCTGGGAATGATTCTCTAATCAGCTCAATCATCAATAGACTCTAAAGTTAATCTAGACAAATGATCAGCAACCACATTCTCACAACCTTTCTTATCACGGATTTCGAGATCGAATTCCTGTAATAAGAGTATCCATCGAATAAGGCGAGCTTTAGCATCCTTCTTGGAAAGAAGATACTTCAAAGCCGCATGGTCTGTGTATATGATGATCTTAGACCCTATCAGATAAGATCTAAACTTGTCTAATGCGAAAACGACGGCAAGCAATTCCTTCTCGGTAGTTGAATAATTGAGTTGGGCATCATTAAGGGTTTTGCTAGCATAGTATATCACATATGGTAGTCTATCAACTCGCTGTCCTAAAACAGCACCAACAGCATAATCAGAGGCATCACACATAAGTTCGAACGGAAGCTTCCAATCGGGTGGTCGGACTATAGGAGCGGTGGTGAGAAGGGTTTTTAATTCCTCCCATGCCTTCACACGCAGCATCGAAATTGAAGGCAACATCTTTGGAGAGAAGACTGCACAGAGGTCTGGAGATTTTGCTGAAATCTTTGATGAATCGCCGGTAAAAACCAGCATGACCTAGAAATGATCTGATCTCCTTCACAGAGCAAGGTTGTGGTAGATGTTGAATGAGGTCAACTTTAGCTTTATCCACTTCAATTCCTTTTCTGAGATGATGTGTCCTAGAACTATTCCTGAATTCACCATAAAATGGCATTTTTCCCAATTTAGAACAAGGTTCTTTTCTTTACATCTGGATATCACGAGGGCAAGATGCTTCAAACATTCGTCAAACGAGGAACCAAAAACAGAGAAATCATCCATAAAGATCTCGAGAAAACTATCTATCATGTCAGAAAAAATGCTCATCATGCAACGCTGAAAAGTAGCAGGTGCATTACACAACCCGAAGGGCATACGTCTATAAGCAAACGTCCCAAATGGACACGTGAATGTAGTTTTTTCCTGATCTTCCGGAGCAATGTGAATTTGGTTATAACCGGAAAAGCCATCTAGAAAACAGTAGTGACTGTGTCCAGACACACGTTCTAGCATTTGGTCAATGAAAGGGAGCGGGAAGTGATCCTTCCTTGTTACTGTGTTCAACTTCCTGTAGTCGATGCATACTCGCCATCCTGTGTACGAGTAGGGACTAATTCATTCTTGTCGTTCTGAACAACAGTAATGCCTGACTTCTTAGGCACAACTTGAATGGGACTAACCCATTTGCTATCGGGAATTGGGTATATGATACCCGCATCAAGTAGTTTCAGGATCTCTCCTTTGACTACATCTCTCATGTTAGGATTAAGTCTCCTTTGCATTTCCCTCGATGGTTTGGCATTCTCTTCAAGGTTAATGTGGTGCATGCAAATGGTGGGACTAATTCCTTTGAGATCTGAGATGGTCCATCCTAAGGCCTCTTTGTGTTCCTTAAGTACTTCTAAAAGCTTACTTTCCTGTTCCGTGTCTAAACATGATGAAATAATGACAGGTAAAGTATCAGAAGAACCTAGGAATGCGTACTTCAACGTACTAGGCAATGTTTTCAATTCAAGCTTGGGTGGCTCAACAATGGATGGAATAAGCTTGGAATCAGAATAGGGGTTGTTCCACTTCATATTTCCTTTCAGTGACGTCCATTTGAGGTACAGATTCGAGCAGAGATAGGACGTCACTACAGTATGCATCATCATAGAATCAGGGTTAAAGTTCTCCATACATGCTTGAAAGGGGTCGACGGATAGAATGTTAGTCAACGAATCTTGCATTAATCCTTCAATCATATTAACTTCATGCACATCATCATCATCAAGATTCACAGGTTGTTGACTAATATCGAACACATTCAATTCTACCGTCATGTTACCAAAAGACAGTTTTAACACTCCATTCCGACAGTTGATGATCGCGTTGGACGTAGCCAAGAAAGGACGTCCTAAGATGACAGGAATGTGACAGTCTGGGTTTTGTACAGGTTGAGTGTCTAAGACAATGAAGTCTACGGGAAAATAGAATTTGTCAACCTTGATCAAAACATCTTCGACCACTCCACGAGGAATCTTGACAGATCGGTCTGCCAGTTGTAGAGTGATAGATGTTGGTTTCAACTCCCCAAGACCTAACTGCTCATAAACAGAATATGGCAGTAGGTTAACACTTGCACCTAGGTCTAATAACGCTTTATTGACCGTGTGTTCTCCTATAGTGCAAGAAATTGTTGGACATCCTGGATCCCTAAACTTGGGTGGAGTTTTGTTCAGAATGATGGAACTCACCTGCTCAGCTAAGAAAGCACGTTTTTGCACATTGAGCTTGCGCTTTTGAGTGCACAAGTCTTTGAGGAATTTGGCATAAGCAGGGATTTGCTTGATTGCTTCAAGAAAAGGAATGTTGATGTTGACTCTCTTGAACAGATCTAACATCTCATTGTAATGGGTACTTTTCTGTTGATAGATCAATCTTTGAGGAAATGGGCAACAGGAAGATGAGTTGGCAAAGGGACATTCACAGCAGTAGAATTGTCAGATTTTCCAACTTGCTCAGATTCTTTGGTTTTCTGGGGTTGTGGAGACACGTGGAATTTGTATCAGACTCATTAGGTTCGCCCACGTTGTTCTCGATGACTTTACCACTTCGGAGGGTGGTAATGGCATGGATTTGATCAGGTGAGGTTTCAGTGCAGGATGTTGTGCCTGTTTGAAATATCCTCTTTGGATTTTGTTGGGGTTGGCTCGGAAGTTTACCCTTTTCTCTCTCACACATTTGATCCATCTTTTGATCTAGATTTTTCTGACTTTGCATCAAACTCTGGAACATTTCCTCTAGGTGGATAATCTCTTGTCGGTATTGTGTTGAGGATATGATTGTTGTTGAGAGTTTGATTGTTGTTGAGGGTTTCTCGGGTGTTGATAACCTTGATTGTTCTGATATCCCTGATTGTGATTGTTTTGATAGCTCTGATTGGGTTGAGATGGTCCTCCTTGAGTGGGCCCTTTTGACCATGAAAAGTTAGGGTGGTTTCTCCATCCTGGATTGTAGGTCTGAGAATAAGGGTTATGCTCTGGTTTCTGAAACATGGCATGTGCCTGTTCAAGCCTAGACTCCTGGACTGCAAGCAAATCTGGACAATTTTGGAATTGATGGTTGGGGTCGTTACAAGCGGCACAAACAGACGAAGCGACATGTTCTCGGAGAGTAGTGGTGGAAGGTTTTGAATTTTTATGTAGTTCTAACTCTTCTAATCTCCTAACTATTGATGCCATGTTTGCTCTACCCTCAAAATCCGCTTCAATCCTAAAAGCCTTTGCTTCGGATGTAGTCTTTCTGGTTTCACGGATGGATTCCCACTGTTGCGTCTTTTCAGCTACTTCAATCAAGAAATCCCAAGACGCGTCAGCAGTTTTATCTACGAATAGACCATTACACATCGACTCAACCGTTGTTCGGGTGGACACATCTAGACCTTCATACAAAATTTGCACAAGTCTCCATTTTTCAAAACCATGATGGGGACATTGGAGCAATAATTCATTGAATCTCTCCAGGTATCTAGCTAAGGTCTCACCTTCTAATTGCACAAAGCTATTCAGACTTTGACGAATTGTCGCAGTCTTGTGGTTCGGGAAAAACTTTTTGAAAAACTCCTTTATGAGGTCATCCCATGTTATGATGGATTGAGGCTGTAAAGCATAGAGCCAGGCCTTTGCCTTATCTTTCAGGGAAAAAGGAAAAAGCCTTAACTTCAGGGTTTCGTCGGTCATTTGAGTGAAACGCAGAGTTCCACAAATTTCCTCGAATTCTCTCACGTGGTGGTAAGGGTTTTCATTCTCAACACCTCTATAAATAGGAAGCATCTGTATTGTGCTAGATTTCAGCTCATAATGGCCATTAGCCTCGGGCAGCAAAATACAGGACGGTTGACTGGCTCTAGTTGGGTACATATAATCCTTGAGGGTACGTGGTTCTCCCATTGTTTCTGGTTGATCTGGACTGTCTCCCTCAGAACTTAGAATTTCGATAGGTTCGTCTGGGTTAATTCTAACAAGTCTGTTTGTCTGGTCTCTATAGGTCACAATCATGTCCTAGTAGGTACCTTAACTAACATGTTGGTCAGACAGAGCAATCGGAAACAATTTGGCCCAAGGGTTATGAAGATTTGGTTTTTGAATGGGTTTTGGTTTAAAGAAGGGATTAAAAATTTTGGGTTTTTGAAAATTTTTGAACTAAACCTAGCATAAATTATCACAACTCATAAAAGA
Organism: Papaver somniferum; assembly: GCF_003573695.1. Classification (NCBI taxonomy): domain Eukaryota; kingdom Viridiplantae; phylum Streptophyta; class Magnoliopsida; order Ranunculales; family Papaveraceae; genus Papaver; species Papaver somniferum. Next base: position 13,466,250 of record NW_020621936.1, on the reverse strand, counting down.
AAATAAAAACAATAATAATAATTAAAACAAACCCATAAAAGAAAAAAGAAAAATAAAAGAAAAATAAAGAAAAACAAAAAAGAAAATAAAAAATTATTACAATCCCAAATAAAAAAAAGAAAAAGAAAATAAAAATTATTACAATCCCAAAATAAATAATTAAATAAATTATTACAAGCCCAAATTTGAATTTAAATGAGGCCCAAGTGGGTTAACTCATGGGTTAGGCTTACTTGTTTTTGGAGGGAAGCCCAAAAAGATAGGCTTTTAGTCCCCTTTTAGTTGCAAGGCCCAGTTGGGCTTTAGGATCGTCCTAAGCAGCTCACGTCCAAGCCCAGCAGCAACAGGTGGAGCAGAGCCCAGCAGCAGCAGCAACGGAGCCCAGCTGAAGTTGCAAGCCCAAGAGCAGAAGTTGCAAGCCCAGCAGAAGTTGAGATTACTGAGCCCAGCTCAGTTGGTTCAAGCCCAGTTCAGAAGAAGTTGCACAAGCCCAGTTCAGAAGAAGTTGCACAAGCCCAGCAGCAAGCTTGGCAGCAGCTCTTCAGTTGGCAACAGCAGACTTGGCAGCAGCACTGCAACAGCACCAGCAGCAGCAAGTTGGCAGGGCCAACAACAACAACAGACTTTGATGCACACACAGTACACTAGCAGCAGCTTGAAAACTTCAAAAAGATGGCAGCCAGCTCCCCGGCAGCGGCGCCAAAAACTTGGTGTGAATTCTAAATGCACACAAAACACTTGCAAGTATACAAGGTCAAGATTTGTAATAAAATGGTGAGTAGGGGTTTGTCCACAGGGAGAGGAGCATATGAGAAGTTTTCCTAGGCTAACAATGGTGACAATGTACTATGGCAGAGAGCAAAGCAGGGCAAATCAGCAAAGAACCAAGCTAAGTAATGAAAAACAGACTAGAACCACAGCAGGGAAAGATAAGCAAAGAACCAAGAATGCAGGGTAAGGCAACAAAGGAGCAGTTAAGAAAAAGCAACAAACTACCAAGGCTTGGCAGCCAAGGGCAAGAGGCAAGATTGTGCACTGCCTTCAGTGCACAGTAGCTACAAGATGCAGGAACATAAAAGGCATGAAAATAAAGCTGAAATGCAAAAACACAGAACTTGAAAAAGTGACTGAAATTAAGATTGATTAAAAGAGAAGTGGTGGGCAAGCCAAAGCATATGATCCACCTTGTATCCTAATCAAGTAACATGGTCTAGGTTAAGTTCTTTCCTAAGCATACAATAGAAATGAGAGAACACCAACTTGCTCACTAGTCTACCCCTAGCATTGGCTGTCTTTTGACAGTACAGCCAATCACAGGCTCTATGAGCATTGGCCTCTCTCAAATACACATTCACAACACAGCAGGGAAGAATTATCCTAGCTCAATCACACTTGACAGTGCACAAGGCTTCACTGAGCCTTGGCCTGAAAGTGATTAGCTCATGCTAACCATGTTTAAAACAATCACATTCAACATATGTAAAAATTCAAGCACAAGTAGCATCATTTGAGATAACAAAACACATAAGCAATATTCTACTGATAAGTATTGAAATTTGAAATTCAACAAAATTTTGTTCAATTCTCTACTGGCTAGTCCAGAGAGGTAAATAGTCTCCCTCTAATACTTCCCCCAACACCCATTTATACCCAATTACAAAAATCCCCAAAAATCAGGACTACATCAGTCCAATTAAGGTTTGGTGAAAATACAAAATAAATCAAATAAAATCCTACCTAACTATGATAACAACCCTAATTGGACTAACCCATGCTTCAATTAGACGTACAAGTTATTTCCCCAAAAAATTCCCAAATCAGAAAAATTAGGGTTCTTAAAATTTTTTTTACCTAATCACTGTTGACACTGATGGATGTCGACCCATGCCTCCAATCCTTCTCCTGATGCTTCTCTTTTTCTTCCCATGCCCTAATTGCTTTTCTAGCTCATCTATTCCATCAATTTCTCTTCTAGGGTTCCTGTGAGAGGAAAAGATCGAGGAATTGATGTTATAGAAAGCTAGAGGAGTAGGGGAATGATGGCTCGAATGGTGATGGTTGAATGATTTGGGGAGAGGATGGTGGAGTGATTTGGGGAGAAGATGGTGGTGATGGAGACGGACATGGTGGTGGTACGGGTTCTGAAGGAAGAAGAGATGGAGAAGAAAGAAGAAAGGTGCGTTTGGCTGGGTATAGGGTGTTCGATACTTGGGTGTTAGGTGGGCGTATCGAGTGTGATGATCTGCGACGCTGCGCCGTGGGATAGGGAGATGAAAGATCAATCGGACGGTGAGATGAAGTGAAGCTTGTAGCGACCGCTGGATTTTTTTATACGACGAAGTTAACGGCTCTAGATGGGGTTAGGTGTTGTAGTGTAAGGCGGAGATATCAAACGTTGATGAATAGCAAGGGAGCGACCGTTGGATTCAACAACCATCTAATCTGAAGGCTTGGAATTTCAGCGCTGTGGTGCTTGGCAGAGACTTCAGATTTTGATGCTCTATGAAGGAGCGACCATCGGATGCTTCTGAGAACTGATCTGACGGCTGAGAACGGAGGCGCTTTTGTGTGTAGAAAATGAGGTTGTGCGTACCATTCTTCGCGGCTTCCTTGCGTGATTTCTCCCGGCTTTTCACTACTTTTCTGCTCTTTTCGCTCCGCGACTCATCCGAACTTTATTTATTACCTAAAAATGCAAAATTAATTAATAAAAATATTTATTCTTGAAAACAATGAAAATACAGAATATGGGGTAAAATGTAGAATTAATGCATAAAAGATGAGTTAAATTGCCAACAAAAAGGGATAAATATATACATTATTTGGCACTCATCATTTATCACTCCAAAGTCTATTTATCTCCTATCTAGAGACAAAAGTCGTTTTGCTATATAGACTTATGTTATACACATTTGCTATTTCGAGCCGAGTTTATCTCGCCTATCTATTTCTCGAAATATGTGTTGGTAAGCTTTATCTTTAGCCAAGTTCATCTTTACCTAGTGACGAAAGTCATGAAAAGTTTCAATCACTTTAAAAATTGCTTACTTTGATTAAAAATAGTTTGTGAATAACAACTATAGAATATCAACGTCCTCTAAGAATGTTTTAATGATTGAAATGAGAGTTTAGATAATATAACCATTGGAGGATATAAGCATTGTTGTGGAAACACATATATGTATAAGTCCTTATTCCTTGAACCGAAGTTTGAGAACTTTGTTGATCAAGAGAACCGGAATAGTGGTGTGGGCCAAGTCCGCGAACTGGCGGAAGTTCTCGACCCGAGAAATTCTGCTGGAGTTTGTGAACTCCGTCCGGGAACTTAAGTCCGCGAACCCAGTCCGCGAACTTGAGTAGGTTATATCTAAAAACGATGTTTGTGAACTTATTCTTATATAAACTAAGGAATGCAAATTTCAAACTGTGGCTATATAGTTCATGAACCGATTCGAGTGAATCAAATCGTTTTTGCTTCAATTGTGTCTTGTGTAGTTACATAAGATTTCCTTACAATTGAACAACTCTCTAACTAGTTCATTTGAGTCACTTGAACTAGTTATGTTGAAGAAGAATATGGTTGATATGAAAGTGATCATACGGCTAACCATTTGGTTAACTATTGTTGAACCAACAAATGTACAAGTTTGGGTATGGTTACACAAGCCTAGAAACGTGCATTTCATTTGTGTGTAACAAGCTAGTTTCGATCTAACAGTTGGAATATATTAGCTTGAATCTAATCAGGTTTTCATCTAACGGTGAATATTGAATGCTTTGTTACCAAGCTAACATTGATTGCAAACCCTGATTTGAAAGACTATATAAGGAAGAACTCTAGCAACTGGGAAACCTAATCCCCGCACCTTCTGCGTGATACTAGTTGTGCTAAGCCAGAGTCGATTCTCCTTTAACCTTTGGTTTCTTCTTCTAAACCAGGTTAACGGCTTAAAGACTTCATTGGGATTGTGAAGCCCTACCGATACTACTTTCTTGTAGTTGTGTGATATGATCTTGATATTCCTATCGTACGAGTACAATTGTAATAATTGGCTTGAGATTGATATCTCCAATAGGCAAGATATAAAAGAAATCACAAACACTTCGTCTCATCGTTTGTGATTCCGCAATATCTTTTTTCGCTGCGTCGATTAAGATTATTGTGAGGTGATTGATAATATTAGGCTGTTTTACGGGAATATAAGTCTGGTTTATCAATTGGTTCCTGTTGAAAGGGCGAGGGTACCCAAATATACCTCAAGCTAAAACTTTTCCTACCTATAAGTCCTTTCTCCGAAAGTGATTGTCTATGGACTGAGTCGAGACAATACAACTAATCGGTTCACACTTTGTGTGATCGTTTATGGATACGAGATCGAGACAATACAACAAAGAAGTATGTTTACTTGATACAAAGGTTCGGACTTAACCAAACACAATAGAATTGCTTATCAAGTAAATAAGAATTAACGTTTTTGTGATTTACTTTAATTATAATAAAACAATTATAATGCGGAAAATAAAAGTAAATGACACAGCAAGATTTTGTTAATGAGGAAACCGCAAATGCAGAAAAACCCCGGGACCTAGTCCAGAATTGAATACTCTCATAATTAAACCGCTAGACAAAATTACACCTAACTTCGTATAGTTGAGACCAAGTAACTAAATCTATAGTTCACTTATCTGTATTCCCACGCCTCCGACTTATGAATAAGTCACGTACTTGGAACAATTCCTTTGATTCGTATTCCAAACAGTAAAGGGACAACAAATCTGTTTGGTATAAACTCTATTCAACCAAGTGATATGAGTTGGACAAAGATTCTTCCGTTTATCTTAACATAAACTCCTTCGTCGGGTCCTTAGATCCATTTTATGTTCAATCACCCAAAGGTAATTGTTTAAGATTAAGCCAACAACACCTTTAATCCGAAGAACTGTGTTGATGCCGATCTACTCAATTAATCAAGCCAATCTACCACAAGGATAAACCGATTATTAATTGGATCCTCTTTTACCGAAACAAGTATTGTGCATACCAAAGATTATAAAACCCAAGTCAGATCTCCAATATCTTCTTTGTCTTCAAATCTTCTTAAATCTTCAATAAAAACCTGCACACAATCACTTGAATCTCTTGTGATCAATCACGCACAGAACAGAATCTGTTAACAATGGATTATCACAAGATCATCTTTAGAACTAACAACAGTCCAAAGATCCCTGTCGAAACTTTGAACTAGTTTGAGTGAATCTTATATCAGAAGAGAAGATTCTCAAGCATAAACAAACTAGGTGCAATCAAAGTTCAACCACCGTTAGTCAATCAAATCAATCGAAAACAAAGATAAACTGCAATTATCTAGTTTCCCACCAACGGGTCGCGCTAGAGTTTCTCAATCCCAAAGAAGACTTTAAAACGAGCGGTCGTAAGAGATTTCACCTAATTAGGTTACTCTCCTCTCCGATAGGCGGCTACACCAGTAAAAAGACAAAAGAGGAAGTCTGTTGTTACGAAGGATTAGTTTGCTAGAAAGGAAAACTTCGTGTATTTATAGACAAGGAAGTTTGGACACCAAGGAATTTCCAAAACCGAAAATATTCTCAAGATATTCATAATAGTACAGATTCGGTTTTTATAATTCCTGGAAATGCTCTGTTCAAAAATAACGATCGAAATCACTCGGAAAATCTAATTAGTAAATGCACATTACTAATTCTGTAATTTCCCTACAAAATGAAATTAATAACCTTAATTAAAAAATTCTTAACTTACTTATGTTTCGATCCTGGGATTCTCTTCCCTTAGCCGTTAAGGAATATCTTTGAACAATTATAGAAATAAACATCCATAGCACGTGTTCAAAGTTTGTCAACATCTTAACTTTGTAAGTTCTCTTTCACACTTACAACCTTGAAACCGATTTGCCACACTTACAAACAAGTTTAGAATTGGTTCATCTGACTTTCAAAAACTATGTGATTGATCAAACCAACATTCAATCACAATCATGGGTTTACGGTTCTACAAAACAAGTTTCGGTTCTACCTCCATGTGAGTACTGTGCATAGTCACACTAGCTTCCCAAAAGTTCGGTTGACTAGGTACTAGGATCAGTTTCTCACATATATATTGTAACGGACAAGTAAATTTGTCCAACAAGTTGGATTTCAACCCGCCTAGCAAGGCCAAACCCCCATGTCCGTCACTCGAAGAAGAAAAGAAAAAGGAAAATAGCATAAATATGAAATTTATTACTATTCAATCATTTTATAAACTCAACAACAATAAAATTTTCTAGGCCAAGAAGCAAAAATAGAAACAAGAGATGAAATTTCAATAGTTGCAGCTCCAACAACGTGAAAGAACTGAAAATATCCTTACAACGCTTTAATATTATGGGTACCAAAGATGGATCGAAAACACATATATATACCATCTTACTAGACACTTTACAAAAATCAGTTTTTGATCACGAAATGAAATGTAAAGAAAATCATTCATTCCATAACTTTACTTTAGGATAAAACACAGTTCTTAACTAGCCAGATGAAATTCGTAAAGAAAACGAACTTAAAAACTTAGTTTAAAGTTTTAAACAAGACCCAAATGACTCTAAGGCAGTGTATATGTGCACAGTACACTAAAGTACACCGTAGTTTAAAAACAAAATGTTCTATACTACGTGACCTACATTTGCCGATAAATTTGACAACAAAAGAAAAGTTACAGATAGTGGTATGTAAAATAAGACCTGCCAGTAAAGAAATCCCAAGTGGGTAGTAGTACTAATTTAAAACATATAAAATTTATAAAGGAACATGTGCACAAGTATGAACCCAAAGTGAATCATGGAAAACATAATGTTTACACAGTGAAGTCCAAGTACACCATTTACTTAAAATGACAGTCAATACACAACATTTCCCATCATCATTTATGTTCATCTAACTACTCAAAAATTAAGCATACATGAGTGGTGCTGCAAATAGATAGAAATATGCAAGGGGGACCTGCTAGTACATTAAGGTTCAACTATTATGAGTTCTAAGAAGATACTAGTATGTAAATGAAGATATGCCCATATACCAACGAGAGAAAAGAAGGTTTTGTGTGCCGTACATATACACGCAAAATCAGACCTTATTTTTCAGTTACAAACCATATAAGGATCCAACACAAGGTCCCAACATCTGCACAGCAAAAAATTTGACAAAGCGACATGAGACTAAAGCAAAAACTAACTACCCAAATATCCCTGTGATATACAATATCATAGATCTCGTAAGTTCTGCTCGACTTACTGCTCCAACTTCTCTTTGTATTCTAAAGGGGGAAAAACAAAACAAAACAAAACAAAACGGGGTGAGCAAATGCCCAGTAGAGGGTATAACAAAAAAACCGCAGTGCGAGTGCCGAACATGAATAAATAGACAAGAGAAGCAGTTAAATAAAAATGCAGAAATGTAAATCTTAAGCAAATGTAGATCACAAAAAAATTCAGAGTCGCAAATAACATTTACTTTACTATTCTCATGGCCAGTGCCACCGTCAGGGTAGTTCTGGTTACCAGCCATCGTTGCCGCAACGATCTTCCGGGTTGCCACCGAGGTGGTGGGGTTCCACTTAGGCCCGACGTTTCTAAAGTAGAGCTTTCCAGTTGTTACTGGAAGCAAATCTCAAATGAATTTCCGAAACGGGAACCACTTCTCAAGAGTCAAGAGAAACGAGGGCAGAACCTACCAAAAGCCCGCGCCAAGTAAAATACCAAACTTTAAATACAGTCCATATACCAAGGGAATTTAAGCCAAACCAAATCCATAATACAGAGTAAATCATGCACATAATTCATCCGAAAAGAGAGAGAACAGAAGTGATACAATTAATGGAGTTGTGAAAACAAACAACAACATCGTAGCTGATAGCAAACCAAGCATCTAAGCGACAGTAAAATAAGGCAATTTGTACATTTTCATTTCCTTTACATAAAAAGCCTTAAGTTCAATAATTTAACATATTTAAATCAAGAGAGGAAGAGATTAAAACATAAGTAAATAGTATATGCATGAGTGGACAGTAACATTAGTTACAAATTGGGAAAAAAAGGATTAGTTAGTAAACCATAAATCGGAGGTAAATAGTTCACATGCATGACACAGTGCTGTCATTTTCTTTTAACATTTGATGTTTGAGAAAACAAATGAGTAAAAGGGGAAAAGTATTAGAAGGAAATGTATAAGTCAAAAGAGATATCAAAAGTAAAACTTGAGAAGGCATAACCAAAATGGTATCACGTTCAAACAAATCCATAGGGTGATTTATTTAACCGAAACGGTGGTTTAGGAAGAAAGAAAAATAGATACACAATCATGGTTACTGTCTTGTATATGTAGATCAAAACTTGGTGTCATGCATGATACTAAAATGAAATAATATTCATTTAGTCATTTTCACAAACAGCCAATGGGCTAGTTTAGAAACTCAATTCAAACTCCTAATTTTGGATAGAAAATGAACATAGATGCCTAATAGGTTTAGTCTTCATAAAATCAATTTAACAAAAATCAGAATCACATATTCTAAAACATATTTGAAGGGAGTTTATAAAACAAATCTCTTCAATCAAGTAGTAGAAATATGCACACATGCAAAGTAAAAGAAAAAAATCAATATTTATGTAACCCAAATGAAATCGCATTCAACAAACAAAATTTAATTGAACATTTGCCAAAAGACTGATTAACACAAACGAAATTCACAGTTTAGTTCAAAAACAAGAGAAGGAAGTAAAAGAAAGAACCCCCTACCTTTGTGTAAGAAAAAAAATTTAGCCCATGATGGAATCTCCACTTCAGATTTAAAAGCCACAAATCTTTCCTTTGCTTGAGATCATTTTGAAATGAAATCAGTGGAAGAAGTTATATGAGAGAAGAAGAAGTATAGGGTGGAAGAACCGAGAAGAACAAGAAGGGGTGTTTTGTTTGCATTTAAAAATGTTTCTGAAAAGAAAATAAACAAATAATAAAGAGAGAATACTTTCCCTAACTTGCTTCTCATGTCCCTCACGTGGCAATCACGCGAGAAAATATATTTTCTAGACTTCTCCATTGCATTTGTATCTACTAATTTTGCACCCTAACACAACTAAGGGGTAATTCATTAAGTTAAAAACACCCATCCTAAAATTTAGGGGCACTCACCATGGCCATCGCACCCTATATTAGGATCGCAGGCACACACTATCCAATTCTAACTTTCCACTCAAATGGTTTGAGTTCGTTTCCAGAGTTAAAATGAGATTTTAGTGTCGTTACACCATCAACTCCTAAAAAAAGAATTTGGTCCCCAAATTCAAAAATAAACGAAGAAGCTAAGAAGGATACCTAGAAGTAGCTTCGGGTAGTTGTTTTGCACGTCAGGCTTGACTCCCAAGTTGCGTCTTCAAAAGGGGGATGTCTCCATACTACTTTCATCATTGCGAGGGTTTCCCACGTAAGGTACGTCGTCATACAGTTGCAGGTCTCTCTATGTGATGAGTCTGCAACATACTTCAATCACAAGGCAGACCTCTCTCTTCGATTGTAACCCATGCAAAGTTTCTGAAAAATGATTAACAAAATCTAACCGCTAAAACGCCTTCTGCCGTACCCATAATTTTGTCGCCTTACTAAGATGAGCAAAAAAAAATGATGCGTTCTACAGATTCGTCTCGTCTTCTCGTTCCTCGAATCGAAGGGCTTATCACTTCCTATTTCTCACCTTGACGAATACACAGTTTCCATACGCTGTCATAAATAGACCCTCTTCTCAGTACAATACATTGTAGTCTGATTCACCGATATCCACTCATATTCCCTAACTTCCCTAATTCCCAGAGAATTCTTAGATTCTTCGTCGGCACTCGACTTCCCACAGTCTCTAAAACATAAATGTCAGTCACAATCGAACCTACCTGTTGTTCTAAATTGTTCTCAAGGTTTGTTCAGGTTCTTCTTACGTGCAAAGCTCGAGTCAACAGATTTCGCACACCAAGATATCTTCAAAACAGAAAATGCGTTAGATTCACAACTGGTTAGTAATGTACATTACTAACACAAAAAAAGATATGTATATCACGGTATCTTGATAGTTTTCCCCAGCCCCAAAGCAATTCGAAAAAACCGAAAACAACCCTCCATTTATCAAAACCGAAATGGAACCATTGGACGATACAAGTCAAAACAATTTGTTTACGTCTTAAAATCAAGTACACGGCACCGAAAAATAACTAAGTACAAGACTCACAGTCCCAAATGAATTGGGACTGCTCTGATACCAAACTGTAACGGACAGGTAAATTTGTCCTTCCAACGGGTTGGATTTCAACCCGCCCATCAAGGCCAAACCCCCATGTCCGTCACTCGAAAAAGAAAAGAAAAAGGAAAATAGCATAAAGATGAAATGTATTACTATTCATTCATTTTATACACTCAACAACAATAAAATTTTCAAGGCCAAGAAGCAAAAATAGAAACAAGAGATGAAAGTACAATGGTTGCAGCTCCAACAACGTGAAAGAACTGAAAAATATCCTTACAATGTTTTAATATTGTGGGTACTACCAAAGATGGATCGAAAACACATATATATACCATCTTATTAGACATTTTACAAAAATCAGTTTTTGATCACGAAATGAAATGTAAAGAAAATCATTCATTCCATAACTTTACTTTAGGATAAAACGCAGTTCTTAACTAACTAGATGAAATTCATAAAGAAAATGAACTTAATAACTTAGTTTAAAGTTTTAAAAAAAGACCCAAATGACTCTAAGGCAGTGTATATGTGCACAGTACACTAAAGTACACCGTAGTTTAAAGACAAAATGTTCTATACTACATGACCTACATTTGCCGATAAATTTGACAACAAAAGAAAAGTTACAGATAGTGGTATGTAAAATAAGACCTGCCAGTAAAGAAATTCCAAGTGGGTAGTAGTACTAATTTAAAACATATAAAATTTATAAAGGAACATGTGCACAAGTATGAACCCAAAATGAATCATGGAAAACATAATGTTTACACAGTGAAATCCAAATACACCATTTTCTTAAAATGACAGTAAATACACAACATTTCCCACCATCATTTATGTTCATCTAACTACTAAAAAATTAAGCATACATGAATGGTGCTCCAAATAGATAGAAATATGCAAAGGGGGACCTGCTAGTATATTAAGGTTCAACTAAAATGAGTTCTAAGAAGTTACTATTATGTAAATGAAGATATGCCCATATACCAAAGAGAAAAGAAGGTTCTGTATGCTGTATATATACACGCAAAATCAGACCTTATTTTTCAGTTACAAACCATATAAGGATCCAACACAAGGTCCCAACATCTACACAGCAAAAAATTCGACAAAGCGACATGAAACTAAAGCAAAAACTAACTACCCAGATACCCCTGTGATATACAATATCATAGACTTACAAAATACTAACTCTCATGGCGCTAAAAGATTCCCGTAAGCTCTGCCCGGCTTACTGCTCCAACTTCTCTTCGTACTCTGAGGGGGGAAAAACAAAACAAAACGGGGTGAGCGAATGCCCAGTAGAGGGTATAACAAAAAAACGCAGTGCGAGCGCCGAACATGAATAAATAGACAAGAGAAGCAGTTAAATAAAAATGCAGAAATGTAAATCTTAAGCAAATGTAGATCACAAAAAAATTCAGAGCCGCAAATAACATTTACTCTATTATTCTCATGGCCAGTGCCACCGTCAGGGTAGTTCTGGGTACCAGCCATCGTTGTCGTAACGATCTTCCGGGTTGCCACCGAGGTGGTGGAGTGTCGCTTAGGCCCGACGTTCCTAAGGTATAGCTTTCTGGTTCTTACTGGCAGCAAATCTCAAATGAATTTCCGAAACGGGAACCACTTCTCAAGATTCAAGAGCAACGAGGGCACAACTTACCAAAAGTCGGCGCCAAGTAAAATACCAAACTTTAAATACAGTCTGTACACCAAGGGAATTTAAGCCAAACCAAATCCATAATACAGAGTAAATCATGCACATAATTCATCCGAAAAGAGAGAGAGAAAACATAAGTGATACAATTAATGGAGCTGTGAAAACAAACAACAACATCGTAGCTGATAGCAAACCAAGCATCTAAGCAACAGTAAAATAAGGCAATTTGTACATTTTCAATTCCTTTACATAAAAATCCTTAAGTTCAATAATTTAACATATTTAAATCAAGAGAGGAAGAGATTAAAACGTAAGTAACTAGTATATGCATGAGTGGACAGTAACATTAGATACAAATTGGGAAAAAAAAAAAGGATTAGTTAGTAAACCATAAATCGGAGGTAAATAGTTCACATGCATGACACAGTGCTGTCATTTTCTTTTAACATTTGATGTTTGAGAAAACAAATGAGTAAAAGGGGAAAAGTATAAGAAGGAAATGTATAAGTCAAAAGAGATATCAAAAGTAAAACTTGAGAAGGCATAACCAAAATGGTATCACGTTCAAACAAATCCATAGGGTGATTTATTTAACCGAAACGGTGGTTTAGGAAGAAAGAAAAATAGATACAAAATCATGGTTACTGTCGTGTATATGTAGATCAAAACATGGTATCATGCATGATACTAAAATGAAATAATATTCATTTAGTCATTTTCACAAACAGCCAATGGGCTAGTTTAGAAACTCAATTCAAACTCCTAATTTTGGATAGAAAATGAACATAGATGCCTAATAGGTTTAGTCTTCATAAAATCAATTTAACAAAAATCAGAATCACATATTCTAAAACATATTTGAAGGGAATTTATAAAACAAATCTCTTCAATCAAGTAGTAGAAATATGCACACATGCAAAGTAAAAGAAAAAAATCAATATTTATGTAACCCAAATGAAATCGCATTCAACAAACAAAATTTAATTGAACATTTGCCAAAAGACTGATTAACACAAACAAAATTCATAGTTCAGTTCAAAAAAAAGAGAAGGAAGTAAAAGAAAGAACCCCCTACCTTTGTGTAAGAAAAAAAAATTAGCCCATGATGGAATCTCCACTTCGGATTTAAAAGCCACAAATCTTTCCTTTGCTTGAGATCATTTTGAAATGAAATCAGTGGAAGAAATTATATGAGAGAAGAAGAAGTATAGGGTGGAAGAACCGAGAAGAACAAGAAGGGGTGTTTTGTTTGCATTCAAAAATGTTTCTGAAAAGAAAATAAACAAATAATAAAGAGAGAATACTTTCCCTAACTTGCTTCTCATGTCCCTCACGTGGTAATCACGCGAGAAAATATATTTTCTAGACTTCTCCATTGCATTTGTATCTACTAATTTTGCACCCTAACACAACTAAGGGGTAATTCATTAAGTTAAAAACACCATCCTAAAATTTAGGGGCACTCACCACAGCCATCACACCCTATATTAGGATCGCAGGCACACACTATCCAGTTCTAACTTTCCACTCAAATGGTTTGAGTTCGTTTCCAGAGTTAAAATGAGATTTTAGTATCGTTACACCATCACCTCCTAAAAAAATAATTTGGTCCCCAAATTCAAAAATAAACGAATAAGCTAAGAAGGATACCTAGAAGTAGCTCCGGGTAGTTGTTTTAAACAGCTAATGGGCTAGTTTAAAAACTCAATTCAAACTCTTGGGATAGAAAATGAACATAAATGCCTAATAGGTTTAGTCTTCATAAAATCAATTTAACAAAAATCAGAATCACATATTCTAAAACAAAAATCAGAATCACATATTCCATTTTTCGTTTGATAGATCTCGAAAAGTTACGCGGAATAGACTATTCGCACCCGTCATTCGGACGCTGGGTGAAGACACATGAAGATTTATCAATTTGTTTTCAGAGGATAAAATAGTAATTTTGGATATTACCCTTGGGGCTGCACGTGTCGAAGCGAGCGGGTGTCTCAGCAAATTGGGTCGGCCTTATCTCCAGATCGAGAACATAACCCATTCTCTGTTCTTTTCTATTCTTCTTTCTTCTTTCCCCTTCTTCTCAGTTCTTCTTCTTCTGCGAGTGTTTCATAGAAAACTAGAGATTTTGATTGAGAGAATCAATCTATGATGAAGATCGTATGAAGTAGAACTTGCTGCTGGTGTTGATAAAGAGTTGAGAGTTGTACTGATATTTTATGGAGCAGATTTAGGGTTTTGAAGATGAATTGAAGAATCAAAGAGCTGGGGTTTCTGTGAATTGAATCCGAGTCCTTAGGTGAACTGAGAGGTGATTTGGGTTGCTTCTGGTGGAATAACAAAAAGGGTTGAGGTATAATTGAAGTTCTGAATTTGTTTTAGAGAGGAATCAAAGAATTAGGGTTTATAAGAAATTCAGAATATAAGTTTGAAGATGAAATTGAGGTTTTAAAGGGGAGATTTCAGATGGGTTTTCATCAGGTATGAAGTAGTAATGGTTGCATGGGTTTAATTTGGATTTCAGTTCCTCATGTTCTTCCCCAAATTAGAATTAGGGTTCTGAATTTATTGGAAATTAGAGTGGAGTTGATTAAGGAGAAATTAAAGGCTGTGTATGGTTGATATGAGAAGTTAGAATTATCTTTTGAACTCAGAATTAGAAAATACAGGATTTGAAGATTGTTTTGGGATTTTGCTGAGAATCGCTGATGAGGTTGATCAAGGATGCGTGTTTGGAGATTGATGAATTTAAGGCTAATATCTGAGTAAGTCCGATGTTGCTTGATTACAGTAATTGAAATTGAATTATGCATAATCTGATATAGATGAAGAATATGATGAGTTTTAAGGAATGTGATAATGTTATTGTTGTTATGGGTTGGATGAATGAGTGATTACAGGATTTGAACTACAGGGAAATAGTTTATGTTGTATTGATGTATGTGAAATTAGGATATTGAACAGTAATTTGAAGAATGGTGTTGAGTTGATTAAACTGAAGTAAGTGTTTAATGGATATTTAGAAGTTGGAGTTGTTGGTTCTGAGAAAGAATAGTTGCAATGATGTACCATGAAGACTTGAGTTTTGAGATAATGATACGGATGGGTATAGTGGTGTTGTCTGTGCAGAATTATAAAGTTATGGAGTGCAGGTAGGGGCTGTAATGGATCTGAGTTAGGTGGTTGTAGTTTAGAAGTTGAAGAGTTCAGTTTGGCTGAAGGTTGAGAATGGATTAGAGATTGTTGGGTTGAGTTATAAGTTGAAATGGTGCTGCTGAAGTTACAGGGGATATGAGTGGCTGGTGGAGGTATAGAAACTAGGTGCTGGTGTTGTTAAGATCAGAGGAGATACAAGTAATGGTTTTGTAAAATAAATGGGACTGAAGTTGGAGACTAGTATGTGGATGATGGCAGACAAGAGTGTGTATTGGAAAGGTGCTAGAGGTGAACAAGGATGTTAGAAACCTAGATTTGAGCTGAGAAGATGCACAATGGGGAATGAAGTATGAAATCTGTTTGAGGTTGAATTGTTAGTTAGACCTGCAGGTGACTATAGTTGAGTTTGGTGTTGATTGTTGTTAGTGTTTGATGTAAAGCTTGGAACTGCTGAACTGCAGGTAGGCTGTAGTTGTATTTGTAATTCGAATATGAAGTTTAATTTCAGAATTGTATTGTTGTGATTGTTTAAAATGAAGTTTAGAATAGGATTTTGGACTGTAAAGTTTAGAGTTTGGCCTGTGCAAGGGCCTTGGTTTGTATAACCTGAATCAGTCTTGTGGACTGAGACGACTCACCGATTTTCCCTGACTTGACCTGAGTTAGACCCTTGACCCGATTTGACTCAGTTGACCCTTTTGGCCTTGACCAATGGACTTGACTTAGTATACCGTTGACTGTTAGTTGACTTAGACGACCGTTAGATACCGTTAGTTGACTAGTGGATTGGACCTTCGTTTAATGGGCTTGTTAAGTGGGCTTTTGCTTAGGATTAGTTTTCCTTGTTTGATATTTGGACCACTTATAGTCTGATTTAGCATTTGGTTCCTTCTACAAAGTTGTAGATGTTCATAAGACATATCTAATGGACTATAGAATCAACCCAATTGGATTAGTAAACCCTTATGAATTAAAGGGACTATAGAATCAACCCAAATGGATTAGTAAACCCTTATGAATTAAAGATAGATAATAAAAAGGTGTAAAGTCATAAATGGACTTAGAACCATTAGATAGACTTTGTATGAGCCTTGTATGATTCTTTTGGATAAATTCTAGAGTGCTTGTGTGATTAACAGTTAGTCTGTATTAACAACGATCGATTCAAAAGATGAACCAGTGGATCATGGATCTCGAGGTAGGCGTGGCTTGTCATCAAAAGAGGTGGGAATACTTTAACTCTTTTGTAACCATTGTTGTTGTTTCTTTTATAAAACTCTTTGTTTAACAAACTCATGTATTTCCTGATTGTGTATTCCATGCATTGTTTATTTTAAATTCCGAAAATATTGTTGATTCTTTTAATCTTTCCATTGCTTGGAAAAGAATTGTAATGCTTTGTTTGTCTTTATGATTGTCTTTGGGAAATGAGAATTTCCAACTATGGTATGTCGGATACGCTCCTTCATTATTTTATTTTTGTGCTTTATTCGGTGTGGAATTGGCATCAATATTACGGGTGTGTACATTCACCCACAGACTATCTAGGGTGGTAACGACCATCAGTATTACGGTGTGTAAATGTCACCACAGAAAGTTATCAGGTGTGTAAATGTCACCGCAGAAACTAAAAAGAGAGTTTAGGTCCATATACATGATTGTTTATGTTAGTGGTTTGGTTGTCTTTTACTTTTCGTGAAAACATGTATTGTATTCCAGATCATGTCAATGATTACTTAAAAGTTAAATGTTACTCCTACGGGGCACCCCTTTTAGGGATGATGTTCTCACCCATTCCCACTTTCAGTTTCAGAGACAGACGAGAGTTGCACGACGGATGCGTCGAAGTGTTGAGTTCGTTAGTTGGTTAACTTCTGTTATGTTTACTACGTTGTATATTCTCTTTGTAAACCAAATGACTATTGTATATATATCATTTGAGAGGAGTTCTTGTATATATATTTCACAGAGGGGCTAGTTATTTGGTTAAATTTTGTAACAGATTTCTAAACTGAAGGTTTAAGTAAAGGATTTAGATTTTTAGTGCCTCTTCATTTAGTTAATCTCTTGGATTAGTCAGCTGCTAGCTTAGGGGCGCTACAAGTGTTGGTATCAGAGCTCACTATTAGATCTTATATGGGAAAAGATAGAAATATCCAGTGACAGTTAGTGAACTAGATTAGTTTAGAATTGGGTTGGGTTGTGAGATAAATCTTAATCATTAAAAGCTATCAATGATTAAAAGATTTATTTGATTGATTGATTTGTTTATTTGGTTGTTTGTATATGTAATGAAGTAAAAATTGTAGGATACACCAGTAACTTTAGCTAATAAGGATTTGAAAATATTTAATCTAAAAAATATGAACACGTAAACAATCTAATACTATAATAATAGTGAGATTAGTATTAGTGATGAAACTTGTAAATCACATGGTAATTTACTGAACACATTGACTTACGAAGAGTAAACAAACTATAAGTATATAAATGTTAATAATATTTTTGGAATTCAATAATTTTTGTAAGAGTATTTAGAATAATAGTATGACCATTAATGTTAATAATAAAAATATTACTATAGGAATTGTAGATGATAATAATAGTACTAATAATTTTAATAGAGTAATGATTAACATTTATCAATTAGTATCAAATTAAAATTAACTAAAATTTCAATAGGGATATATCACGAATAATGATATTAATAATAATTATGATTTAAATATTATGTAAAATTAATAGTGCTTATCTGCGGTTAATTTTGTAAGTTAAATTAATTACAAATTTGAGATATATGCTTTGTGTCTAATTAGATAAGTAGTATAATACTTATTAGCCGTTAGACTTAAAAAGCGAGGATATATATATATAAATAAAATGACTTAAATCGTTAGTAATATTGTACTGAAATTACTTTTAATCTAACAAATGATCTAGTGGATTTCTAAAATGAAAAAAATATACATGAACTAGTAATAATAATTTGGATGTTTAGTGTAATATTAAAATTAAAAGAAAACAAATTCGTATATTAATAGGATACTTTACATATTAGAAAAACCTAAAGACTATTAAGACATAATATTTTACGCAGACTTAAATTTAAATCATATTAAATTATCGACGCCAAGATTTAACTAGATATAGTGTACGGATTCAAAATGAATAAATAAAATATATTATACCAATCTTTACGTGAATGTAGAATTATATTTAGAACATTAAGGTTTAGTGTACCAACTGGACTATCAAGTTAAAAATAATGAGAATAATAATACGGTTGATAATAGTATTCGAATAATTAGGCTAGTGGGAAATTTATAGTAGATTATGTTTGGAAAATTTGTATAAAGTATTATAGTAAAGTTAAAAATATCAGATATTATAAATTGACGTGAATCGAATTTGGGTTACTTACAATGATAAAATAAATAAATAATAATAACGGTAAATAAAAACTAAAATAATAATTGATGATTAAATTGTTTAAAATGCTATATAATTTATGAAGTAATTTTTTTAAGTTAAATCAGTTACAATTAAATTTAGAGTTTAATTAGTCATAATAAGTTAGAACTTAACTAATCTTAATAGATTAATCTAGCACTGGAGAATAGTGAAAGTTGTGTTCTCTCTGTTCGTAGGAAGGCATTGTTGGGACTGGCCAACCTTGACAGGGAAACTGCATTCAGAGGTGACCGATCATAGACGTTTAATATGATTTAAATCTTTTAGAAAATCTATAATTATAAACTCAATTAGAAAGATTCGTAGGAATGTCCCTTGTAATTAGAGACAAGTATTTTATAAGATATAAATTAGTATAAGAAACTTGGACTTCCATATTTGATAGAACCTAAAATCAGCATAATTCAACGTAGAGCCACAAATTTTAGTTGTCGAAATCCATATAGGTTTGTGCTATGTTCTTGTTGTTTGCGCTTAGACAAGAGATAGGATTTTTCGTTAAGGTGGGGAGTTTTGAAGACCAGAAGGACGGTTTGATTTTCGAGGACGAAAATGATACAAGGTGGGGAGAATGTAAGGACCCTCAAGCTCGTCAACACTATTAGACCAGTCAAGACACGATTTAGCCGCTAATTACTCGATTAGTTTAAACACGAACATTAATTAATAGAAATTAATGTAATAATGATATAGATACGAAACTAGTATAGTTGGATAGATCTCGAAAAGTTACACGGAATAGACTACTCGCACGCATCATTCGGACACTGGGTGAAGAAGATTTATCAATTTGTTTCCGGAGGGTAAAATAGTAATTGTGGATATTACCCTTGGGGCTGCACTTGTCGAAGCGAGCGGGTGTCTAAGCAAATTGGGTCGGCCTTATCTCCAGATCGAGAAGATAACCCATTCTCTTTTCTTTTCTATTCATTCTTCTTCTTTCTTCTTTCCCCTTCTTCTCAGTTCTTCTTCTGCGAGTGTTTCAGAGAAAACTAGAGATTTTGATTGAGAGAATCAATCTATGATGAATATCGTATGAAGTAGAACTTTCTGCTGGTGTTGATAAAGAGTTGAGAGTTGTACTGATATTTTAGGGAGCAGATTTAGGGTTTTGAAGATGAATTGGAGAATCAAAGAGCTGGGGTTTCTGTGAATTGAATCCGAGTCCTTAGGTGAACTGAGAGGTGATTTGGGTCGCTGCTGGTGGAATAACAAAAAGGGTTGAGGTTTAATTGAAGTTCTGAAGTTGTTTTAGAGAGGACTCAAAGAATTCGGGTTTATAAGAAATTCAGAATATGAGTTTGAAGATGAAATTGAGGTTTTAAAGAGGAGATTTAAGATGGGTTTTCATCAGGTATGAAGTAGTAATGGTTGCATGGGTTTAATTTGGATTTCAGTTCCTCATGTTCTTTCCCAAATTAGAATTAGGGTTCTGAATTTATTGGAAATTAGAGTGGAGTTGATTAAGGGGGAATTGAAGGCTGGGTATGGTTGATATGAGAAGTTAGAGTTATCTTTTAAACTCAGAATTAGAAAATACAGGATTTGAGGATTGTTTTGGGATTTTGCTGAGAACCGGTGATGAGGTTGATCAAGGATGGGTGTTTGGAGATTGATGAATTTAAGGCTGCAGCAGTTGGAGTTGATGAAGCAACAGTTCAGGGGAGGCTAATATCTGAGTAAGTCCTATGTTGCTTGATTACAATAATTGAAATTGAATTATGCATAATCTGATATAGATGAAGAATATGATGAGTTTTAAGGAATGTGATAATGTTATTGTTGGTATGGGTTGGATGAATGAGTGATTACAGGATTTGAACTATAGGGAATTAGTTTATGTTGTATTGATGTATGTGAAATTTGGATATTGAACAGTAATTTGAAGAATGGTGTTGAGTTGACTAAACTGAAGTAAGTGTTTAATGGATAATTAGAAGTTGGAGTTGTTGGTTCTGAGAAAGAATAGTTGCAATGATGTACCATGAAGACTTGAGTTTTGAGATAATGATACAGATGGGTATAGTGGTGTGTGTTGTCTGTGCAGAATTATAAAGTTATGGAGTGCAGGTAGGGGCTGTGTAATGGATCTGAGTTAGGTTGTTGTAGTTTAGAAGTTGAAGAGTTCAGTTTGGCTGAAGGGTGAGAATGGATTAGAGACTGTTGGGTTGAGTTATAAGTTGAAATGGTGCTGCTGAAGTTACAGGGGATATGAGTGGCTGGTGGAGGTATAGAAACTAGGTGCTGGTGTTGTTAAGATTAGAGGAGATACAAGTAATGGTTTTGTAAAATAAATGGGACTGAAGTTGGAGACTAGTATGTGGATGATTTCAGACAAGAGTGTGTATTGGAAAGTTGCTAGAGGTGAACAAGGATGTTAGAAACCTAGATTTGAGATGAGAAGATACACAATGGGGAATGAAGTATGAAATCTGTTTGAGGTTGAATTGTTAGTTAGACCTGCAGGTGACTATAGTTGAGTTTGGTGTTGATTGTTGTTGGTGTTTGATGTAAAGCTTGGAACTGCTGAACTGCAGGTAGGCTGTAGTTGTATTTGTAATTCGGTTATGAAGTTTAATTTGAGAACTGTATTGTTGTGATTGTTGAAAATGAAGTCTAGAATAGGATTTTGGACTGTAAAGTTTAGAGTTTGGCATGTGCAAGGGCCTTGGTTTGTATAACCTGAATCAGTCTTGTGGACTGAGACGACTCACCGATTTTCCCTGACTTGACCTGAGTTAGACCCTTGACCCGATTTGACTCAGTTGTCCCTTTTGGTCTTGACCAGTGGACTTGACTTAGTATAGACGTTGACTGTTAGTTGACTCAGATGACCGTTAGATACTGTTAGTTGACTAGTGGATTGGACCTTAGTTTAATGGGCTTGTTAAGTAGGCTTTTGCTTAGGATTAGTTTTCCTAGTTTGATATTTGGACCACTTAGTCTGATTTAGCATTTGGTTCCTTCTACAAGGTTGTAGATGTTCATAAGGTATATCTAATGGACTATAGAATCAACCCAATTGGATTAGTAAACCCTTAGATGGATTAGTAAACCCTTAGATGAATTAAAGATAGATAATAAAAAAGTGTAAAGTCATAAATGGACTTAGAACCATTAGATAGACTTTGTATGAGCCTTGTATGATCTTTTTGGATAAATTCTTAGAGTGTTTGTGTGATTAACAGTTAGTCTGTATTAACAACGATCGATTCAAAGGATGAACCAGTGGATCATGGATCTCGAGGTAGGCGTGGCTTGTCATCAAAAGAGGTGGGAATACTTTAACTCTTTTGTAACCATTGTTGTTGTTTCTTTTATAAAACTCTTTGTTTAACAAACTCATGCATTTCTTGATTGTGTATTCCATGCATTGTTTATTTTAAATTCCGAAAATACTGTTGATTCTTTTAATTTTTCCATTGCTTGGAAAGGAATCGTAATGTTTTGTTTGTCTTTATGATTGTCTTTGGGAAATGAGAATTTCCAACTATGGTATATCGGATACGCTCCTTCGTTATTTTACTTTTGCGCTTTATTCGGTGTGGAATTGGCATCAATATTATGGGTGTATATATTCACCCACAGACTATCTAGGTGGTAACGGCTATCAGTATTACGGTGTGTAAATGTCACCACAGAAAGTTATCAGGTATGTAAATGTCACCGCAGAAACTAAAGAAGGAGTTTAGGTCCATATACATGATTGTTTATGTTAGTGGTTTGGTTGTCTTTTATTGTTTGGGAAAAGATGTATTGTTTTCCAAATCATGCCAATGATTACTTAAAAGTTAAATGGTATTCCTACGGGATACCCTTTTAGGGATGATGTGCTCACCCATTCCCACTTTCAGTTTCAGAGACAGACCAGAGTTGCGCGGCGGATGCGTCGAAGTGTTGAGTTCGGTAGTTGGTTAACTTCTGTTATGTTTACTACGTTGTATATTCTGTTTATAAACCAAATGACTATTATATATATATATCATTTGAGAGGAGTTCTTGTATATATATTTCAGAGAGGGGCTAGTTATGTGGTTAAGTTTTGTAACAGATTTCTAAACTGAAGGTTTAACTAAAGGATTTAGATTTTTAGTGCCTCTTCATTTAGTTAATCTCTTGGATTAGTCAGCTGCTAGCTTAGGGAGCGCCACAGTTTATAAGACAAATCTCTTCAATCAAGTAGTAGAAATATGCACACATGCAAAGTAAAAGAAAAAAATCAATATTTGTGTAACCCAAATGAAATCGTATTCAACAAACAAAATTTAATTGAACATCTTCCAAAAGACTGATTAACACAAACGAAATTCATAGTTCAGTTCAAAAACAAGAGAAGGAAGTAAAAGACAGTTCAAAAACAAGAGAAGGAAGTAAAAGAAAGAACCCCACCTTTGTGTAAGAAAAAAAATCTAGCCCATGAT
The DNA here is from genome assembly GCF_003573695.1 of Papaver somniferum. Classification (NCBI taxonomy): domain Eukaryota; kingdom Viridiplantae; phylum Streptophyta; class Magnoliopsida; order Ranunculales; family Papaveraceae; genus Papaver; species Papaver somniferum. The sequence continues at coordinate 13,443,239 of NW_020621936.1, read as the reverse complement.
GGGATCTCCACTTCGGATTTAAAAGCCACAAATCTTTCCTTTGCTTGAGATCATTTTGAAATGAAATCAGTGGAAGAAGTGATATGAGAGAAGAAGAAGTATAGGGTGGAAGAACCGAGAAGAACAAGAAGGGGTGTTTTGTTTGCATTTAAAAATGTTATGAGAAGAAAATAAATAAATAATAAAGAGAGAATACTTTCCCTAGTTTGCTTCTCATGTCCCTCACGTGGCAGTCATGCGAGAAAATATATTTTCTAGACTTCTCCATTGTATTTGTATCTACTAATTTTGCACCCTAACACAATTAAGGTGTAATTCATTAAGTTAAAAACACCCATCCTAAAATTTAGGGGCACTCACCACGGCCATACGCATCCTATATTAGGATCGCAGGCACACTGTATCCAGTTCTAACTTCCCACTCAAATGGTTTGAGTTCGTTTCCAAAGTTAAAATGAGATTTTAGTGTCGTTACATATATGGTATCTAACTTATATGTGTTGCATATGTCCATAGGATCGGTTCCCCTTTCTGCTATAAACCTTGTTGCACCCCATATAAGGATCAGATCCTTTTGATGTACTGCACCCCTTATTAGGATCGGTTCCCTTTCCCTTACCAGGAGCGGTTCCCTTTCCCTTACAAGTTCAGACATACAAAATCCGATCATACCACAGGTGATTACTTAAGATCGGTTTTACTAATAAAAGTTATATCAATACATAAGTCAGGCCTTTGTGAATAGTTCTTCCAAGAACACAACAAGTTGTGAGCGGTTATACTCTATCACACATATTGGTTGTTCATAAGATAAGCAATGAATAACAAAACCAATAACACCTGGCAATTTCCTTTTCGGTTCACACACAAGTTTATGAACTTACTTCCTTAGAACACATGTAAACATTGTTCCCTAGGATGAAATCCTCACCTCATACCCATACATAATCACAATAGCATTCAAATGATTATGGCGATGTCTTATCTACAAAGTTTCATGGTTAAGCAATAAACCTTGTATTGTATTCCTTAATACTATGTCTATCTAAAGTTCAAATATGCACGACTTGAAAGATATGTTAGGGAATGAAGCAGTTCAACTCAAATATCACTAACCTCAAGTGGAAGGATGATTGTTGTCGTTGTAGGTCCTTGCTTCTTCACATCTTCAAGTCTTCGCAATACTTGTAATGTCTCATATCCTAATACTTTCAAGCTAACCTATACGAAGTTTAACTCTAGTACATAATCAAGCGACTCTTAACATGAGTTTTGACTCACTAAAATATGGCAACCAAACTTGACATACCAACGCTTGATGGGTTCAATCGATCCATGCTCTAACAATCTCCCCCTTTGTCTATTTTAGTGACAAAACTCTTACATCATATGGATAAACAAATTACAATAATTCATTACAATCCGTTTGATTCCCGATTCAACAGCACAGTGAAACTGCTTACATTCAATCCTTGAAAATGTCGTTGTTGAGATTATAATAACAAAGTTATTACTCCCCTTAAGGAAGATAGGTAGATATTCAATCCGCACGTCTTTGTTATACCAATCATATGACATGTTACTCCCCCTTAATCTGTGCTTTCACTCTTTCGTTAGATAAAAACATTCAAGTACCAATGCTCTTTTCCTTAGCGATGCCAATCAATATAAAATATCAATTCCAGCATCACCTATTTACTCCATATATTTCTCCCCCCTTTTGTCACAAAAATGACAAAGAAACGAAAAAATAAAGGACAACACGAAAAGAATCTTACAAATCTCAGAATAGACTTGTAAACCTGTAGAGTTAGGCACGAGGGTTCCACACATCATGTTCTGATAACCAATATCAAAACAGAAACTACAAGTAGTCTTATTTTGATATGTTACCAAGGAAACAATTGTCCCAAACAATTTTTACAATTTGGTTTAGCAAACCAAAAACAACTAAGCATATTAGTTCCTTTGCTAAACCGATTGTTCAAAAACAACCGCTTAATTCGATAAGACCAAAATAAAGATAAACTCCATTTTTCTCATCAGGTTCTAATTATCCATAAACTTAGACCTTTCAATTTAAACAAGACAAGTACTAGGTTAGTTAACTAGCATTTCTTGTTTAGGCATTCGATTAGACTTGAATAACCGAAACCTCACTTCGATAAGTCTAACTAAGATCAGAATTAACTTAGTTTCTTATCCAGAATCGAATTGGACTAAACAACTCATCCCGTACATATATTATTTCATCAAGCCATAAATAATTCATACAAACCAAAATAAATTCAACTTGCATAATTATTCACCTCAACCGGAAGCAATTGAAACAACATAGACATTATAAGCACTGCAATTGCACCGTAATTTTGTAAGCCTAAACGATTGATGCCATACAAAAGCAAGATAACAATAGTTTTTCTTAACCGGAACCAATTGAATCACACATACACATCAATTGTACCGAAATTTTGTAAGCCTAAACAATTGATGCCACACAATAAAGCAAGATAACAATAGTTTTTCTTAACCGGAACCAATTGAAACAGACATCCACACACACATCATGGAATAAATATCAATTGAACCGAAATTTTGTTAAGCAAAAGCAACAAATATATGTAATATAAACTCAGGCTTTTCTCAAACAGGAAAATAATTAACTAACAAGATTGTTACCTCAAATTTCGCATCCACTTCTCTAATATTATTGCATCTTCGTCCAGGGAGAATTGATATCGAAATATCACTACGTTGTCATCCTTATGCGTGAACAAAAGAATAACAACACACTTCAACCTTTACCAGAGAAAGGTTGAAAACCGGTTTTAACAATTGCAAGCAAAAGTTGAAAACCGTCGAAACACATATGCTTTTATGCTAAACCAAAACCGATTCAACATATTGTGACTTTTCACATACTATTTCTATTAGAACCCCTCATAATCCTTTGATAAAGCCTACCTACTAGGGCTAGAACTTAATCCCGCTATATCAAAAAGTCACCCAAACCATGAGGGTTCACAATATATGAGATTGAATATTAAGGTAGTAAAACCGAAAACAATCATCCCATAAACATACATAGCAAAAAGGTAAAAGCAATTAAGCACAGGCTATGTAAACCGAAAACTATCACACAAAAAATTACCAATCAAATAATTTTATTCATAATAGTTCTATTCATAATAGACCAATACAATCAATGAAATAAATCAAAAATTGATGTCTATTATGCTAGATTAAGTATTACAGCAAATAACTTAATCTCTAGTGGTTCTCTTGTTGTTCACCGAGTTCTCTTCAGTGTTCAAACTCTTAAAGCATGTCTCAATAGACTTGTCCGCAACCACTTTATATTTTATAAGATCTTCCAACCGAAGCTTCAAGTTAGCAATATCACTTTTTGCCTCCTCTAATAAACTTTCTTTTAGTCCATCTCGTTCTTGCATTAAGGAGAAAAGACTTATTATGAGTTCATCAAACCCATGCATAATTTCATGCATACCATCAGTGGAGAACCACTTGGTAGATTCTGAATCATCGATCACAAAGAGACTAATTTCATCTTGAGATCTATCAGAGTTATTATCAGACACGCTTCTTGAGACAATCTTCCTGATTCTTCGATATGGGACAAACCCTTGACAGTTTCTTACTTTTCGTGCTTCCCTTCTATCACTCCTTGTAACACTGCGAGTTATAGGAGACATCTTTATCAAGAAAATACAATAATCCTAAGAGATGATTTTTATGAACCAGGGTTTTTGAAAATATATACAAATATGTTTTCGAACTTCTCTTCTTCTTAAAGAATAGAATCGAAAGATATTCCAAAAATATCTCCCTTTTACCAAAAAAAAAAAAACTTTCTTTATTATGTGCTCCTTGTTTATATGTGCTTTTCTCAGCCAATATTAAGAGCACAATATGGGATGAGAGTGCACGATTTTGATATAACTAAGTTGCATCAGAGTAAGCTTTTTCCAGCTTACAGTGAATATTAGAAACATAGTTCATGTCCCTTTTAGGAAATTTCTTCCCAAAATATTTTCTCCCAAGATGATGATCTTTTCTAACTCTAGAGATATGATCATGTGGAGAAAATGTACTAACGTGAGAATTCTCGGAGACATCTAGATCTCTCTTAATTCTTTCAATGAGATTTTCATATGATTTTCTCATTCTAAGGACTTCCTTATTATTCACATTAGTATGATCATCTGAAACAACTATCGGAAAATCCTGATTGTTTCTTTTGGCAGAGATTCGCCTTTCCCTTCCTTTTGAAGTGGTTCCTCATCAAAACCAGAACTGTTTCGATATGGGTGCAGAGGAACCTTTTTCCAGAAGAGATTATCAACTCTTTCCTCAGACTCCTTTGAGTTGATCTTATTGGGATGTAGTATAATCTGTCTTTCTACTGAGGAATAATCTTTCAGTTTCTTAAGACAAGAAACTTCTTTCAAAAATTTTACCACCATATGTTGAAGAAGTATAAGTGTCATGTCAAGTGACTGAAGGTTGTATTCCTTAGAGTCATCACGGAATCGGTTCAAAGTTTTGTCTGGACAAGATTTCGTTTGATCATCAGTAGATTTAGAAGCTGGTTTCTCACCCTCTTCTAACTTGATGTAGTTAGGCAAACTACCATCATTTTGATCTGTTTCAGATGTGGTCAACCCGGTTTTATCACAATCTATAAAATTCGAGCAAGGACTTTTAGTTTCCTCATCAGAAGAAATCACAACAACATCATTAGTCAGAATCATGGGATGTGTCTCTTTATCTATAAGAGTTTTACCAAGAGCTTCTAGCTTGACAACGAGATCTATTTTCTCTTTGGCTAGACAGTTCAGTTGAATGTATTTTTCTCTGATCTCCTGTTTAAGAAGATTTGACTATGTCTTTAAAATGAGCATTTTAGAAGACAGAGACTGTATAGACTTTAGGAGTTTTACCAACTCTTTATCAGCTTCTTCTCTTTCATCAGAGATAGACATAGATGCTTTCGTAACTCATGGATCATGAGTTAACGAAGTGGTAACATCTTCAATATTTGAGTATTCATACTCTTGCATTACGTTAACTAAATCAGGCATTAGGTTCAATTCTTATAGGTTGGATCGCACCAAACACAGATTGTTAGATATTTTCGTGTTTGCCTGCTCTGATACCAATTGAAAAGGCGAGGGTACCCAAATATACCCCAAGCTAAAACTTTTCCTACCTATAAGTCCTTTCTCCGAAAATGATTGTCTATGGACTGAGTCGAGACAATACAACTAATCGGTTCACACTTCGTGTGATCGTCTATGGACACGAGATCGAGACAATACAACAACGAAGTATGTTTACTTGATAAAAAGGTTCGGACTTAACTAAACACAATAGGATTGCTTATCAAGTAAGTAGGAATTAACGTTTGTGTGATTTACTTTAATTATAATAAAACAATTATAATGCGACAAATAAAAGTAAGTGACACATCAAGATTTTGTTAACGAGGAAACCTCAAATGTAGAAAAACCCCGGGACCTAGTCCAGCATTGAATACTCTCAGGATTAAGACGCTACACAAAATTACACCTAACTTCGTATAGTTGAGACCAAGTAACTAAACCTATAGTTCACTTAGTTCCGTCTATATCCCACGCCTCCGACTTATGAATAATTCACGTACTTGGAACAATTCCTTTGGTTCGTATTCCAAACAGTAAAGGAACAACAAATCTGTTTGGTATAAACTCTATTCAACCAAGTGATATGAGTTGGACAAAGGTTCTTCCGTTTATCTTAACATAAACTCCTTCGTCAAGTCCTTAGATCTATCTTATGTTCAATCACCCAAAGTTAATTGTTTAAGATTGATCCAACAACACCTTTAATCCGAAGAAATGTGTTGATGCCGATCTACTCAATTAATAAATCCAATCTACCACAAGGATAAACCGATTATTAATTGGATCCTCTTTTACCGAAACAAGTATTGTGCATACCAAAGATTATAAAACCCAAGTAAGATCTTTAATATCTTCTTTGTTTTCAAATCTTCTTAAATCTTCAATAAAAACCTGCACACAATCACTTGAATCTCTTGTGATCAATCATGCACAAAATAGAGTCTGTTAACAATGGATTATCACAAGATCGTCTTTAGAACTAACAACAGTCTAAAGATCCATGTCGAAACTCTGAACTAGTTTTAGTGAATCTTATATCAAAAGAGAATATTCTCAAGAATAAACAAACTAGGTGCAATCAGATTTCAACCACCGTTAGTCAATCAAATTAATCGAAAACAAAGATAAACCGCAATTATCTAGTTTCCCACCAAGGGTCGCTCTAGAGCTTCTCAATCCCAAAGAAGACTTTAAAACGAGAGGCCGTAAGAGATTTCACCTAATTAGATTACTCTCCTCTCCGATAGGCGGCTACACCAGGAAGTCTGTTGTTAGGAAGGATTAGTTTGCTAGAAAGGCAAACTTCGTGTATTTATAGACAAGGAAGTTTGGACACCGAGGAATTTCCAAAACCGAAAATATTCTCAAGATATTCATAAAAGCATAGATTCGATTGTCATAATTCCTGGAAATGCTCTGTCAAAAAATAACGATCGAAATCTCTCGGAAAATCTAATTAGTAAATGCAAATTACTAATTCTGTAATTTCCCTACAAAATGAAATTAATAACCTTAATTAAAAGATTCTTAACTTACTTATGTTTCGATCCTGGGATTCTCTTCCCTTAGCCGTTAAGGAATATCTTTGAACAATTATAGAAATAAACATTCATAGCACGTGTTCAAAGTTTGTCGACATCTTAACTTTGTAAGTTCTCTTTCACACTTACAACCTTGAAACCTATTTTCCACACTTCCAAACAAGTTTAGAATTGGTTCATTTGACTTTCAAGAACTATGTGATTGATCAAACCAACATTCAATCACAATCATGGGTTTACGGTTCTACCAAAACAAGTTTCGGTTCTACCTCCATGTGAGTATTGTGCATAGCCACACTAGCTTCCCAAAAGTTCGGTTGACTAGGTACTAGGATCGGTTCCTCACATATATATGGTATATAACTTATATGTGTTGCACATGTCCATAAGATTGGTTCCCCTTTCTGCTATAAACCTTGTTGCACCCCATACAAGGATCGGTTCCCTTTGATGTACTGCACCCCTTACTAGGATCGGTTCCCTTTCCCTTACTAGGATCGGTTCTCTTTCCCTTACAAGGTCAGACATACAAAATCCGATCATACCACAGGTGATTACTTAAGATCGGTTTTACTAATAAAAGTTATACCAATACATAAGTTAGGCCTTTGTGAACAGTTCTACCAAGAACACAACAAGTTGTGAGCGGTTATACTCTATCACACATATTGGTTGTTCATAATATAAGAAATGAATAACAAAACCAATAACACCTGGAAATTTTCTTTTCGGTTCACAAATAAGTTTATGAACTTACTTCCTTAGAACACATGTAAACATTGTTCCCTAGGATGAAATCCTCACCTCATACCCATATATAATCACAATAGCCTTCAAATGATTACGGCGATGTCTTATCTATAAAGTTTAATAGTTAAGCAATAAACCTCGTATTGTATTCCTTAATACTATGTCTATCTAGAGTTAAAATATGCTTCGCAGTTATGTTTTCATATGCACGACTTGAAAGATACGTTAGGGAATGAAACAGTTCAAGTCAAATATCACTAACCTCAAGTGGAAGGATGATTGTTGTCGTTGTCGCTCCTTGCTTCTTCACATATTCAATTCTTCACAATACTTGTAATGTCTCATATCCTAATACTTTAAATCTAACCTATACGAAGTTTAACTCTAGTACATAATCAAGCGACTCTTAACATGAATTTTGATTCACTAAAATATGACAACCAAACTTGACATACCAACGCTTGGTGGGTTCAACAGAGCCATGCTCTAACACCTGTTCACCTTGATTTATCAAAAGAAAAAACAGAAGCCGTAGTATATTCGTGGGAGACGGATTTATCTATTACCCTATACTTTTCTTTGTGATGCATATTTGTTTATTAAAGTCTTCGACTTTGGGTCGTAGCAACTATTAGTTGTGGGTGAGATCATCTAAGGGAATCAAGTACGTTGCATCCTGCTGTGATCAGAGACGTAGGATCATAACTGTACCTTGGATCAGTGTGAGATTGATTGGGGTTTAACTACAGTCCAGACCGAAGTTAATTTGGAGTAGGCTAGTGTCTGTAGCGGCTTAATATAGTGTGTATTCAAACTGGACTAGGTCCCGGGGTTTTTCTGCATTTGCGGTATCCTCGTTAACAAAATTCTGGTGTCTATGTTATTTCTTTTCCGCATTATATTTTGGTATATAATTGAAATATCACAGGTTGTGCGTTGTTCAATCAATTAGAATATCCGACCTTTTGGTTGTTTATTTAAATTGATTCACACTTGGATACTGGTCTTTGGTACCATCCAAGTTATCTCTCTAGTATTTGACAAAGACTCGCAGATTTCTATTTGCTTGAGTATAGATCAAATCGAGAGATTGAGATATAAACTCTTTGATATACTTTTTTATCTAGATTGGGTCTGGCTATCTAGTTGACTCTCTAGAAAGTATATTGGAGTTTGTCCATACAGATTGCTAAGAGAAATATTGGATGTGGTTGTTGTACCCCCACTTTTTCAATTGGTATCAGAACAGGCAAACACGTTCAAGACCTTACAAGTTTATGTTTGTAGCGATATGACTCTATGGACAGAGGTGCTATCTTAATTAACGTACCACCAGTCTTCGATGGCTCTAATTACTTATGGTGGAAAATTGCTATCCGAGCTTTTCTTCAAGCAGGTGATTTTTATTCATGGGTATATGTTGTTAATGTCTATAATGCTCCCTTCGTGGCAGTTGGAGGTGTAAACGTTCCCAAGGATATTGGTGAATACACCCCTGCCGAGATAAATGCTGTAAAGAAAAATTCCGACGGTTTGAATGCCATTATACATGCCATGACCCCAAATCTTCAGCACCATGTGTCAAATTGCACTAAGTCTAAGGAAGCTTGGATATCTTAGAAACCGTATTTGAAGGAAATACCACTGAAAAGGAAGCTAGGATTCAAAACCTTAACTCCGATTGTGAAAACCTTCGTATGGTGGATGAAGAAACATTTGATGAGTTTAATCACAAAGTGTCTGAAATTGTTAATGCATATTTTGCATTAGGCAAGACTATTCCTGAAAAGGACATTGTGATGAAAATTCTCAGACCTCTGCCATCTAGATAGGACTCTAAGAAGCATGCCATCGTTAAGGGAAATAACCTCGATAATCTCTCCAGAAATATGCTGGTTGGGAAGCTTAAGATCTTTGATCACGAACATTCATCCAAATCAAAGGATGTTGCGTTCAAAGCGCTAAAGGACACTAAATTACTTGATAAAAGTAAAAAATTGTATGTCTCTGAAGATGATCACTCTGAGACAGATTCATCAGATGAAGATCTTGATAAGTCAGTCTCGATGATCACAAGACAGTTTAGGGATTTTCTGTTGAAGAGAAGTAAACGGTTCTCCAGAGATAAGCCTAAAACATCAGTTAAACCTCATAATCGTATTCCTCCTAAAAACAGGGAAACAGATGAAACTGATGACAAGGACATGCCTCAGTGCTTTAAGTGTAAGGGATTTGGTCATTTTGCAAACGAGTGCCCAAGTCGTAGAAAATACAACGGTAACAAAGGTCTTGCTGCAACTCTTGATAAAATGTCTGACAACTATGATTTTAATGAAGACGAGAAATCAAGTGTTGCACTTCTTGGTGAAAATATTGATTTTGATAATTGTAGCAATACATCAATCTCGATATTCCTTCAGAAGAAAACCCAACTAATCTGGAAGAAAAAATTGACCCATTTCTTGGAAACTCTGTTTGTAATGTTGCAGGTTCCACCATGTGTCTAGAGGCGTGCACATCTCAGAAGCCTGACTTTTATCCTAGTTTGACGTGCTCGTATTGTTCTCTAAAGGGTCATGAACTTTCAAGGTGTTACAAGTACAAAAACCAATTGAGGCACGTCAACAAACTTCAACGAAGAGCAAATCAATTAGTAAATAAGCTTAAACTTGCTCAGAAGACTGCTGAGGTATGTAGGATTTTATCTTCGTCCAAGAAGTTAGTTTCCAAGGATAAACCAAGACCATTAGAGAAGAAAGTTTGGTCGAATCGTTTTGATAGACAAAGGACTGTGGATTCCTCTCAAGAGGAAAATGGTGGACAAATTGTTGTTCACCGCAACGCAACTTGATTGTGTTGTTTTGGAAATCTTGTCTCATGTGCCTGGTCAAAAGAGACAATGGTTTTGTACCTCTCAGGATTTAGGAAAAGTTTTTTTTTTCTCTTCTTTTCTTAGTTTTTGTTCTTCCCTGTCTATCAACGAAACATGGTTATTATCGACAATTCTACTCTCTATAGGGTTGTGAGTTGGACGTGTACGAACCTGTTTAAAGGTTTCGAAACCCCACATTCCTTTTTCCTTCCTCAAAACCTCTTTTTATCTCAAGACTACTTGTTGAGTTCAATTTGTGATTTCCTCTCACAAACCCATACGTTATGGATACTCCAAGCATGATGTCTTCTGATGGAAGAGATGTTAATATGATTGTTAAGCCATCAATCATGAAGGAAAAAGAGAAATCTCTATTATCTCCTACCTTGAAAAGAAATAGAAGGAATGTGAGGAAGCCAAGAGCCGTTCCTTCAAACTCTCAGAAGTTTTCTGATGTTCTTGAAGAGTTGAAGGAGATGCGAAAGGAGATTCAACAAATAAAGGCTTTTGTGTATAAGACTCCTGAGATTCAGAAGACCCTGGTTCGACATCATCAGCCGAGAAGGTTTATTGATATAAACTCCTACCTTAATGAACCTTATGTACCAATGACTGTTGACGACAAGGAGTTCGGGGACGATAAAGAAGTCTTCAAATGTCTTATTGCCTAGTAAATCTTCTATCTTATTGTTTTTGTTAGAAGAATAACTAGAGTTTGGAATAGCCATTATTGTGATTACACATAGTTATATCCAACGTTTTTATCTTCATGTTTTTATATTTATTGATTTAAATTCTAAATTTGTTTGGAAGATGATTTTTGCAGTATTAATCTTTACGGTTTTATATATTGCAATATTGTTATGGGATATGTGTGTTTGCGTTCGTGAACTATTATTATCACATACCTTGTCAAAAGTAAAGTCTTTTGTATGTCGATATACATGTATTGATAAAAGAATGAATAGACTTTTGACAAATACAAAAGTTAAGCCTATTATGTCAATTATTGATGAAAGATAGGTTAAAATATTTTGTTTGCAAGGATTATGTCTATTGAATGTTATTATGAGAATAGTGATGGAAAATAGAATGAATCCTTGTGTATTGCGCAGTATTGATCTTCCCTGATCCATTTTTTATGTATTATTGTGAGGCTCCATAAAGTGTCTTATATTGAGCACTAAAACGGCCAAGTTGATTATTTTTATGATTAGCTTAGTTGTTGTTCCGTGAGGTACTTTATGTCGAGCATATTCAACTAAATCAATCATCTTGTTTGGTTATTTAGTTGTTGCTCCGTAAGTTTTCTTATGATGAACATGACCAATTAAATTGATTACTTTTGTGATTAGTTTGGTTGTGTATTTCGATTAGATTAATTATGGGTTCTCTTGTGATTAATATAATTGTGTTTTTGAGTCTCCATAAGTTCACTTATGTTGAGCATTTTCGATTGAATTAATCATGGGTTCTCTTGTGGTTAATTTAATTGATTTTTTTGGATTCAAATTCATACTTGTATGTTATTTGTTATGTCCACAGAAATACTTCTTTTCTTTCGAAATTAAGGTCGCTCTTGTTGTTCCTTTGGGAATGACATTTTATGTGGGAGAGTTCTTAATTGAACTTGTGCTTAATTGCCAAATCTTTGTGGGGAGTGCGTCTGTGGAATATTATAGGGGTTATCTTGTATCTTTATAAACTCCTTGAAGAATGCATTTAGCTTCGGCTTTATGATTGCATCTAAATAAGATGATATGTGTTTCTTTGTTTTGGTCATGAAATGTCTCTTTCGGAAATTTCATTAGGATCCCGTTCTTGTACCTTTGCCAATTTTATTGACAAAAAGAGGGAGAATTAATATGTAGTTCACACTACAAATACATATGGTTTTCGGATCATTATGTAAGGGGGAGTGGTTCCATGTGAGATGGAGTATTGACTAAGGGGGAGTGATACATATCACCATATTATTGTTGTTGAAGTTGTGATACAATTGAACTTTGACGCTGTGTAATGATACTATGACACTGTATAACAATGATTGAGAACTCTTGTTTTCTCGTTGTTATAGCTACGAATTTTCAACAACGATGATGTTGAACTTACAACCTTTGGGATCATTGGAGTACTTGGAGGTGACGAAGATTTCAAGTAATGTTGAAGATTAGACATGTGGAATAGGAGCTAGAAAAGTTTTTTTTTTTTTTTTTTGTATTCCATATGTATTGATAGTTTTGTCACTAAAATTGACAAAGGGGAGATTGTTAGAGCATTGCTCGGTCGAACTCGCATGCGTTGCTATCTCAAGCATGTTTGTCAATGTTAGTGATCAAAACTATAAGTCTTTATTTCTAGTCTACTATAGCTAAGGTCTCGGACTAGGATAGAAATTGTAGTTGAGCTCAATAACTCCATGGCAATCATCATACAAGACGAAGGACTACTCAAGGAACCGGTGGATCTTCATCGACTAAAAGGTATGTGGAGACTTGAACTTATCTATCACTCAAAAATCTATTTATCTCCTATCTTGAGACAAAAGTCGTTTTGCTGTATAGACTTAGATTATACACATTTTCTATTTCGATCCAAGTTTATCTCACCTATCTATTTATCGAAATATGTGTTGGTAAGATTTCGCTTCAACCAAGTTCATCTTTACCTAGTGACGAAAGTCTTGACAAGTTTCAATCACCTTGAAAATTGCTTACTATGACGAAAAATAGTTTGTGAATAACAACTATAGAATATCAACGTCCTCTAAGAATGTTTCAATGATTGAAATGAGAGTTTAGATAATATCACTATTGGAGGATATAAGCATTGTTGTGGAAACACGTATATGTATAAGTCCTTATTCCTTGAACCGAAGTTTGCGAACTTTGTTGATCAAGAGAACCGGAATAGTGGCGTGAGCCAAGTCCGCAAACTGGCGGAAGTTCTCGACCCGAGAAATTCTGCTGGAGTTTATGAACTCCGTCCGGGAACTTAAGTCCGCGAACCCAATGCGCGAACTTGAGTAGGTTATATCTAAAAACGATGTTTGTGAACTTATTCTTATATAACCTAAGGAATGCAAATTGCAAACCGTGGCTATATATTTCATGAACCGATTCGAGTGAATCAAATTTTTTTGCTTCAGTTGTGTCTTGTGTAGTTACATAAGATTTCCTTGCAATTGAACAACTCTCTAACTAGTTCATTTGAGTCACTTGAACTAGTTATGGTGAAGAAGAATATGGTTGATATGAAAGTGATCATATGGCTAACCATTTGGTTAAATATCGTTGAACCAACAAATGTACAAGTTTGGGTACGGTCACAAAAGCCTAGAAACGTGATTTCATTAGTGTGTAACAAGCTAGTTTTCGATCTAACAGTTGAAAGATATTAGCTTGAATCTAATCAGGTTTTCATCTAACGGTGAATATTGAATGCTTTGTTACCAAGCTATATAACATTGATTGCAAACCCTGATTTGAAAGACTATATAAGGGAGAACTCTAGCAACTGGGAAACCTAATCCCCACACCTTCCGTGTGATACTATTTGTGATAAGATAGAGTCGATTCTCCTTTAACCTTTGGGTTCTTCTTCTAAACCAGGTTAACGACTTAAAGACTTCATTGGGATTGTGAAGCCATACCGATACTACTTTCTTGTAGTTGTGTGATCTGATCTTGCTGTTTCTATCGTACGAGTACAATTGTAATAATTGTCTTGAGATTGATATCTCCGACAGGCAAGATATAACAGAAATCACAAACACTTCGTCTCATCGTTTGTGATTCCACAATATCTTTTTTTACTGGGTCGATTAAGATTATTGTGAGGTGATTGATAATACTAGGTTGTTCTTCGGGAATATAAGTCCGGTTTATCAATTGGTTCCTGTTCACCTTGATTTATCAAAAGACGGAACAAAACTCGTAGGTGTATTCATGGGAGACATATTTATCTATTACCGTATACTTTTCTGTGTGATACAGATTTGTTTATTAAAATCTTCGACTTTGAGTTGTAGCAACTCTTAGTTGTGTGTGAGATCAGCTAAGGGAATCAAGTATGTAGCATCCTGATGGGATCAGAGACGTAGGAGCATAACTGTACCTTGGATCAGTGTGAGATTGATTGGGGTTCAACTAAAGTCCAGACCGAAGTTAATTTGGAGTAGGCTAGTGCATGTAGCGGCTTAATACAATGTGTGTTCAAACTGGACTAGGTCCCGGGGTTTTTCTGCATTTGCGGTTTCCTCGTTAACAAAATTCTAGTGTCTGTGTTATTTCTTTTCCGCATTATATTTTGTTATATAATTGAAATATCACAGGTTGTGCGTTGTTCAATCAATTAGAATATCCAACCTTTTGGTTGTTGATTTAAATTGATTGACACTTGGATATTGATCTTTGGTACCATCCAAGTTATCTCTCTAGTATTTGGTAAAGACTCGCAAATTTCTATTTGCTTGGGTATATATCAAATCGAGAGACTGCGATATAAATTCTTTGATATAATTTTTATCTAGATTGAGTCTGACTGTCTAGTTGATTCTCTAGAAAGTATATTGGAGTTTGTCCATACAAATTGCTAAGCGAAATATTGGGTGTGGTTGTTGTACCCCCCCACCCCACTATTTCACAACACAACTGAGGTAGTTTTGCTGGCTCTGAGGATTAGTTTGCTCGAAATGTAAACTTTGATATTTATAGACAAGGAAGTTTGAACAGCAAGGAATTTCCAAAACAAAAAATATTCTCAAGATATGCAATATATTCCAAATTCGGTTTTCATAATTCCTGGAAATGCTTTGTCCAAATAATGACCGTAAATCTCTCAGAAAATATCCAACTAGTAAATGCACATTACTAATTTTCATTTTCCAAAAATAAAATTAAATAACCTTAAATAAAAGATTCTCAACTTATTTTTCAATCGAGGATTTTCCTTTAGCTATTAAGGAATATCTTTGAACAATAAAAGATAAGCGTTACTGCACATGTTCAAAGTATGTTGACATCTTTACTTTGTAAGTCCTTTTTCATACTTACAATCTTGAAACCAATTTTCCACACTTCCAAAAAAGTTTAGAATTGTTTCATCCGACTTTCAAGAACTACGTGATTGATCAAGAACACTCAATCACCAAACATGGGTTTCACGGTTCTACCAAAACAAGTTTTGGTTCTACCTCCATGTGAGTACTTTGCATAG
Source organism: Papaver somniferum (assembly GCF_003573695.1). Classification (NCBI taxonomy): domain Eukaryota; kingdom Viridiplantae; phylum Streptophyta; class Magnoliopsida; order Ranunculales; family Papaveraceae; genus Papaver; species Papaver somniferum. Next base: position 13,427,676 of record NW_020621936.1, on the reverse strand, counting down.
TCACGCTAGTTACCAAAATTCAGTTGACTAGGTACTAGGATCGGTTCCCCACATATATATGGTATCTAACTTGTACTTGTGGCACATGTCCATAGGATCGGTTCCCCTTTGACTAAAAACGTGTTGCACATGTCCATAGGATCGGTTCCCCTTTCTACTAAAAACTTGTTGCACCTCATACAAGGATCGATTCCCCTCTTGTGATCGGTTGCACCTCTTACTCGGATTCGTTCCCCTTTGCCTAGAGTTGGTCATACCAATAACACTGAATTGATCATACCATCTCAGGTGATTACTTAAGATCAGTTTCACTAATAAAAGTCATACCAATACAAAAGTCATGCCTCTGTGAATAGTTTTACCAAGAACATAAACAATTCATGCGAGGTTATACTAAACACACATATTGGTAGTTCAAAAGATATGCAATGAATAACAATACCAATAATGCCTGGCGATTTCCCTTTCGATTCACAAAACAAGTTCATGAATTTAGTTTCTTTAAAAATATGTAAAACATTGTTTCCTACGATGAAATCTTCACCTTATACCCATATATAATCATAATAGCATTTAAACGATTATGTTGATGTCTTATATACAAAGTCTAATGGTTAAGAAATAAACCTTGTATTGTATTCCTTAATACTATGTCTAACTAGAGTGTAGTCATTCATGCTTCGCAGTTATGTTTTCAATATGCACGACTTGAAAGATACGTTAGGGAATGAAACAGTTGAATTCAAGTATCACTAACCTCAAGTGGAAGGATGATGTTGTAGTTGTATCTCCTTACTTCTTCAAGTCTTCGCAATACTTGTAATGTTTCACATCCTAATACTTTCAAGCTAACCTATACGAAGTTAACTCTAGTACATAATCAATCGACTCTTTCAATGAGTTTTGGCTCACTAAAATATGACAACCAAACTTGACATACCAATGCTTGGTGGGGTCATCCGAGCTATGCTCTAACAATCTCCCCATTTGTCAATTTTAGTGGAAAAACTCTTACATCATATGGATAAACAAATTACAAGAATTCATTATACATACGCTTGATTCCCGAATTCAACAACACAATAACCTGTATACATTCAATCCATAAATGTCGTTGTTGACATTATAATAACAAAGCTAATACTCCACCTAAAGGTGAGATAAGTAGATTTTCAATCCGCAGTCTTTGTTATTCCCTTTGTAGTCCATATAACTACAAGTATCATATGATATGCTATTCCCGCTTAGTCTATGCTTTTACTCCTTCGTTAGATAAATGTTTAAGCACCAATGTTCTTTCCCTTAGTGATACCAATCAATATAAATCAATACCAGTATCACTTGTTTACTCCATATATTTTCCCCCTTTTTGTCATAAAATGACAAAGAAACGAAAAAAATAAAGGACAGATCGAAGGGATCTTACAAATCTTAATAGACTTGCAACCTATAGAGTTAAGCACGAGGGTTCCACACACCATTTTTGATAACCAATATCAAAACCAAAACTACAAAGTAATTTTGTTTTGATATGTTACCAAGGAAAAAATTGCCCGAAGCAATTTTTCCTAATAGTTTAGCAAAACCAAAAATCGACTAAGCACCTTAGTTCCTCTGCTAAACCGATTGTACAAATACAATCGCTTGTTCGATAAAACCAAAATAAAGATAACTATATTTTTCTCATCAGGTTCTAATTATCCATATAACTTAGACCTTTAACTTTTAAACAAGACAGCTACTAGGTTAGTTAACTAGCATTCCTCGTTAAGGCATTCGATTAGACTTGAATAACCGAAACCTCCACTTTGATAAGTCTAACTAAGATCAGAATTAACTTAGTTTCTCTTATCCAAAATTGAATTGGACTAAAAAATTCATCCCGAAAACCTTTTCTTACGTTAAGCCATAAACAATTCATAAAAACCAAATAAATCAACTTGCATAATTATTCACCTCAACCGGAAGCAATTGAAACAACATAGAAATTAAAGCACCGCAATTGCACCGAAATTTTGTAAGCCTAAACAATTGATACCACACAATAAAGCAAGATAACAATAGTTTTTCTTAACCGGAACCAATTGAATCACACACATATCCATACAAAAATAATGGAATAAAACATCAATTGTACCGAAATTTTGTTAAGCAAAAGCAATAGATATACGCAATAAAATCAGGCTTTTCTTAAACAGGAAAACAATTAACTAACAAGATTGTTACCTCAAATTTCACATCCTCTTCTCCAATATGTTTGCATCTTCTTACAGGGAGAATTGATATCGAAATATCATTATGTTGTCATCCTTATGCAAAAAAAAAAGAATTAACAACAACCAACCTTTACCAGAGAAAGGTTGAAAACGGTTTTTAACTATTGCAAGAAAAAGTTGAAACCCCCGAAACACATATGCTTTTATGCTAAACCAATGATTCAACATACTTTTTCACATATTTTTTCAATCAGAACCCCTCATGATCCTTTGGTAAATCCTACCAACATGGGCTAGAACTTAATCCTGCTCAACCAAAAAGTCACCCAAACCATAAGGGTTCACAACATATGATATCAAATATTAAGGTTATGAAGACCGAAAACATACATCTCATAAATCAATTTGCAATACACCATAAATATTCAACATGAAATCAAGTATTGAAATTACCCCAATCTTGTGGGAAATTGAATTACGAAACCAACGCAAAAAGAATGAGGTCATTCCGAGTTCGGACGAAAAAGTTATAGGCAAAACTTTTTTACACTCCTTCGTATTGCACCTCTCACTAGGATCGGCACCCATGTGTTTCTAGTGAAGGATCACAATACTAAACTTTTTTTGACATAACCTTTGCATACTATGTCCGAATTTAGTGATTTTTGGCTCGTTTTAACAGTAAAAACAAGAGCTACACATATATGATCAGTAGATATCAATATAATAAACTCAAAATTACTGTTTCTATCAATACCTCAAATATAGATAGAGAAAGTGTGAGTATAGAAGAAAAGAAATCTCTCTAAATGTGTTAATTATTCATATAATAACCGAGAAATCATGTGCTCAGTTTCATGTGTTTCCTCACCTTTCAAAAGATTGAGCACCAAGGTAAGCGTGCACATTCTAACACAACTAGGTTGTGTTGAGTTGAGCCTTGTCTTGTTCGTCATGAGTGACTAAGACAGAATCATCATTCTTGACCTCTTGCTTGGTTTGTTTTCTCTTGTTCCATCTCTTGTTTTTCTTCTTTGACTTATGATGAAGAGTGTCATTATCACAACCTTTACTAGTACGAGATATTTCAGATATGATGTCTTTCTTTAGTCTTTCAAGAAGACTCTTATAATTATTGTCACCAACAATTAACAGTGGAAAGTCATTCTTGTGACTAACTTTTGGTCCCTTCTTGGCTATGGAGGACTTCGGGACCCATTTAGAGATGGGTTTCGCAGGAGTGGCTTTCTCCTTCATATCATTAGGACGATTGTCCTTTTGAATACTTTGCGAAACATCCTTTCTCCAATTTGGAACATCAGATCTTGTTTTTTCATTTAAAAAGTCATCTCTCTTTCTATAATTGGGTCTTTTATGAACACTTTGTCGAGTGATATGCAAAATTTGAACTATCATTATAATAATTCTTTTGCCTAAACTTAGGCCAATACCGATCTGAGTTTCTTTGGGGAGAAATCTTAGCCAATTCGTTTGATACAAAAGAAAGAGTATCTTTTATCTTACGAATATTGCATCCCCATTCCACATGCCCTTTATTACCACAATAACAACAATGCTTAGTAACATACGAAGTCTGAGTTTTAATGTTACCTTTTTGTGGATCCTTTTGCATTGGAGCTCGACGATTTTTCTTCTTCTTCTTCTTCTTTTTCTTCTTCTTCTTCTTCTTCTTTTTCTTCTTCTTCTTCTTCTTCTTCTTCTTCTTATTATTATTATTATTATTATCTTTGTTCAACATTGTTGGTTTCTTGATATTAGCAGAAGGGCTCTCTTTGATTGCTGCTGGTTGAACATAATTCTTAGGCTTGACTGGTTTTACTTCTTTACAATAAATACGAGCATCTTTTACATCGATGGAAGCCTCTGGTTTAGAAGAATTTGTAGCTTTAACGAATTTTACCTCTTTGCTAATATTTGAAGCATCTATTCGCTACGATGTGAAATAGAGATTTGGTTTCTTATCTCTTAACCAAGCAGCTGTTGATATATGACCGGTGTCAAATCAAGACTTGGATTTAGGTTAAGAAGAAGCAAACGGAATTACCGATGACATCAATTTTTACAGCAACAAAGAGGTGAAAGATGGATGTTTACTGGCTTTTCATGGGTTATGTAGATCGTGTAAAATTTGGCTTGTAGAGATCTGCAATGACAAGAAAATGGTGAAGTCCATAACGACCGTATTGCAGGAAGTGATTAGGGGTGGGACTTGGGTTGGTTGGGAGAGTTAGAAGGCTTGGCCGAGGAAGACTCGAGCTAGGAATCCCTTGCCCAGATTACCCATCGAACCCGTGGAACCCATGAAGGTACTTCCCAAGTCCGCCCAAATTATGTTCTTCGGGTTAGTCCAAGTTTCGATAGACATATGAGTTTTTTAATACGGTAATAACAAATTTTGGTAATAATAAGATTTGATTACTTCATTTATATTAAATTTCCAAATAACCGAAGATTATTTACAATAATATAAACTTTTTTCATATTGAATGATTGATTAATGAGATGGATATAATTTATGTTTTCATTATTAGATGTGAAGATAATATCTAAGTTTTCTATTTATATAGCTACATCATAGTTCTTCGAGTTGGGCGGGTTGCTTGGGTTAGAAATATTTTTTCCCATGCTTGCCCAAATTTAACTCGAGTTTTTAAAAATTATGCCCAAGCTTGCCCAAAGTTTTGATGCACGTTGCCCATGCCCGCCCAACGTTCGGGTTGGGCATGGGTTGGGTGGGTTAACCCAAACCAAGTCCCACCCCTAGCACTGATGAATTTGGGTATTTTTTTGAATTAGGGTTCTTAATGAATTTGAGTGTTCTTAGATTGTAAAGAAAAAGAAGAATAACAAAAAGAACAAGAAGGTTTGTTTCTTAGTTTTTAGGGATTGATTATTTGTGATTTTCAGTTCAGTGGGAGGAACTGATGACTATTTGATTTTTTTTTCAAATTGGATTTTGTATCTATATGTCTATATCTATATATTGATTTGTTGAATTTGATTTATTTTTTTCAATTAGTTTTGTTTTTATCATTTATTTAATGATTTGGGTGTCAATGTTGTCTCGTGATGATTGTTTGTGAATCACAAACTTCTGTTAGGGTTTTGTTCACAAATGTAGGATCAGAATCTCTCAACAATTATGTCTCAGCGAAATTATCAATGGTACAGCACAATAGCGTCGCAGAATAATTTCAGAAACGACGTCAGCAAGGAACATGAGAAATATGTGATAGTCTTGCGAAAATTAGAGAACTTGCAAAGTTAACATTTGTAAGGTTGCGAGAATATCGCAAACCATATCCGTAAATAAAGGACAGATTAGCTATCATACACTATGTATTTCCTTATAAATAGTCATTCGAGTTGTAAAGGGAGAGAGAGATCTTTTTGAGTAAGAAACAAGTAAATAGGAGAGAGAAAGTTCAGAGAAGAGATCATTCTTGACTTCTTTATCTTTCTTGTAAAAACATTCAAAAATTAATCAATAAAATTAAGAGTGTAAACCTAAAATTGAGCTAATCAACAATGAAATCATATGAGGGGTGTAGTGTAGGATTTCCTGCAACTACATAATGGCGCTAGAAACAGGGAGATTGAAGATCGAAAGTTGAAGATTGTTGATTGAGAATATTCAAATCAAGAAAGTGATTAAATAAATCAGTGAATCAGTTAAAAGAAAGATGAGCAGAATTAAAGAAAATGGCAAAAGATTGGAGTGTAATATGATAACAAAAAGCTTGATCAATGAATTTCATGAAAACATCAAAGGAAGAATACATAAACGAAATTTTGAAGGAAAGAAAGTTATAGCGGTAGAAAAAATATCACCCTTGAAAGAGTGGGAAAAGCAAAAAATTGCATTCATGGCGGAAGAAATACCAAAACAAAATTTGAACCATACATCTCTGTTGGTCATCACAGTGCCCATTACACGAAAAGAGAAGGATACAATAATAAAATCCGCAGGAGAATGGATGTTGAACAGAACTTTAATCGATACAGGAAGTTCAGTTGATATAATATTTTATCACGCATTCCGGGGAATGGGATTTAAAGATGAAGAAATGTCCAGTTCAGCATATTTTGTTCACAGCTTTGGAAAATCCACAACAAAACCTAAAGGAGAAATAGTGGTGCGAATTCCACTTGGAGAAATCGAAACATATGTAACATTGTGCGTGGTGGATATGGAATCGCCGTATAATATGTTATTAGGAAGATCATGGATACATGCGATAAAAGCTGTGGTATCAATGTTGCATCAATGTATTAAATTCCCCACTCCAAATGGAATAGGTGAAATTAGAGGAGATATTGACAATGTGAAATTATGTCATCAAATTGAAGTAAAACATTATGAAGAACAAGCAAAAAAGAAACAATTTCGCAGAAAATTGGCAAAGGAAGCAAAGAAGGAAGAAGAATTTAGAGTATATATGATAAGGGAAAAAGAAGGAAAAGGAATACCCAGCGAAATTTCGGAAGAAGGGGAAGAACCTATAAAAGCAATAAAAGAACCAACACCAATGGGAGAACCTAAACCCAGTTACACTTCCGCAGAACCAACAAAAGAAATAAATGTTGGGACTGTAGAGGAGCCTCTAATGTTGAGAATTGGAATCAAAATGGATATAGAAGAAGAAAGAACTGTCAACTTGTTGCGAGAATATAAAGATATTTTCGCAGGAAACATGGATGAGATACCAGGAATAGATCCATCAATTGCTTGCCACAATTGGAGATTAACAAAAATGTGAGACCATTTAAACAGAGAATAAGAAAAATCGCAACAACTTACCATTCCCAAATAGAAGAAGAATTACAGAAAATGCTTGAGGCAGGAATTATAAGAGAAGCTAAATACCCAAAATGGATAGCGAATATGGTCATTGTCCCAAAGAAAAACAAGGGAATCAGGATTTGCATAGATTTCACTGATTTGAACAAATCTTGCCCCAAAGATAGTTTTTCGTTACCCTATATTCCTCAAATGGTGGAATCTGCAGCGGGAAATGATAGGGTATCATCTTTTGATGGGTACAAAGGGTATAACCAAATTCCTCTCGCTGAAGAAGATCAAGAACATACTGCTTTCTTTGCCCCTAGAGGTTTATATTGTTACACAAAAATGCCATTTGGTTTGCGAAATGCGGGAGCGACATATCAAAGAATGGTAGAGAAGGTGTTCGTAAAATGGATACATAAAACATTAGAAGTATACGTGGACGACATGTTAGTAAAGAGTAAAGAAGCTAAAGACCATGTACAAGACTTGAGGGAGATTTTTGAACAAATGCGGCAGTATAACATTAAATTGAATCCTGAGAAGTGTACTATTGGAGTTGCATCGGGAAAAATTTAAGGCTACATTGTATCAAAAGAAGGAACACAGGTTGATCCAGAAAAAGTGCAAGCAGTTAGTGATATGCGAACACCAACAACAATAAAAGATGTGCAGAAGTTGAATGGGCTTCTAGCTTCGCTGGGGAGATTCATTTCGCGATCATCAGACAAATGCAAATATTTTTTCGATATACTCAAGAAGGATGCAAAACTTAAATGGAGTGATGAATGTGAAAAGGCTTTTCAAGGAATCAAAGAACATCTTATGAATACAACTATTTTACAAAAGGCAGAACTAGGAGAAGAATTATTGATTTACCTTGCGACAACGTCGCATGCATTAAGTGTTGTGTTATTGCGAGTAGACGCAGGAGTGGAGAAACCCATTTATTACATTAGCAAAACTTTTAATACTGCTGAGAAGAATTACTCAAAGATTGAAAAATTAATCTTAGCATTGGTCTATGCATCATTTAAGCTCCGCATATACTTTCAATCACACAAGATAAAGGTATTAACAAAAGTACCAATTGAATCAGTGATGAAGAATTCTAAAATATCAGGAAGGGTCGAGAGATGGAATGTACAAGTAGGCCACTTTGATATTAAATATGAAATTTTGTCTTCACCAAAATCACTAGTTGTTGCGGATTTCTTGGCAGAATTTCCTTTAGAAGAAGATGAAGCAGTAGAAGAAATGATGGATGTAGAAGAAGAACATGGAGATCCAAAAGATTTATTAACAGAACCAAATAGATGGGAAATATTGGTAGATGGATCATCAAATGGAGAAGGAAATGGAGTTGGAATTTTTTTAATTTCTCCAAAAGGAATAAAGATGGCTTTTTCATTCAGATTGGAATTTGCATCCACTAATAATGAAACAGAATATGAAGCTGTGATACATGCTTTAAAATTCGCAATAGAAATGAAACTAGAAAATGCCAGGAGCACTAGTGATTCGCAGCTAGTTATTCACCAGATAAAAGGAGAATATACTACAAATGAACCGTCCTTGAAGAAATATAAGAAGCTGGTTGAAGAATTATCAGCGAAAATCCCAAAGATAAAATGGAGGCACATTTCAAGAAAGGATAATTGACTCGCAGACGCTTTTGCTTTCATCTCAAGCATGATGACAGATCCAACTGCGAGATGCATAAAAATACAAACACTTCTGTCACCATCAATAAATAAAGAAGAGGAAGATGTGGATGTGATGATGATAGATAATGAAAAAGAACAAAAAATGAACATTGTCGCAGACTGGAGAATGGAACTTCATGCATATTTGGCGAAAGGAAAAACACCAAGAAATAGATTGGAAACACACAAGTTAAAAAGCCGAGCAAAGAAAATACATGCACCAGGAGCACCATTGTCATCTTCAACCAGTGTATGGCCCTTTGGAAAATGGGGCTTAGACATTGTGGGGCCATTTTTACCAGGAACTGGACAAAGAAGTTACTTAATAGTCGCAACAGATTATTTCACAAAATGGACAGAAGTGAAGGCAGTACAACATATTCGTGACAAAGTTATCTTTACATTCATATTCGAAAATATCATCTGCAGATTTGGAATTCCTGCACAGTTGGTATATGATAATGGGAAACAGTTTGAGGGGCAGAATATAGAAATGTTACTTAATGCATTCAAGATAAAATGTTGAAAGTCCTCTCCTTTATATCCACAAGCTAATGGGCAAGTAGAAGCAACAAATAAAACAGTTGCAGATATATTAAAGAAGAAATTGGAAGGACATCACAGATCATGGTGCGAACAAGTACATAATGCAGTATGGGCTTATAATACAACTAGAAGAGAAGCTACTGGAATGTCACCTTTTTGTTTAACATACAAAGTTGAAGCGGTGTTACCAACAGAAGTTGTTATTCCGACAAAAGAAGAGAAGCTTGGGAGAAAAATCTTAGTGCGAGTTTAATTTTAAACAAACTTGATGAATTAGAAGAAAAAAGAGAAAAAGCTTTACAACATATGGAGAATTATCAGCGAAGATTAGCTCGAGAATATAATAAACGTGTCAAAATACGTGAATTTCAACCAGGAGATTTAGTTCTGCGAGAAACACCAATATATCAGCGAGAAAATGGTGGAAAATTAGCGAAAAAATGGGATGGACCTTACATAATTATGGAGATAGTTAGAACAGGAGCTTATAGATTAATGGATCCAGAAGGGAGGGATGTTGGTCACAGATTAGACAGACCATGGAACAGGTTGTATTTAAAAAGATATTATCAGTAAGAAGCTTTGAGAAGTTATGAATTCTGAAAAAATAATTGCAAAATTACTCATATCAAAAGAAGATCATGATGTGCGAAATTGTCGCAGAGATAACCACAGAACAATGACATAAAAGAAAGGGGCGAACCTTTATGGCGTACACCCTAGTTCGCGAATAAAATTTTGCAAGAGGCAAATGTAAGACCTAAAGTACGTCATATTAGGGGGTACCTGTTACATGGCTCAAGGAAAGGCTACACCGCCACCGAAACCTGAGTCATGGAGATTTGGGGTCAATAAAGCCCATCCGGGAGAGGTACCTTGGATTCTCAACTTAAGCATATGACTTAGGTTGGGCGACTAAGGTAATAAGGAATCTCTCAAGGAGTACAGAATCTGATCAAGGCGCCGAGGTACACGGTTGAGTCAAGGGTGCCGGGGGCGTTTGAAGCGTCCTTGCCATTCTTGACAAGTCTTGGCTTATACTGCACTCGGTCTGAAGAAAACCCCACTTAGGGTGCAGTCTCGTAACCATAATCCCTATAGGAAAAAGGGATAAGAGGATGCGAAAACAACTGGTTGTTGTTAAGACTGGATAGGAGGAGCTAACCTTGTATGGTAGAAGTACGCCTCCTTGAAGGGGAAACCAGGGGGGAGATAAGGGCGGCACCCTCCATTAGGGAGCTGATAAGTGTCTTAAGACGCAAATGTCATGAGGCTTTTTATTTGCAAGAATATTAAGGCTTGTCATATTTGTGCAACAATCCTGAAGAGGCAATAATACAAAAGAAAAAGATAAGACGAGATCAATGGGTTTTCGCATGAAAGTGCGAAGACGTCCTGCGATTTCGTCGCAAGACGGCAATGTCATGGGGCTTTATTTTCGCAAGAATATTTAGGCCTGTCATATTGTCACAAAATTCCTGAAGAGGCCATAATACAAAAGAAAAGGTTAAGACAAGATCAATGGGTTTTTGTATGAAAATGCAAGGACGTCCTGCGATTTTGTCGCAATGACAAGAGATGGCATAATAATACCTTTAATTAGGAAGGAAAAATAAGACCATATGATAAAAAAAATTAATGATAAGCATTCACAACAGATTATTTTGTGCAAGAAAGATAATGAGAGGCAAGTATGGGAATCGATATACAAGAAGCATTATCTTTCTTATCAACAAAATATTAAAAGGAAAAGTTGACTTCAAAGTTATTGAAAAATGTAGCTCTCAAAAGTGATAAAAATAAGACAGTTCAAGAAAACAAAGCTAGAAAAGAAGCTCAAGCTTCAATATTAATATCAGTAGCAGGAGATGACAGAAATTCTTCGCCAACATTCTCGCAAGCTCCTCCTTCATTTCGGCTTTGATCTTCGCCATGACTAGCATTTTGATTATCGCCAGCAATTACTTCTTCAGGAGAAATTTCTTTCTCATTCTGATTAACACCAGCAGATACTTCTTTAGAAGGAACCTCTTCTTCATCTTCCAGGAAATTATCCTCGCACCGCTTTCGTAATAATCACTATCAGCAGGACGAGGAACTTCATCATCATACTTCTAGAGGATCAATTGATGTAGGAGGAAGAGAGTTGGACAGTAAGATGTCATTTACAAGGACTTCAGCCCGGAGATGAACTTGGCGAAGAAGTGCTCTTTGATGATTCCTATCTTGAATATCTTTAAAATAAGCAAGATAATCAAGTCTTCTTTCTGCTCGATCGCGAGAACCAGTAAGGGTAGAGACGAGCAAGGCATTCTCTTTGCGAATTTTAGCATATTTAGCCTCCAAGTCAGAAATAGAGGAATGAAGATTCTTCTCAGACTCTGCGAAAAATAGAATACAAAATTTTGTTAAAATAAGGAATTCAGAGAGATATGACAAAGAAAAGATAATTAAGGCAGTCAAACTATTATGACTACCTTCCTTTTGCGAAATAAGGTGTTGAATCAAGGATAGACAACTATTCTCCCAATGGTCCATTGCGTCATCAAATTTATCTCCAACTAAACCTTTAAGTCGAGACTGAAGATTTTTCTCTTTAGAAACAAGGAAGGCATTTTTCTTCGCAAGAGAAGAATAAGATTCTTCTAATTTGGAATATTGTTCTTTAAGCTGATTTGCCTTCACACTTAAAGCTATTCTACCTTGAATGAGTGTATCTCTTTCAGTGATAGATGATTCTGTTACTTCTTTAAGTTCATTTCTTAAAGAGCGAAGAGATTTCTCTTGGTCGGCACATACTTTTAGGAGAATATTAAGTTGTTGCGAAGTTATCGCCATCTTGTTTAAATAAACTCGCTTCTCTTGAGATAAGGTTTTATTCTCATCTGATAAAGTTTCCATCCCTAAATTAGCTTTGGTTAAAGAATAAGAAAGACGAGATACTTCATTACTTAATAGATCTTGTCTTTGAACTAATTGGGTATTTCCATTGGTAAGATTATTTATTTGATCAAGAAAATATGAATAGAGGTTATCTAATTGGTTATATTGATCCATTAAGACTTCTTTATCAACACGGGCTTCTTCAACAGCAGATTCAAATTGATATCTCTCCATTACTCGTTTCTGATTTAATGCTTAACATGCGAAAGATGGATTTAAAGGATAATTAAACATGGGAAGGATAAAACCATCGAAAAGGCAAATTAAAGACATAGATGAGGAAATCATACCTCTTAATTCATCATTCTTCTTGCGAAGATTGTCACGATCCAGCAAAACATTCTGAAGTTTCTGATTTTCAAGACGAAGAGCATTACATTCTTTTTCTAAAGCTGTCTGCGAAGCAACTTTGTCAGAACCCAAATGCTTGCTCAGAATTTCGCAAACATTAGACTTGATGGGATCAGTAGAAGACTTCTTGCCATCATCCAGAATCTCAGATAAAACCTTGAAAGCAATATCTATCCCTTCCATGGTTTCTTTCGACAGAGGAAGAGACTTGGGTAGAGAAATAGTAGAGATAGAAGGTTGAGAAACATTCTCAATGGGAAGAGAAGAGGTTTCATTCGCAGAAGGATCCACAAGGGGAATTTCAATCATAGAAAGATCAACTGGAGAAATGAAATCAGAGGAAGCATTTTCGCGAGTTGGAGATAAAGGTTTATCTTGCGAAGATGTCGCAGGAGATTTGGAAGAAATGAAATCAGAGGCAGCATCTTCACGAATTGGAGATAAGGGTTTATCTTGCGAAGATGTCGCATGAGATTTGGAAGAAATGAGTAGGTGGAATGGAACAAAAGTTGGAACAGTCTTGAGGTGGCGAGATTTCTTGTGAGGTTTATGAAGATCTTTATCACCCTGCGGATTACAATCTAGATAAGAAACGGAGGCAACAATATTGTTATTAGAAAAAGATAGTGTTTCTTACTACCTTCTCATTCGCAGACTTTCTTTTATGTGCGACAACTTTATGCTGTGATTTGGGATTGTTAGGGTTTTGAACTGTAAATTTAGTGTTGGAGCCGTTTTTGCTGAAATAACAAGAGTATGGGAATCACATAAGGCAATAAACAAGATTAATTTCAAATATATCAATTTCAACAAAACTCATAAGGAAGAAAAGAGAAGACTAACCTTGATGAATCCATGAAAAATGATAGCAGGGAGATTGTCTCGAAGAAGATCACGAACTATGAAGATCTAGTTTGAAGATAAAGAAGAACTTAAAAAGATTAAAGAGGAAAAAAGAAAAGTTGCAATAATGGAATTTGCAGAAGAACGATGAAGTTGCAGAGAGAATAAAAGGAAAGAAGAAGAGAAGTGAAAAGAAATATATATAGAGGGAATTTTTCCTCGAGAAAATAAACACGGTTAATACTGAAAGATTTAAGCGGTTAAAAAGTAACGGTTACAAAAGACGTGTCGAGAAATAAATGGAAGAAAGAATACGTGTGATAAATGCAGAATATGAGAAGATAAGCAGTTGCGGCATTTCTCACATCATTCTCTACTTTGCAGAGAAGATATGAGAAGAGGCAAGATGTAGGATCAGAATCTCGCAACAATTATGTCTCAGCGAAATTATCAATGGTACAACACAATAGCGTCGCAAAATAATTTCAGAAACGACGTCAGCAAGGAACATGAGAAAGATGTGATAGTCTTGCAAAAATTAGAGAACTTGCGAAGTTAACATTTGTAAGGTTGTGAGAATGTCGCAAACCATATCCGAAAATAAAGGACAGATTAGCTTCCACTATGTATTTTCTTATAAATAGTCATTCGAGTTGTAAAGGGAGAGAGAGATCTTTTTGAGTAAGAAACAAGTAAATAGGAGAGAGAAAGTTCAGAGCAGAGATCATTCTTGACTTCTTTATCTTTCTTGTAAGAACATTCAAAAATTAATCAATAAAATTAAGAGTGTAAACCTAAAATTGAGCTGATCAACAATGAAATTATATGAGGGGTGTAGTGTAGGATTTCCTGCAACTACAACAAAAATTGGGGAAGAAGATGAACAGTGATATCTAGTTTTGCTTCACCTGGGCACAGGTTTTGATTCAGCTCGGCGCTGAGTTAAGTTAATTTTGACTCATTCTTCCAACTCGGTCTTTGTCCAAGTATTCAAGGGCATGAACATCTTTTGGTATGGCTCAATTAATGCCACGTATACTCTAACATATGTTACCCGTTTTTTCAAAAAAAAACGAGACAAAAAAAGTCAATTCATGGACATTTAATATATTATAAAAAAAGGTGGGCATTGTATTAAATGCATTTCCCCACATGGGGATTTTATTAATCTCCCACAAAAAAAAAAAAGAAGGAAGGTAATGAAATGCTGGCAAAAGTGGTTATCGCCTTCTTCCTTGCAGTGAGAAGAGACTGTCATCGGAGTAGATAGCACCAGCTAAACTTGCTGGTGGTAAACCAGTAAAATGCTGATGAGGATCATAGAAAATAAGATCGTGATTATCTCGGAGCAAAATGGACTGAAAAGCAGGCAGAAGCCACGCTAAAGAGACTTTCAAATCTTTTAGTATATGCAATCAACTATTTACTTATGATTAAACAAACATTTATTGAATTGCATCCTTGTCATATAACATCATAGCGCCATAGTTTAGCTACATATTACTGCATCAATAACAAGGTTTACAAGCATGAATACTTATTAATTGTTGATTTTGGGATTTCATTCATTTACATGAAACTTTAAAACAGGCCGGGCAGAGCTAATTGATGATTGAGCTTCTATGAGACGCTTGAAGAAAAAGGCCCTCGTCGATGTGAAGACTAAGCATGATCCGGTAGTTGACAGGCTTATTTTCGTCCTTCATCTTGAAGACGAAACAACCTAGTAAAATAGCTGCAAATATCTTCATCTCCCTGTAGGAATTTTTTTTTTCCCAAACAGATACGAGGTCCCGCCTGCATTATTCGTAGATAAGCACTTACTCAGAACCACATCGGCATATATTATACAGTGTTTCGAAACTAATTTTGTAAATATAAGTCCAACTGAGCCACTTATTACCAAGAGCAATCCCAACACGAACCCTGGCCAAAGCCAAGTTCAACCTACCCAAAAAAGACCTTGCCGAGCACAGCTTCAAAAAAAAAGAACTAGAAATTGCTAAGTTTATTTATGGGTTCGTGTTATGTACCTGAAATGCAGTGAACTTGAAAGAACTTTCTCCTCTAAAGTATCCATCCTGGTCCAGCCATCTTTCTGGACGAAACTCCTCTGCATCTTCACCCCATATGTATTTCATTCGACCCATTGCATACGGTTGATAAGCCACCATATCACCTTTTCGCACACTATATCCATCTGGTAAAGTGTCGTCTGAGAAACAAATCTTAGCATCCTGCATGCATACGGACAAAGACATGATGAATATGATTTTAGATTCTGCACCTCTATGGCAAAGAAATATGAGTGAGATGTTGGATAAAGTACCACAGGGACAGCGGGGTAAAGTCGAAGAGTTTCGGCGAGAGCAGCATGGAGATAATGCATCTTGTCCAGGGCATCATCAGTGACACTCTCAACATACTGATCAAATGGTGTGCTGTCTTTGGCATCAGTTGCTTCTCTCACTTCTTTTGCAGCTTTATCTTGGACGTGAGGGTTCTCACAGAGCATGTAAAGAAACCATGAAAGAGTTATAGCTGTTGTATCTCTTCCAGCTAGTAAGAAACTCAGGGTTATGTCTCTCAAGTACCTTGGATCCGTATTCAATTCTAGAAATCTTGACAAGATATCTTCCTTCTTATTTGACTGCATCCATCAAAACCATACAGTTAAATTTCTATAAAGCTATACTAGTTATCATAACTAAGAAAGTAATTTCTTTTTCTTTTAAAAAATACTACCAATGAGTCATCCGCCGACTTGGAGCCTTGTTCGATCTTGCTACTTATAATCTTGTTTATGAAATCATCGACAATCTTGATATTCTTCTTTAACTTGGTTTCAAATCCAACATTTAGAAACCTCTTAATCTCCCAGGGAATATCAACATATCGCCGTTGAGTCATCGCACTCGAGTCGTCAAAGGCGTTAGCAAACTGGGTTCCTTCGCTGGATCCAGCGACTGTTCAGTTCTACGCCAAACCCCACTTTGAATATTGAATCCAAAGTTGATTTCATTAGCAAATCCTATAACCGATAATAATCAAACTAAACATAAGCCAAAATAATAATAACAAAAAAGTTAAATATAAGTAAACCAAGTAACCAACTATAATCAGTACAGTATAAGTAAATAATTACTTGAGCGTCAATGGTGCGGTCGGATTTAGCATAGTCCTCGGAAATAATTCGAGCTAGTTTCGCTGCATTTTTCCGGAAAACAGCACTGCTAAAGTCCCTCAAGACCTTGGTAGAGAACTCGTAGCTCGATACTTTCCTTTGATGACGCCATTTTTCACCGTCTACAGCAAATATACCATCTCCTAGGAGATCCGAGAGAATATGATAGTTATGATATCCCTGAAAGTTCATTCATTTAAGAAATCACCATTAGCTAACTATAAAGTATTTTTGTTCTCTAATATTAAAACGTTTCGAATAGGTTATGTAACAAGTTTATTTCTATCAGAAATTAACTAAGTTATACAAAATGAAGTTGGAACGGAAATGGTATAAAACAAACAAATATATATATATACCTTGCCGAAGTTCTGGAAATTGGTTTTGAGGATGTATTCAACATTAGCAGGATCAGAAGTATAAACTTCGCTTCGGAAAGGACAGAGTAATCTGTAAGTTTTATGCTTACGAGCGAGATCAGTCATATAATCATATAATCTTTTGAAGTTAAGAAGTTGATTAAAAATGGTTCCTGCAACTGGATGGTATTTCTTCTTAGTACTACCAGAGAATAAGGATATCCTCAAGATAATTAGAGTGAACAACAGAAGAGCTAATAGTGAAACTGTGCCGGTAGTAGTGAACGTTGAGGAATCCATCATCAAGTTCATGAGTGAGGAATACTGTGATTCTGTGAATTGAAGATGATGATAACTACTAGAATGTATAATACTTAAATTTTTTTCTTTACTAGAAACCCACCATTTAAATGTTATGTATGGGTAGCCCAAAGTTAATTAAAGACAAACCTTGATTACGAAATTTATCTAACTGAATAAATCATACGAGTAATAATCCTTAGAATATCTCATGCAATAACTCCATTTCCATTAATCCCAAAAATATCTCCTGCAATAACTCCTTATTAACTGGATAAATCATACAAGTAATCCTAGAATATCTCCTGTAATAACTCCATTTCCATTAATCCCAAAAATATCTCCTGTAATAACTCCATTTCCATTAATCTCAAAAATATCTCATGCAATAACTCCTTATTAACTCATTTGCGGTAATTTGAAGAAAATCTAAGTTTATAAGTTGATAACAATCCCTTCTCTACCTCTTTCTTTTTCCGTATCTGTTATACTAAAATACGTTATCAT
This sequence comes from Papaver somniferum, assembly GCF_003573695.1. Lineage (NCBI taxonomy): Eukaryota > Viridiplantae > Streptophyta > Magnoliopsida > Ranunculales > Papaveraceae > Papaver > Papaver somniferum. The sequence continues at coordinate 13,409,914 of NW_020621936.1, read as the reverse complement.
GCACGAAGTTGTGCCGCTGAGCTAGATGGGATCGGGTGATTTTTCTTCTACATGGATGATTTAGATCGTTAAGCTAATATTGAAATTGCATAAATCAAATCAGCTAAGTTGGACCTATTTTCTCCTATTTATTTATTTTTCTTTTCCCTGTTATTGATTTTCGCTAAATCCAATATATATATGGAAATCCCATGATCAATTGATCGATTACATATTACATTTTATGATGTATATTTGTTTTATTTTATTCGTATGTATCTTTTGTCGTGATTGATTATGTTGCAAGCACCTACTAAAAAGGCAGAAGGAAAGCCGAAATCCATGTTCGAGGAGAAAGAAAATCTTTTCAGTCCAACCAACCCAACTCGATTCGACCCAGTTATCCGATTCTGCACTTTCCCGATACATCTGTCCGATTCTGCATTTTTCCGATCCTGTTGTCCGATTATGTACTTCTCCGACCCATCTTTTCGATTCTTTACTTTTCCGACCTATATGTCCGATTCTGAACTTTTTGACCCATATGTCCGATTCTGAACTTTTCCGACCCATTTGTCCGTTTCGTTCCTACTTGGCCTTATCCTGTTCCGATCTGGTGGTTGGTCGTGCACGTCCGCGTGGGCTCCAATTCTGTTTATGTACAGATGGAACCAAAGCTTGGCATGAGGTATGTAACTATTTGTAGGCTTTAACGTTGGATATTTTTTGGGTTTATTTAGTTGTTTTTAGAACATGCCTAGTTTTGTTTTTTTTAGAACATGTCTAGTTCTATTTTTCTTTATCTTAAGATAAATCCATAACATATAAACGGTCAATTTAGATTATGACTGTTGATTTTGATCATTTAGAATTTTGGTCTTGTTATTTAATTTGTTCTCTTGAACATGATATTAGCTATAGTTCAATGGTGTCTCTTGTTCAATTGGTTGTACCAACTCGATTCCAATGTATATATTTGAATGTTCCGTGGGATGTAATCCAGTTGCTCGACTATTGAAGAGTCAGTAGTTTCAAAAGATACGTTGCAAACAAAATCACATGTTTTCCAATTTTTATGGAAGAACTCACAAAAGGTGATATGAGTCAGAAATTTTCCACTTCATCCATAATACTAACGAACCAATATATATTGAAGTATGATAAAAAGAGCACTATCTTTAGTAATCTATTCAACCTAAAGTAAGTAGTTGACATGTGCAGTGAGATTCTCTTGGCATATTGAGATAAAGAAATTTCTCAAAAGCTAAATGTAGCAAAATTGAAAACGGAAAGAACCCCGAAGTAATGAGGGTTAGACATACCGACTTATATAAAGCATGTGAAAAGGGACATATGTGTCATGAGACAAAGATGTACCTTTTTCTCCCAGCAGTAATGACACCAAAGTACATGTGTCAATTGAACATGGGATGAAGCTAAATTGTAATTCTAGCTCTAACCAAAGATTTGGGGATGAATATTCTTACTAGTATTGGTACAAGCAATGTCATGCGGGTACCATAATAACAACCAATTTCCATAGGAAGGTCATACTTCAAACATCAACTTTAATGACAAAAAGAACTTTGTCTGGCCAATTGATTATTTAGTTGAACTAGATCCAATGTCTGCGCTTGTAGAATGAAAATTACATTATTCCCACGAGACATGAATTCTCTAATGCACTTGAGATATATCCGGATGAAAAATATATCACCCTCCCTGAAACGTAACATATATTAACTCTAAAGTACTTGAGTTGAATACCACTTTTGTTACGCAATAAGGCCACACCACTTATAAATCTCTCAAGACTCAATGTCTAACTGATAGTGGTTTTTCTCCCACTAATTTAAGTAATATACACTAGTTTTTGAACTAATTCTTTAAAATGTGACTATGATGATTGGATCACCGAGTGAAGCACTGCTCAAATTTTGTTTCCAAGATGGAACAAATATTAAAAGTCACAAAATCTCTACATGTACAAAGATAATCCATACCTGGAAAGAAGATGAGTGCAACTCTGTGATGATTGGTATGAAAAGAAAAGCTCAAGTGCTCCATTTTATATTCCGCAAATTGATTAAATCCGGGAAAACAAAGAACTCTCTACCTTCCGTGTATAAAGGCCTTAGATGCGGAATATAAACCGATCAAATACTTATCTACCTGAAGACAGTTGACATGTGCTAGGAGGACACTGCATGCTTTGATGCTTCATCAAACGTGTCTTGCTCAAACATCGAGCCGGCCTCTATCCTGGTAACATCTGTCTACTTTTCCTCCTAAGTTTTATCTTTATTTGTCACCATCTAGTTCTTACCCCGCAACAATGCCATTGTTTCGTGCTAAGCAGGGGACTTAATGTTGATGGTGGTTTTTAGTTCGAGGATAAAATTGTAAAAACCTATATCTAATGCGTCGTCGTTCTGCAAAGAAGCTGACCCATTTAAGAGGGATGAGTGCGCATGCCTCCTTACTTACATATGTATTGAGCAATTCGGTATATTTATATATAAAATTTACCCAGAATGGTGCGTGTAGCAACAACCCCAAATATTCTGTAAATTTTATCTCATGCCTGCATTATTCATTAATGTATGGCTTATTGAGTATTTTTCCTATGCTATGTTCCCCGGCTTAACCCTTAATATTGGTATGACATGACAATTAGTGTTCACTTGCAGCTGAGTAACATGAATTTCCCGAAGTATCAAAATTAAGGTCTGCATGAAAGTACTCAATCAGAAGAAGCGCTAACTGTTCTCTGAGAATAAAATTAAGAATTTTGTGTCAACACACAAAAGTCACCAAATTTGACCAATTTTGCGACAGCTCGCAATATTCAAATTTTAACCTAATTAATTTGCAAAAATTAGGTTTTTTGCGCCTGTGCAATATCTCGAACCCTATTGGTCGAGATCAAACCTAGGTAAGCTAGGAATTCAATCCGCCATGGACTAGTAGAAGCAAAACCCTACCAAAAGTAGAAAACAAGAAATAAATAGGAATTGCGGCAAGTAAAAGAAGCAACAAAGGGAGGAGTGGCCACGCCACTTGGCCGGCCGGTCTGCTCCAGCAAGCGCTGCCCTTGGTCGGTCGGCCACACTCCATGTTTCCCCTTGTCGGCCCTCGTTCCCATCGACCAATCAGATCGTTTTAAATGCGCCACACGCACTTTTAAATAAAGCTGGAAGTTGGATGGTCGACACGCCTAAATTCCTTAAGAATTTAATGTAGACTGCCCATGACAATCTTAAAACGATCACGACCGTACGTTTTGGCCACTCGATTTATCAAGATTAGCCGCTCCCTAAAGCGACCGGACAAGAATCACCATACACACCGGCGAGCCCACTAATGCCTTGGCCAATCAGAATCCTTCCAATTCACAAGCAGAGCCACCAAACGTTTACCCAAAGTAGGTTGGCCGCGCGAGTTATAAAACCCTAAATTATGTTAGCAGCGGCATATTGCTAACGCAAAACGATCTTGACCGCCCAACTTCGCCAGCTGAATTGACTGGTTTTTATTCAACCTCAATCAACGGGCAAGGTGCAGATACGCTCATCAGCGGCCCAGCTATTGTGCTGGCCAGACGAACAACTCCCAACACGCGCCAACACCAAAAAATCGTTGGCCCAAAATAGGTTGGCCACACGGCTTTTAAAACCTAAATTAAATCAACGACAGTCGTTAACCGTTGCAAATCATCTCGGCCGCCCAACTTCGCCAGATGAATCGGATGGCCTAAATCCTATTTTAGGTATCCAACAAGGTGTGTCCATGATCAATAGCCACTCCGCTTCCATAAGCCACAATCGTCCAAGTTACGGCCTCCCCATATGGCTCCCAAACGATCATACAAAAGGGCCTGGTCGCGCTGCTTACATGAATTTTAAGGTAGCCATTAACTGTCGCAAATCATCTCGGTCGTCCAACTTCGCCAGCTGAATTGACCGGCCTAGATTAAATTTTAGGCGACTGATAAGATGTCACCATAGTCGTCAGCCATCACTCTCCTATAGGGACCGACCGTCCTACCTTTGGCATGTATAAATGGCTCCCAATAGCTCCCTGAAAATGGTCGGTCATGCTCTTTTTATAACATTAGGTTCCGCGACTAACCAAGACAGGCTCAATATAACGATGTTCCACATGCATCGATTATTTTGAGATGCTTGCTCAAAAGCGATGCATTACATGCATCGAATACATATGATATTTTATGAGTATCGGTTTCACAAATAACTTAGTTATTTAACCTAATAGCGCCACATGCTATTCTTTGCGACAAGTCTCATGATTTGACTCGCCACACATGATCACCCACCGCCTAGCTTGCGTGTGATTGGTCAGAATAACTAGGTCTTGCATACAAGACCCGCTCAGCAACCTGCTACATATTTTCCACGAATATACTCGAGACATCAAACATGTCACAAACTGGGGGATGCTCACTGGGGTATTGGTTTGGCATTTTACAGCGTGCGGCGTGTATCGCGCCCATTACGAGAAAATGTCAGAAAAGGGAGGACGGTTAGTAGCAGTAAGAGAGTAGCGGGTGTAAGGCTGGCCAGTCTTCCCTCATGATGGAAACGTGATGGTCACCACTTTTTATACAATTCCACTTCTCTACTACTTAACTGTCTCCGCTTCCTACGAGATCATGGGTGCTCAATCATGACTTGTATAAATAAGGTTTCAACCTATTTCGACAAAAAAACAAGTGTTATCAACACAAGTATCCAGAAAAACACCATGAACTGATAGCTTACATCCTACAAGCCAGTTCCGTATTCTGACACAAGTCATTAAACAACCACACCTTCATAATTCAAAATTCTGATCTCAACACCTTCTTATCTTCCCTCCCTAAGATCAACCCTTCTCCTTCATTTTGTGACTGAAGTAAGGATGGAACAACCATTTCTTAGTTTAGGTCAGAATTGTACAAATTGATCTCTCGAATCTAAAGTACTCCCGTGTAGTGCATTGGTTTAGGGTTAAGATTCGCCTCTCATCAACACAGCCAAATTTACCAAAACCAGCAGAATCAGTTTTTACCCCAAAACAACTGGCAACCACAATTGGAGATTAATCTCTTGGTTGCGAAGTTAATTTCTCAATTTTCATTTCAATCTTCCCAATTTCAAGATGGTGGATCTTAGGTATGGATCAGCACAAATCTCGATGTTACTGGCGCTGACAACACCCCTGACATCAACGTTCCTACGGGTGATACCAATGTATCGCCTACCAGTACGATCAACACATCTCGTGGCACTACATCCTATACCACCAACACCAGCAGCGCAGGAAACATTCCCTCAGGCGTGACACCTCCTATAACCAGAGCCAGAGCCGCTGCCGCCATTCCTAATGTTTCTTCAAGCGTAACACCACCAATTGTTACCAGAGCTATTGCCACTCCTCCATCGGGACGAGAGGCTGGAGGAGCCAAAGGAAGCCAACCCCCTATTACCATTATCGATTTGATGGAAAGACAAGAAGTTCTCGCTAAGGCTCATACTGACATGGCTACAACTCAGAAAGAGGTACTTACTTTCCTCGAGACACTATCGGAGAGGCTACCACAATAATCACGCCACCCAAATGGAGCCAATAAGGAGTACTTTTAATACTCCCGGCACAAGCACCTCAGTAAGGCGCGCCTTTATAGATGAAGAGGCTCGTGTTTCTCCAGAACGCCCATTGGAAAGGAATCATCCACGTGAGGATCTGAAACGAATTCTCCCAATTCGAAGCAAAGAAAACCCGGCGGGCATGCACCAACATCAACCTCCTTACTCTAAAACACATATATTCACTCTAAAGTCCTTGAGTTGAATCCCACTTTTGTTAAGCAATAAGGCCACAACATTTATAAATCTCTGAAGACTCAGTGTCTAACTAACTGATAGTGGTATGTCTCCCACTAATTTAAGGAATATACACTAGTTTTTGAACTAATTCTTTATAATGTGACTATGATGATTGGATCATCGAGTGAGTCACTGCTCAAATTTTGTTTCCAGGATGGAACAAAGATTAAAAGGCACAAAATCTCTATATGTACCAAGAGATAATCACCTTCTTAAATTCCAAAGAGACCCATGCAAGTGGATATCATATGGAAACTCACAGTGATGAGAATGTAGTTGATTGTATCTTTTATATCTCTAATGCATGTGGAAGGAAACAAAAACTAATGAGTCAATCTAGTGAAATATAAATCGCTATAGTGTTTGGATTATTGAATCCATATTGACTCCGACGATGAAGTATTGGGAATTGACTTATACAGGCTTTGAGATAACCATAAAGGCACTTTGGTTATGACATGATGTTTAGTTTGAAAGGAATCATACATACATCACTGTGTTTGAGTGGACGAGACAACGGGAAAAATATTGACATAATGCGAAGTGACGGCATATCTCTTAATAAGTGTTTTCTAAGGTACTAGATGCACAACCCCCTTCTCATTATGCTTTTAGGTAAGAAAGCATATCGCTCATTTTTTCAAAGTCCTCAGTAAAACAGGATCGAGGCCATCCTAAGATGTAAATGGTAAAAATCCCATATTACTAAGAAAACGAGGTGATATTTTAAAAATATCGATGCAGAATGCGTACCATTAAAGTGACTTATGGATCTGGCGGATCTTTTGAAATTTTGTACTAGTTCTAGTTTCCAAAAAATTTTGCGTTTAAAAAACTACTGGCACATATTATACATGTAAGGACTCACCACCATTTGTAAATGCTAGAGAGTACACATCAAAGGGAACTGATGGTTATTGCATGTTTCATAGGATCAATATATAGCATCTTATATCCCATGGTCTCGCAAAGGATATCATCAAAGTTTACAGATGGTGCCTAAGGCATGGTTATGCGTATAAACCTACCTTTTACTGCTTACGGAATATGCAATATTAACATATTTACTTAATTCATTTTAAAACCCAATATTAGTCAACCTTTTATGCGTATCAGTTGGTAACTGGATATAATCCTGACATTCGTGTTCTTACGCATTTTTGGTTGCACTATATATGTGCCATTACGACTCAACATCATACGATGGGTCTTCAAAACTGTTAAGTAGTTATGTTGGAAATGAGTTCCCAACAATTATCCGCATTTTAAAGCTTTTGGCAAGAGATCTCTTAACGCTAGATTTGTGTTTTATCACTTTAATGGGACAGTCTTCCCATCGTTAGGGGGGGATAAGAAAAAGTATTTTCTAAGGGAACGACAGGAATTGTCGTGGTGTGTTCCCACTGTGTCTCATATTGATTCTTGTACTCCACAAATATAAATTTGAAGTGACAAAGAATAAGCGATTTTCAGAATGTACACTGATATCGCTAAAGTGATGAGATCACGCATACCAGCTGCAAACCTACCTACAAGGTTACGAATCCTCAATAAGGGATATACACCATAGACTAAGGTGTTGCAACTACACTTAGTGGAAGTGTGGTTGAGGTCGTGGCTCCTTAAAGGAAGATGGAGAGACCATCAGGTTCGATCAATGCTCACCTAGAAAAGAAGTAGATGAGTACAACCCATAATTTATATCACTATTGAAATCATCTCATTTGATCGTCTGTGACCATGTCCATGAATAAATACTGGAGGACGCTCTGAAGTTTAATGATTCTAGAGAATAATAAAATCTTAAAAGGATAATGAGAACACATATGAGTCAATGGGAAAGATCGTGCGAGCATATTAATGATAAATTTTTTATATATAATTGCTCAAGAAAATAGAGCACGAAGAGATAAAGCCATGTTTTTTATTGTTTAATGTCAGCAAAGAGCATACACTACACCAAATTCCCGGATTAGTAACAGAACTCGGTCGTTATTAAAGCGGGTTGTAACGGCTTTTGTCTGTTACAAAAAGGGGTGTTACATTTTTTTGTAACGGCAACGGGGCCATTACGAAATTTAGTTGTAACGGTGTTAGTACAACTGAAATCCGTTACGAAATGACATGTGGTAACACTTCATGGCCGTTACGAATTTTTTGTAACAATGTGGTCGTAACAGGTAGGGGCCGTGACTACGTAACACATTAGTAACGTGCTCCAGCCGTTACTACATGGCAAGTTGTAACGGCTACAAGCCGTTGCGAATGTGTTTGTAACCACAAAGAAATTACTGCCAGTCAACCTTGACCAATTTTGACCAGGTCAAGGCTGACTGGCAGTTCATTTCTGCCGGAAATAAGCCGGAATTCCAAATACCCTGCATATACCTTCCAATCCATTCATCATCCACATTCAACGATAATTTCTTCAATTAATTCATTTCACATATTCAATCCATTCATATGAGGTTCATATAAAAAAAAAGAACCGAAATTTTCCCAAGGCCCAATTTTCTTTTTATTAAGTATCAATTTTCTTCGGGAATTCATAGAAACTTACTAACTGTCTACATAGAACTTACAAAAATTGAAGCTGCTAAGGGACCTTATGACTGCTTTGTTCTCCAGCATTTCCAATCAAAAAAAGCATCATTCAAAAAACCTGCGAACACAAAAACCGTATACTTAGATGTTGGGAGTAAGCAAAAACTAGAAGAGATGACACACTCAAAAACTGGAGCAGTTATAAAGTTATTGCTGGAAGGAAAGGCACCGATAATAAACTAGTTAACTGGATTTCTGGTCATACTTTTTCTTAACACATTCACTGGCCTACAGAAAAGAAAAAGATTCGATTGAAGTATAGGCTAGTAACTGAAAGTTAGGAACAAAATACAAGAGTCACTGAAACGCAAAACTTATACTTATAACCTATATATGGAGCAGTTGTGCTTGTTCACAAATCCGATGTTGAGATAGTGGTAGACACTCTTTTGCTTGTTTAATACAAGTAAAACTGTCAATGCTGCACATGGGTGCCTAAATGTTAACACAATATCCACTATTATCATCAAAACGAATCATAACAATTACCTTCACTTCAGCATAGAGCTTCATTTTCCATGTGTACAGTCTGTCCAAGGTGGACGAGTGACTTCTTGTGATCATTGAAAACTCTTCATTAAAGTCGCTCCCGCTCTCATAACCATCATATCTCGATGCTGAAGTGAGGCGATTTCTTGATGAAGACGACTGTGAAGATGGCGACCGGTACCATGTAATAGCCTTTGTCATCTGTTTTGGAGGTTCTACAAGAATACAACATCCATGTGATGTCCGATAAAAACTAAAGAAGTCTTAATCGATCTACATGAATAAGGAAATACCTTGAAAGGTAAGGTCCAGTCCCCTGTGATAACAAGCTAGATGAAAATCTACAAGAAAAATAGATGCCCCTGATGTCCCTACGAATACAGAAACTCTACTAAGGGTATGAATCACATAAACTCATCGTCACACGCAGAATATACAATTCCAAGAAAAGAAAAAGCAATTCACAGGTCTATTGGACATTCAACATTACAAGGAAAAGTTTTACACAGAAACCAGAAAAAATTACCTTCACCATCCGAAAATTTGGACACAATTTCGTTAGTTTCAAGCATTCTGGACTCCTATTTTCCACATTCAGAAGCTCTGAAAAACTGATTCTCGATATCCTTTATACTTGATAAGAAATCTTTACCCACATGAGTAATGAATCTAGAAGGATCTCCTCTTTTCCACATTTTGTGCACATTACCGCTGCCTTAGTACCTTATCTTGCAGGAAAAGAACAACATTAATGCCACAATTACAGGGATCAACCGGTCTCGACAGCTGTATCAACCAAGAAAGCACAACATATATGAAGAAATCTGGAATATGTATTAAAATTAACAACATACCCATGCTACACATCAGTCAACCCAGGTATATCATTCTTTCCTTTCTTCAAGATAACCAAGTTCAACACAGACATCTCTTGGCTCACGATGCACCCATGGACAAACTTCCTTCTCCTCTCACCATTACATCTCCCTTGTCCACGGAAGCTAGGAGTTCCTGAAAAAAAAAAGACTAGCAAAATTACAAAACTATGCAAATCAATAGAGACCAAGAAATAACAAACGACAAACGAACAACTCAAACTACAATGATATTCACATTTTATGTACCTCTATATAGCAGGAGCCTAACTCCGCCTGAAGTCAAAACTCCTTGCGTCATTGGGAAACCTTGCTTGTCACACTCCTTCCTTACATGCCCCAGAGCATCTCTACTGACCTCCTGGGAGATCCCTTTTTCACAAAACACACGCTTGTACACACGTACACAAACATTTACTGACCTCAGTGTTGTTCTACAGACTCGTAACTAATAATCATCAAACTATCTGGTAAGTCTTACACAACTAACTTAACAATTCAGAAAACCAATAGAATAATCAAACTAGACATGCCTTTCATTTAGTGAAGGCTTCCATAATTTTAATAAACCAAACCTAAGCATCGTCAAAGCAAAAGGGACTCCCAAAATAAATACTCGTAAACAAAAAAAAAAAGGCCTGGAAAATCATTAACATGTTGAAGCAAAAACCAGTAGCTAGCTGCTTCTCAATGAAACACCCATTCTATAAGCTGCCAAACAAATAGTTTAAAAAACATTGCAAGACTTATAGTGAAATATCATCTCAAAGTATGCAGCAAGATTAAGCTAGACAACAACATTAACAACTAGAATTAAACTGCTCTGGAAAATCCTCAAGAAAGAACTAGCAAGAGCATAAGCTACTCCCATATCCAAAATCACAGACATGAACCAGAGATAAAAACAACCATGATTTTTTTTACATAGAGCATAGCAAACAAAATAAGCAAGAGATTAAGGTTTATACCCAATACTGCAAAATCTTCTTCTTGCTACTTTTTCTCCAATGGATTGTAATTAAAAGTATAGACTGTAAACGATACTCTCACAAGAGATTTGGGTTTATATTGCAGAATCTAGGAATTACTGGCTAGTCCAGGAATGAGGGAATCGGTTACTGGCTAGTCCACTCCCATAATTGATTTATCTTCTGGTCCAAAAACATGTTTTTGGACCAGAAACTTTATCCCCTAGTCCATCCACGTGCGGTTTACACAAGACCAGTTTTCAAATATTCCCAACATACCTTTCTGCAACTCAAAGTGACGAACATAAAACCAAGTCAGTTTCTTTCCTCTTTTTTTCTTCTCAGATCGGTTTCTCTCACTCTGCGTTTTGGATAGAATCAATTTCTGGTACTGTTTTTCAATCATCTTCATCTGAGCTTCGAATTAGGTCCTTCTGAGTTTCGAATTAGGTCATCTGAGCTTCGAACCAAGGTATTTATCCTTTCAATCATCCTCTTCTGCTGTTGTTCTAGAAATCTTGATGAATAATTAGGTTTATTCTGATACGATTTCTATCAGGGTAATTGTATATGATGTACATTGTTATCTTTTTATGATTTCATTTTATGATTTCTGTTTTATGATGATTTACAATGCCAATGCAGTTTCGAAGTAATTTCCGTTCGTTTTTTAAGTAATTTTCGTGATTTTTGTGTGTTTCAATTAGGTATTTGAGCTTCGAATTAGGTTTATCTCAGATTCGAACAAGGTATGATTTCTTTTTATGATTTCTGTTCTGTTTTTTGTAATCTGATTTTTTGTATTTTCTACGTTTTTCTGCTGCTGTTCTGTTTAGTTTTCATTAGACAGACCGTGTAGTATGTATTACCAATACGTACTGCATATAGCGTGCTCTCTTTTCATTCTACAGTAGATGCCAATACATATGAATATGAGTCAGTACATGTCAATACGTCCTGCATATAACATGCTCTCTTTTCATCCTGCAGTAGATGCCAATACATATCAATATGAGTCAGTACATGTCAATACGTACTGCTTATAGCATGTCAATACAAAGACTCTTTTTGTTTCATCTCAGTACATGTCATTTTTTACAGGGTTAACATGTCTGACGTTGTTCCCGAACCAGACTTCTCCATCTATTCACATGTATACCATAAGCAATATCATTTTGCATATGAGGTTACATCATTTTAAACTTTAGAGGATTTGAAATTTTGCATCTGTAATATGTGGATCTGGTTGACTCCATCGACTATTCTGGTTAACTATTTCCAGAATCAAGCGATAGTTCCTATTCTTGCCGATGTAACACTCCATGGCATCTCTGCATTACAGTCTTCAAAGCAATCAGCTTTCTTTGATTTGCACGTGGATGTAATTTCAAATGGCGCATCTAGGCGTATGGAAGTTGACAGTAATGCAGACTTAGTTGTCAGTGCAAAGAATAGTTATTTGAAAGAAGGTAAAGAAGCCCCAAGAGTGTTTTTTTCAGATGGTTGGGATAAGATTTTTGATGATACAGATCAATTTTATTATGGTGGTGTTGATGCCGTACGTATAACATGCCAAAAATACTGCATGAGAACTGGATATGAGGTAATTAAGAAGAAGAATGACCGTGAGAGATTCACCGCCGTATATTGTGTGAAAGGTTGTTCATGGAAGCTTCACGCAACTGCCATTGGTAGTTCTGTTGATGTTTTTAAGATAAAGGAATATGTGGGAAGGCACACCTGTGGCGGTGGTTATATGTTGAAGAATCCAAGAGTTACAAAAAAACTCATGAACAATCTAATTCATGAGATGGTCAGGCACAACCCTCGCATAACACCAGCAGAGATCATAGATTATCTTAAAGTTGGTGGTGGCATCGAAATCCAGTATCACCACGCATATCATGCAATTGAGTTGTCGCATAAACAGATTTTTGGTAATGATGTGAAGTCGTACACTGATCTTGCTTGGTGGGTGAATGATGTTAGGGAAACAAACCCTGGGGTCATTTATTGATTTCGATTTCAACGATGCTACAAAAAGATTCAATAGACTTTTTGTTTGCTTTGGATCTTGTATAGAGGGATATAAACTATGTCGTCCCATGATTTTTTGTGACTGTACATTTCTCACTGGAACTTTTAAAGGAGGTCTCATGGCAGCAACATGTCTTAATGGCAATCAAGGTAACTGGTTCTTTTTTTCTTTGATATGTAGTGTCTGGTAGTTAGATCACTCATATTGACCTTACTTCACTATCTGACAATGAGTATTGACCATACTACATACTACATATTGACCTTACTGAGTATGAGATAAACCATACTGCATGTGAAAATGTAGTGTCAATCAGTTGCTTAACATGTCATTATGTAGTGTCAGGTTTTCACATATCAACAAAGAGGTAAACCATACTGCATGTCAATATGTAGTGTCAATATTAGTTGCTTAACATAACTAGTAATTCCTTTTTGCAGGGTTTTATCCGCTTGCGTTTGCTTTAGTACCGGTGAAGACAATATCAGCTGGGAATGGTTTTTCAAGAAACTGAAGGAGGCTTTGAATGATGATCGCCCAATCACTTTTATGACTGACCGAGGTGAAGGGTTGGTTAAATATATTCCCAAAGAGTTCCCTGATTCTCATCAAAGATATTGTTACTTCCATTTGGACAAAAACTTACCTATCGCAAAGTCTGACGAAAAGTATAAGGAAGTGACTGATGCTTTCCGAAAGGCGACATATGCTCTTTCTCCTGCAACATACGAGGAAGGTCTTCAAGAAATGGTTAATTTGGGAAGGCCTTGGGTTGCTGACTACTGCCGCAACATTCCAAAAGAAAAGTGGTCCAGTGCTTTCTTCAAGGGCTGTAGTTATGGTTACACTTCATCTAGCGTTGCTGAATCGTTCAATAGCTGGATTAACAAAGAGAAGAAATTACCTGCGTGTGCGTTCGTTGACTCGATCAGGTTTGTATCAGTTTCCTTAGTCACAGTACAAGCTTATATTAGTTTTCTTTTTGTAACAGTATTAGCATATATGTTCTGTTAATCTACGTATATTTTTAGTATAATAGACTTGCTATTCCCTTGTCGTGTAGGATACGTATGATGGAAATGATGTCAGAACGTCGTGAAGAGAGTCTCTTGATGGACCCAGAACTGCTAACCCCTACGTATCAAGCCTTGCTTGAACTACACATCCAAATTGGCCGTCCCTGGAAAGTTAGCCAGTCAGATGCTAATCGTTATGAAGTGCATTCTCCAAGGTTAGCGTTTACCCCTAATCTCTATCATCTGAATGTTATTTACTTTCTCTTTTTTTTTTAAGTACCATGTTTCTGTGAGAACATATTAATATGTACTGTGTATATTAGGTGTACTGAAAAATAACACATGAATATGTACTGTGCAGATCTCATATGGTAGATCTAGAGAGAAAAACTTGTACTTGCCAACGATGGCGCGTTTATGGTTTTCCATGCTCGCACGCTACTGCAGCTATTACTAGATCTGGAGGAAGGATTCTTGATTACGTTGAAGATTATTTCAAAGTTACCACTTTTCGTAAGCTATATTCAATAGCTATTAGACCCGTTCCTAACCACGACAGGTATGTGTCTTTAATCAGTACATTTTCATATTTTGCATAACAATATGTAATGGTAGATACCACTTACACATGTAATAGCAATTGAAACTGTCAACATAAACCTACTTACATATGGATGTTACATACTGATATGTAATGGTAGATACCACCATTTTTTGATATTTGTTTTTCAGGAACAATATACCGTGTACATATTCATATGTAGTTGTGGTTCATTCCATTTATATGATACTGTTTTTTTCTCACAGGCCCGATGAGTATCACGTAGACGATATCGTTCTCCCAGCAGAAGTAATTAGGGCTCCACCAGGCAGGAAAAAGGGGAAACGTATTAAGTCTGCATATGAGACTAGTAGAAAATCTGTCAAGTGTTCAAACTGTAATTTGAAGACTCATCACAACAAGGCAACATGCAATCTTATCCGACAGTATGAACTTTCTGAAGAATGATTTTGTGTCAGGTATGTATTTCAGTCAGATACATATTAATGTCTTAATTAAGTAAGTATGATACAATACAATGTACTTTTAAGCAAGTAGTGTTCTGATTTCTTTTTTCTTTTATCACAGGCTTGAACGTGCAGCAGAATGTTATATCGATGATGTTGCCAGATTCCTTTTCCACAATTCTTTCCTCTAGCCCTTGTTCTATTCTACCGTTTTTTTCTTTTTGATTTTGTCAGTACCAACTGAATTTGGTTAATAAGTATTTCATTTACAGTACATACATTACAAGTGTACTGAAAATACTGTTTTTGTTGTTTCTTAGAACATCTTTTGGTTTTTGAAACATTATAAGTCTATCAAAATGTAGTTATTGTAGTTTTTTCGAATAATGAAATATGTTGTTAAGTCTATCAAAATGTCAGTATCTATCACCAGTAGTGAAGTATTTACATACTGAAATTACATGTCAGTATTGTAGTGTTAGTATCTACCACTACATACTGATATGTAGTGGTTGTAGTGTAACCATACTAGATGTTTGTAACAAGAAAACAATCAAATATGTACTGGTTTGTGGTTTAACCATCTTCCACTAAGATTATTTAGAACATATCATAATTACAATTCCACAAAAACTTTTGTGGTTTCAATCAGGTTAGTACATATTAAAGAAAACAATCAGTACTTACTGATATGTAGTGGTTAGTTTAATTATGATATGTTCATGCTGATTCACCATTTTAGTAATTGTGATTAGTTTTAAACTTTTTGTGGTTTTCCAGCTGATTCACCATCTTCACGGGGGTCGAGGGGGCAGCGCCCCCTCGTATCAACAACACAAAATCATGTTTAAGTAACACAATTGAAATATCACTACATTAAAGTTAAACCCAAATTCAAATTAAAAATCACTACATATTAGATACCCAAAAAAAACATGTTTGGAAAAGCTATATGTTTTTGAACATTCTTGAACTCATGAAATGAAATGTAACCAAGAATAAAAATAAAAGAAAATAGGTAAATAGTGATATGTACTGTCAGATTACTTTTAGCAAGTAAGACTATTTTTGTGTTATCTGCCAACTGATTTCTGGTGGAGATGCTTTCAGCAGTTTGCATGCTAACGGGACCCTTTTGTTACGAATCTTCGCTTGCACTTCTTCATCATCTCCCAAAGGCACTCCCACATATTTTCTTTTTGACTTCATCTTCATAAAATGCATCACAAACAGTAGACAGTCTGGAGATCCCCCTTGTTGAGGTGCTTCACATTCATTCACTATTACATTCTTCATTGTTACTTTGTTCTTCTCCAGCAAGTACATGTAATCTGCCATTTTGCAGGCGTGTGGATAACAAATACCTCCCATTCATCCTTAGAAGAATTGTAGTGGTTGAACACTATTTTTTCGCAGTCATACTCAAGTAGCGTCCAATGAAGATTGTGGTGGCACATTGGTACAAGAATCTTCTTGATACTTTCATCCATCGCCAATATTGGTTTGTAAACAGAATCATGTGTTGCTCCTTTGAGGTTATCCGAGAACTCGACATTGTACTGAAAACATGGATGTACTTGAAATAGTTTATATCTAATTTTGTTTTATGCAATATCGATATGTAGTGTACCTACCCCTACATACTTTTTTAATTTTTGAATATGTGTTGTACTAAATATGTAGTGCAAGATAACAACTTACCCAAGCGGACGGATCCAGATGCAACACAGGCAAGTATTTCCTGTATACTTCGTGCATCGGTTGCTCATTCTGAAATTTGGTGTTAAGCTTGTATTGTGCGTAGTTGAGAAGATCTTGTTCTAATAAATCGTTCTGCACCAAGTCATCAACTGTAGTTCCACTTACACAAAGACCACCTTCTCCCACTCTCCAAGCAATTGAGCTAGAAAATAAACGACGTAAAGGTTAGTATTCTTTGTGTAACAGTACATACTGATATGTCTTTCTCAGTATTTTTTACAAATATGTATGTATATCAAAAGTACATACACAAACTAATAGTACATATCAATATAAAAGTGTCAATTGAGAACTCACCTAAGATTTTTTGCATTATTGATGTATGTGGAAAGAGTACTCTTTTGTTCATCGTTCATGTCATTATAGAATGGTGATTTAGTCAGTTTCCGGAAATACTTGCGCAATTTAAGCTTTCTCTTTTTGTTTAGCGGTATTGCTTCTGCTGCTGCAGCTTTCGGTCCTTTATATGATGGTGAGAACTTACTTCCACTCTCATAATATCATCTACCTTCTTTGCAGGATGGGAACGAGTAACATCTGGTGTGGGTTGTTACCTGCTGCTTTTCGGGCTTTGAAGCGCGCTTTTTGTTCACTTTTACAATTTTTTGTTTCTGGCTTGGGCTAAACTGTTCCTGCATTTTAATCAACATAAAAAAATATGTAAATATCTATATTGCATAAAACATAGTTACATCACCTAATCATTTTTGAAAGCATGTAGTGGTATATGATTGTATGGTATAGTGATTTCTAGTGCTACCATACTGATATACATATCAGTATTAGTGATTTGTAGTGTAATATTAACTACACAAATGAATTTTTAGTACATATCATTCACCTTTATGGAACCGCTCCAAAACATCTTGCGAGGGGACACCAGAACATCTTGTGATGAACATCCAAAGGATCTTGTGATGCAACCTCCAAATGACTTTTTGAACTGGTTGTAGGTATGTATTCTTGTTGCTTACCTGTAACTTCACCTGCATCTTTTCGGTTCAATGGTTCTTGTTGCTCAGTTGTTTCTTGTAGAATTTGTAAGGCCGCAAAATCTCTTCCAAACAGATTATCAAATTGTTTCGTAAGTTAATACCAAAAAGACCATCGTTGTTATCTCTGGAAGGAGTCTGCAAACTCTTCGACATAACACCAATGCCAGAGTTTGCCATTTCTATAAAATCTGGCATAGACAGCTTTTTCAATGTGTTTCCAAACTCGACATCATGTAAACAAAGGTACATCCAGCAAATGAAACTCTTCCGCCCGCCAATCCGGCGTTATACTCTGGAAATTTCTGTGAATTACTACAACTGAAGACTTCGTTTCTAGCATAGTTGTAGCAACTCCTTGCCTTGCTGCTTCCTGCCTAACTTCAAGTTGATCAACCTGGCAAAAATCAATTGAAAACTGTCAACAAAAACCTACTTAGCTTGAGTTTTTGCTATGTCTACTATAAATATACCACCAAAGAATGTACTGTTACATATCAATATGTAATGTAGATACCACTACATATTGATAAGTAACATATAAATTTGATATGTAACAGATAGATAGTGGTACACAAGAATGTGCTGTTACATATCAATATGTAATGGTAGATACCACTACAATTGATATGTAACATATAGATATTTATATGCTACTTAGACTACGTACTGATATGCTACTTACCTGTTGTTTTGTTTTCCCTTTTTCTCTTGTATCTCTTTGACTTTTTCTCCAAATTAGATTTAGACCCAATTTTTTTAACCTCAGAACGCGAACTTCAACATCATGGAACTTCAATACTGAAGTTGTTGACAATTCAACCTCAGAGGTGGCATTAGCATGAGTTTGATCTTTCGGTGTTGACAAACAACTTCAGGAATGTTGACATTAGCATCTGTTTGATCTTTCCGGAGAACCTTGTATTTCGTTCTCAACTATTTGGTCCACATTCAACTCTTCATTGGGGTTTCTTGGAGTAGGTGTACATCCCAAGCTAACATACTTTCCCGGATGGCTTCTTCTCTCTGCAAAGGGAAAGCTTTCCGTAAATATCATGCAACATGAACTCAAGTTTGAAGCGTCAACCGGTTCGCCCTCTTGCTGCATTGTGTTGAATTCACTCCATTTGGAAGATATTGTATTCCTCAAATCATCGTATTTAATCTTCCAATCTTCTACCCCCTCTAACTGCCTACCCCAATACTGAGTCCTTTCTCCTTCTTCTTTCTCTCTCTCTCTTCTTCCTTCTCTTCTTCCTCTTCTTCTTTCTCTTCTTCCGATTCGGAATTGTCATCTAAACAAAAAAGCATCATCATTTGCTTCCTGTTGAATCCTTCTTGAAATACGATTAAGGATTTGTCTTTCTTCGTGTGTGATCTCGTCTTTGAAATCAACATGGAACTGGTACGAATCAAATAAATGTAAAAAAGCAACTACATATTAGATATTACCAACAAAAAAACATGTCGTAGTTCTTTCTCTATTAGATACACAGGGAGAACTACATATCAATATGTATCACCACAAATTGATATGCTAATAACTACTACATATTGATATGCTAATAACTACATATCAATATGTCGAACTACATGTACTTATCAATATATATTTTTATTATGAAAAAATATGTACGGCAAGTTTACCTGATACTCAGAAAGATCAATATCCTTTAGGAACTCAGCACATATCTTTGTATGATTCCACCTAGCCACTCTTGGCACATACATTCATGCAGATTCTGTCACTATATCCTCGGGCGCCACCAAATGGGTATGCTCCGCAAACCATGGATGCAAAATATTGATATGCAGTATTAGATATACTATCAAAATGTAGAAAACACATAAAAAAACATTTTGAAGTAGAATAAACAAATAAATAGATTCTTACCAACAAATAAATAGCACAACCATTTGTGCATTCTACGGATTCGACGTTTTCATTCAGCTCTTTCTCTAAATGAGAATGGATGAGGCCAGGCCATGAAATATTCTTAGACTTCTCAAGATCAAGAACGAAACCAATATATTTTTCAGTCAAAGCGTTTGCATCACATGTAGCGAAAAATAATGAAGTGCACATATACAGGCAGATAAGCCTAACAAGATCTTTGGCATCTTCCTCGTCTTCCTCGTCTTCTTCGGAATCTTCATTTGATTGATCACCCACGCTTTGCAGAGACTCTTCATCAGACTTCTTCTTTTTCATATTAATTGGTGTTCGTTTAAGGATTTTCAATATTGCCTTCACAATCATTGGCCTAGTCACTTTATCACCAGCTTTCATATCAGCAGGAAAAGTCCTTTTGAAAAATTCTATTTCACGCCATCCACTTTTTTTATTGACTTGTGTAAGCCTATAATCAAGATATTCCCTATTTGGAATTCTCGGCATCCCATAAATAAGTTCCATTTCTTCTGGTGTGGATACTAGCTCATTCGGTTGGCCATGCCTTTTAAAGACAAATCTAATCTTGTTTGGATCTTGACCCCTAACGTAACAGCGTAACATTTTCGTCATTGCATCTTCAATCTTCAACCAATGTTCCAACTCAAATCTTGTGTACCAGATTATTAGGAACAGGTTACCGAATGATGCTTCAGAAATCATCTTCAGCTGCAACTCACTCAACTCAAGGTTTTCAGTGGACTTCGTAATAGCCTTCTTAGTGGTCCTAATAGTCTTATCAAGCCCCCACAATCCCCTGAAACCTCCACGGTATAAACTTCGTGGTTTTCCATCTCCTTTCTTACGCTTATTAGTACCTACAAAATAACAAGAACCAAAAACTATTACAGTACATATCAATATGGTATATCAAATATGTAGTTACATCATCAATATGTAGTTGTAATATCTACCAAGTCTTGAAACTACATATTATTAACAATACATACGATAATATAAGTATCTACCTCTACATATTTATATGTAATATGTTATGAGAGTATAAGTATTTACCTCTACATATTGATATGTAATATGTTATGAGAGTATAAGTATTTACCTCTACATATTGATATATAATAGTAGATACCACTACGTATTATTTTAACTACATATCGATTTGTAATAGTACGTATGGCATATGTATCTTCTTTGATACAGTAAAATTGTAAAAACACTTAATACCAAAAACAAGCACAACAATATATCATTACATACTCATAAACATATGTTATTAAGGATACATATTATTCATACGCTTTGTTCTTATATGTAGTTGTACTACATACCTTCTACATTTGCTTTCCCCCCTTTTGCTTTTGGTGAAGGAGTAGCATCTCTCAAGGCAAGTGCTTTCTTCCCCTTCTCTTCCCCTACACCATATCAAATATGTAGTTAATGTATCTACCATGAACATGAAACAACTACATATCAAATACCACAACATACTAGTAATTTTATAACTATATACTGATAACTATATATGAACCACAATTTACGGGGGTCGAGGGGGAAGCGCCCCCTCGTTATTAAGAATTATCTTCACTTTTAACATTACAAACCTTCTTTCAGGAGCGCATTTGCTTTCCCCCTTTTTGCTTTTCCCTTTCCTTTTGGAGAAGGAGTAGCAGCTCTCAAGACAAGTGCTTTGTTCCCCTTTACTGGTGGTGAAGGAGTAGCAGCCTTTGTCGTTGTTTTTCCTTTTGCTTTAGTAGTTGCCGTTGCTGTTTTTCTTTTGCTTTTTGCTTCAGGAGCAACATCTGCTTTCTTTCCTTTGGTTTTTGCTGTTTTTGTAAACTAAAAGTTTTGTACACATTACATATTACAGGCAGATAATAATATGTAGCACACATATCAATTTGAGATGCTATCATTACATATCAATAAGTATAAATTGCAGACAACATATTGATATGTAGTACATATATAAATTGACACGCTTTAATATGTATTAGTTAAGCAGCACTACATTTCAAAATGTACTGCACATATCATTTTTTGAGATGATATCATTACATATTAAATAACAACACTACATTTCAATATGTAATGTGTACTACATATAACTTGTCACTATGAATTACAAATTGAAGACAACATATTGATATGTAGTACACATATCAATTGACATACTAGATTTTAGTATGTATTAGTTAAACAACACTACATTTCAATATGTAACAGTACATATTTCAGGTTTTGGAAATATTTCATGTCAATATAAAGTACAAATTAGGCTTTGGAAATATGTTGTCTCAAATTACATATACAACATATGAAAACATGTATACCAGACACTACATACAAATATGTAGTGATTCTATTGAGCATAGAAATCAAAAAGAAAAACGACAACAACTTACCTATTTTCTGATCGATATGTTTCTTCCTCTTTGTTGGTGAAGGAGTAACAACTTTACTCCTACTTCTTGTTATTGGTGAAGGAGTAACATCAGGGGGGGTTTCTTCGGGGTTTGTTGTTGGTGAATCATCATCGTTTTTTTTTTCTTTTTCTGGAGAAGGGTTTCTTCTGTAATTGTCCTCTTAATTTTTCTATTCAATACCATTTTCTCTCTTCAATTGAATGAAATGAAAATTAGGTCTGAAAATTAGGTTTTCTGTAACTGTTGTTGATAGATTTTCGATTTCAAATTTCGGTAATTGTTGTTGATGACCTTTATCGATTTATTTCAATCTTTTTTAACCATTAACTTCGAGAATTTCAGATCACAATACTTCGAGAATTTCAGTAGGAAATCAGTTTAGTTTTGATTTCTTTTGTGATACGGTGCTTGTAGATCAAACAATTATTGATATCTATTATATCAATTTTCAATTTGCAGGTTTCCCAGTAGGTGGATTTTGTTCTTCGGTGCCCTAGTAATTTTATCAATTTAGATTTTGTTTTTCGATTTGATTTTGTTTTTCGATTGACCTAGGTTTTGATTTAGTTTTTCGATCTGGTTTGGTGGATTTTGTTTTCTCCGAAGAAGATTGAAAAATTAAAAAAGAAGAGAAGATTGAAAAAGTGCAGGAGCAGCAAAATGAAAACTGAAAATAGTTAGGTTCTTGTTTGTCGATGAAAACAAGAAGAAAACTGAACTGACGCGTGGTTTCTTTTCTGCGTTTTTATGCCTATGACTCTAACACGCGTGTTGTTAAGGTTAGCTTAGTAATTTTAGCTTTTTCAAATATTTTTTGGACCAGCTATTAAATGTACTCTCCCGCTGGACTACAGATTAACCCGGGTCGGGTTTTTTGGACTAAACAGGAAATTTCTCTTGCAGAATACTAAAAATAACCAATAACCCAAAACATCAAAATTACCTTTAGAAGTTGTTATGACGGCACCATTAGCACTAGCAGAAGCAATCCCAACCCCTTGTAGCTTCTCAGTCAACTTATCAACTTCATTCTCATCTGCATCTGAAAATAAATCTGAATAAAATGCCCTAAATCAGAAACCCAATTCTCATAATCGATTGAACAATAAACCCTAAATCAATTATCACTTTGAAACCCTAAAACAAAAACTTAAATCTAGCTGAAAATAAATCGAAATCAAAACCAAAAATAGATACCTAAATTAAACAAAGTAGAACAGATGCTTTCTCACGATTAGCGACGAGTGAAGATCAGTTCTTCTAAGTTCGAACTCCGACGAACAAACTAAAATCGAAAAAATGAATCACAATACAGACTGAAACCCTAAAATCGATTGATGAAGCCCTAAAAATCCTATTATAGATGATGAAGAAGCTAAACTGAATCGAAACTGATTCATCAAACTCGATGTGGTTCATAGGATGAGAGGAAGATAAGAGAGGATGAGAGCAGAAACTCATCTGCTTTCATCGGCTGAGAGGAAGAGAAGAGGGGCTGAGAGCAGAAGATAGAGAAAAGAGATGAAAAATGGAAATTTCGATATGATTCCATTAGGGTATACGGAAATCAAGCATGTGAATCGCACCCGCATAGGGAGGAAATATCCTCTAATGTTAATGATCTTGGGTGGAAACACAACGGTACGCATGTGAATGACACACTCACATACTCCAGATGTGACGACCAGATGTGACGAAGCGTATGGCTGGCAATGCCTATAAAAAATTCGTAATGGCTGGCCTCTGTTACAAATTTTAAAAAAAATTAGTAACGGCTTCTGCCTGTTACGAAACTTTCGTAATGGCCATTTGTAACGAGAATTTTGTAACGGCCACAAAGCCGTTACGAATTCGAGAATTTGGTGTAGTGATATTTGGCCTACACAATTCAGGTAGAACTTGGTTCTTTGACAAATATACAGGTATTTGGTGTGGTAGTTCTAACCAACCAAGTGTAAAGCCTATGGGACATACATGATTAATTTGTCAAAAAGCATAGTGCGAAGAAAGCAGTCTTAAAGTATAAAGACTCTCCTTGTGGCGCGAGGTTTCCTACAAATATCTGGAATTGTTCTCTTGTAATGAACGTTATAGCGTTCCGCTGCTTAGTTAGCTTGGTAATTTCAAAAGGACTTGAAATGCAACATATGTATGTGGTTGTTACGTATCTTGGAAAGAATCAAGAGATAACAGATATTTACAAAAGTACTTGATAAGCCTTTTGTTTCCCAAATCAAGTGACTCTAAACCACAGAGTGTGTTAACAGTATAAAACGCCCACTTATAGATTGAAGAAATCAGGCGGATGTGGTATACCCGTGTAAGTGACTATTTGATTTGGAGGGGATATACAAGTAAGTTATATTTCCTTGCATATTCACAAGAAAGTTCCTGATTTGGAATTGTATCTATTCATGTCAATGGTACATACATGACGGGGTACTCTTGATGTGTTAAGAGACCTTAAAAGCTATTTGAAATCCGAATTTGAGATGAAAAATCTGGGGAAAGCCCGACCGAGTACTGAGCTTGTGGTATATTATTCCACCAGTTTTCATATGTCTGAAGTTGTCAGGCAATTTAACAAAGACATGCATCCTGATAGCACTCGCATGATTAGTCGAGGTTCAAATGGAAGTAAGTAACTATTTCGTCTAAAGGAAGATGACGAAGATGTGTTGGGAGATGAAATTCTCATATCTAAGTACAATAGACGCATTGTTGTACTTAGTATAATAATGTACTCGATTAAATTTTACATCCTCAAGGAACTTGTTAGCTAGATATAGCTTAGCGCCAATGCAACGTCATTGGAATGGTATATTATAATTAACCATCGACATAAATTTGTTTTATCCCTGCAAAGACATAAAAAGGAATGCTAATGAAAGTGCAATTTAAAAGTTGTTAATTATGAAGGAACCATGATCTCTTCTCCGATAGAAGTAATCAGTGGGAGATATTGTAGACTATTATCACATTACCGATATTCAGTTTCGAAAAGTACATGACCAAAGGAATTGTCTGGAACAACTCTGAGAGTAATCAGGGGGAGATGCCGACATTAGAGGGAGGATCCAAGGATATGATGTCGACATATTTTACTTCAAAATTGAAGCTGTGTTGTACTCTTTTTCCCTTCGATCGAGAATAGTTTTTCCCAAATGGTTTTGTTACTCGACAAAGTTTTTAGCGAGACAACACTAAAAACATCGGGTATGTTGAACGTTACAGACATGAAGATCGTGTTGATATTACTGAAAATATCTGAATCAAAGAAATGAAACGCGATAGTCCGTTAAGCAACGTAACTTCCAGAATCAACAACATGGTTTTCTAAACATTCAAGTCACCAAAGTAAAGTGTGATAAACTCTTTTTGACTGCATTAGACTAATGAAAATAGTCTGGCATCAGGGGGGAGCATCTAATGGTGTGTTGAATTATTTTCCTTCACCGAGTTTGCTTTTTCCCACATGGTTTTATAACTCGGCAAGGTTTTTAATGAGACAACAACAAACACCGGGAATGTAATTTCCCAGGTAAGGCTATTGTCTTTCCCACGAGGATTTTCTGCCTTATAAGTTGTGAAGCAACTATTCAACTTCAACGAAGCAAAGTAATCATCTGCAACAGATCACCTTTACTTGCATCTTTCACGTTGTACTCTTTTCCCTTCGTCAAGGTTTTATCCCACTGGGTTTTCCTTGTCAAGGTTTTAATGAGGTAATGTATACACATCCAACTATGTTCTAAGTTTAATTAATATTGTACTATTTTTCTTTGGTTCAAGTTTTGTCCCTTTGGGTTTTTCCTGACGAAGTTTTAACGAGGCAATTAACTTATACTCGTCGATCTTTGAAGATCGTATTGCATGTGATGAACTACATGTAAAGTACGAGAAAATATGTGAAGTACTACATGTGAAGAGTTATACCAAGATTTTATCCCACTGGGTTTTTCCTTGTCAAAATTTTAATGACGCAATGGACTTCGGCACAAGTCATCAAGGAGAACAACATTCGAAGGACTATATGTGAAGCACTCTGAATTAATTTTTGTTATTGAACCGCACAAGGGGGAGTATTAACGGGCCCATGCCCATGGATGTGTCGTCCATATTTGGTGTCTTTTGATTTTCCCCTCTCCATGTATTATATCCATGTAACACATAGAACTCTGATCAATACATAATCGTTCTCATTCTCTACCTCTTTCTCTTTCTGTATCTTTTATACTAAAACAAAAATCAAAATTTTCATAGTTGGTGATAATTGGAATTTTTCGCATGTTGGAACCAATTTTATAAAATAATCGCAATTATCACAGAACTTTTATGGGTGATAAAAAAATAGCAATTACCAGAGTGATAAAAGAACATATTTTTTGTAATTTTAGTGGGTGATAATTGCATTTTCTCTTGGCTTTGTGTCATTTAAATGTGAAAATGTTATTTTTCACAGGTGGTGATTGTTGCAATTTTCCGCACGAACCTGTTATTTAAAAAAATTGCACTTATCACATATTTTTATACAAAAAACTCAACTATCACAGATTTTTTGCAAGTGATAAAAAAAAAATTCACTCCAAATTAGATGAAAAATAAATTTTTGTAGTTTTATACATATATATATATATATATATATATATATATATATATAGGAACTGTGCTCACCATTTGAGCTAAGAAGATAGTAATAAACATGATAAAGAAAGAATGCGCAATTGGGAGATAGAGAAAAAAGACAAAAACGGAATTTAAATAGTAAATTAAGGTCATCCCCTATCCGGGTAATCTATATAATTCCTAATCCACCCCTTACTAATCATGTTTAGTGGTTAATTATAATTAATTTAGTTAATAGATTAGTTTGATAATGATTAGTTTAAATCATTATCATTGAATTTGTTGATGTAACGACATTAAATCGAGATATTTATGATCATGAAGGTTTAGGTGAAGAATCAATCCAGGAAAGTAAACAGGATGAACATACAAGTGCTCCAACTACTCATATATGGTATTGAAATTTGATTTTTCTTATTGAATACGCCATTGTCACACCTGAAAAAAACAGTGCCGGTATGGTAAACATATGAATACCATGCCGTCAGGGACCAAATCGGCATAGTATTCACACTTTCACCATGCCGGCACACAATATCCCCCAATTTTGAAATTTTAAGTACACTGCCGGCACAGAAAGTTCATTATCGAGCATGGTACATTACTTAACTTTTTATGCGGTCACATGATGCAAATTTTCCAGAAACTTCAGTTTTTTCACTTGGATATCGGCATTGATAGATTTTTATCGAGCATGCCAGTAATTTTGATTTCGGCATGGTATTAATACTAAAAACACTGCCGGCATAATAAAACGGCATGGTGTTCATGCTAAAACTATGTCGGCACGCAAAACCGGCATTGTATTCATCATGAATACAATGTCGGTATTATCTGACCACTAATCTAGTCTGTCCGAGATATTTGCTAATGCTCGCGTAGTTTGAGAATTCTCCTCAAAATTGAGAAGTTGCATTGGAATCGAGAATGGTTAGTTCATAATTTACTTTACCCAAGAAATGGGTACATCAAATGGAAAGATCGGAACATGGAAAATTTTCATTCGAAGAGCGCAAACGATGCTTCAATCTTGACCTGGGACTGAAATTTTTTAGTTATAATTTTTGATTTTAACCTAAACGAATTGTTTTAAAAAAAACGATGATTAGGTCTCTTTCAAGGAGGCATATTTGTATATAATAAATTAATCATCATTTTTTTTAAACAACATTGAAATCGTATTGAAATCGATGATAGAGAAACTAAAAATCAAAGAAACAAAATCTGATAAAGAAGGAGAATAGAAGATAAGGAGAAGATAAGAAAAAGAAGATTTAAAATACTAAACGGTACTTTAGTATTCCGACCCCCAAAAATCACCCCTTAGCACACATTAATGGATGGGGATAGTAATTCATATCCTCCAATTAGTTTTAGTATCCCCAATTACGCATATTAAAAAAACTAGACAATGACAAAATCACTTGAAAAATAAATTAAAGAAGTGGTATGGACTCTATTAGTTCTCTGCATTGTTTTGTGGTTCAATCAATAAGAAGCCCGGTGTTAAAGTATGTAGTCACTTTGATTTGCTCAAATGATGAATAGTCTCTGCATAAGGGGCTTTAAAACCTATTGAGATAAAAAAAAATATCAGATCATCTATTGGATAATGTAGCCTTCACTACACCATTTTCCGGAATAGCAACAGCTGCAAGGTGTTGCAAAAGGGACTTGCAAGAGCAGCAAGTCTTGCGAAACGTGACGTTGCATATACTTTGCAACTGCTCGTGAACCGTTGCTAAATTTTTCGCAACTGCTTTCAGTTTACCCTAATGTTTTTCCCGGCTTTGCAATGGTTTTGGCTGTTGCGAAAAAGTTTAGCAGCTGCTCTCCGTTGTTGCTATATTATTGTCGCTCTGTCGCGAAATGAAAAATTCGCAACTGCTCGGGAGCAGTTGCGAAGTTTAGAACCAAAAAAATTTAGAACGGCTAAACTTAGACGGATCCGGTTTTGTTATTCTGGTTCTAAATTTAGCAACAGACCGTTGCTAATTGTTTGCAACATAAAAGAAAAGTCAAGTTGACTTAGTCAATAGTTCCCTGTAACATTTTCAGGCCAAATCTAGGCCAAGCACTACCGAGAGACACATTGAGTGCGCTCTAAACAACAAAGTTTTCCATTTGAACAATTTATTCAGGCCAATAACATACAATCAATACCAAATAAAGTTCAGTTTTAGAAGAGATTTCTTGAGTTTCTGAAGAATGATATGCACAACCAAAAGATAGAAAATTTCAGTATATTTTTCAAGTTCAGTTATTAGTTCACATATGAGTTCAAATTCCAGAGATGATATAAGCTAGCATAAAGGAAAATTAGAACCTCTAAGGCATACACTAACTACTACCTGTCAGCAGGGGGTAAAAATTTCAGTATAATACATACCTGTCAGCAGGGGGTATGAATTTCACCATCTTTCCACCACGTCCTATTCTACCAGACCTATGAGAAAGATCTCCCAAGTGCTAGGAGATAGTGAAAAACATAGTCATTCTACTACCATCCATGAAATAGTTGGCACAATC
Organism: Papaver somniferum; assembly: GCF_003573695.1. Lineage (NCBI taxonomy): Eukaryota > Viridiplantae > Streptophyta > Magnoliopsida > Ranunculales > Papaveraceae > Papaver > Papaver somniferum. The sequence continues at coordinate 13,380,806 of NW_020621936.1, read as the reverse complement.
TAGGACTTGCAGTTCATTCCACGGGTATAATGCACATATTAAAGTTTTTATATCTGACTCATTCACAAAGTTTCTATCTCTGTTGCTTCCTTTTCAGTACCTACACATGGAGGAAAGACTTGTTCAATTAACAAAAAAGATAAAGAAACGGTAAAAAGTGATTCATAAACAAAACCACAGTAAAAAGAGTTTGAGGACAGAACTTCCGCATGACCTGGAACTGATTGGTGTCTCACTGCCTATTCTATTTTCTTCCAGTCCAGATCACAAGCTTTAGGACTTCTCACTGACACCTGTGCCAAGCAAATGGACTTCCTTGCACACATCTCCAAACGATTAGGTGATTCAAAATACTAAATTGTAACTACATGGTACAGATTGGTTTGTCTTGAACCTCAGATTCATTCTCAAGTACTATGGAGGTGTAAAAGCCATATTTGTACTGTAACTTTTCGTACCTAGAAGAGACTTGCAAGGAAACAGGTGCTTATCAAGTGCATCACTGAGCATAAATTCTGAAACAAGCAACCTCTCGTCTCTTTCGCAACATCAACCAAGTAAGTTTGCCAATCTATGATTACAGAGCTGACAACCTGCTTTTGCCTTCTCCTGAATAATAAGAAAAACCTTCAGGCACAAGGAATATTATAAAAACATCAAAACTTACCTACGGATGGTTAATATTGTAGATGATTGGAGAAGTATTAAAATAGACACATTTACATATCCGGATGTCCACGATAGTAAAGTTAGGGTACATGGGAAGCATGAATTACAGTTGGCTACTTGATGTAACGTCATTGGTATCATAGGCTAAATTATTACTATGATACTATGAATTACAGTTGGCTACTTGATGCAAGTTAAATACATATATGATCTAGAGATGCTCAACACAACGTCATTTATTTCCAAACATACTAAACTAGGCGTGACTGCATGATCTCATTGGTGCGAATTGGTTATAAATTCAGCTAAGTTGGATAGTTTCCACTATAGCCTATAAGTAAATATACAAATAAGTTAATCTAGTAAGAGCTAGTTCAGGTTGTTTGACTTCAGGTTGTATTACCTGGGATTGGTTCCTTGTGACAGGTGCTCACCACCTAACAGAAACTTCCAAGGGATATCCAAGTCCATGGATAAAATTGCACAAGTGGTTGTTGACAACCCTGCTTAACATGTACGCAAACAAGGTAATAAGGGATTCAGTATTTTACGGAAACTATTTCTAACCTTGAATAAAGCTAGAATAGAATGTCTCCCAAGACAATAAGCACTATAAAACCACAATGGAAAGAGTTCATGTAATTTAGCTGCAAACCATGAAGATTCCATTAATACTGAAATCGACGTTCAATGGAAAATTCAATGAAATGTGAGGGTAAGTTAGATGTCAAGGCTATACTGCTGGCTGAGGAAGTGGTGCAGAATAATGGCTGCAACTTGCAATTAAGGAGTCCTGGGACTAGTTTGAATTATGAGTTCAAACTTAACAGACAAGTTTGACATGAGTGCAGTTTGGGTTTGTGTTATTTTTAGAGACAATAAAGATGTCAGAGCATTACCTGGGACTGACTCCTCGCGCAGGGCCCTCACAAGTAACTGGAGTTTCCAAGGGTGCTCCATCTATTGATACATATGTTAGTTGTCAAATCTGAATATGTAGGCAGGCAACTACGCCGGGGGCAGGGATTCTGCCAAGTTACAAAAACCATTTTCCAAGGTTAAAAAACAACAAATTCCCATAATTGAATGGAGTAGATTTACCTGTCACACATTGCATTCAATTAATACCCACATGGTTTAAAGTAAATCAAGTACAACACACCCCTGAGCACGGCGCAAGATCTGTGATGAAACTAATCAAAATGATGAAGTGAGAATAGGAAAAATCGTAACAGATTTATCATAAGGAAAATTTGTGTGTTACTTGGAAAGAATGAATATTATTACCTAGGTGGCTGGTAGTTCAAGAGCAAAAGCACTTCCTCGCGGTCAATAAATCTCTAATTTCACATGATGGGTCTCTGCAACAAATCCATCACTGGTCTAAGTTTGTTAGAAACCAAATGAAAAGAATCACAGATAATATAGAGTTCCAAACATTAAAGCTTAACAAGATGAAGGTTTAGATGACCTGATGTAAGGAGCCAAATATAGATTGAGTACACTGCGTATCCACTATCACCCGTATCCAATCAAGTGAAAATCCAACTCTATTCAGTTAATGACAAAAAAACACACAAAAATAACAAGCCGAAATCAAGTTTGAGTGGATGCAAACTCTAAAATAAAAGAATTCAATCATGAACCCTAGAAATTTTTTGGCACTTTTTTTTGAAAATTATATCTCAAAAGGAAGATCAAGATAAGATTAATACAGACATAAACTTTTATCATGAATCAGAAAAGAGAGACAAGATGATATCGAAGCTATTAGGTTACAAATTAGAATACTTTCATTTTCTGAAATTTCAATTCAAGATGAATATGTTAATCTATTGAACTAGAACTGTAAGGAGAGATTATACCCATCTTTCGATTCATTTTTGTTGATTAATCTTCGTTTTATGTTGTTGATGATCTTCATCAAATCTTCTTCTTCGATTCAGAGCATCTTCCAGAACTGATATTGTTGATGGATTTCGTTGAAGAATTGAAGAAGAAGAAGAAGAAGAAGAAGAAGAAGAAGAAGAGGAAGCAAAACCTAATGATGTTATGCAGTTGTGAGATTGTACGAAGAAGAAAGAAAAAAAATCATAAGTACGAATAGGGGGGGGGAGGAGAAGGAGTTGTTTCCGGAAAAGAAAGAGAAAATGGGATAGAGTGATAGAATCTAGGAGTTTAAGGTGTTATTTTGCACACGGGTTGTTTGCACACCTTTAATCCAGGTGTTACTTTGCACATGGTTGAGCAGCACATGTGGTGTGGTCAGCAGTTGCGAATTGCAACAGGGCTTAAAATTTGCAACTGTCGGAAGCAATTACGAATTTCGCAACTGCAGAAAACAGTTGCTAAGCTGTTGCAAACTTTTGTTGCTAATCGAGAAAAATGTTGTAGTGCTTCTTCATCAAAATATCAGACCCCTGCACATAGTAGTAACGCCATCAATAGTGTGATAGGTTACGACTGACTAACAGGTAAAAACAACACAGATTAGGTCTTGAATAATCTTATAACATTTTCCCTCTAAACTAAATAAAATCTCGTTGTGCTTTCATACCGAAAAACAAAAAGATAAATTACTTATACGAAAACAAATTCAATTTTTCAATGTATCTAAATTTCAATATTTTTTAAACTTTTAATACAGGTAAATGTCTCAAAGAGCATCTGTTTGAGGGTAAAAACTGATACTGCTGTTTTTGGCAAATTTGGGTTGTTGATGAGAAAAGAATTAGAACCCTAAAAAATGCACTGCACGAGAGTACTTTTAGATTCGAGATATCAACCTGTAAGACTCTGTCCTAAACCAAGAAATGGTCGTTCCACACTCAATTCGGTCACAAAGTGAAGGAGAAGGGTTGATCTTAGGGAGGGAAGTGAAAAAGGTGTTTGAGTTCAGAATGCTGAATTATGAAGGTGTGGTTGTTTTATGACTTGTATCAGAATAATTTCTGGATACCTGTGTTAACAACTTGTCTTTTGAAATAGGTTGAAAACCTATTTATATAAGTCATTGAGCGCACCCTAATCTCATAAGGAGTGGAGGAAGTTAAGTAGTGGAGAAGTGGAATCGTGCGGAAGGTGGTGATCATCGTGTTTCTGTTATGAGGGAAGACTGGTCACACTTTCACCCACTACTCTCATTACTGTTAACCGTTTGTCCTTCCTGACACTTTCTCGTAATGGGCGCGTTGCACGCCGCACGCTGTAAACCTCCAGACCAATACCCCAGTGAGCATCCCCCAGTTTGCGACATGTTTAATGTCTCGAGTAAATAGGTCAAGTCGTGAGACTTTCCGTTGAAAGCCACACATGATGCTTTTAGGTCAAAATTATTTGTAGAAACAATATTTATAAAACATCGTTTACAATCGATGCATATAAAGCATCATTGTTTCTAATCTCGTCTAAGTCAGCCGCGGAGCTCAATGTCTTAAAAGGAGCATGACTGCACTCTTTCAGGGAGTTGGTAGGTGCTACGCACGCATCCCAGGGAGTGGCCGATCAGTCCCTATAGGAGAGTGGCGACTGATAGTCATTCTAAAATCCTATCGGTCGATCCAGGTTAGATCTGGACCGCTTAAATCGGCTAGCCAAATTGAGTGGATGAGACGATTTGCGGCAGTTAATGACTGTTGTTGAATTACATGCAAGCAACACAACTAGTTACCTTTGACGGATCCTTTGGGATCCTTATGGGATAGTTGTTGCTTGGCCGATCGTTCCTCATGAAAGAGGAGTGGATGATGATCATGACAACATCTTGTTGGTCACCTGAAATCAAATCTAGGTCGGTCGACTCGTCTGGTGAAGTTGGACGGCGAAGATGATTTGCGGCAGTTGCATACTATCGTTGATTCAATTTTAAAGTTTAAAGAGCGCAAACGGTTTGACGCATTCTTGGATGGCTATGTGTAGTTCGATCAACCAGGTATGGAGCTGGGTCACCAGTGAACGCGCTGGCACCTCGTTGGTCACCTGAAATTGGATCTAGGTCGTCCGACTAGGCCGGCGAAGATGATCGGACACGATTGATTTTCAGCAGTTGTATAACGCCTCTTATTTAATTTAGGGTTTTAAAAGTCGCGCGATCACCTTTTTTGGGCGCGTGATTCAACGCATTTCTGGTTTGCTGCGGGCAAGTCGATTGACCAAGAATGTAGTTCGGTTGCCGGTGATCACGCTAGTACCCTCTTGATCATTCGAGGGAAGATATAAGCCATCCAACTAGGCTAGCTAAGTTGGACGTTCGTGATATTTTTGAGACCCGTTTTGCCAGTCTTAGTTCGTTTGAGTTATCTTTCAACAGCGCGATCACCCTAACTTATGGCTAAAGACCAGGGATGTTGCGGGTGAAGGTTGTGGTAATAGTAGGATCGTCGGTGGATACTATGGAGATTGCCTACTTTCTCTAGGAATAGGCTAAGCTTGTTGAATCTACTGGCCAAATCATATGGTCGTGATTGCTTTTAAGACTAGCATGGACAGTCTAGGTTTTCGTTAAGGAATTCAAACGCGTTCGATCACGCTAACTTTTAATTAAAAGGTGTGTAAACACGCTGGTCTTTTTATCAGAGAGTGGTGTAGCCTACGCGAGTGTTTTCATGCAGATTTCAATATTGACACTTCGGGAGATTCGTGCTACTCTGCTGCGAGTGAACATTAATCGTCATGTCATGCCAACATTTAAAGTTCAGCTGGGGAACACAGCATAGTAAAATATTAGGCGGGCTCTGGAATTAGTGAGTAATGAAGCTAGGAGATTAAATACTCATTAGGCTATATACTAGTGAATAATTCATCTAGGAGCTTAAGTTTCTTTGTAATATGAAGAGAGACATGGGATCTCATCAGATTCTGATATATTCTCCAAATTCCCTGCAGAATATAGATATATTAAGGTAGACAGACGTTTACAGTTTCACTCTTAGCTAAAAACCACCATCAACATTAAGTCTTCTGCTTAGCACGTAATAGTGACATCGTTGCGGGGTAAGCATTAGATGGTGAAAGACAAAAAATAAAATTGAAAAGATGAAGCAGGTAGATATTACCAGAGAAATCCAAATCGTCCTTCAGCAGCGGGATCGCGTGTCCAGTGGCTTTCGTAGTAGCGTGTTGGTAGCTCAGCTATGGGGTATGAGTGCGGTGCGTCCAGACATCTATTCACGTTCATGGAGCAAGAAGAAATCCGCCTTCTGTTCAAACTCTAGAAACTCCGTTCATATGAAAAGGGGTATCAACCCTCTTTTGTTGCTCGTCCAGCCCCGTGCTTTCGTTTGCAGCAATCGGCTCCTCTTCATTACTGTCAGCAGCTCGATCATAAACGTGCCAATCATCAGCGGCAAGGTAAGTTCATCTTTTCTTCATATTTTAGCTGTGAGTGTAATATCCATGAGTAATTGAACAAACTCGGATATTTAGCTCGGTTTGAATGACTTTCTTTGTTAGTGGCAGTAGAGCAAGCGTCAACGACAACAAAGCAATCTCCAATAATTATAATCGGCAGCAAGGCGAGCCAGGAGAACCTAAAGTAGGTGATGTTTTCAAACTGCATTGCGCTCAATTGCTAGAGGCCTTGACTTTAAGTTGTTTAGTGTCTGTACTGCTGAGTTGTAATTGAAATGTTCTTTAAACTCTTGTGAAAAAGCGGGGGTCTAACAACACCACCCAATATCTCGATTAGCAATCTGTATGGACTAACTCCGAAACACTTACTAGAGAATCAACTAGACAATCAGACTCAATCTAGGTAAAAGTATCTCAAGGAGTTAATATCTCTCTCTTGTTTTGATTTACTCAAGCTAATAGAAATCAACGAGTTCTAATCAAACACAAGGAATAACTTGGATGGTACCAAAGACCAATGTCCAAGGATCAATCAATATCAATCAACAACCAAAGGTCGGATTTCCAATTTATTGATTCAAACGCACAACCTGTATTATTTCAATTAAATAAACAAATCTAATGCGAAAATATAAATAACACAGACACCATAATTTTGTTAACGAGGAAACCGCAAATATAGAAAAACCCCGGGACCTAGTCCAGATTGAATACACACTGTATTAAGCCGCTACAGACACTAGCCTACTCCAAGCTAACTTCGGACTGGACTATAGTTGAACCCAAATCAGTCTCCCACTGATCCAAGGTAAAGTTGTACTCCCTACGCCTCTGATCCCAGCAGGATACTGCGTACTTGATTCCCTTAACTGATCTCACCCACAACTAAGAGTTTTTACGACCCAAAATCGCAGGCTTTAACAATAAACAAATCTGTCTCACACAGACAAGTCAATCAAAGGATCAATCTGGCTCCCACAGAAAAACCCTAAAGTTTTTGTTCCGTCTTTTGATAATACTCAAGGCGAACATGAACCAATTGATAATCGGGTCTTATATTCCCGAAGAACATCCTAGATTAATCAATCACCTCACAACAATCTTAATCGTATGGTAGCGAAACAAGATGTTGCAAAATTACAAACAATGATATGAAGGTGTTTTTGATTACTTTTATATCTTGCCTATCGGAGAACTCTCACGATCTCAAGACAATCAATATGATTGTACTATTGCGATAGAAGATGCAAGATCAGATCACACAACTACGATAAAAGTAGTATCGGTCTGGCTTCACAATCCTAATGAAGTCTTTAAGTCGTTAACCTGGTTTTAGAAGAAGAAAACCTTAGGTTAAAGGAGAAACGACTCTAGTACGCAAACTAGTATCACACGTAAGGTGTGGGGATTAGTTTTGCACAATACTAGATTTCTCCTTTATATAGCCTTTCAAATCAGGGTTTTTCCTTAGTTACAAAGCAATCAATATTCACCGTTAGATGAAAACCTGATTTAGATTCAAGCTAATATTTCTCAACCGTTAGATCGAAAACTTAGCTTGTTATACACAAATGATTGAACGCTTCTAGGTTTGTTAACCGCACCCAAACGTGTACATTGTTGGTTCAACAATAGTCTACCCAAAGAGGTTAATCATATGAGGGTTTCATACCAACCATGTTCTTCTTCACCATAACTAATTCAATTGAATTAAATGAACTAGTTAAGAGAGTTGTTCAATTGCAAGGAAATCTTATGTAACTACACAAGACACAATTGAAGCAAAGATGACTTGATTCACTCGAATGGGTTCATGAACTTTAATAGCCACGGTTTCAAAATGCATTCCTTAGTCTTTTAAGATTAAGTTCAGAAATCATCTTTAGATATATAACCTTCTCAAGTTCGCAGACTAGGTTCGCAGACTTAAGAGACCAGATAGAGTTTACAAACTCCAGCAGAAATTCTCGGGTTCGAGAACTTCACCGGTTCGCGGACTAGGTTCGCGGACTTGGCTCACGCAAGTAGTTTGTCAACTCCAGCAGAAATTCTAGGGTTTGAGAACTTCAGCAGTTCGCGGACTTGGAAATTTCCATACTTCTGGTTCTCTTGATCAACAAAGTTTGAAAACTTCGGTTCAAGGAATCCATTGGTTATGTAATCTAAACTCTCATTCCAATCATTGAAACATTCTTAGAGGACGTTATATAGTTGTTACACTATTTCTCGTCAAAGCAATTTTCAAAGTGATTGAAACATTCATGACTTTCGTCACTAGGTAAAGATAAACTTGGTCGAAGAGAAAAGATTACCAACACATATTTCGAGATATAGATAGGCGAGGAATACTCGGCTCAAAATACCAAATGTGTATAATCTAGTCTATATATATAGCATGCGACTTTTGTCTCAAAGAGTCGGAGATAGAATAGATAGACGTTTGAGTGACAGATAAGTTTGAGTCTCCACATACCTTTTTGTCGAGAAGTTCTACCGGTTCCTTTAGTAGATCTTCTACTTGTATGATGAATCGCCATGAAGTCCTTGAGCTCAACTACACTTACTATCCTAGTCCGAGACTTAGCTATAAGAGACTAGAAATCAAGACTTATAGTTTTGATCACTAACATTGACAAACATGCTTGAGATAGCAACGCATGCGAGTTTGACCGAGCAGTGCTCTAACAATCTCCCCCTTTGTCAATTTTAGTGACAAAACTATCAATACATATGGAATACAAAAAAGATAATGAAACTTTAGTAGCTCCTATTCCACATGTCTAATCTTCAACATTCCTCGAAATCTACGTCACTTCCAAGTACTCCAATGATCCCAAAGGTTGTAAGTTTAGCATCACCGTTGTTGAAGATCCGTAGCTATAACAATGAGAAAGCATCAGTCTCGATCATTGTTATGCAGTGTCATAGTATTATTACACAGTGTCAAAGTCCAATTGTATCACAACTTCAACAATAATACTTTGGTGATATGTATCACTCCCCCTTAGTCAATACTCCATCTCACATGAAAACCACTCCCCCTTACACAATGATCCGAAAACCATATGTATTTGTAGTGTGAACTACATATTAATTCTCCCCCTTTTTGTCAATAAAATTGGCAAAGGTACAAGAACGGGATCATAATGAAATTTCCGTAAGAGACATTTCATGACTGAGAGAAAGAAACACACATCATCTTATTTAGATGCAATCATATAGCCGAAGCTAACGACATTCATCAAGGAGTTTAAAGATACAAGATAACCTCTCTAAAATTCCACACTCACACACCCCTCAAGATATGACCATTAAGCACAAGTTCAAAAGAACTCTCCCTCATTTGATGTCATATCGAAAGAACAACAACGAGCGACCTTAATTTCAAGAGAAAAGAAGGATTTTTATTGGACACCAAAACCATGAGAATGATTTTTATATCCAAAACTCAATCAAATTATTCATAAGTAAACCCCATGAATAATTCAATTGGAATAGATAATCAAATTAAACACAAAAGTGATCAATTTAATTCATTGTACTCAACATAAGTAAACTTACGGAGCAACGACTAAGATAGCCATACAAGAGAGTAATTGGCTTAATCGTTCATATACTCAACACAAGAGAACTTGTGGAGTAATAACTAAATAATCAAGAAGATGATTAATTTAGTTATAAATGCTCAACATAACGTACCTCACGGAACAACCAACAAAGCTAATCAAAAATAATCAACTTGGTTGTATCGTGCTCAACATAAGATACATTATCGAGCCTCACGGTAATACAAAAAAGGATGGATCAATGAAGATCAATACCGTGGAATACACAAGGATTCATTCTTTTGCACAAGCATATACAATAGCAATAATCCTTGGATACAAAATATTTTAACCTATCTCCGTCAAAGATTGACAATATAAGCTTAACTTTTGTATATGTCAAAAGTCTATTCATCCTTAAGTCAATACATGAATATTGATCGTGAACAACTTTACTTTTGACAAAATATGGGACAATATAGTTCACGGACGCAAACACCAATATCCCATAATAAGTTGCAATATAACAAATCAAAAAGATTAAATATTGTAAAACATCATCCTCCAAATAGTTTTAGAATTTTAAACCAAAAACCTAAAAACAAGAAGATGAAAATAATAGATGTGTAGTCACAATCATCGCTATTCAAAGCACTAGTTATTCTTCCTACTAAGCCAAAAAGAAGACATACTAGGCAACAAGAGTAAATCAACAAGCTAAAGGAAAACAGACTCCAGTACACTTTGCGAACACGAACTAAGATTCATATGGATGGTTCAGGAACTTCACGAGTCAATGGGTCTTTGATCTTGTGAAAGACAGCATCCATTGCACCCTTAGAGAGAGTATCATTGTTTGGACGATCTTTTGCCAGATTTACCTTTTTCAACTCATATCTTACCAAACTGAAACACTTCTTTACACCAACCAGTTGCAGAGCAACAAGAGAGGGATCGGTTGGAATCTTTTCCCCAATATCTGAGTAAGAATCAGGATATTGAGGAAATGACCTTTCAACTTTAACAAGGGTTCCTTTCTCTTTATCAAACTCAACATATATACCATTGTCAACGAAATATTCAGGTAAATCCCACGAGCAAGAAGAAGACGCCATTGAAGAGAAACCTAGAGTGAAATATCTAGCTCAAACAAAAGGATATATAGATGATTTGAGAGAAACAGGGTTTACAAGACAGATATATGATATGAAACCTAAACTCGTATAAGTACCTCCTCCTGAGTTGTAGCCATGTTTGTCTTAGCTTTAGCGAGAACTTCTTGTATTTTCATCAAATCAACAATGGTAATAGGGATTTGGCCTTCTTTGGCTCATACAGTCTCTCGTCCTGATGAGGAGTGGAAGAAGCTCTAGTGACGACCGGGGCGTTACGCTTGAAGAAACATTGGGGGTGGCAGCATCGGTTCTGGCTCTGGTGATTGGATGTGTCACGCCTAAGGGAATGTTTCCTGCGCCGCTGGTATTGGTGGTTGAGGATGTAGTACCACGAGATATGTCGATCGTGCTGGTAGGCGATACATTGGTGTCACCGGCAGGAGTGTGGATACCAGGGGTGTTGTGAGCGCCAGTAACATCGGGATTCTTCGTTGATCCAAACCTAAGATCCACCATTTTAAAATTAGGAAGATTGAACTGAAAATTGAGAAATGGACTTCACAACCGAGATATTAATCTCCCACTGTGGTCTCCAGTTGTTTGAAGGTAAAAACAGATTCTGCTGTTTTTGGTAAATTTGGGTGTGTTGATGAGAAACGAATTAGAACCCTAAACAAATGCACTTCATGAGAGTACTTTTAGTTCAAGAGATAAATCTGTAAGACTCTGGCCTAAACCAAGAAATTGTCGTTCCAGACTCAATTCGGTCACAAAGTGAAGGAGAAGGGTTGATCTTAGGGAGGGAAGCTATGACTACTCGTTTTCCCGCAGTATACTTAATGTGTACAGCTTAGAGAATCAAATACTAAGTAGTAATGATGCCTCTGTTGAACTGATAGTGCTAAGTAATAAAGGGTACTCAAGATCACAATAAAAACTAAGAATGCAAAGATAATATAAAAGCTGCTAACTTATCATGAGACACAAGAGATTACGTGGTTCGACTTTCGTCTACGTCCACGGGGTAATGAGTGATTGTTTTGTATCAAGTTATGGTGGTCACAAAGATCTTAAATGCTTCCTAAAGTAATAGAGATAACTCAAGTTGAAGTAAATACTTAAGTTCTAAACATTAAAGAGGTATAAGCTTAAGACTAGATCCTTTCTCCTAGATATTGAATGCCCTTTGTTTGTTGGAGAGGCTTGGTATTTATAGCCCCTTCTGCTCCAGGTATATGTTTGCTGCCTCTGGGTCCATCGTTTGCTGATATACCTTTCGTACAAATGGTACCTTCTTTCTCCGCTGCTTTATCCAATCGAACCCTGCCACCTCAGCTGACCCACGTTCCTTCGGGAACTTCCCAACCTTAGTATAGGTTGTACCTTCGTTCACCGCCAGCCTCTGCCAATCGGGTTCTGCCATATTATCTCTCTTCGCGTGCCTTGATTATCTGTGTAGATAAGAGACTTGTGCATTTAATGATGATTAGATATGCCATCTACCTTTGTCCCTTCGCCAGCTTCCTCCTTATAGACTAGGCTTTTACTCTTCTCATCTCAGCCGTCCAGGCATACTTTCTTGGGACGAGATAAAGTAGATATGCGAAGGTATCCTCTGTCACTTGGATTTCTCTGCATAGCGAGGGCTACACAGTTATCTTGTACGCGACCACTAAGATCGTGACACGTGCTCCGCAGAATATTGGTATTCATAGTTTGCCCCTTTTCTTTCATATTCTACCGTTTGGTAGGATTGGAAGAAAAATTCTGTTACGCCGCCATTTTTGCACGTACCGGTTGGGTGGTCCCTACATGTCCTTTCATGCAATAACTTCCCCTTGAATTTCGGGACATCCAAATTTTGGATTCTCCAGCCGCCTATAAGAAGAGAATAATGAGAAGGAATTTTCATTAACTCCTTTTCTTTTTTCCCGAACTGTCGCTCTCCTTCTCTTTCATAGAGATTTTTCTTTTGTTGCTAATTGGTCCATCTTCCTTTCGATTCTTCAAGGCTCTGGTTCAACATTTGATTGCACAAGTAAGTTGTACTTTCTCTTTACTGTTGTTCTCACATTTCTCCATGCTCGATTCTGTCTTTCCTTTTTTGACTAGAAGATTGTTGATATCGCTTTTGTACTTTCATGTGAGAATCCTAATTCTATTTTACTCGTTCAAGTTATATGAGAACTTGGGTTTGATCCCATTTCGTATTTTGATGATGAGTCTGCCATGATTGTTCCTTGTCTGCAGCTTTGCTTATGGTGATGAATGATCTTTGATTTTGCCTCGTGACGAGTTTAAACCGCTTCCCTTGGTTGGTTTAGTAAAACGCATGCCCAAAGTATGCTTGTTTTTTCCCAAAATTTTCTTTTGAGTCAACTTTGATTTTCAGTCCGCCATTGTTGATGAGCCATTCTTCCTGCTGGTGTTAGGAATTATGAGGCTTCCGAAAAAGCCTACGCGTAAGGGGAAAAGAACCTCTTCGTCTACTGACCCTCCTCCGCGGATGGACCATCCTGATGCTACGCCGTCTCCACCCCCTGAGGATACTGAGGTACTTGCTGGTACTGAGATGGTTGTTGTCCCTGAGGCTGCTGCGGACCCAGAGGTATAAGAAGTTGTTGTTGAGGATCTTCCACCTCCTCCTCCGCATTATGAACTTCAAAGGCTGAAACTTCGTGACAAAGATAGCTACGCCCATCTGTCCTTGGCTGAGATCACCAAGTCTTTACGCCTCCACAAGTTCGAGATCTCCTTTGTCAACGGCCCCGACGTGCCCACTGAATCCCTGATCTGGATTTTTCCTTATGATGAGAATAACCTCCTGATTAGTGTTGGTCAGCTGGCCGCAGGTATGCTCCTTCCTTTTTTCAGTAGAAATGATCCCTTATACTATGACATGTTGTTTACCAGGGATGACCCGGTGAACAAAACTCAGGTCCGAGGAGTTATGCAATATATTGGCAACTACCGGCGTGCCCTTCGTGAGAGTTGGTACCGTAGTAAGGGAAAGACCACTTTGAAGTATTATGACCCTTTTGCTGACGGAAGGTCTAAGAAGGAGGATTATACCCCAGCCAACTTCAATGCTACATACGTTGATGCTATTCAGAAGAGCAACCTTCATCCTTGGAGTGTATCATCGTATCCATGTTACTGCTAAGCAAATCAGGGAAGGTAACAGCCTTCGTCTGCTGGAGGAGATCGATAAGACTAGTTTGACTGTTATCCCTTATTCTGCTAGGCTACCTTTGCCAAAGTCTGACTGTATCCGTCTTTACCATGATGATCGTTGAGCTCGTAATCCTCTTCGTGTGGTAGGTCCTTGGGCTTATGGTTTTACTTCGGCAGACCCCCACGTCTCCCATACAACTCTTTCCTTTCCTGAGAAGTATGATGGATATCAGCCTTGGGTTTTCGACCATGCTTCTTCTCATGAGGTAACCTTCGTTTCTGTTTGAAGGTTTTTGTTTTAATATCTTTGTTTGATATTCTGATGACTTTCTTTTATAGTCTGCCCCTGCTTCTTCTGCTGGAACTGCTCCAGGTTCTGCTGGTAATTCCATAGCCACCAGGACTAGGAAGAGAAAGGCTTCGGCTGAAACAGCTACGCCAACACCTGCAGAGGTAAGGATTATTGCCATACCTTTGTGTTTGTAGGTCCCTTAGTATCTTGCCCCTGATCCTCAGCTGACGCATGTGTTTTTCCAAAGTCCTCCAAGAGAAAGGGCAAGTTGAATGCTGTTATTGATCTTAAGGCATCGGATGAAGATCCCAAGGCTGGTGAGGAGGTACCGGATGAAGATCCCAAGGCTGGTGAGGAGGTACCGGATGATGAAGATATGGAGGATATTTAGGATACTGGTCTCATCCCTCATTTGGATGATATCGAGGAAGATTTTTCCAAGGGTAACCCCAGTCCCGTCCGTGCTGGCTCAGTGGAGGGTGAGAACCTCGTGGATGGGGGTGATGCTCCATTTGTTAACCCTGTTAGTGTTCAAGCTCCATCTCCTACTTTGTCTCCGAATGTGCCTTCGTTTTCTGCCCCAAATGGAGCATTGCATGTTGTCTCGGCTGCTACTGAGGCTGTTGTTGTAGTTTCCAAGAGTCTTCCTTCATATCCTGCTACTTCGCTTCAATCAAGTGGTTCGTTTGCTAAGGTTGTTACCCCGGTAGTGAGGGTCAGTAGTTCAGATTCTCAGTTGAAGAAGAAGGTTGTGATTTCACTAGGCAGCTTTTCCTTCGATGTTATGCCAACCCCGTTAGGGAGTGCTCAGTCTGTTTCTACTGCCCCTGTTAGCAAAGCTATTGGACCTCCGCCTTCGTCACCAGATTGGACCGTACTGGGTAATCTTCCTTCTGCTGGTGATATGGACTTAGGTGGTGCTCAAGCTTTTCCTTCAGTTCCTAGCTCATCCACCATGCCGTCTCTTCATCGTGGTGAGGTTTCAGTTATCGTGCCCCATGTTCGCTCTCAAGCGATTGACGGAGTTGTTGCTGAGTCTAACAAGGGTAAGCTGCCTGAGATCTTGAGCCTTGGTAGTTCTGATAATGCCATTCTCGAAGCTATTATGCGGGACTCGAATGGTCCTTTTTCTACTGAGGTTTATCGTCATCATCTGGATAGCTCCTTTGAAGTAGCCTCACAGTTTGATGTGCTATCTACTCAATATCGTGCGTCTAAGGATCTATTTTTTGACCCGGATTGCCTTCGCTCCTGCCATAGCTTTGGTGAAATCCGCAGGGGTAGCATCCAAGAGATGGAGGCTTTCATTGACACCTACGCTGATTTCCTTCCCTGTCTCTCAGCGTTTTCAGTAAGTGATATCCCCCTTAATGCTTCACAATTTGTTTTGATTCTCCGTTTATTCTTACACTCCTTTGTTTGCAGCTTTGTAAATAGATAGATATTAGTTTCACCATATTCAAGTTCTATAGGGCCAAGTGTACTCACTTGAGTGCTCTGTTGGAGCGTGTTCATCAATAATATGCCCTTGCTGGCACATAGAAACCTTCGCCCAACGATGCTACTTCTCTTGCTAGGGTATCTTCATTGGAGGAGGATCTGAGGAAGACTCAGAGATCCATGGAGGCTTGTTTGCTGGCACTCGAGAGACCTAACAATGCCGCTAAGGTTGCTGAGGACATGCGTAAAGCTGTTGATTCTGCTCTGGATGCTGAGTCCTCCAAATCCATAGGTTCGTTCCTTCTTTCCCTTAACTTTGCTGTTGTTCTTGTTTAGTTGCATAGTCCTGAGACAACCTCCGCCTGCCAGCTGGTAGCTCTGGTGACTTAGATATCTTCGGGATCAAGTAGCCAAGTTATTCTCCGATGTTTGGTATTATCAGAAGAAGTCTGATAGATTGATGAACGTAACCGTCCACAATGAGGCCCAACTTTCCCTTGAATCCGCTCATAACTCGGATTTAGTGAAGCAGATGGCTTCGCTTCGTAAAGAAGGTGACGAAGCCCTTAATTGGAAAGAGAGTCTCATTTTAATTCAAAAGGAGGATATTTCCCTAGTTGAGAGACGCCTCTCAGTCCAAGAAATTATCCGCAAAAAGTTTCATGCGGATTTCGAAAATGCATGTGCCTCTTTAGCTAAGGTTACTACAGAGCGTAACGTCTTGTCTTCTGAGGTTAGTTCTCTTAAGAACAAAATCATTGAGGATTACTCCGCCTCATCTTCCATGTCTCATACATCTTTGATCAAGAAGTTTGAATAGTTAGAAAATGTTTACCGAGTTCTATCCTCAGAGAACGCTTCGCTCCGGATAGATGTTGATGACCTCCAGACTGAGCGTGATACCCTTGTGGAAGATCTTGAGGCCGCTTAGGTGGATCTTGCTGAGGCTCAGTGTAGTTTAGAAGAATCCCTTAGCCACGCATGAGGTAGCCTAGGGTCCTTATACTCCAGCAGCATCCCTTGTATTTTTTATTATTTCCCCTTAGTCCTTACACCCTTCGTATTCTCAGGTCTCCAGGAGTAGCTGGTGGGTGCAAATGCTAAGATCAACCGTCTTGAAGGCAAAATATCTTCAATGGAGATATCTCGCCAGTTTGATACTGCTGCTAATTTCAAGGCTGGGTCTCTCCAGCCTGCTAACGATCAGCTCACTGCTCAGATGACGGAGCTTCGTCAAAAGTCTGCTTCTGATTTGGTGGCTCAGTCTGCTCAGATGAAGGCACAATTTGAGAAGTCGGCCATCGATTATATTAATGATGCCTTTGCACAGGCCGAGCTCCAATTTGAGGGTGTGGTCTTTCCTCGTCTTCCTTATCCTTGATTCTGTCTATCTTAACTGAACTCTTTGTTGTATGTTCCCCCAGCTGAGGGGCCTTTGTGTCGTCTCTTTCCCTTGAAACAATGTTTCCTGATGGTTTGAATCTTTTCCATCTGCAAATTTTAAGACATGTTAGTCATATTTTGGTAACATTATTATTGTACCTATATTATTGCATGAATATTTTGCTTATAGACGTGTTGTGTCTAGATGTTTGCATGTTCAAGTTATCACTAGGTGCTAAGGTATGTTTAAACTTGGGTGGAACATTCATCGTCCTACCTAAGTATCCTTTGGCCAGAAGGTACCGTGGTGGCGAGGGATTCTACATGGGCAATAGTTTTCCTGTAACCCTACGTGTTCAGCGCAAAGGCTGCTTTACTTCGACAAGGTATCTCTATAGGGGATATCTTACTTTTTATTATTGCCTCATGAATGGAGCTATTACTCCAAGGATCTGAGTAGTGACATATGCGCAGTTATGCCTTGCCTTGTCTCATCGTCAATTCTGAAGGAGGGTGTCTATTCTAACCCAGTTTGATTTTAATAAAAAAATAGACTTTCTCTTATCAAAAAGATTATTTCATTGATCAGTAAGGTTTATAATACCTTTGGTCAGGGATAAAACATGGTGGGTCATTTCCCCTTCCCTTCTTCTCTTGAGTAATAATCATTCACTTACGGGTAGTACTTCTTTAGGTACATTGCGTTCCAAGGGTGTTGTAATACTTCACCTTTGAGGTTCCTTAGGTAGTATGACCCCTTCCCGGCGATGTCATGTATGATGTAGGGCCCGTCCCATGTCGGAGCTAACTTGCCCCACTCCTTCTTTCTTTGATATGGTGGTATTTGACGTAGCATGTACTCTTCAACCACAAAGTTTCTAGGAATGACCCGTTTGTTGTATTCGCGAGCTAGCCTTCGTTGATAGTTTACCATCTTTTGCAAAGCCACTTCCCTCCTTTCTTCAAGATCATCGAGCTTTCCTAGCATTAGGTCTGTTGTCAGGTTCTTTTCCCAGGCCTCCGTATTTGTTGCCGGAAGTATTATCTCTGTTGGGATGACTGCTTCGGCTCCGTAGGCTAACAAAAACGGAGTTCTCCCGTGGCCGCCCTTCTCGTAGTTCGGTAGGCCCATAGGACATTGTGCAGCTGCTCACACCACCTGTAGTTGCAGGAAATCCTACACTACACCCCTCATATGATTTCATTATTGATTAGCTCATTTTCAGGTTTACACTCTTAATTTTATTGATTAATTTCTGAATATTCTCACAAGAAAGATAAAGAAGTCAAGAATGATCTCCGCTCTCAAATTTCTCTCTCTTATTTACTTGTTTCTTACTCAAAAAAGATTCCCCCTTTCTTTACAACTCGAATGACTATTTATAAGGAAATACATAGTGGATGACATCTAATCTGTCCTTTATTTTCGGATATGGCTTGCGGCATTCTCGCAACCTTACAAATGTTAATTTCGCAAGCTCTCTAATTTTCGCAGGACTATCACATCTTTCTCATGATCCTTGCTGACGTCGTTTCTGAAATTGTTCTGCGACGCTATTGTACTATACCATTGATAATTTCGCTGAGATATAATTGTTGCGAGATTCTGATCCTACATCTTGCCTCTTCTCATATCTTCTCTGCAAAGTAGAGAATGATGTGAGAAATGCCGCAGCTGCTTATCTTTTCATATTCCACATTTATCACAAGTACTCTCTCTTTCACTTATTTCTTGACACGTCTTCTGTAACCGCTACCTTTCAACCGCTCACGTCTCTTCGTCTTAATGGTGTTTATTTCTTCGAGAAGTAAATTTTCTTTATATCCTCTTCCCCCCCCCCCCTCCTCTTTCCACTTTTCTTTTTACTTTCTCTTCTATTTTTATTCTCTCATCTCTGCAACTCTGTTATTTTTCTGCAAATTCTGCTGCTGTAATTTTTTCTTCCTTCAATTCTTTTACTTTCTATACATTCCCATACTCTATATTCAAACATGGATCCAAGTGGTCATAGATATGAGAAGAATATACAGATGTCCAAAAAGATCTTGCTGATAAAGGTCTTACACTCTCCCCCATTCCTGGTGAGAATGCCAAATCAATTCTTTCTGTCAAGATTTTCTCCAATCAAAATTGTGATGATCAATCAATCATAATTTCGCTAGGTCAAATTCTCGCAGGTCTCCCTATTCCTCTTTATAACCCAGACATTCTTTTATTTTATGAAATTCTCGCTCATCCGGGATTTTCGCGAGCCATTTTCCAACTAAGTGGGGACTGCATCCGTCTGATGTTATAGTTCGCTAATCGTGGTGCTGGTAGAGGATCTCTTTACTCCAAAGAACTTATGGATCCAAAATTCGCAAACCTAGAGATAGTTGCTGAGAAGTATACAGTGGCGAATTTCTTCGAAAACTACGAACTTATCTCCATGAAGAAAGAGAATACTCGCTGGGGTATTCGATTAAGAAGGAAAGATAACATTGATGAAGACAAAATTCTTATGCAAGATATTGACTGGCATTCTGGTAAAAACACAAATCCTCGCCAATCCAAAGATGACAAATGGTGTGTCTTTCCTTTAATGCTAAAGGGTCCCTACATTGCTGGATCAAACGTTCTTCCTGCGAATCTCGCTGCATATCAACCTTGGGTTTTCTCTGGCCCGAAAGGAGAAAGAGGTATGTTTCTCCCTTTAACTCATTTTATATTTCTTTATTGATTTTTACTATTCTGTTCGCTAACTCTTGCGACATTCCGCAGATCCAAAAACTAAAGGATAGTTATAACAGGACTGGGAAATCTAGTACTCTGTTAGCTCTTCGCTCATACACAGATGAGGTAAGAAATTTTCTCTTATGACTTTAAATAGTACTGTTACTTCCATGCTTCCATTTCTTATTTCTATCTGTGTGTGAAGATTATTGCTGAAGTAGAAGAATCTGTTGATGCTGCGAAGATTGGTGATAAAGGTAAAGGTACTCTTCGCAGGAAAAATCAACTGGTCCTCCTCCAAAGAAAAGAAAAGTTCGTTCTCTTCTCCTTCAAATGTTCTTCCTAACAAAATTCGAAATGACAAGGTGATGAGATAACGATGATCTTGCTGCAACTGAAGATTCTCCACCTGAATCTTCTATGGCTAAGCTTTCTGGCCTCTTTTCTGATTCTCTACAAGGAATGGGAGATAGCCAATTCGCAAATACCTGCAAAGCTCTCGCTACCCTTTGTGATGTCCCTTTACTGGATGGTGATAGCTCTCTTCGCGGAGTTTCTAGATCAGTGACTCCCGACTTCTTGCATTCTCTCAATAGTCTGGTATACTTTTATCTTTTTACTTTTCATTTTATAACTCAAAATCTCTTTCTATATTAATATTTTTTATTTCTTTTCGCAGGCTGGAAAAGCTTCTTTTGCTGTTGCCTCAGATCTAGAGAAGACGCGAAAATCTTGAAAAGAAGAATCTTCAATTTCGCAAAAAGAATGAAGAATTGGAAGCTGAAGTTAAAGTCTTCGCGAGAAAAATAGACAATTAGAAATTGATTCTTCCTCGTATAAGAATAAAATTTCTAGTCTTCAACAAGCTAATAATCAGCTTTACGGTAGTATGTTACTTTTCTCTTTTCTCTTTATTCATTCATCCTGTTGTTTTATCTTATTTAAATGATCCTTTTTGCAGACATTTATGGTCTTTCTGATGAAGCTACCCTTCTTCGCTCATTTCCTAATGCCTTGGATAATGATACCCTTCTTGAACGTCTTAACAATTCCTTAAATAGCTTTTCAAATGATAGAATTTCATCTCTTTCTCTAAATGAACTTAGATCAATTTCGCCTCTTAGAAATTGATCATAGATCCAGTTTAGGCTTAGCCAACAGATTTAAGCGTCTCCTTATTGATTCCAAAGAGAAAACCAATGATTAAGAACCAAAATTAGCGGTCTCATAGATGATAAGGATCGTATCTCTGATCAAGGTGCCAAGGCTTTGGCGAAATTCCAAGAGGCTCTCCTTGAAGTTCAACTTGAGCGAGATGAAGCTAACCGCAAGAATATTGAACTCTGCGAAAGGGAAAATCAAATTCGTTCTCGTCTTCTCATAAGTAGTGAGGATGAATTTGTCTGGGCTGCGAAAATTTTAGATGATGCTAGAAAAGATTTAGGCGTAAATGTTAGTCTCCAAGTTGAACATACAGCCTTGATTAGAGACATGATTTCTGACAGAGAAGGTTGCTAATTGCTCTTCTTTACTAATCTTTTGCTTCTTATGAATTTTCATCAAGTTAATAATTATTGTCTTTTGTTCGCAGATTCTGAAAATAAATATCGTAAAATGAAGAACTTGAAGCTGAAAAGGAGGAACTCGCAAAAATCTTTCTTCTCGCAACGACAAGTATTCTAGATTGAAGAATCAAATCAAATCACCGTTGCGAATTTTAAGAATGACGCTATGCATTTTCGCAATCAAACCATCCAATGGTTTGTGATGATCATAATATCCCACATTCTGATTATCCTTGTCTTTTAGAAGAAATCCCACAGAATACTCCCCAGTTTGATTATCTCTGATAGCGAAGCTGACGATGAAGAATCTGATAGTGATGGAAGTTCTGATGGTGATAAATTCTGACGCAGATGAAGAAGGAAACAAGTCTGGGATAATGAAGGATTAACCAAGAAATAGTCTTTACTTCTTTCTTTGATTCTTTGTAATACTTGTACATTATTTCTTCTTTCTGTATATTTGTTTTCTTTCATTTTGACCTGCGTAAATGAAAACAATTCTTCTTTGCAATATTAATCAATATATTCTTGAATTTTTGAGTAAATCTCTCATATGGAGACAATAACATTTTCTAATTTCATACATTCCCATACTTGCCTCTGTTATTTGAATCCAAATGAGAGATTTCATAAAATTTTCTTATTGTATAATTTCGCAACTTTTGCGAAGTGAATTTTGTTTCTTTTCAAAATCTCATTCCTGTGTGGTCTTATTTTGCCTTCCTAATTAAAGGTCTTATTATGCCACCTCTTGTCATTGCGACAAAATCGCAGGACGTCCTTGCATTTCATGCAAAAACCCATTGATCTTGCCTTAACTTTTTCTTTTGTATTATGGCCTCTTCAGGAATGTTGCGACAATATGACAGGCCTAAATATTCTTGCGAAAATAAATCCCCATGACATTGCCGTCTTGCGACGAAATCGCAGGACGTCTTCGCACTTTCATGCGAAAACCCATTGATCTCGTCTTATCTTTTCTTTTGTATTATTGCCTCTTCAGGATTGTTGCACAAATATGACAAGCCTTAATATCCTTGCGAATAAAAAGCCTCATGACATTTGCGTCTTAAGACACTTATCAGCTCCCTAATGGAGGGTGCCGCCCTTATCTCCCCCTGGTTGCCCCTTCAAGGAGGCGTACTTCTACCATACAAGGTTAGCTCCTCCCATCCAGTCTTAACAACAACCAGTTGTTTTCGCAGCCTCTTATCCCTTTTACCTATAGGGCTTATGGTTACGAGACTGCACCCTAAGTGGGGTTTTCTTCAGGCCGAGTGCAGTATAAGCCAAGACTTGTCAAGAATGGCAAGGACGCTTCAAACGCCCCGGCACTCTTGACTCAACCGTGTACCTCGGCGCCTTGATCAATTCTGCACTCCTTGGAGAGTCCTTATTACCTTAGTCGCCCAACCTAAGTCATATGCTTAAGTTGAGAATCCAAGGTGCCTCTCCCGGATGGGCTTCATTGACCCCAAATCCATGATTCAGGTTCCGGTGGCGGTGTAGCCTTTCCCTGAATCATGCAATAGGTACCCCCTTATATGACGTACTTTAGGTCTTACATTTCCTCTTGCGAAATTGTATTCGCGAACTAGGGTGTACGCCATAAAGGTTCGCCTCTTTCTCTTTTGTCATTCTTCTCTGATTATTTTCTGTAAAATTCATTATCTCTGCGAGAGTCTCGCAATTCATAATATTGTATCTGAATTTCGCAATCTCAATTTTGTTGTTCAATCAAATGTATTTTTGAGAATTTTACTTATTGCGAGATTATCGCAACAACTTAATCATTCATACATTTCTTGTTTTTATTACTTTTCCCTCTCTGCTTCTTTATTATTTTCTGCTACTGCTTCCTTGGTAATGGTATGTTCATCCTTTTTATTCTGAGCTAGCATTAATTTCAACATCTCTTCTCCTTTCTTTTCGATTGTATCCACCATCAACTTCTCACTTCTTTGTACATCCTTGATTTTGTGTCGCCAGTTTTCCTTCTTGTTTGCTCTTCCTTCGCAAGATTCTATCTCAGTTTCGTAACATTTCTTTCCTTCAACCCAATCTCCCTTTATGATTCCTACACCATTGGGGTGAGGGAATTTGATGCATTGATGGAAAGTTGAAGCTACACCTAGAATCCCATGTAGCCAAGGTCGACCAATTAATGCATTGTAGGGTGATTCTACATCAACGACAGAATGAGATTTCAGAAGATATTCCCTTCAATGGAATTTGCATAGTAACCTCCCCTTTAGGCTTGTTAGCAGTACCATTAAAACCATATATCTTATATGTTGATGGTATAAGATCATCATCTCTTCCACCCATGGTTTTATAAGTATGATAAAATAAGATGTTCACAGAGCTTCCAGTATCGACTAGATTCTATTGATTGCCCATGAATCTTCAGCTTCATCATCCTCATCTTCTCTTCTTTGGTTTTGGATTAATTTCTAATTTTATTACCAATGGATTGTCATGCACCTCTTCTCCTTCGGGAATTTCTTCTGCGGTAAAAGAAATGATCTGTTTCTGCCATTCCTCTAGTCGCGAATTTTCGCAATATTCATAATTTCTCTTCCATTATTATCTCTTGCGAACACTCTACTTAAAACATTATCATGAAAATCTTCAATTGTCTTATATGAATGTACGATAGAGTGACAGAATAGATTTTTTGCTTTTGCACCAACTTCTATGAAGAATGTTTCTTTCTTTTTCATCGTATTCACTTTGTGATGTTCTGGCGGTGGTGGTAATGGTTGAGATTGCGGATGCCCTACCAGAAAGTCGTTTAGTTTTCCTTGATCTATCATTCTCAAAATAATTCTCTTTACATTTCTGTAATCGTTTGTGGTATGTCCATGAAAATGATGATAAGAACAAAATTCATGACTTCTGTGGTTTGGGGGCGGTTCCGTTCCCATGTTCCATGGTGTTTGTATATTCTCCATCAAAATTATAGCTTCCCATATCTTCTCCACACTTGCCTTTGGAGGTGGAATCTTGATTTCTTCCCATATTACTTTGTGACCTCCTTGCCCTCTATTAAAGTTTGGTCTTTGACCTCCATAAGTTTCTTGCGGTTTATCGAGTCTTTGAATATTGTTATTTCCTCCACGACTGTAGAAATTTCTATATCTTTCATACTCTTCTTGAGCTCGGCTCCCCATAGCTACCAATTTATGATGATTGTTATTTGTCTCATTTTCTTGTTGTACTTGCGAAGTATTCGCCACTGTGTTTATTAGCTTGGGCAATAAGCTTGTGTTCGCTGTTTGTGAGTTGGTGTTCGCAACTGGATATGATTCCATTTCATTTTCTTTTTCCTCTAAAGAAATGTATTCTTCTTGAAGTTCTCACAATTCAGTCATTGTAATCGTATTCTTGACTCTGAAAATTTGGACATACAACAGGTTTGTCGCAAACATAGCATTGATAAATGATAATATGAGATATCTCTCATCTACACGGCCAGACATTTCGCTACACATAGTTCCCCGTCTTTTAGTCAACTGTTTCAAACTTTCGCCAATCCTTTGTTTTAATCAAAACACATCTTCTATACCAGGTCGTGAGGAATTATTACTTATATATGCTCCCAAGAATGTGGTCTGCAAATGATTGAAAGAGTTTATTGTATTCTTTGCTAAACCTTCAAACCATTTTAATGCTTCTCCTGTTAAGCTGGATGCGAAATATTTGCACAGTACCGCATCATGATTTTTCCATTGTAACATGCACCTCACATAAGCCTTAATGTGTTGAATTGCACAAGTTGTTCCATCGAAAATGCTGGTTAATGCGGGCAAATTGCATTTTGGTGGTATTCCTCCTAATTGTACTTCCCTTGTAAATGGATTTTTCGCAGCTTCTTCTATTGCTTCATCCAATTGTCTTCTACCTACTTCTCCTCTGTTATTTAGCATTCCTCTCATTTCTTCTAATTCTTTCAAGATTTGTTTATTTACACCTGAATTTTGGCCCATTGGTCTCTTCAATTTTGCTTCTCTTCTTCTGGGTTCATGTCTATCTTCTCTTGCGAAATTTCGTATCTCTTCTTCATTATCCTTATCTCGTCTTCTTATGCGATTCTCTTCCTCATCCCTATCTTGAATTCGCAAATGATGATGTCGTTCATTTTCCCCTCCATAATTTTGTTCATTTCTTATCAACTCAATTCGCTGTCTTTCAGCCATTCTCTTCACTCTATCATAATCCTCATTGAGATTATCGTTATTCCGGTTTTGTATACGCCTTCTTTCTCGATTTTCATGATTGTTCTGGCGAATTGTCTCCTGAAGCTCTTGTTCTTCCATTTCCGCTCTCAATCTTTCAGGTTCGCAAATTAAACGTGTTTGTTCAGCATTATGTCTTTCAATTTCTTCTTCAATTGTCTGTTGATTTCTTTGAGTTTCTATCACATGTAAAATTCTTCTTCCTTCCTCTCGATTTCCTTCGCCGTCTTGGTTATTTTGTCTCTGATTTTTCCCGTTCTCTTGATTTCCTCCAATTTGCCCATCATCAAAAGTTTCATTTTGTGGAATGTAGATCATCAGTTCTATTTTCGCGATATTCTTCATTAGGATTTGATATTTCTTCTTGAATATTGTTTCCAGCATTGATCGTGAGTGAATTTTGCCTCATTTCTCTTCTAGTCGATCTGGAATATGATTTTGTAATACTTCTCGATCTTTTATTCTGCAATCTGATATTGTCCATCCTTAATTCGTGATTTTTCCTTGTTAAATTCGCACGTTCCTCTGCCTCGGCTCTTCTTTCTTCATGTATTCTTCGTCTCAATGTTTCTAACGCTCCAATTTCCTCATTTCCATGAATTATTCCTTCATCTGCTTCTTGATTACTCTCTTCCTGTCTATAATTTCTATTTTGTTGCTCTTCTTCTATTTCTTCTGCTGAATTTGATCGCCAAGTGTGTACGCTCACTCTGTCATAATATGTATTCCTCTCTTGAACTAATGTTTGTTGAATTGGCGATTGAATTAGATTTTCTCTATTATTTATCATTCTAGTAGATTTTCCCATTTCACTTCTTTCTCTTCCAGCAATTCTCTTGCTTCTTCTAATAGTAGTCGGTTGTTCGGATGTATTTCTTCTTCTAGCCATTTCTTTAATGCTAACAGTATTGCAAGAAATTATGAAAAATTCTTAATCAATCACTTTAAATTTTCACAAATCTCAATATCAATCTTTAGCTTTTTCTAGAATAATCTTCAACTCGTCCCTGTTTCTAGCGCCATTATGTAGTTGCAGGAAATCCTACACTACACCCCTCATATGATTTCATTATTGATTAGCTCATTTTCAGGTTTATACTCTTAATTTTATTGATTAATTTCTGAATATTCTCACAAGAAAGATAAAGAAGTCAAGAATGATCTCTGCTCTCAACTTTCTCTCTCCTATTTACTTGTTTCTTACTCAAAAAAGATCCCCCTTCCTTTACAACTCGAATGACTATTTATAAGGAAATACATAGTGGATGATAACTAATCTGTCCTTTATTTTCGTATATGGTTTGCGACATTCTCGCAACCTTACAAATGTTAATTTCGCAAGCTCTCTAATTTTCGCAGGACTATCACATATTTCTCATGATCCTTGCTGACGTCGTTTCTGAAATTGTTCTGCGACGCTATTGTACTATACCATTGATAATTTCACTGAGACATAATTGTTGCGAGATTCTGATCCTACACCACCTTTTCTTGTATGCTCCCAGTTTTTTCTTCAAGATCATCGCTATCGTTTTGTTAGTCGCCTCTGCTTGTCCATTGCTCTTAGGGTAGATAGGAGTGGACTTGTTCTTTTGAATGTTGAAAGTATCAAACAACATATCTATGTTTTTTCCTTGCAATTTCTTTCCATTATCAGATACTATGGTGGCTGGTATTCCGAACCTACATATGATTTTCTCAAATAAGAACTTAAAGATATTTTTGTCTCTAATTCTTTCCAAAGCCTTTGCTTCCACCCACTTGGTGAAATAATATGTAGCCACGATAAGGTATTTTCTATTTGATGTCCCATCTATCAAGGGTCCAACAATATCAACCCCCCATTTGACAAATGGTCAAGGGATGATGACTGAGTTGAGCTCCGTTGTTGGTGCTTTAATCTTCCTGGAAAAGCGTTGGCATCTTTCGCAGCGCTTAGCCACGTTCTTTGAATCTTCGTCCATGCTTAGCCAGTAGTATCCTTGCATCTTGGATTTGATTTCCAAGGACCTTCTTCCGTTATGGTTGCCAGCTTCTCCGCTGTGTATATCGTGTATTATTTTTATACCTTCGGTTTGTGAGAGGCATCGCATCAGAGGCCCAAGAAATTACTTTCTATACAGTATCCCATCACGTAGGTTGTCCATTGCTGCTTTCGATTCGATCTTCCGAGCTTCCTTGACATCTGCTGATAAGATACCTTTGTCGAGATATTGATAAATTGAAATCCTCCAATCATCTTCCGGCTCATCTCTGTTTTCTTGGTCTGACATTGGTTGGTCTTTGTCGGACTCTTTGACTTCGTTATCTGGTTCTTCTTCGTCTTCTTTTTCATTCTCAGCTTCTCTCATGGCTCGGGTTTGAACGGCCAAAGCCTCCTCTGCTCCTAAGATTGGTCCTTCTATCGAAGGCTCGTATATCCTTTCAATTTGCACGGAGGTGGTATTTCTGTCCCTTAACATTGAAGATATGAATGCAAAGGCATCTGCGTGTATGTTATCTTTTCGACAGACATGTCTGAAGGTAACGTTGTTGATCTTTGACGCATTCTCCTGTGCTAACTTAGGTACGAAGATATCACCGGATCCAAAGTTTGATATTTGAGTTCGATTTTCCTAATGACTAATTGTGAGTCTCTAGTTAAACGAACATCTGATAAGCCTAGCTCCCGTGCCAAGCGTAGACCGTGTATGACCGCCTCGTATTCTGTGATATTATTAGTGTATTGTTCGAATTCTAACTTGAATGCATGGATGAGTCGGTCTCCAGTAGGGGTTGTTATTAAAATCCCTATGCATGCGCCTTCTCCGTTGGAGGAGCCATCTACGAATATCTCCCACCTTCGTGAATTCTAAGGTTTCAAGAGGTCTTCTAGTTCTTGCTTGTCTTCCTCCATTCCTGGGATGTCATCTATCTCCGCTTCGTCGTTGAGAGGTAGGTCCGCTAGGAAGTCTGCTAAGATTTGTGATTTCTCAGCCTTCCTAGTTTCGAAGATTATGTGGAACTGCTTGATCATGGCATTCAACTTTGCCACCCTTCCAATTTTCTCCATGCTGTCAAGGATTTGACTTATTTGAGCCTTTATGAAGACTCGGATGGTATGTGCGTCGAAATATATCCTTAGTTTATGTGTTGCCACTACTAAGGAATATATGAGCTGTTCCACCTTGGTATAATTAAGCTCCGCTGAACTGAGTGTTTTGCTGATGTAGTATATGGGCTTCTCTCCTTGTCCTTGGTCCCGTACCAATACTGCGCTCACACCATAGCTTATCGCTGCTAAGTACAAGGTGAGAATTTCACCTGGCTCCGGATTCTGTAGGATAAGTACCGAAGTCAAATTTCCTTGATTTTTTGGAAGGCTTGCTCGCACTCCGTGGTCCAAATGAACCTGCTTCCTTTCCTCAGTGTATCAAAAAATGCCTTGCATTTATCAGATGACCTTGCTATGAATCTTCCCATGGAAGCTAAGATTCCGTTTAGCTTTTGTACTCCTTTTAGTTTTTGTGGAGATGGGATTTCCATTATTGCTCTGACCCTTTCGGGGTACACTTATATTCCTCGCTTAGTTACCAAGTATCCCAGGAATTTTCCCGAGGTTACTCTGAATGTGCATTTTTCCGGGTTCACCTTCATGTGAAAGTTTCTCATGGATTCGAATATTTCCTTTAGGTCTGACAAGTGTTTTTTCGCCTCTTTGCTCTTGACAAGCATATCGTCCACCTAGACCTCCAGTATTTTGCCTATCCATGGCTTAAAGATTTTGTCTACCAATCTCTGGTATGTTGCCCCCGCGTTCTTTAGTCCAAAAGGCATCCTTTTATAACAATACAAGCCTCGTGGGGTAAAGAACGCAATATGCTCATGGTCTTCTTCTGCAAGGGCGATTTGGTTGTAACCTGAGTATCCATACATGAAGGATAGCCTCTGGTGACCTTCAGTTGCATTGACTAGTTGGTCAATGTTTGGCAGTGGGTAGATGTCTTTGGGGCACGCTTTTTTGAGATTGCTAAAGTCGATGCAAATGCGTACGCCTCCATTCTTCTTGGGTACAATCACCATGTTGGATATCCACGTTGGATACATGACTTCTTGTATGAACCCTGCGGTTAGTAGCTTTTGTAATTCCTTTTCCACCGCTTCTTGGTAGATATTTGCTACCTTGCAAATGCGCTGCTTGAATGGTGGTATTTCTGGTTTGAGCCGAAGGTGTGACTACTCGTTTTCCCGTAGTCTGCATAATGTATACAACTCTGAGGATCTAATACTAAGAAGTATTGATACCTTTGTTGAACTGATAATGCTAAGTGATAAATGATATCTAAGATCGCAATAATAACGAAGAACACAAATATAATGTAAAAGCTTCTAAGTTATCATGAGACACAAGAGATAACGTGGTTCGACATTTGTCTACGTCCACGGGGTAATGAGTGATTGTTTTGTATTAAGTTTGAGGTGGTTACAAAGATCTTAAATGCTTCCCAAAGTAATAGAGAGAACTCAAGTAGAAGTAAATACTTAAGTTCTAAACATTAAAAAGGTATAAGCTTAAGACTAGATCTTCTCTCCTAGATATTGAATGCCTCTAGTTTGTTGGTGAGGCTGGGTATTTATAGCCCCTCTTGCTCCAGGTATATCTTTGCTGCCTTTGGGTCCATCGTCTGCTGATATAACTTTCGTACCAATGGTAACTTCGTCCACCTCAGCTGGCCCACGTTCCTTCGGGATTTACCCAACCTTAGTACAGGTTGTACCTTCGTTCACCGCCAGCTTCCGCCAATCGGGTTCTGCCACGCCTTATCTCTCCACGTGCCTTGATTTATGCGTGTGGATAAGAGATTTGAGAATTTAATGCTGATTAGATGCGTCATCTACCTCTGTCCTCTCGCCAGCTGCCTCTTTGTAGACTAGGCTTTTACCATTCTTATCTTGACTGTTTAGGCCTTCTTTCTTGGGATGAGATAAAGTAGATCTGTGGAGGTATCCTTTTCTACTTAGGATTCTCTGTTCAGCGAAGGCTACACAGTTGGATATATGCGCGGCCACTAAGATCGTGACACGTTCTCCACAGAATATTGGTATTCACAGTTTGCCCATTTTCTTTCATATTCTACCGTTTGGTAGAAGTGGAAGAAAACTTCTGTTACGCCGCCATTTTTGCACGTACTGATTGGGTGGTCCCTACATGTCCTTTCATGCAATAACTTCCCCTTGAATTTCGGGACACCCAAATTTTTGGATTATCCAGCCGCCTATAAGAAGAGAACAAAGTGAAGGAATTTTTTATTTATTCCCTTTCTCCTTCTTCTTTGAACTGTCGATCTCTATCTCTTTCATTGAGATTCTTCTCTGCTGCTAACTGCTCCTTCTTTCCTTCGATTCTCCGCGTGCTTTGGCTCCATAGTCGATCGTACAAGTAAGTGATACTCGTTTTTGGTTTTGATATTCTCCATGTTTGCCCCTGTTGTCTCCTTTTTTGAGTAGGGAATTACTGATGTTAATGCTATACTTGCATGTGAGAACTTTTGTAATTTTTTACTTTTTTGCAACGTATGGGAACTTGGGTTTTGTTCCAATTTGACCATTGATGGCGATTTCACCATGATAGTTATTCGCCTGCAACTTTGTTTTTCGTGATCAGTGGTTCTTGACTTTCCCCTATGATATGTTTAGACTGTCCCCTTTGGTTGGTTAAGTGAAACCCATGCCCAAAGTTCGTCAGTTTTATGCCCCCAATTCACTTCTGAATGAATTTCAATCTTATTCTTCCATTGTTGATGGAGATGTTCTTCCTGCTGGTGTTAGGCATTATGAAGCTTCCAAAGAAACCTACGCGTAAGGGTCCAAAGATATCTTCGTCGACTGATCCTTCTCCGCGAATGGATCATCCTGATGCTACACCATCTCCTCCTCCTGAGGACTCTGAGGTACCTGCTGTTACTGAGGTGGCTACGGTCGCTGAGGAGGAATTTTTTATCGAGGATCTTCCACCTCCTCCTCCTCACTATGAGCTTCAGAGGCTCCAACTGTGTGACAAGGACAGCTTTGCTCATTTGTGTATCGATGAGATTACCAAGTCTTTTCGCCTTCATAAATTCAAGATTTCCTTCGTCAATGGCCCTGATATTCTCACTGAGTATTTCATTCGGGATTTCCCTTATGATGAGAATAATCTTTTGATTAGCGTTGGCCAATTTGCCGCAGGTATGTTTCTTCCTTTGTATAGTAGAAAAGATCCTTTCTATTATGACGTCTTGCCCACCAGGGATGACCCGACAAACAAGACTCAGGTCCGAGGAATTTACCAGTATACTGGTAATTACCGGCGTGCCCTTCGCGAAAGCTGTTACCGTAGCAAGGGAGAGACTACTTTGAAGTCTTATGACCCCTTTGATGAAGGGAGATCTAAGAAGGAGGACTATACCCCTGCCAACTTCAATGCTATGCATGCTGATGCTATTCAGAAAAGCAACCTTATTCCTTGGAGTGTTGTTCCTCGTCGTATTCATGTTACTGCTAGGCAGATTAGGGAGGGTAATAGCCTTCGCTTGCTGGAGGAGATTGATAAGACTGGTTTGACTACCATCCCTTATTATGCTAGGCTTCCTTTGCCAAAGTCTGACCGCATTCGTCTTGATCATGATGATCGTTGGGCTCATACTCCTCTTCGTGTAGTTGGTCCTTGGGATTATGGTTTCACCACTGCGGATCCTTTAGTCCCTCGTTCAGCTCGTTCTTTGCATGAGAAGTATGATGGGTATCGGCCTTGGATTTTTAATCCTGCTGCTTCTTAAGAGGTACCTTTGTTGTTAATATCTTCGTCTGCTTAGATATCGTTATCTGCTTTGATGTCTTTGTCAACTTTGATATCTTTGTCTACTTTGATATCTTCGTCTACTTTGATATCTTCATTTTGATGGTTTTCTTTTGCAGTCTGCCCTGCTTCTTCTGCTGAGACTGCTCCAGGCTCTGCTGGTAATTTTGTGGCCACAAGGACTAGGAAGAGAAAGGCTTTGGTTGAAACGCCTTCGGAGGTAAGGATCATTATCATACCTTTGTGCTTGTAAGTTCCTTAGTACCTTGCCCCTGATTCTTAGCTGACGCATGTGTTTCTTTATAGTTTTCCCAGAGGAAGGGTAAGTTGAAGACCGTGATTGATCTTGATTCTTTGGATGATGATCCCAAGGCTGCTGGTGAGGGACCTGGTGACGAAGACATGGAGGATATCGAGGATACTGGCCTTAGTCCTCATTTGGATGATATTGAGGAGGATTTTGCCAAAGATAACCCTAGTCCCGTCCGAGCTGCTTCAGTTGAGGGTGAGAACCTTCTTGTTGGTACTGGTGCTCAGATGGTAGAGCCTGTTAGCGTTCAAGCCCTTGCACCTACGCTATCCTTGAAGATGCCTTCCTTTTCTGCTCCTAGCAAAGCTTTGACCGTTATTCATGCTGCTGCTGGAGCTGCTGTTGTGGCTTCTAAGAGTCTCCCTTCGTCTCCTGCTACCTCCCTTCAATCAATTGGTTCGTTTGCTAAGGTTGTCACCCCCACGGTGAGGGATGGTAGCTCAGATTCTCAGCAGAAGAATAAGGTTGTGATTTCACTAGCCAGCTTCTCCTTCAATGTTGTTCCTGCTTCACTAGGGAGTGCTCAGTCTGTCTCTACTGCCCCCGTTAGCAAAGCTGTTGGACCCCCACCTTCGTCACCATATTGGACCGGACTAGGTAATCTTCCTTCTGCCGGTGACATGGATTTGAGCGGTTCTCAAGCTCCTCTTTCTGTTCCTAGCTCTTCCACCATGCCATCTCTTTGTCGTGGTGAGGGTTCAGCAGTCATGCCCCTTGCGCGTGTTCAAGCAAACGATGGAGTTGTCGCTGAATCTAGCCAAGGTAGGTTACCGGAGAGCTTGAGCTTGGGTAGTTCTGATGACGCTATTCTTGAGGCCATCCTACAGGATTCCAAGGGTCCCTTTTCTGTTGGAGTTGATCATCATCATCTTGGTAGTTCTTTCGAGATAGCTTCACAGCTGGACGTGTTATCTGCCCAGTATCGTGCTGCCAAAGACTGGTTCTTTGACCCTGATTGTCTCCGCTCCAGTCAGAGATTTGGTGAGATCCGTAGGGGTAGCGTCCAAGAGATGGAGGCTTTCATGGATACCTACGCTAAATTCCTCCCTCGTCTTTCAGTGTTCTCAGTAAGTGATGAGATTTTTATATAGTGGTAAGAAAGGTTGTCGTTCACTCAGACTTGATGAGATTGATTTTAAGAATTAATAAACTGAAATAAAAGAAAAATATATACAAAAAAAAATTGTCATAGGATGAACAGAGTTACTCGGACTAGGATTTCGTCGAATTCATAACATATGGTTCAATTTATTTATTCTCAACAAATAGAGCTAAATAGATAAAATTAAAATGGACTCTGGTTTTGCCAAGGTAGATTCTCAAAAGATTGGATGTAAATCCTAAGCATGATGTATCAAAACATTTAAGTTAAGCATACCTCATCAAATTAAATGACAACCAATTAATTCAAATCATATTTCAATTAAAATGCAAAATTCTTAAAAAGAATAAAATAATTTTACCCATGTATGAAATTCGTCTTCCTCCGTCGTCCCAGAGATGGGTTCTAGCTCCGCATGGTAGAAACACACTCAAAGGAATTTTTCATTGCTCAAAATGGTGTTCACAATAATGAAAATAGGAGAAAATTAATAAAAACCGGGTTTAACAATTATATTTGTTATAAACCGAACTGTTACAGAAAACGATAACTATGAAGTGTCGCTGGTACTGTTGAAATACGACTGTCTTTTATGGTCTTATGTTCTTCGTGTTCTTCTTCACCAGCAGAACTGGTTCGTCTCTGCAACTTGATTTTTCTCCATCCTCAACTCTCTGTTCGCGCCCCTATCATTCCATCCCCTTCTCATAACCCTCAACACCCTTTATATACTCTCCAGAATCAAAAATACTCGCCAATAACTCCGAATAATCTTCATTACTCGTTAGTATTCTTCACTGCCAGTCATGGGATTTCTTCCCTTTTTACAGCTTCTCACGCGTCTGTAGCCATCCAACATACTCTTAACAGACTCATACACGTCCCAGAATAGGATATACATGCTCTGACCTCGTGAAATCTTTACAAGAATAAAGAAAATCCCGAGAATAACTCATGGGGATATATGATGCTCTGTTTCTTCCAATCGGTGATATAACCGTACTTTGACGAATCTAAGAGGTTTACCAGCCCTGTTTTCGGTTAACATGCCCAAACCAAGCTAAAACTTCGATTGAATCTCACCAGAAACTTTCCAAACCAAATCCAGAATATTTTTCCCGTGAACACGCAACTCTGTTTCCTTCTCGCTGATTATCTGGTCCAACTGGAATGAAACAAACACTACTACCATCTCTGTTTAGCTCAAATAAACAAACCCAAAGAGTTTCGTCCCTTGAATCTCCCTGGAGCATGATCAAAACTCGAACCCTAAATCTGGCCGTGTGCTGCATTATTTTCCCGCCAACAGAAAATTCAAATGAAGAAGAACGGGTTTCCCCTTATCCATCTGCTTGGGGTGCGAATATCAATTGGGGCACCCTTTAGTAACTGGAGTGCTCCTTATCCAAAAGAGAGAGTCTGAATAACACGTTCCTCCGGGTGCTTTAGACAACTTTTCGAGCTGATTTTTCCAAAAATGTTTATTTCTAAAAAATACCTAAAAATACATAAAAACACAAAATTAGTACAAAAATCGAGTTCTAACAATACATACATCGAGGACAAATCAGACACAAAAATGTGTGTATCAAAATACCCCAAAACTTATTATTTGCTAGTCCTCGAGCAAATTTATTCTAGAAAATAAAAACTCACTAGGTGGCCCTAGTGACCGAGTTATAATCTCGGGAGGGTTTACCAGAGGTGTACCTACAAAACCTTTACTCAAGACCTTAGCTATTTACGCAGAACCTTGGAAGGCACTAAAGAATCTCCTTGGTTGGCATACCTATTGACTACAGGAGGAAGTACCCTGATGCGAAATTCCAATTGATGTACACGAGTTTGCACTCAAGCATACTAAAATTCATATATAAGTGACATAGCTCTACTCAGATAGTTTCTGGACATCATAATCGGAGTCAACCAATCACATGGAAAGATTAAGAAGATGGATGTAGAGATGGTTTTAATGTTGATTAGGATGAACCTATCCTAATGGATTGAGATACCGGTCTGACTAATATCAACACATCTGGCATATACGAGGGGACCAGTGGTCGATAATCCTAACTCTAGGTCAACACAACTGGCATATACAAGGGAACCAGCGGTTGACTTTATTGAATTTATTCCGGTTGGTCTGATGGTCCGGTCTCAAAACCTTTTTTTTTTGGTATCTCAATCACTCTATGTCACCCAATCACTTATAAGAAATAAAAAATAAAAACAGAAGGTGAAAAGGATTCAACGAGATATGACGAAACTACCATGTTTTTTTCTAACACCCGATCTTTGTGCTTTTATGAATAGGCTCTATAGATGTTTCCATCTAATAAGATTGGTTCCATAACTCCTACAACCAAGATGTTACCATCCACTTAGATTGGTTAGTGCCAACCTTAATAAGCATAAATTTCTAGGCTCTGGAGTTTATTTATTTTTACTGCAACTAAAAAGTTTCTCCCATACCCCCAAACTTAAATCTAACATTGTCCTCAATGTTCTAAAGATGAAATTAAAAGCATGAACAAGGAGAAACTGTTACCACTTGAAGAAAAGAGTTAAGGAAAGATATTACCGTGTTGCATGATAATGGGTTACCTCCCAAGAAGTGCTAAGTTTAAAGTCTTCAGCCAGACTAAGAAAGGATTAGTCACCTTATAAAATCATAAAGTAATAGCCGGAAATAACTGCGGATCACCAAAACCAAATAGGGCTATCACAAGTAAAAGGAATCTGCAACATGCCAAGAAAATTAGCAAATAAAGCACACCCTTGTCTAGTTTCCTGTTTAAGACAACTACATCTAGTTGTGGTTCAGGTTCAGGTTCTATAAAAGTGTCTAGATAAAATATTTTCCTGGGTTGCATTTCCTCAAAAGTTAGATCCGAATGTTCAGGTTCTAGAGTCTGGAAAAACTCAAATAAAAACTTAGAAGCACATAATAATAACCTAAATAATTGCGGATCCTTAAAGTCAATCAAATTTGACTTACACAACTGACCACAAAGAGAGTGGTGGTCTTCCTTAAACAAATATGTCGACCCTAATCTCCTAAAGTAATTAGGTTTAGTCTCGAAACTTAATATCTGAAACTTTTGAATTTCATAAGTTCCCACAATTGGAGAAAAAGTTTTGGGTGGGAAAACAAATTCAATCGAGGTATCGTAGCCTGGGTTAACCATATCAACCAGAGGATGGGTTTCTAACAACTGAACTTCTTTCTGGACATCATTAGGTTCAGGAAAACGTGTATGAAGATAATCTTGTAAAATGGTTGAGGCACATATGTCAAGTCCCAAGTGAGAGATCTTTCTAAGAGTTAAAGCACATGGAGAATGATAATCACCCCCAAACTTAGAGTTTTCAGTGTCTCTAGGAAGACTAGTCACAACTTTCCTAATTTCTAGGTCATCAGCTTCCTGAAAATGGTCAATTGATTCTTCTAAGTCGGGTTCATCCTAACTCATCTCTACGAGTTCATTTTATTTTTCCAAGTCTAATGTTTCTAAATCGCTAGACTCTAAAACAATATTCTCAGAATAAACTCGTTCCTCAAAACTATCATCGGCTTCGTAAAAAGGAAATACTACATCGTCTAAAACGGGGGTATTTCTAGTCAAATCCTCGTCCTTTTGAATAGGTAAATTATTATTAAAATTATTTGGATTCGAACTAGAAATAATATTATCATTGTAAAGCTCAATTGGAGTAATAAATTCCTGATCGCTATGCCTATATGTATCTGATTCTTCATCAACACTATCCTCATCATAATCATCATTATAATAACATGAAAATGGTTGAGCCTCATCTAAACAAGTAGTGTTACCAATTCTAACCTCGGCATCTTGATTATGTGAATAACTATCTTCATTTTCAAAGGTACTATTGGAAACACTATATTGGAAATTAAGATTATTTCGAGCAGTTATGTTCTGGGCCTCTAACAAAATATTTTGAGTCGACTCACATGACTTCCTGATTGAATCTAGGAAAGAAAGTTCACTCGTTGTATTGCTTTCGTCCATAACTAAGTTATTCATTTCTGCTAACTTACGTGTCGACTCAGCTAACTTACGTGTTGACTCTAGTAGAGAGGAATTTTGCTCGTATGACCGGTTAGCGTGTGGATAGTAATTGGGCTCACCATGGTATGTACCATAACCTTCAAAAGATTCGCGTTCCCAACCACTATTCACACTATGGTCAAAGTAATGTCCATTTTGAAAATCAGTCGTATATTCGTTGTATTGGCTATTATAATACCAGTTCGACATTCTCAACACAAAACAAACCCGCTAACAGGGGATTCACGGATGTTCAGAAAAACTTACCTCCCATTCCAGACGGGGGATGAACCGTTGAATCGACTCCGGCCACGACTCCAATGTCATGTACGAACCCGAGGGGCCGAGACAGTATCGTAACTGTCGTTCACCAAGGCATATATTCAGGAATAGGAATAATATGGCTGAACTCAAAGCCATTCACCAAGGCCGCGTCTTAGCATGCGAGCTTCCGCACAAAAAGGTACTTGTCGAAAGTGACTCAATGACGGACCTACAACTGGGCTAAAGGGGGCTTTAGTCCGGGTAGGCTTCCCAGTCCACAAGCCAATTTTTTCTTTGCTCGACCAAGACTTCTAGCCCGGGCCTTAAAATTTTTTTTATCTTTCCTCGGTCCGTCCCTAAAGTGACTCCTCGTATATTATTAACTTATGTAAAGGTCTTATTCATGTCCCTTGGTATTTTGTTAACATTTTGGTTGATATTCGTTTTTTGTGTTCTCGGTTGGACTCGATATCTTTGTTCACAAGTATAAGGAGAGTAATAGTGTTGTTGATCTTCTTGCTAAAAGAGCAGCAAACGAGGAATTGTCAAGATACTTGGTTGTACACTCCTCTTTTTTTGGTAAATGTATTACAGGAGGATCGTATGGGAAGGACTTTTTCCAAATTTGTAAAGCCCACTTAGTTTGTTTTATGCATTTCTGATTACCAAAAAAAAAAAAAAAAAGACTATACCATTTAGACGGCGAGTATTTTCCATCAGTTGGACTATCAGCTTAATTCGAGTCAAGATCCGGACCATCAATTTTGTACTCCCTCCGTCCACCAAAAATAATTCATCTCAAGTTTGCACAATTTTTTAATTTTTTAAGACAAGGAGAAAGGTGTATTTTTAGGGGTCTTTTTCAATTATATATTATATTACAGATAGAGATAATAAAACTTTAAAATGATTCATATCTCTCTTCTTTTTAGAAAACTATTAGAGACAACTAAGAAACAAAGAAGAAAAAGGAGGAAAAATCAAAGAAATAGAGATTTCGTCTAACAATGTCGAGTAGAATATTAACTTCACTTGGATCTTCGTTCAATAATAAAAACTCATCACTCTCCTCGTTTGTTAGATTATTTCAATCACGCAATTACCGTAGTAGTCCTCCGCCACTCCCTGCAGTTTTCATCAACAAAAATACTAGGGCTATTTGTCAAGGTATTTTCGAAGACTATGGTACCTTGCGTACGGTGCTTGACATGCATTATGGAACTAACATGGTAATGTATCTATGTTTTTTCTGTGTTTTTTTGGTTTCATAGTTTTAGGTCATAGATTTTGTTTTTGTTGGTAGTTTTGGACTTTTGGTATGATCGTTTTTGGGTTTTCTGTGTTATAATAGGTTGGTGGGGTGGCACCAACGAGAGGTGGAACTGTACACTTAGGTCTACCAATATTCAATTCTATTGAAGAAGCAAAGACAGTCACCAACGCCAATGCTACTGTCATATATGGCCCATCGCACCTAACAGCTCCTTCTGTAATGGAAGCCATAGAAGCTGAGTTGGATCTGGTGGTTTGCGTCTCGGAAGGAAATCCCGATGACATGGTAAGCTTGTTGTTGCCGCTGTATATTGGTTGTTTTACATGATGATGATATTTATCTATAACTATAGATTATTATTATTATGATTTTTGGTCGAGTCAAATTGACTAAAGAGTCAAGTTGAGATTATGCCTTCAACATGATGCAAAATATTACTACTTTGGAGGTTCTGTCATGTTCCTGTTTTATATAAACTAGGTAAATGTTTTCAATTTTAGGTGAAGGTGAAGGAGGCTCTCCTCAGGCAGTCTAAAACATGTCTGATTGGACCTGGTGCTTCAGGTATTATTAAGCCGAAGGAATGTAGAATTGGTCTTATGCCTGGGTACTATCATGTTCCAGGGCGGATAGGAATTGTTAGTCGGGCTGATTTCTAGACTTATGAGCAAGTGGTAACATTCCATCTTATCACAAATCTTAGATTATATGTTTCTATTTTCTATTTTTGATGCTATATTGTTTAATTTGGGCAACTCAGCATGTTTCAAATTTTGATCAAATGCACGCGACCACAGGTTTTCTCCACAACTGCTGTTGGCTTGGGCCAATCATGTTGTATAGGTATAGGAAAGGATCCTTTCATTGGGACAAACTTTGTTGATTGTGTGCGCAAGTTCATTGCTGATCCTTTAACAGAAGGTGGGTTTGATGTCACTCTAAAAATATACGTCGTATTCGATTTTGATTTTCCTTCTATATGCATAGAAATTTTGTCGTATTAATTCAATGCTTATGTCGTTGGACTACAAAGCTGTTTCTACACTGTTGAGCATCTTAATAGTAACCTACTGAGATTTTTTGGTATAATTCATTGTATATGCCTTTTGAAAGCATCTTCATAACCTACCGAGTTTTTTCAACAAAATGGAAGTAGACATTTAGCCTCCCTTGTTCCTAGCTGCACGTATACTTTTTAATATATGCCAAACTCCAGTAGAATAAACAAAATTTTATTTGTTTCGGAAGTGGACAAGTGGTTACTCATTTGTACAATATTTCTCATGCCTGGACAATTTTATTCCAGGAATAGTACTCATTGGAGGTATTGGAGGATCTGCAGAAGAGGAATCTGCTGCTTTCATCAAGGTATAATGAATTCTCATGGGTTGCAATCTTGCCCCCTTGATCTATATTAATATTCAGAACTCCATCTTTTTAATTATATAAACATGGGTATCGATTAAAATCATTGTGCATGAATTAAACTGCGTCGTTGTTGGATAATACTGGTCACAGCCGTGATGTAAATCTCACAAGGAGGTAATTGTAGAGTGGTTGGAGTTGGAAAGGCTCGTCAGTTGTGTAGTCAAGGGCCTGAGATGTGGGGAGAAGCATTGTTTCCCTTGCAGCTAAACTATGACATTGTATGACTACATTACCATCAGTAATTTCAGTCAATTGTGTATGAATGGAGCAGACAAATCTAGGTTAGCTGTTTTTGAAGGAAATGGAATTTTTGAAGTCGTACCAACCAACAAATGGTTATAGCTGAGCTGAATTCCTTGAAAGGAAGGTGGGAATTTTGGACTTGCTTCTTGGGACTCATACTCGGTTGTAGTGAAGCTGGTGGGAATTAGGGACTTGCTTCTTGGGGACTCATATTCTGTGAAACCGAGCTACTGACAAATCAATAGTTTAATGATTAGGTTGTGTTCCTTAAACCAGATAGGCTTGATTTACTGGTATCCTAACTGTTACTACTCAGAGATTATTGGATCATGTGTCTCTTTGAGCTGAACTGATTTCTGTTTTCTATGATACAGGAAAGCGGAACGGAGAAACCAGTAATTGCAGTCATTGCTGGTCTCACATCTCCACCTGGTCGTCGTATGGCTCAACCTAGAGGTATGCATGTTAGCTATTCACAAAATAGTTGGTATAAATTTCACTAAAGATGATAGGCTTTACATTAAATATACATGTTGCAGATATACATTTTATGATTCTGATGCGGAGCATATTATATATCATGTTTTACTCGTCTCTGCATCTTACTTCATATGTGATGTTCTTTTATTATTTGTCTCTTCATCCTAATTTTGTTGTTGTTGTTGTTGCATATGTAGCAGTTGTGCCAGGAGAGAAAGGTACGGCCCAGGACAAATGCAAGACCCTAATGGCAGCTGGGGTGATTGTGGTCGACTCTCCAGCTAAGGTTGGTGAGGCTTTTATGGAGTGTTATACGCAGCGTGGCTTTTTCGTCAAATATGGAAAGTTAGCCGGAAGACGTTTGAACTGGCCTGTACGTTGCCCATTCGAGGAACTTTACCATGAAGAACCCCCTGATGGACACTACTCAGGATGCTCTGACGCCTCTATAAGGTCAAGTTCTACGGACGAGAAAGTTGATGTTTATAAGATTGGAAATTATATCAGGGGTGGCAACGGAAAGTATGGAGTTGCCTCTCATTGTGATTTAACAGAAGTGGCTGTAAACCAATTAAAATGCAGAGGCATAGAGATGTCAATAAATCAACTCGAAGCACATGCTGCCAAAGAGGCTATTGATTTGGCGGTTGAGAAAAAGAAGCTTCCATTGACTCTCGCGATCGATAACCAGACAGTTGGAAAGTTGGCATCAGGTATAGCAGAGTCGAAAACTTCTCATGCCATCTTCAAGGAATTACGCAGGCTAGTGGTATCACATGGTATCAAGGTAGATATATCCTCGAGGGTATCAAACAAAATTGCGGATCTCATAGCTGATATGGAACTTCAGGGAAGGAATGTGTTTGATACCTTTCAAGATATACCAAAAGAGCTGCAGATGAAGTTGAAAGAACTCTTGGAGTATGAGCAGCTCGGGCTACCAATCCGAAAATTTGAAACTAAAAAGCGAACCATTGAAAGATTTTTCTGACTCCCAGCTATAGACCCTTTCGTTAGTGCTGCTGAGCAACTTCGATGTAAATTCTGGTGAATGCTGGTCAAGTCTGTAAGATTGCTTGTGAACTTGAACAACACATCGTCTCATGGTGTGCAAAATTCCCATGGTAGGACTTGTCATTTGAGGTTGTTTCTTAGGTAGGATATTATCTATATTTTTCCACGTTTAGTGTGATGGAACTGCCCTCATATAGGTTATGTTTTTTCTGCCAACAATAGGGTTCCTACATGTAATTTGATGGGTGTTTGACCCCTTTGAGATAGGGATTATTTGAACTTGATGTATGCATCAGTTTCCTTAAAAAACTATTTTAAACTAGTTAACCTATGATTTCTGTATAAAAACCTGCTTTACTGTTCTATATTTTCTGAAAAACGTATGTTCTTCAGGTTTGTTATCTATGTTGATAGTTTTATTATGGATCAAACTTAAGTTGATGGTTCTGTTTGTTGCAATTGCTAAATACGAAGGGATGCAACAAACTAGCTACTAGTCATGGGGAACTGGGCGAATAACCAGGCGGATTATTACACATCTCTAGCATGTCTCTTATTTAGTAGTGCTGATTCTAAATAAGTAGTGCTGTTATTTAGTTCTGTGATAGACAACTTATGTCCCTTGTTAAACAACTAGGGAATCACCCGTGCCGGTATTTCACACCATTACATTACATTCTGGGGTGCATTGTTGTCGTACCACGTCCGGCTTCTTCTTTATGTTATTTCTGATTTTTTTCGCCCGTGTTAATACAATTGTGTCTTTTTTTCAATGAAAATTTCTGTGTTCAATTTTTAGAAGGCTGTTGATGGTGGATTTTAGTTCAGGGCTAAAATTGTGAAACCAAATTTATGCGCTGACATCCTGCAAAGGATAAAGCCACTGATAAAATGATGAATACTTCCTTGTGTAGTCAAGAAAGATTGTTGAGAGGTGATTGATTAATCTAGGCTGTTCTTCGAGAATATAAGACCGGATTATCAATTGGTTCCTGTTCACCTTGATTTCATATCATAAGACGGAACAAAACCTAGGGTTTTTCTGTGGGAGACAGATTTAACCTTTGATAGACTTTTCTGTGTGAGGCAGATTTGTTTATTATCAAGTCTGCGATTTTGGATTGCAGCAACTCTTAGTTGTGGGTGAGGTCCGCTAAGGGAATCAAGTGTGCAGTGTCCTGCTGGGATCATAGGTGTAGGGAGTACAACTGTACCTTGGATCGGTGGGAGACTGATTGGGGTTCAACTATAGTCCAGTACGAAGTTAGCTTGGAGTAGGCTAGTGTCTGTAGCGTCTTAATACAGTGTGTATTCAATCTGGACTAGGTCCCGGGGTTTTTCTGCATTGCGGTTTCCTCGTAAACAAAACTTCTGGTGTCTGTGTTATTTCTTTTCCGCATTATATTTTTTATATAATAGAAATAATACAGGTTGTACGTTAAGATCATCAATTGGAAATCCAACCTTTGGTTGTTGATTGATACTTGGACATTGGTCTTTGGTACCGTCCAAGTTATCTCTCTTTGATAAAGACTCGCAAATTTCTATTTTCTTGAGTAAAGATCAAATCGAGAGTTTGAGATATTAACTACTTGAGATACTTTTTATCTAGATTGAGTCTGACTGTCTAGTTGATTCTCTAGCAAAGTATTTCGGAGTTAGTCCATACAGATTGCTAAGCAAAATATTGGGTGGTGTTGTTAGACCCCCGATTTTTCAAGAGTGTAAACTCATTCCTCTTGGAAGGGGTTTCTTTGAAATTAAGCTTGACAAT
Source organism: Papaver somniferum (assembly GCF_003573695.1). Classification (NCBI taxonomy): domain Eukaryota; kingdom Viridiplantae; phylum Streptophyta; class Magnoliopsida; order Ranunculales; family Papaveraceae; genus Papaver; species Papaver somniferum. The sequence continues at coordinate 13,336,545 of NW_020621936.1, read as the reverse complement.
GATCAAGATAAACAACATATCAAAACTCAGAGATGGGAAGTGTTGAATTAAATTTTACAGGTCAGAAACTGGGTTTACAACTTCAGGCCAGCAAGTCAAAGAACTTCAAAAGCAATGGTATGGGTTAGATTTCCTGGGTTGGGATTGGAATTCTGGAATGAAAATTTTTTGTTTACAATCTATAAGGAAATTGGAACGCCACTCAAGATTGATAATGGTACTGCTAGATGTGAGGTTGGATATTATGCAAATGTCTTGGTTGAGGTTGATTTTTCTCAGCATATTCCAAGTAAAGTATGGATTGGAACCAAATATGGAGGGTTTTTTCAGGATGTTCTGATTCCAGACTATCCAAAATTTTGCTCCTCATGTAATATTGTGGGACATTTGAACTCTGAATGCAGATTTAAGAAAAACACATAACAAGAAAAACCCGTGGAAAGTGTTCATAAAAATTATCAAAGAAGGGAACAACATGTACCTTTTGATATTTGTGAACATGTCATACACGAAGACTCAGTAGTAGATTCAATAAAGGATGTTTTTCAAACTAATTCTTCAAATGTGGAAAGTATTTCACAACGAAGTAAATTCAGTGCTCTAGAAAATGTTCGTCAAGAAGAGGTACTTGAAGAAGTAATTATGGAAACTCCTAAGATTGTGAAAGTTGTTGAAGAAAATACCTTGAATAACAGTACTGTCAAATTTATTAAAGGTACAAAAGGTAAAGTAGATGAGGTTCCAATACAAGTTACTTCTTGGGCTAAAGTAGTTGAGAAGGAAATTGTTACATCTACTTCAACTAGTACTTCTGATTCAGTTAAAGATCATAAAAGTCCTAATGCTCCTTCAAAGATAAGTGGTCTGATTCCACAAAACAATAAGTATAATTTTGGAAAACAACCTGGTAAAGGGGGAACTAAGAGTCCCCATCTCAAACAATGAAGATAATCTTTTGGAATATCAGGGGCCTAAGAAGAGTAAGGGCCCAGGATAGACTTTGGTCTTTAATCAATCAATTTAGTCTTTCTTTAGTTTGGCTCTCTGAGCCTAATCTTTTTTGTAGTTCTTCCTTTTGTAGTGAATTGAATCTTCCTGGTATGGAAAAAATGGTCATTCATAATTCTAGTCCTAGTATGAAGGAAGTATTTGGTTATTCTGGAACAAAAGTATACAACAGCCTCAAGTTATTTCAGTTTCTAGTCAGATGTTAACAATAAGTGTTGGAATGTGTTGGTGTCTGGTGTTCATGCGTATGTCAAATCTATTCAGAGAAGGTTTTTGTGGTCAGAAATGAAGATTATAAGTGATCTTAATAAACCATGGATTATTCTAGGTGATTTCAATGTTGTACTTACTCATGATGAGAAGATGGGTGGTAGCTAGAGTCCCTAACAGAAATTCAATGTTAGAATTTAATGATTGTCTAAATCATTGTGAGTTACTGCAAGATCCTAAAACTGGTTTGCAATACTGGTGGTCTAATTGTCAGCATGGAAGCAAGTTAATTTCATGCAATTTAGACGGGGTTGTGTTTAATCAAAAATGGTTGCAACAATATAGTGATTTGGGGTATAAGGTTGGCATGAGAATAGTCTCTGATCATGCACCTTTGTTAGGAGGATGTGCTAATATTCTCTGATCATGGCTCAGTCATCCAGATTTTATGCAAGTAGTATCAAATTGTTGGTAACAAAATGTGGTGGGGGATCCTGCTTTTCAGTTTCTACACAAGTTGAAGGAGTTAAAAAAGGTTCTCAATACAAGGAACTGGGAAATCTTTGGTGATGTTCAAGTGAAGATTAAGGAAGCTGCAGATAAAGTAAATTTGGCAACTCAAATTTCAGATGCTAATCCATTTGATGAGGAAGCTCTTGCTAATTTAGTTCAAGCTCAAAATGAACATGCTAGTAGAGAAATTCAAGCTAATACTTTGATGAGGCAAAAATCTAGAGTCAAGTGGATAAAAGAAGGTTCAACTAATACACATTTTTTTCATACTCAAATGAAAATTAGAAATGCTAAAAACATGATTAGTGAGCTTGAAGACAATGATGCTAATGTAATTGCAGATCAAGACAAAATACCTGAAGCTTTGGTTAATCATTTTCAAAAGAAATTTGAGTTTCAGCCTGTGAATGAAGCAGAAAATTTGTTGGATGTTATACCAAAAATCATTACTGAAGAAGATCAGCAAAAGTTAGATATAATCCCAGAAGAGGAATAAATTAAAGCTGCTATTTTTGACATGGATCTAGAGAGTGCTCCTGGTCCTGATGGTTTTTCTGGTATCTTTTTTAGAAGCTGTTGAAATATTATTAAAAATGACTTGGGAGCAACCATCAAATTCTATTGGAGGAGAAGATTTATACCAAAAGGGATGAATTCAAGTTTCTTATTCTTGTTGCCTAAGACTCAAGGAGCTAAAATTGATAATCCATTTAGGCCAATTGGATTAAGTAATGTGGTTTTCAAGATCTTTACTAAGATAACCACCAAAAGAATGAGTGGGCTTATGGAAAAGTTAATATCACCTCAGCAAGCAACCTATATCAAGGGAAGAAATATACATGAGCTGAGTTGGTCAATGAGATGAAATTCAAAAGAAGGGGAGGAAATATTGGAATTAATCTTGATATTTCTCAGGCTTATGACTCAGTAAGTTGGGATTTTCTTATTAAAGTTCTTTTGAAATATGATTTTTCTGAATCTTGGTGTGAGTGGTAAATCATTCTATTCAAATCAGCAAGGATTTCTGTGTTAGTTAATGGAGGCCCATGTGGATTTTTTCTATGGGAGAGGATTGAAACAGGGAGATCCACTCTCTCCAATTCTCTTTGTTCTGATGTTCTAAGCAGAAACATTTCTGCTTTGGTGGAAAGGGGTGAGATGCAATCAATGGTTATGCAGAATGGAATACATCCTACTCATCTGTTTTTTGCAGATGATGTATTCATATTCTGTAATGGAGGAAAGAAGAGTCTAAATAATTTGTTTAAACTACTAGATGAATATCAAGCTGTTTCTGGTCAGATCATTAACAAAAACAACAATAAGATCTTTGTGGATGGCACTTCACATATAAGACGAAAATTGATTAGTAACATGATACACATGAAGTGGCCAAATTCCCCGACAAATATTTGGGGGTATATCTTGCTCCAGGAAAAGTTACATCTGCAATGGTTTAACATATAATGGAAGTGCTTGAAAGCAAATTGGCAGCATGTAAAGGTAATTTACTATCTTTTCATGATAGATTGGTGCTAGTTAAATCTGTTCTTTGTAGCTTATCTATCTATAACATGTCAGTTTATAGATGGCCTTCATCTGTGATTAAGATATGTGAAAAAATCATAAGGAATTTCTTGTGGACTGGAGATGGAGACACAAGAAAATTCAAAACACTTTCATGGAAAAAAATTTGTACCCCTTATGAGGAAGGTGGTCTAGGTATTAAAAAACTAAGAGTTGTCAACCAATCATTGTTAATGAAGCTCATGTGGAGAATTTTAAATTCAGATGATGAATGGGCACTGTTTTTATCTAGAAAATTTCAAGATAGTTATGGTCAATGGACATCAAATTGGAGACAATCAACAATTTGGAAAGGACTGAAATGGGCATAGAATGCTTTAAAAGATGATATCAGATGGAAAATTGGTGGTGGCTCACACATTTCAATTTGGTTTGATATTTGATTGGGGGAAAATCCACTGATAAATGACATTGGTTATAGAGAATATGTCAAGCACAATATTAGTCTGAAAGTGAGTGCACTTTTATCTGAAGGTCAGTGGGACATTACAGTTGAACTGCAACAATTTATCTCCAATTATCAATTACATGCTGTTCATGGTGGTGTTGATATAAGATTATGGAATGCTGATAAAAATGGTAATTTCTCAACTCATTCTGCAGTTGAAAGAATAAGATCTTATGAACCTGTTTTGTCATGGAAAAAATACATTTGGCAACATTTTCTTCATCCTAGTATTGCCAGCAATGTATGGAAGCTGCAACAAGAAGTCTATGTAGATGATGCTATCATGGTGAAGAGGGGATTTGAAATGGATTCAATCTGCTGCATTTGTTGTGCAGATCAAGGTAATATGAATCATACTTTTTGGGAGTGTGAGTTCAGTATTGCAGTTTGGGATTGGTTGACTATGGTTTTTGGATTTCCAAAGCCTAATTCATTGGCAGATGTTTGTCAGGTGGCAAAACACAAAGGTAAAATGGTAAAACAGACGTGGATGACAGCTGCTTGTGCTACTATGAAAGAGTTGTGGTTTCATAGAAATTCTAGGCTTTTTGGTGAAATTAAACCTAATCTTGATAGATTTAAAAGCAGAATCATTCAGCAAGTTCATGAAGGTAGTTACAGAATGACAGTAAGCAGATATGGGCTCACATATGAGAGCCAAATCATCCTTTTTATCAAAATTTAACATTCTGTTAGATTTTCCTTTCTTGAGTCTGTAATTTCTGGTTCTGATTTTATGTAATAGCCTTGAGTCAATCCTGTTTTTAGTCTTGTACTTTGTTTTTCAATCAATAAAAAATGTGATTCAGCAAAAAAAAAAAAAAACATAGTGATGAAGATCTGGGGTAATGGCATGTATGATATCATTCAAGTCGTCAGAATTTTGCTTTATATCAAGGACTTCTTCTGGACTATATCTACCAATATCCTTCGGTCTAGATACATCGCCTTCTGTAACAATCGTAGAATTATAGCCATCAACATCACATACCCATGTTTGAAAATCTATAGCTTGAAGAAAAGCACGCATAGCGATTTTCCACCACAAGTAGTTTGAGCCATCGAAGACTGGTGGTACGTTTATGGATATAAAATTTCTGTCCGTAGAGTTAGATCGCTACAAACATAGACTGATTAGGTCTTGAAACGTGCTTGCCTTCTCGGATAGCAATTGAAAATGCGGGGGTCTAACAACCTCACCCAATATTTCGATTAGCAATCTGTATGGAATAACTCCAATATACTTTCAAGAGAATCAACTAGGCAGTTAGACTCAATCTTAAAAAAGATATATCAAGGATTTAATATCTCTACCTCTTAATTCAATCCGCAATCAACAAATAGAAATCTGCGAGCCGATTGAATATAACAGATGAAAACTTGAACGGTACCAAAGACCAATGTTCAAGGATCAATCAATTTCAATCAACAACTAAAGGTTGGATTTCACAATTGATTGATACAACACACAACATGTGATATTTCAATTATATAACAAAATATAATGCGGAAAATAAATAACACAGACATAAGAAGTTTTATTAACGAGAAAACCGTAAATTCAGAAAAACCTTGGGACCTAGTCCAGATTGAACACCACAATGTATTAAGCCGCTACAGACACTAGCCTACTACAAACTAACTTCGGTCTGAACTGTAGTTGAACCCTAATCAATCTCACACTGATTCAAGATACAGTTGCGCTCTTTACGTCTCTGATCCCAGCAGGATACTACGCCCTAGATTCCCTTAGTTGATCTCAGCCACAACCAAGAGTTGCTACGACCCACACTCGAAGACTTTAATAAACAAATATTATCACACGGAAAAGTCTACAGAATAGATAAATATGTATCCCACAGAAATACCTACAAGTTTTGTTCCGTCTTTTGATAATCAAGGTGAACAAGAACCAATTGATAACCCGGACTTATATTCCCGACGAACATCCTAGAATTATCAATCACCTCACAATAATCTTAATCGACTAGCGTAATAAGATATTGCGAAATCACAAACGAAGAGACGAAGATGTTTGTGATTTCTTTTCTATCTTGCCTATCAGAGATATCAATCTCAAGCCAATTTTATAATTGTACTCGTACGATAAATACAACAAGATCAGATCACACAACTACAAGAAAAGTAGTCTGGTATGGCTTCACAATCCCAATGAAGTCTTTAAGTCGTTAACCTACAGGATCTCAAGAAGAAACCTAAGGTTAAAAGAGAATCGACTCTAGCTAAGACAACTAGTATCATACATAAGGTGTGGGGATTAGGTTTCCCATTTGTTAGAGTTCTCCTTTATATAGATTTCAAATCGGGGTTTGCAATCAATCTTAGCTTAATAACAAAGCATTTGATATTCACCATTAGATGAAAACCTTGATTAGATTCAATCTAATATCTTTCAACCGTTAGATCAAACTTAGCTTGTTACATACAAATGAAATGTATTTCATTTAGGTTTGGGCAACCGTACCTAAACGTGCACACTTAGTTGGTTCAACAGTAGATAATCAAAGGGTTAGCCATATGAGCACTTTCATATCAACCATGTTCATATTCACAACAACTAGTTCAAGTAACTCCAAAAGAACTAGTTAGAGAGTTGTGCAATTGCTTAGATCTTTATAATAGACACAATTGAAACAAAATCGGTTTAATTCACTTGAATCGATTCATGAACATTATAGCAACGGTTTGCAACGGTTTGCAAAGATTGCATTCCTTATTATTTAAATGTTTAAGCTCATGAACTGACCGATTTGATAAAGTAACCAGCTTAAGTATGTGCATGGTATGCGTACTTAAGCAACCGGTTTTGAGTTGGTTTGGTTTCCAAACTCAGCAGAAATTTTCGGGTGAAAACATTCTGCCAGTACGCGTACTTAAGGTGACTAGTTAAGAGTTTTCCAATTCCCAAATTCAGCAGAAATTCACGGACATAAACTTCCGCCAGTATGCGTACGAGTACGCATATTTAACATGTCTCCTTCAACCATTTTGCACACACACACATATGTATGCACTTGGTTCCCGGTTTATGGACTTATACACTAATGTGCGAACACACTATGCTTATATCCAAAAATGATTACATAATCTAAACTCCCATTTCAATCATTGAAACATTCTTAGAGGATGTTATATAGTTGTTATTCACAAACTATTTTTCATTAAAGCAATTTTCAAGAAATTGAAATATCAACATGACTTTCATCACGAGTAAAGATGAACTTGTCTAAAAAGAAAGCTTACCAACACATATTTCGTGAAATGAATACACGAGATAACTCGGCTCGAAATAGCAAATGTGTATAATCGAAATCTATATGATTATACGACTTTTATCTCAAGAGTAGGAGATAGAATAGACTTTTGAGTGATATATAAGTTCAAGTATCCACATACCTTTTAGTCGATGAAGTTCCACCAGTTCCTTGAGTAGTTCTTCATCTTCATATGATGAACGCCGTGGAGTTTAGAGCTCAACTACACTTAACTATCCTAGTCCTAGAATTAGCTATAGTAGACTAGAAATCAAGACATATAGTTTTGACAACTAAACTTCACAAACAAGCCTGAGATAGCAACTTTTGCGAGTTCGACCGAGCAATGCTCTAACAAAATATCCTCCGGTGACACACCAGACAATTGAATGAGGACTTGAGAAACTGGTTGATTATCTCGCAAGGTTACTACGGTGTCTAACAAACAAGAGGTTTTACAATGAATATGCCATTTGTATCCACCATTGGAAGAGAAGCAATTGCCATATCGTTAGAACCAGTCTTATTCTTAATATGCGAGACATGAAACACAGGGTGTATATGAGAACCAATAGGTAATTTCAATTTATATACCAATGCTCCAACTCGCTGCAAGATTTAAAATGGGGAAAAGTACTTGGATGTGAGTTTTAGGTTCTTGCACAAGGAAACTGAGGTACGCCTGTTGTAGTTTCAAAAATAGTAAATCACCAACTGCAAATGTTATATCTGTCCTCTTTTGGTCAGCAAATAGTTTTATTCAGACTTGAGATTTTGATAAGTCTTCCTTAAGTAACTGCAACATGTGATCCCTATATTGCGTCAAGAACATAAGATGAACTTGGTTAAAGCAAAATCTTACCAACACATATGTCGAGAAATATGTAATCAAGTTAAAATCAGCTCGAAATCTCAAAAGTGTACAGACTGAAAACTATATCGTTATACGACTTTTGTCTCAAGAAGGAGATAGAGTAGAAATAGGCTTTCTGAGTGATAGATGAGTTCAAGTCTTCACATACCTTTTGTTGATGAAATTCCAAAAGCTTGCCTTAGTAGTTCTTAGTCTTTAATCGATGAACGCCGTGAAGTCTAAAGCTCAACTATAAAATCTATTCTAGTCCAAGACTTAATCGTATGTAGACTAGAAATCAAGACTTATAGTTTTGACAACTAAAATTGAGAAACAAGCTTGATATAACAACGCTTGCGAGTTCGACCAAGAAATGATCTAACAATCTCCCCCTTTGTCAATTTTAGTGACAAAACTATCAATACATATGGATTACAAAATAAATAAACTGTGTAACTTCTCAACCAAAAACTTGATCTCCTTGGTTCTTCAACATTACTCAAAATATTCGCCACTTCCAAGTACTCCAGTGATTCTGAACGTGTTCAACTCAGCATCATAATTGTTGAAGATCCGTAGTTATAACAATGAGAAAACAATTGCTCTCAATCATTGTTATACAATATCATAATATTATTACACATCATCAAAGTTCAATTGTATCACAACTTGGACAACAATATTATGGTGATATGTATCACTCCTTCATTAGTCAATACTCAATCTCAACATGAAAACCACTCCTCCTTACATAATGATCTGTAAACCATATGTACTTGTAGTGTGAACTACACATTAATTCTCCCCATTTTTGTCAATAAAAATTGGCAAAGGTAGGAAAACTAGTGGGATCCTAATGAAATTTTCATGGAGACACTTCTTGACTGAAAAAGAAACATATCAACCTTGTTTAGATGCAATCATATAGCAAAAACTAAATGTATTCATCAAGGAGTTTATAAAGATAGAAGATAACCCCTATAATATTCCGCAGCCGCACTCCCCACAAAGATTTGGCAATTAAGCACAAGTTCAATTAAGAAGTCTCCCCCACAAAATGTCATTCTTAAAAGAACAACAAGAGCGACCTTACTTTTACGAGAAAAGAAGGATTTCTTTGGACACTAACAAATAACATGAACACATGAATTTGTAATCCAAAATACTTAATTAGATTAACCACAAGAGAATCCATGATTAATTTAATCGAAAATGCTCTACATAAGAGAACTTATGGAGCCACACAATATATCACAAAAAGTGGCTCAGGGGAGGACCAATGCTGTGGAATATTCAAAGATTCATTCTATTTTTCATCAAGATTCGCATAATGATTTCATAGATTAAACAGGAAAACGATTAACTAACAAATTCGTTACCTCAAATTCCGTATCCTCTTTTCCACAGAAAGATATATAATTAAGCGCAAGTTCATGTTAGAACTCTCCCCCGTTATGTTGTCATCCTCCCGCAAAAACAAAAGAACAACAACAAAAAGCAACCTTTACCAGAGAAAGGTTGAATCAGTTTTAACTAATGCATAGCAAAAGTTGAAAACCCAAAACCCATATGCTTTTATGCTAAACCAAAGACGATTCAACATATTGTGACTTTTTCACACATGCGTTTCAATCGGAACCCCTTATGATCTTTTGATAAAGCCTACCAACATGGGCTAGAACTTAATCCCGCTAAATCAAAAAGTCACCCAAACCATAAGGGTTCACATATATGAGATCGAATATTAAGGTTGTGAAAATCGAAATCAATCATCCCATAAACACATAGCAATAATATAAAGCAATCAAGCACATGCTATGTAATCAATAAACTATCACAAGAAAAATTGTAAAATAATTTTATATTCATTAAATAATAGATAATTTTATTCAAAATAGACCTTATACGATTATTGAAAAAAATCAAATACTGATGTCTATTTTTCCATAACTTAATCCTTCATCGCAGTGTTAGAGGAAGGTGGATTATTACTTTCAGTCCACAGCTTGTGAAATTCTTCGAGTAGATAACCTTGTTGTTCGACATAAATCAACCTCTCACTTTTTATTAATGGGTTACTTATTAAAAAGTATCTTCAATTCTTTTACTATAAATTAAGTCACCATGGTTATTATTTAGGACATTTGAATCCATTGGAACACTCGGTACCCTTTCTTGAAGCCCGCAAAATACGTTTCCTTTGAAAGGACAACATTTGGCATTGACAAGAACAGCCAAAAGCCCGTCCATTACGGCACGGATCATACCGCAGACAATTCCTAACAATATAAAGCCCCAGTCAATTCTTCTCCTCCACTAACTATTAGGTTTTCCTTTCTTTAAGAAAAAATCTTTTATCTTCTCCAGGAAAAATTAACAAATGAATCAAATATCTAAATTATCTGTTTGCAGATCACTCTTAAGAAGAAACCCATTTACAAGATGGTCATCAAAACCCTTATCTTCTTCGCTAATCTCGAATAGTCCAACTTCTTCAAACCTAGTAACAATTATCTCAAAATTCCACCACACTTTCAATTATCCTCCACAAATCTTTTCAATCCCTGGAAACAATTTAAGGAAATTTAGTGGAGATGCAGCAGCAGAACATAACTTTAGCGCTAATGATCTGGAAATGGAAATTTTTGATATGAACAGTGCAGTATCCGACGCTCGGGACGACATAGAATTAGCTTCTTTACCTCCTCTTGATGCTGTCAAGATTCTGGCGGTCAAATATAAAGCCTTCATTGAAAAATGGGGACTCCACAGTGTAAAAGATGAGGATTTCCCGCATTACCTGCAGAAATTTAGAAGAGAGATTGAAATTTTAGAAGATGACGTTGAAAAACTCGTGGCCTTTGGGGAGGTACTTAATTTCTGGTGACTATATTTATGTTTAATATTACAATATTGCCGCAAGAGTTACATGATGAGACTCCTTTGCTATGTAGTATGTTGCAGCTGGCAAACCTAATGGAAAACGTTGTTGGTACGAGTTCAAACGCTGGTATGATGTTGCTGTTATGTACGGTATAGAGCTTCCTCCGTACTCAGAGAATGAGAGTGACACTTTGCCAACTGCTCAGGATCATATTGCTGTGGCAGACAATACCAATCAGGTTAGTTCTTCTGCTGTATTAATCACCATTCTTTCCTGCCATAAGCTTAATCAAGTTATTTGCACTGTGAAATATACACATGATACACCATAGTCATTTAACTAAGTTTCTCTTTGCTTCTTAATGCTTTGTCTGTTTAAATCTAAAATTGGCTATGCTTACTCTTGAGTCTTTACTTGAAACACCATATTGTTTAATCGATTTTAGGCTCTTCTAACTCTTAATCTGTCTTACACTGAAATTTATTTGCGTTTTCTGTGCTTTCTTGCCATATCTATTTTTCTGGTTCACCTTAGACAATGTATGTTCCTAGTAGTAGTATCAAGCTTCTGTCAATGAATGTGCAAGGGCTAGGTCCCTCTATAACTCAAAATCACCTAAATATCTAATAGAGCAATTTAATCCAGATGTAAAACAATAACCGTATGTTGAACTCCTTGTTGCGATCCCTAACACCTTTGGATAGCACGTGGTGTATTTATGCACTGCCCATTATTCTTGTTGGTTGTTTCACTTAAAACGAATTGCACTAGTCACTAGTTGTTCCTTCGCTTCTATCACCTTACCATCAACAAGTTCCTTAGGTTTGCAACCAGGTATTTTAGCCAAAGGGTAACCAAACTAACTACTGCTCATAGAACATCAAGTTAGTCGAGGTACTCTCTAAGTCTAATCTTCGCTGCTGCAGAAGGTTGTAGACCTTCATTGTATGCAACAAACAAGATGGATCAGGAGCAAGCTTTCAGCAAGAACAATACAAGTCAACTATGTCTTGTATTGCGCGCTGCAAAGTATACAGAACTAAGATACTGCTGTAACACCTCAACTATGTCTTTCGCCTTGGAAGCACTGCACATCCTACAAGTCAAATCAAGAATTCTACTTCTAATACTGACCATTGTCAAACATAGAAAGGTCTTACTGCGGCAAATATTGCAGTTGTGCTCAGAACTAATAACCTACCTCAGGTTCCAGCGAGATAAAAGGCTGTCACTTTATGCTCAACCTGTGTTTCTGGATATGTAGGTGTCAATATCAAAAGCTTTCATGTTACTAAAACCCACATGATTACCCAAACATTATATGTAAAACACAACTTTGTTTTCTTCTTCCTAGACAGCTAGACTTGAAGGACACCTTTCTTCGACTTTTTGATGGCGCTAACACGACTTGCTGTAACAAAAAAATCAAAATCTTTTACGAGTTTGATACACCTTGAGGTTACATCACCATAAACATCTCTGACGGCACAATGGAGTAGAACAGCACTTTACAGTTGCAAAGACAGTATTCTGGACAACAGAGCACATGACCTAAGTATAATGATATGAAAACTAACATCAAGATAGTGAATTAAAGCATCAAAATAGTGCAAATAATGCACCTATCAATGAACTCCAGCTCAGAATGGGTTATTTTCTGTCTAAACCCACAAAGCAATAATTGTCCATGATATACCATCTGAAATTGTTCATTTTTTGATGGAAGTGTGTTCATATTACTTACATGTTAGGAATACATTGGCCAGGTCTGTCAAGTGTCAACACTATAAATGTTAATTTTCCTTTGTGACAATACTAATGAAACTGTCCAACATATGTTTATTGACTCTTTAGTCTTCAAAAGGGTTTGGTTAGTCCTAGACTCTTAACTTTGCAGGTGTTGTTGGTGTTATTTCTCTCAGTAACTGGATATCTAGCTGGTGTAATTCTTAGAATTACTTTCATTTGCAAGGCTGGGTTTGGTAATGCTTTCTTTTTTCCAATAAGAACTTTCGAAACGCATATACGGTAATAATTTTTGATATGGGAGATCGATAAAATATTTTGAAGATGTTTTTATATCCAAACCACTTCCATAATTCTCCAACTTTTCAAAGTTGGGGAAGAGGAGCCTTTGAAAACTACAAAAGCATAAGCTTTAGTCCATCTAATTTTAAGGCTTGATTTATTTTTTCTATCTATATTTTATATTATAAGTGACAAAAAATTAACCGTATGTTTATAGTTTATAATATATGATCAATCTCTTATTTCTTATATTATGTTATTTAAAGATTATTATTTTTCCTCTTCGAACTCTATGATATGATATACCGTTTCATTTAACTTTTTGTTTTAATTTATCAATAATAAAAATAAGAGCAAATATTATATAATTATATAATTTTAGAAAGATTTTTTGTTTGAAAATTATATCTAAAACAAAAGGTGGTCAAGTAAAATAACTTTTTATAACAATCATAATAATAGTAATTATAATATTATATCTACGTATATGCATTAATGTATTTAATTGTAAAATGTTTAATTGTTTTTAAACCCAATAAAATAAAATAAAACTATTTTCACATATATATATTTGTATACATATGTATATATGAATGATGATATGTTTTTGTCATTTGCCACAACAATAATTATTGAATCTGATGTTTTACCAAACACAATTTGATCAGATTTTGCCAGACGTTCAACTGTTTTTTTTATACATAACAGCAGGAAAACACTTTTATAAAAGACACAACAATACCAAATAAGCCTAATACTGGTAGAGTCCAAAATAAGATAAGTTAGGAATATTCGGATTGGGGACTATGCATCTTGGAAACTGCTCTTTAAGCATATTTATAGAATAATATTGATGCATCTTTAATTAAGAAAAAAATAAACTCATGAGGTTTTGGCTGATTATGTTTAATGACACGGAATTGTCAAGGAGGTTTCTGGGAGCGAGATAGAGTTGGGGGCAATAATCGAGCAGAGGGAGATAGAGCTGGGGGCAATAATCGAGCAGAGGGAGCTTCAACATTGGAACTATAAAATGAGCCAGGCAGAAGGAAATTCTTTATCTCCGCTTTAAAGGAGATTGTAGGGAGCTTCAACATTGGAACTATAAAATGAGCCAGGCAGAAGGAAATTCTTTATCTCCGCTTTAAAGGAGATTGTCTCGATGTAGTGAATGCAATCCACGGTAGCTTCGGGGCAGTTGAATGGACAACAATGTCATCGTGATCGGTTAGGATTGCTTAAAAGGTTTGATAAGTGGGTTTGTACTTCGAAGGTTTTTACTAACTTAGTAAGCGCCTAAATACCAGTAAAAGGAAAGCACTTAAGAGGTTTGTATTAATTTAACAAGTGCCTAAACACTAATAAAGGTTTTTCTCTTTCTTTTTAACGGTCCGCAAGTTATAAATCAGGTGTCGCTATCCATCCACAAAATACCCGCCAAAACAAAAGTAATATAAAAACCTCAAAAAAACAAAATTTTAATGAAACCAAAATTTGGTTTCATCATAAAATTTGATGAAACCTCGTAGAATTTTACGAAACCAATTTTTGGTTCATCATAAAATTTGATGAACCCAATTTTGAAATTTGGGGTTTTTGTATCAACTTTTTAAAATTTGGGGTTTTTGTATCGATTTAGTTTAAGATGAAGTTTTAATGAATCCCAACATCTTAGTGGGGTTTTTGTACCACAAATTTGATCACCTTGAGTTTTTATGACTATTTGTCTTTTTAATTAGATTTTGTTAACGGTCCGCGAGTTAAAACCCCAAAGATGTCACTATCCATACACAAAAACCCCAACAAAACAAATTGTTCACAAAAACCCCACTTAATATAATTGGTCTATATTACCCTCTTAGTTTAAATCACCCCAACAAAAACAAAAATCAACCCCACTTTAATTCTTATTATATTACCACCAACAAGCAACGCCACCTTCTACCACCGCCACCGACCACCACCGTCGCCGCCGCCACCACCTCTGATCGTCGCCGCCACCTCCGGCCGCCACCGACCCCCACCGCCGCCACCACCGCCACCTCCGACCGTCACCGCCACCGCTGACCACCACCGCCACCTCCGACCACCACCGCCACCACCGACCACCACCACTACTGACCAAAATTTAGATGAAACCGATTTTGGTTTCATTATAAATCCGATGAAACCGATTTTGGTTTCATCATAAAATAAGATGAAACCCTAATTGGTTTCATCAGAATTCAACTATAAGAAAAATTCAACAAGGATCTTATGTTGCAGTTGTCTTGGATACAACAACATCACAACAACACAGATCCATGCTCTATGCTACAACACATATTATCAACTGCCAGCACCACCATTGTCGACCACCGCCAACCACCACCGACTAAAACCAGCAACATCGCCAACACCCGCCGACGACCACCACCACCACTGACCAAAAATTAGATGAAACCGATTTTGGTTTCATCATAAATACGATGAAACCGATTATGGTTTCATCATAAATAAGATGAAACCATAATTGGTTTCATCAGAATTCATCAGTAGCTGCACTTCATTTAAGCTTCATTTCTTCTCTAGTTTACAACATCATCTGCTGTAACTCAGCTCTACTTTCATCCTCCGTCTATCCACAACAGCACCATCTGCTTCATTGACCATTTCAACTTAAAATCAGATCCCTCTTTTTAACTCATCAGAGATCCTTCTAATTTGACTAAATCGTCCGTTGGTTAAGGTACATTAAACGATAACTTCATTAGTTAATCAAACTTAAGAAACTTCTGAAACTCGTGCTTGAAAAATATAGACCTACAACTATTTTTCAGTCAGAGAAGAATAAAAAGAGATAAGCAGATACAAGATAACTTTGTTTGTGTTTTAAGGATATGCAAGTAACTGGCTCTATTCTAGAGTATCAATATTCGTAACATATTGCGGGTTCCATTGATGTGCACCTCAGATACTTGAAACCTATGCCAACGTACACTGAGAGTGCTAAAACATCTACCATTCATTAACTTGCGTGACCTAGACAAAATAAGAATCCTACAGTTTCCTTATAACTAAGACAATTACGAGATCACCAATTCTATATACTCAAACAGATGGATTAAAATAAAAAAGCAGGTTATATATACCTCAGTTCTTTCGTCACGCATCATATTAATGGAAACAACCTCAATAATATTTGCTAGCTCAGCTCCTACCATCCCCTCTGCCATACTAGCGACGACCATATAATCTAAATCTTCAGCATTGTCTGTCATCCTCTTCTTATTAGATTTCCACTGCTCCATCTGAAGTTTATAATGTGCTTGAAGTTTATAATGTGCTTGAAGTTTAGATTTCCACTGCTCCAGCTGAACCATGGCAGCAACCACCATTTCCTTGTCATCTACAGCTCCACATTCCACCACTGCGACACATAGCTTCTTAACCCATTCACAGCTCCATAACCTCCACCTGCATCATTTCAGTTCACAAGACAATGCCATTATCTTCTTTATCCTGCATACCAACCAACACAAGGCTTCAACTGGTTTAAATCCTACCAGCAATCCATGGCTTAACCTGCAATTCCAGTCCTTGCGCTAGAGCTAACACCACCAGACAACTGCACCTACATCTCTGCCATCAGACCACAGTAACAACAACAGCATCAACATTACATCTTCTTAAACACCAGTTCTCAACACAACTTGCATTTCTTATTCAATTCCTTCTCTTCACTTCCATGACCACCTCACTGAACTGTAGTACCACCAATAAACACTTCCACTGCTTAGTCAAAATCCATCGTCACCTGCAATTTCAATAGCAGATGAGGCATCAATTCAGTCAACACGCAACACCAAAAACTCTATTCATCTTCTTCTCATTCTTTTCTCATATGAATATGCCCAGCAACAATATCTTGCGACTCCAGAACCCATCTCAAATCGAATCGTAGTTTGCCAAGTTCATTAATGCATCATTTCGATCATCTACAGTTACATTTCCGCTTAACTGATTTCATTATCACCAGCAGCCACAGCAGCTCATCTTCGATTTCTTCTCATCTCTGTTTCATAATTCCACCACCATCATTCTTCAGATCCATCTTCAACACCAGCGGCCTCATTCATTTCTCGAATTGACAGAAAATCCCTATTTTTTTCTTCAAGAGCACCAACACAAACCCTCAATTTCTCCAGATCCCCATTTCAGTTCATCCAAAACTCCACAACTGAATTCAACAGAAGCTAGCAGAACCCATCTTCACATCTTCTCAATCTAACTCAACTCTAAGTTTCAATTTCTGAATCAACCCCAGGCGAGATGCAGATCCAATTTCTTGCAATCTCAGATTCAACCCATCTTGAATCTTACCAAAGTCCATCACCTCTATCTTACCCTTTTCTCATCTCCCAATTCTCGATCTATTTCTCGATCAGCAGCAACGATATTTACTCTCAATTTCAGGTGATAAAACAGCGGCAACTGCTGCTTCTTCTTTTCTCAGTTTTAGGGAAATGAATAAGAGAAAACGTCTCTCGAATTCTTCATCTCTCGAATCAGCGCCGTTCTTCTGGTGCAGTTCCATTGTTGTTGATGGTGATGATGGTAGTGGGAGAAGGAGACAGAAGAAAGAAGAAATCAGAGAAGAAGAAGAAAAGGTCGAAGGGTATGTTTGACTTTTTTAAAAGTAACAAAAACTAAATTTACACATTATTATTTGGCTTGGGGTTTTTGTCCCAGTTTTATTTGAAACGGTTTTTATTTGGTAGAAATAATATGACCGGTTTTTTCTTATCACTAATTTGTTCACATAGAGGTTTTGTCACTAGTTCTGTTTTGTTAATGCTTATCTATTTCCTCAAAATAAATATTTGTAGCTAAACAATCAGCTATAATATTTTCTCTAGTACTGCGTTCTCGAAACACTGTGACCCAATTTAGCTATTTTGTCTGTTTCCTCACAAATAGCTCTACTTCGCGGGGAGATGGATGGTCATTCAGGCTCTCCCAGTCACATCCAATGCTAAAATTGTTGAAGTTTTCCTCCTTAGCCTAATGTTGTTTAAAGTAGACCCATAATTTTCGCTTCTTGTGGATCTGCCGTTGTAGTTGGTCATGCTCTTACTCTTTCTCTTCCGAATGTGCTTGCATCATCCTTAAGAATTAAGGAAAAAGTTGGGGTTTATTTTGCAATCCATGTTGCATCTACATTTATCTTGTGTTTTATTTTTGTTTGTTGCTTATTGGGTATTTCTCTTCCTGGTTTCATGGCTAGGACCTTTTAGAGATGTTTTTCATGAGATCAAAACTGTAAGTGCCGCTGAATTTTCATAGCTAGCTGTTCAGAGCATCTTCAATGGAATATGGATATATATCCTGTGTGGAGACCTAAAAATAGGGGATTTAATAGCATAAAATACAATATAAATTTTGTATTGATAGGCATATCCATATTTATTTTGGATTCCACATGAAGCGACTTCGAGTTGCAGCCAACATGCATTAATTACTTGGAAGGAACCAACGGGCTGCCTCACTCTGATCTCCAAGCTGCTTCGCCTCCCATGCCAGCAGTACTCGGCCAAAAAGGATGGCAAAAAGAAGCCAGAAGTGGCTAATTTAAGTGCTTGTCGCAAGAAGATTGGCTATGGACATTTTGCAGCTGCGATTCGTGTCTTGTCTTCAAACGGTTCAACACCTCGCAACGAGAACAGTTTGACTGAGTTGCAATCCAAACACCCAGCATCTCCTCCACCCTCTATTCCGGATAACGTCGCAATTGGTGACCCAATAACCGTTTACTCAAAGGGCTGTTGTTGGTGCCATTAAGAGTTTTCCTAGAGGAACTTCTTGCGGTCGTCATGGTTTGCGGGCTCAGCATTTAGTCGACGTATTATGTGGTGCAGCAGCGGAAGTGTCATACGATTTAGTGGCTTCGATTACTCGGGTTGTCAACCTTTGGTTCGCAGGTAAGTGTCCTAAGCTCGAGAAACCTCCACTGTGTCGCCAATGATAGTTCCATCATCCAGGTACCAGGCGTGTAAATCAAGCTTGCAACGAGAAGCAATGGACTTCACAAGGGGTTGGTGCTCAGCTTGTTGCTCGGCTACCAACTGAACCATCTTCTGTTAAATGTTTAATTTCGAGAGATTATCATTAATTGTTTGTCAATTATATGTTGAAGAATTAATTCATAAAATCCAAAAAATAACTAAAACTGAAATAAATTGATGACGTGAGTATGGATGAGAGTTTCCAAAAATCCATGCTCTCCTCCAAACTCAAACTTCCATATCATATTAAATTTTAATTATCCAACCACCACTGAAGAGGTTTTTTTTTTGGTAAAAGTTTCTACAATCCTATGTGGCATCAATATTTTTAGAGACTCATACTCCATTGGAGATGCTCTTAGTTATTTTTTCTTTTTCCTAAAACTCTTCAATATATATTTCTTTATCAGATAAACAACCTTTTGTTTAGGTAAATTCTATAAATATTTCATCCTCTTTTACATTCGGTTCTTACAAACATCCAGAAAGTTGGTAGAAAATGTTGATAAAGTATTTTGCAAACATTTCTAGTGAGTTTTTTTAATTCTTTGTGCTATTCCTAACTTCCATGGAGAAATTCCAGAAAGAATCGTTCAAATTTAAGGAGTTGAATTATTGTACACGGATTTAGATGTTAATTCCCCTAAAGTAGTTAAGCTCCATCTTAGTTTGTCCTTCTTTAGAATATTGAGTTTATCTGTGAACAAATTAATCCTACAAATTTTTGCTGGAAACGATGATTCAATCACAGTAAAATTTCACTTATTATTGACTTGATCAATAAGATCAACCAAAATTGTTAGGGAGTTGTTTGTTGAGTCACTATATTAGGATAGCTTACTTCCTAGTGTAGGTATCAAATTGTCGTCCTAAATGAAAATACTCTGACCATCTCTCACTTCCCAAATACTGTTTTAATAAACCAATTTCAGACCTTTAATTTACTTAAGCATTTCCAAATCCAAGAACTTGAGTTAGACATTTTGACCTTCAAAGTAGATATCATTCTGAAAAGGAGAGGGTAAGTACAACACCAGTTTTTTCGTTCGGAAGCTTGTATGGACAAAACCTAATACACTTGCAAGCATACCAACTTAATGATCTTTGGTAATATGTGTATAGAGTTTATACCTCTATCTCTTCTCGATCTGAAAGTATAAATTATGGATTCTGTGAATCTGATTGTTAAGAAGAGTACTTGGACGATCTCAAAAGTCAATATCCAAGATCAATCTAGTCGTATCTGAATAATCTCATCCGAATTCTGCGAAGTAATAAACTTGTATCTATCTTACAATATATGAATTCTACAATAAACAAGTCTCATATGGACGTGTCTACTAAGATTGAAAAACGTACTGCTTGTGTAAATTCTGTTATAGAGATAAACAGTTTAAAGTGGAAAGGGAAAAACACAAGACACCATAATTTTTGTTAACGAGGAAACCACGATAGCAAAAAAAACCTGGGACCTCGTCTAGATTTGAACCACAAACTATATTAAGCCTCTACAGACACTAGTCTTCTATAAGTCTTCGGACTGGAATGTAGTTGAGACCAAATCCGTTGTCCAAGCGAATCAGTTACAATCGTGCTCTTTACGTCTCTTGAACCTCGCGAGGCTCTACGCAATTGATTCTCTTAGCTAACGTCCCTTACGGCGTAATAGTTGCTTCAACCTAAGTGAACACTTTTGATACCAATCTACCTCTAACATATAAGCTTATTCGCTTTCCCTTTAGATCAAAGATCAAGGCTTTGAAATATGTTTGCAATAGATAAATCTAGCAAACCTAATAAATCCGGAACACTTACACTCAGCTAGATGAAAAACCTGGATTCTTCACCACCTCTCAAGAATAATCTATCTTGAGACAAAGTCTGAAACGAAGAGTACTTTGCGATTACTATCTACCTTTCCTGAGAGAGAGTACGAAAACCTTGATAACAAAAAAGCAAGATACACGAATTGTTAAGGTAAAGATAATCGGACCTGGATTCATGAATATGTCCTGATCTAAGATCGAAGACAAGTAAGAATTAATAAACGTACTAGAAGTAAAATACTCTCTTCAATGAAGACGAGCCTGTGAATTTTTCATTCCATGAAAAAATTGTTCGTTGTCTTTCTCTTACAAGTAAGGAGACTAATAATATCTCTACTCAAAACAATGAAAGGATAATAACACATCTAGTAAATAAAAAATAACTCGAGAATTTACCCTAAAATAGAAAAAACACACTCATTCACCAAAATTGCCCTTAACAAATTTAAATAAAAAAAGACAGTTGTTAGAGCATTGCTCGGTTGAACTCGCAAGCGTCGCTATCTCAAGCTTGCTTGTCAAGTTTAGTTGATCAAAACCATAGTCTTGATTTATAGTCTACCAATAAGTGTTTCAGACTGGGATAGATTGTGTAGTTGAGCTTTAGACTTCACGACGCTTACAACTGAATAACGAAGATCTACTGAAGAACTCGTATGAACTTCAACAAAAGGTATGTAGAGACTAAAACTTATCTATCACTCAGAAGTCCATTCTATTCTTACATATTTCATATTGAGACAAGTCGTATATGATATAGTTTTCATATCATATACATCTGATATTTCGAGCTGAGTTTAACTCGCTTATCTATTTCTCGAAATATGTGTTTGTAGCTTCCTGTCTTAGCTACGTTCATCCTTATTCTTGACTTTATGTCAAAGGATGATCATGCGGAAATTTCCTTGAAACATCTTACTGTTTGAGGGTGAAAACGGTTTCTGCTGATTTCGGGTGTGTGGGTGAGAAACGAGTCTAAACCCTAAACAATGTACTGCAAGGAAGTACTTTAGATTCAAGAAATCAATTTGTACAAATCCGGCTTAAACCAAGAAATGGCTGTTCCAAACTTGCTTCGGTCACAAAGTGGAGGAGAAGGGTTGGTTTTGGGGAGGGAAGCGAAGAGAGTGTTGAGACCAGAATAGTTTCTGGAAGAGTGGTTGTTTGACGACTTGTATCAGAAAGTGGGAATCTAACAGATGGGAAAGCTAGCAAATGTTTTCTGAGTGTTGTATGCTCCTGACCAGAACTTGTTGTTCGGTGGAAATGGGTAAGACCTATTTATACAAGTCGAAGTGAAACGTACTCTGGTCTCATTAAGAAATAGAGAACGAGTGAGTAAATAGGAGGAGGTGGTAACTGGTAACGCCTGGAATTGATGTTCCATAAAAGAAAGCGTTTCACAATTACTCCCTGTATTTACTAACCGCTTCATCCTTATGACACTGTCTTGTAACGGGCGTAGTGTACGCCGCACGCTATAAACCGCCAAACCAATACCCAATGAGCATCCCCCAGTTTGTGACATGTGTTTATGTCTCGAGTGTTTTCGTAGAAAACATGTAGCATGTTGTTGTTGTCTGGCAAGTTGATCTTGGGAGACTTGCCGGATCGGTAGTGACCTTCGACGGTCGAGATTTTGCATCTTAAGAGGAAAGGTAGTCGTTGACTATTGCAACTCTTCGTTTGGTAGCCAGTGGAATGAAAGCATGATCAGTATGGATTTAATATGACCTAGTTCAGGCGCGGCAAAAGGTTAGGGTTTTGGTTTTGTTTAGGCGCGACCAAACTAGGGCCAAAGGTTGTCATGCGTTGATTGGCGACCTTGGACGGCTAAGATTTGCATCTAAGATGGAAGGGTGGCTGTTGATCGTCGCACGCCTTTGTTTTAGCAGCCGCATAGGGAAGGATGGCATGGTGTGGCACAACAAGGTGGTTGGCATGCCATTGGAACATGTGGCATGGCATGCATTGGCGTGGCCAAATCTAGGGTTTTGGGCCAAAAGTTACCATGCGTTGATTGGTGACCTTGGACGGATTGGATTTGCATCTAAGATGGAAGAGTGGCCATTGATCGTCGCACGCCTTCATTTTGGTAGCCGTGAAGGGAAGGCCGACATGGTATGGCGCGCAAGGTGGTTGGCATGCCATTGGCACATGTGGCATGGCATGCCTTGGCGCGGTTTGGCGTGGGCCAAACTAGGGTTTTGGGCCAAAGGTTACCGTGCGTTGGTTGATGACCTTGGTGTAGATGGGGCAAAAATGATTTACTGGTTTTTACAAAATTGAGGAGACGACCGTACGGAGGGGACTACTTGAACCGAGAGAAATGTTCAACCTCACACAGATGCACTGCAAGAAGGGAGTGCTTTGAATTCGAGAGATCAATCTGTAGTACTCCAGCCTAAACCAAGACAATGGCCGTTCCAGAATAAATTCGATCACAAGAGAGGATGGGTTGATCTGTAGGAGGGAAGCTGAGAAATGTGTGGAATCAATGATAATCAAAGATTGCGGGTGTGTTGTGTATTCTGAATAAGATAAGTTATGAATGATTGAAGTTGCTCAGTTGAGAGTAATTGCTCAATTGATGAGGTGTTGATCTCGTGTTGTCTGTGAGACGTGAGATTATTGTATATTCAATCATGATTTCAGAGACTTATTGGAATTGTAGACACCATGATCCCATGAAGTGTGACAGTTGATAGAATCAAAGAGTGGGGAAATGAAAATCGTGTTTGAAACCAGTTGCTCATCGTGCGGAGACTTGGTCGATTTTTCATCCACTACTTTGTTAACTCCTTCAACTGATTGCACGACTTTCTCACATTCCATTGTGTGTATGAACACATGTGCCGTAGACCGCCAGACCAAAACCCTAGTTAATATCCCCCATGTGACACGATTGACGTCTCGTGGTTAATTAGTCAGTTGTTGACTTCATGACTTTATGGGACGATGAGTCCATGTATTTGCTGAGTTGAACATGATTTTGCAAAATGTTCTGAAACTCATGAATTGAACATGTCTGTTGAGACAGAGGTATAATTCTTACGTTGATAGTTGAGGCGAGCAAGTATTGCTCATTCGATGAATTGTTGAATATTGATAGTTAAACCAATATTCCTTGATTTGAGCAAATATTGCTTATCTGAGCAAGTGTTGCTCGTCTGATGAATTATTCGCAGCGTGACCAAAATAAAACAATAATTAGAATACTGGTAGTTGAACCGAGCATAATTAATAAGAATACTGATCATGAGATCGTCATAAAGTTATTAGTGTTTGAATCTGGAATTATGATCTTTGGACTCAGAAACCCTAATTTCATAAATTGATGACCAATTGATGGTTTATTTCAAAATCAACCATGGAATGAAAGAGGTATCGGCTACATGAGACCATGGATTGACCATGTAGCGCACATATGCTCATGTGAGTAAACACCAAGGTGTCTTGAAGAGTTGGTGATTTGTTGATGAAAGAATGATTAAATGATGGTTTAATCATTTATTCGAAAAATGCTCGTCTGAGCCTTAGGTGATAAAGCCTAATTAATTATGAAGGGGTGAGGGCCCGACCAAGGGATCATGAAACCTACCCTGGATGGTCGTGGGATCGAATGACGATCACTTCATGAAATTCCAAAATTATTTGGAAGAGTCTTGGACCTAATACGTGCAATTGCGCAAATTAGGTCAAACCATGAAAATACGTGAGACCGGCTCATTGCGAACCAAAGAGCAAATCTTGGTCGGTCAAGGTAACATGCTCACGTCGTCAACACGTCCACGTCTTAGTCCTGAGAATTTTGATATTTTCTGGCGTGCGTTTGAGCAACCATTTGAGAAAATACAATAAAATCAGGGTTTTGCTGAAACTGGGGAAACTTCATGAGATGAAGAAAAATAATTATAAATTGAAGGAATAATGAAGTGTGGGACCGCTGAAGCCAAGGCATTGCCGGCCAGCCAGTGACCACGGTCCCATGGTGACTTTTTCTAATTTTATATTATTTTTTATGATTTTATGAAAATATCATGAAATAAAAGAATTTGTTGAAATTAAGGAGTTTCCTTGAACTGAAGGAGTTCCATGGGATCAAGGAAGCAAATACTATTAAAATAATAAAAATAAGGGCGTGTGGGACCGGTAGGGAATGGCCGGCCGGCTTGGGCCTGGTCCCACGAGTTTCCCTAATTTTTATGTATTTTCCGTGTATTTTTCCATGATTTGAAGGAATTTTCCTAATTTGAGAGAAATACCATGAAATCAAGGAGTTTCATGGGATGAAGGAAACCTTAAAATAATAATAAAAAAATAAAGGGGCGTGTGGGACCGGCTAGGGCATGGCCGGTCGGCTGGGGCCCGGTCCCACGGGTTTCCCTTATTTTATATTATTTTTCATGTATTTATGAAAATACCATGAGATGAAGGAACTTTCATGAGATTAGGAAAATAACAATAAAATAATGAGGAACCATGAGGTGTGGGGCCGGCCGGGATCAAGGCATGGCCGGTTGGCCAACAATCACGGCCCTACAATATTTTTCCTAATTTTATATTATCTCTTTCGTGCGAAGGAAGCACCATGAAACTGAGGAGTTTCCTCAAACGAAGGATGTTTGTTCAAATGAAAGGATTTTCATAAGATCAAGGAAAATAACAAAATATATGATAAAATATAAAACTGGTATGGGATTGGCCACGACACGGCCGACCGGTTGGTGAGCCCAATCCCCTGGCGCCTTGGTCAATATTTTAATTATTTATTATTTTCCTTCCTATTTTGTATAGGTTCATCGTTTCGTCGTATTTTTAAATACTCGTTCGTGCGGTGATTGTTAGTGCATCATCGTTGAGTACACTTGCACCTTTTGAGCCGGGGCTTACTCGGAGGTAGCTCAGACGCCCTTGCGTTGAATATTTATTACTAACCCATAGAATTATGCTGGGAAGAACCATAAAGTGAAGTAACGAAATATTGCGAAAATATTTGAATATTTTCGGAAATTCAGTGGATGAATCCAAGAATTTAGGAATAATTAACTTATGGCTCTATACTAGCAGAGCAAGCTGTCTAGGAGCATTAATTATTCTGACATGAGCTTGCTGGAGCTTCATATCCTTTATATAGTCAGGGAAACTTGTTGTTTGTATCCTGAAGATGTTATCGCTCTATACTAGCAGAGCAAGCTGTCTAGGAGCCGTCAATCTCGTGATTCTATATAGAAATAATTATTGAAGTGTTCAGTATTCATGAGATATGCCGTTGTCCAGCCGAGAGACTACATATCTGCATGTACTCTGAGAGACATTATTCTCAGTCAGAGGTTCGATGAGAGACCCGTGTCTCAATACTCGCGTCTGATTGCTGGATCAGAAGTTCGTATAATTATGGGTTTACGATTTTAACCTTTGTCGAAAATCCACCATCTACATTAAGCCCCCTGCTTAGTGAGGAAAGCCGTGTTCCTTAGTCAGCATTGAATGGTGATTTTCCGGTCATAAACAATATAAGTAATTGAACTTAGTCGTAAGTTAAGACGTTACCGGATTTTGATAGTACGAGCAAACCATGACTTGAATGAAGATCCCAGTGGCATGATAAAGCATCGTCTAATAAGCATAGATTGGTGTTGAACCGCTGATTTGGATGACGGGACCTTGGTCGTTTAGGATTCGCGGGCCGGGCCCAAGAAGGAAATCCTTGTTTTAGGAATAGACGCTCGTTTGTTCGTTAGTTTAAGGAACAAACAAAATAGACCTGAGTCTAATGATATAAAATTTTGTCTATGAGCTATCACGAAAACCAAAATTTTATCTTTGCGAGATTTCAAAAAAATGGAATAAACTCTCGTTCCAAAGGTGAATGCTCGTACGATAGAAAAGTTTTTTTTTTTTTGAAAAGACGTGCGTCTGTGATATGTGAGCGTTCACGGAAAATTTTATTTTCGATATGTGAGCGTTCACAAATTTTTGAAAATATATTCTCGCTTCGAAGACAAACGCTCGCGCGAGGGAGCAAAATATATAGATATATTTTCAAATTTACGTGAGTTTCACGTTAAATATTTATATATTTTGTAAAATCATGTTTTGATTTTGAACAACTTTTGAAAGTAGACAATTATATATGATGAAATAATGTATGTATGTGAGTTTTCACAATTGTAAAATGGACGTCTGTCCAATTTTTGAAAAACCAGTGGATGTTAAAATTCATGTGGGTTGTTCACGGTTTGATGAAAATCAAGTCATGATTTTGAATAATGAATTTTGCTCGACTTTGCAGGTTTGAAGGAACAAGCAAATTTTCGAAATTTTGACGTTATAATCACTACAGCTAGTGAAATTGTAAATAGGCAAGAGTTGGATTGTTACCGTTTCAGCGCGTGCTTGTTGTTGGTATATCCATGACTCCATGTAGTTCGCCTTAGATAGTGGTGACTTCTGGTTACAACCACCCTTATGGATCTTCCCGCGAATGATCCAGAAATATCAAGTCAAACATGAAGACTTTTGCAGATGTTCATCCTGGGATGAATCAACCTTTCAGAGACGCTGGAAAGCTGGTACTTTGTATGTCTCTCGATCATCTGCGAGTCGTCCCTTATCAGCATAAGCACCGCCGACTTAAGCAAATGAGACTATCGGCTGATGATGAAGTCAGGATTTGCGTTGATGGTGTAGCTCCTGATTCAAATGTGGATGAATGAAGAATTTCGTCATAATTCGTCATCAGAAAAATTCAGAAGTTAGTTCTTCATTGAAATTGTTGTAGAATCTTCGTCAAATGTTGGATTTTCGCGGTCTACCCATGTATCCTCATGCCCAGGAAATTTCCAAACTTTAACAAATAAGCTTTTTGAGTTTAGCGCATGTTTAGGATCCGAAATCGACGAAACAGTAAACTTCCAGGAGACCTTCAGAAAATTTTCAGATTGTATGTTGTCCAATGTTTCGGCCACGTCTCCTTGCTCGTTTCTTCAATTTCTTTGAATTTTGGATATGTTGTAGAGGACATTAATATGAAGAGAATAGTATATGACCCATCCCTAGATTCTTCACCAATTGCTCCCAGCTCGTCGGTTTGTACATGACAGTGTAAAATCATCTCATAGGAGCTTGATGTAAAACACTCATGTTGTGTCTTTAGACCATTCGCTTGTGTCTTGAACGGTTGGTGAAGGATTTTAATGTCATTGATTCGTTTGAGATCAGGACCCATTGATTGATACATGAACATGGTGCGCTTTCAATGCCATCTTGCTTCTGTCAGTCGTAGAAACATCACTTCTGAAACCCTGGTCACGGGACCATAGCTGAGGTTGCTCTCGAGAGGGGATGATGTAATGACCATGGTTTTATGTCCTGATGGTAGCATTACTTTTATGATGAATGATTAGCACCGGAGAACCCGACACCAGGACTGTGAAATTGATCGTCATGATCAGTGGGCCATCAGTCCCCAATATTTTGTTGAATATCTCTCTTTCATTTTCCCTTGTTCTGGCAGGACCTAGATAGAGGATCCAGGTTGAAAAATTGATGTAAAGACCCAGGTGGTCGAAGTTGGAGGTACCTTGATGAAGGACTTAGCGAAAAGATATGGTGGACACCGATCGACTGTGAAAGTTATTAATACCGTCTAAGAATTGCTGCTTGCATGTTGTATGCTCAGGAAGCTGTAGGAACCTCATACGAAGTCGGAATCTGATGCTTGACCCCAACATTTGAAACTAAGAGACTGAGTTGTCACATGAGAAAAGAATCACTCAATTCGGAGTTGTAGAGGTCAGCAAACGAAGCGTGGACATTTGTGATTTTTAATCCCGTACAGATTTTTCATATTTCATAAACCTGAATGTAAAGGCCATATCTTTCAGCTCGTATGTCCAATCAATGCGCCCTTTTGGTATTTTGTAGAAGAGACATAGACGAACATATTTTGTTGAGGAAGCATTGTCCCATTCCTCACCCATTGGTACGTTTTTGCAAACCCATGGCCTGAAGTGTGTTGTATCTCATTTGTAGAGGTGGTGAGAACATCTTGTAGAAGACTTTGGATTATGCCCACCAATCGTTCCATCTTTGGGAAGACTTTCATGTGAGCATGTTTTCAGGTATACACATCTTGATATGAATCATTGGTTATTAGAGGAGTCCGCTTCATATGTATCACTTCAGAGAATGATTAGTTGATGAAGCCCCGAGGATGTTGCTCCTGAGACCGTTATTGGTGCTGAGACCATGATTACGCTCCAGAGATCCTTTTCGATGTTGAGATCATGTATGGTGTTCCTATAGAGATTATTGTTGATGTTGATACCATGGTTGAAGTTGCTCCAAAGACCGAAAAGGCTAGAACCATGATTATAGATATAATCTTTGCTACTTCATCCAGTGAGCCTTTTACATTCACGAACTAGTTGATGAGTTGAGCGTCCGTAAGATGAAGGTGTACTTAGAGTTCAACCTGAATGCTCCTGAAAGCATAACTTTACCACGAACTGGCTTTGTCAGTGAGTCGACATTGTTGCGGTAGATGGCATCAAGAGTTTTCATACTGGATGTGATTGGTGAAGAGAGAAAGTTCCTCAATCATGCATGGGCTTGTGATGTAGCGAAAACCCGTTGATGAAGTTTCACGGAATCACCTCAGGTTGCCCAGTGTATATTGAAGGAGTTAGTGCCATCCATGATGTTGCATATGATTCAGAAGTCTTATCATGGGATAATGAAGACTTATCGTTTAGTTACACTTTGATCGTGCTGGTGTTGAATCAATGTGTCATCGTCGAGATATTTGTGCTGAAGCTGTACTCTTTGATTGGGAGTACAATTTGATGGCTTTTTTAGATGCTTGAGCGTTGAATCAAATATTCCTTAAGCATTGAATGTCTTAAGGGTTTGATCGTCTCGGACCTGGAGTATTTTCTGTTGATTCAGCATCCCTTTCGTTGCAGTAGTGGGATTAAACACTTGTGCAGACATCAGAGCTTTCTGATTTTGTGGAACACATGGACTTGCAGGAAAAACGCGCAAAGTGTTCTTTTCCATGTTTGGATGTCAGTAATGAATATTTCAGTGCTTGATTCGGAGAAACGTCAGATTCAACCACTTGGTAAAATACTAATGCGGTGAAGCTACCATTCATAACGTCTTGTAGAGTTGCTAGCATAATTAAGTCCCCATGCTAGGATAGCATGTGGGGAAATAAATGACATAGACATGGAATGAGACTTTCCTGAGCGCGGAACCTCTTGAATAATGTCTATGAGGTTCTTGCTTCAACCTCGTCGAAATTACTCAAAGTACTCTGATGATGGAATGTCCGTCAAATCTTCTGGATTAGAACTTTCTTCGTTGGAGAGATGTGTAACCAAAGGCGCTTTGTAAGTACTCATCTTTTCAGGATGGATCCACGCTCTTCTGAAGGACATGTCATATCCTGGATCTTCTTAATTGATTATGTGAAACTTGGTTTCTGTCCAGGTTGAACTTATGTTCACTTTGAGAATGATGTAGCCATAAGTATTTCCGAGCGCTCCTTCAAGGTCTCTGATTGAGATGGAGCATGAGTATCTTCTTGTTGAGTGATGCATGTGGATCCGATAGTTTTCAGTGGAATGTTGTTGATGGAGGTGTCAACATCGATCAACGTTCTTCCAAATTCGTTTCTTCTGAGATTGACTGTGGTAAGCAGTCCCCAGTCGTACGTATCTTGGTATGTGGCTGGAGGCTCAAGAAGTATTTTCGTAATGGACTTCTTGAAACGATGTGGTTCAGTACTGTGAACATGTCTCTTCTTTGTGCCTTCGACAGATAACGCAATTCATGTTCGACCAAGGATTGAACTTCCTCTTTGATAGGTTATTCATAGAGTGCAAAGGTTCTGATTGGGAGAGGATTCTTGTATACTCCTTCAGTCCCCAGTTGAAGCTATTGTGAATCAACTTTCTCTTTGAAAATGTGCTTTTAAACTCCGCAGTCGCTTGTGGGATGATTGACGAACTTGTGGAAGTAGCAGTAATGAGGACTTTCCATGTCTTCTTTAGTTGGTTCTTTCTTGACATATGGCAACTTGATTGGACCATCTTGGACCCAGGCATCCAGGATTTCGATAACCTCTTCAATGGAAAAAGGAAAGTCAGGTGCTTATTGATCAGGAACTCTTGTGCGTTGGTCAGAGGCTTGTGTATCTTGCTTATCCTTCCTTTGTGCTTTTGAAGGAGCTGAGGTATGCTTGCGCTGAGGTTTGGATTTCCGTTTTCTTCCTTCTGCAACAGTGTTTGTGGAAAGCTGAAGGTTTTACTGCTTCTTGATCAGACATCTGCTACTCGAGTGTCTCGCGGTTCTTCAGCCTTTGTAGCTTTTGTTCTTTCCAGTAAAGCAGGCGCAGTAGTTGCCGATCTCTTTGCCGCTTCATGAAGCTCTGAGAAGGTATGGAAACGAAGATTTTCCAATTAAGCTCTTTAGACCGGGATCATGCCGTTCATACACAAGTCTACCGGTTGCTGCTCCGTGACGTTTGGATCATGACAGTCCAGGGCCTGGACTCTGAATCTTTTCACGTAGTCATTGGGATGTTCATTGTTCCTCTGAAACATTCTTCCAAGATCGGAGAGAGTAATTTGCTCTGACACAAAGAAGTACTTTCTGTAGAAGGCATTAATCATTTCTCCCCAATTGTTGATAGTTCCTGGTGTGATATTGTTGTACCAGGTGTATGCCCTGCCTTTCAAGGATTTTGAAAATTGTTTGAGGCGAACAACATGGTTATGTTCATGTTCACCCAAGGCTTCCAGAAACCGAGAAACATGTTCCCGAGCATTGCATGTTCCGTCATACAAAGTGAAAGTTGGAGAGGTATAACATTTTGGAAGAGGAATCTTTTGCGTAGCATCAGGGTACGGAGGCTGGTGACGATGGACATGTGGGGTTTTGTCTTTTCCACGGTTCTCCAGAAGGCGTTCCAAATCCTCCTGAGTAATGAAGTTTGATGACTCCTTCGCTGATGGATCGTCTGCAGCTTTGCGAACTTCATCATCATCTACTGTATGAATCGGAATTAACTCAGGATCAGCGTCTGAGGATTTTTCCTTCTCTTTTCCTTTTCCTTGGGTCTTCCCTGACATTGTATCAGTGAGAGCCTTCAGTTGATTAAATAGATCCTTCTGTGCTGTATCCATATCAGTTTGATTCTTTGCAAGAGTCTCTTGCATTTTGATGAGATCAGAAATCGTAGGTGGTGTATTTCTTATGACTTCCTCAGGGTGTCGTCCGAACAAAGGATGGCCATCCGCGTTAACGTGAGGAGGAGTAACATCACCACCCTCAGTTTTAGAGGCCGAAATCGTTTCCGGGATATCCTCGCTGTCGTTTGTTGTTGCTAGTGCTAGCGCCATTTGCGTTGGAACCTGTGACTAACCCAAACCTAAGACCAGCCATCTTGTGAAATTGTGAGATTGAAACCGAGAGAATGATGTCCCACTGTGGTCGCCAATCTGTAGATGGGGCAAAAACGATTTGCTGGTTTTTACGAAATTGAGGAGACGATCGCACGGAGGAGACTCCTGAGAATAGAGCGAAATGTTCAACCTCACACAGATGCACTGCAAGAAGGGAGTGCTTTTAATTCGAGAGATCAACCTGTAGTACTCCGGCCTAAACCAAGACAATGGTCGTTCCAGAGTAAATTCGGTCACAAGAGAGGATGGGTTGATCTATAGGAGGAAAGCTGAGAAATGTGTGGAATCAATGGTAATCAAAGATTGTGGGTGTGTTGTCTATTCTGAATAATATAAGTTCTGAATGAATGAAGTTGCTCAGTTGAGAGTAATTGCTCAATTGATGAGGTTTTGATCTTGTGTTTTCTGTGAGACGTGAGATTTTTGTATATTCAATCATGATTTCAGAGACTTATTTATATTGCTGGAATTGTAGACACCATGATCCCATGAAGTGTGACATTTGATGGAATCAAAGAGTGTGGAAATGGAAATCGTGTTTGAAACCAGTTGCTCATCGTGCGGAGACTTGGTCGATTTTCCATCCACTACTTTGTTAACTCCTTCAACTGATTGCACGACTTGCTCACATTCCATCGTGTGTATGAACACACGTGCCGTAGACCGCCAGACCAAAATCCTAGTTAATATCCCCCATGTGACACGATTGACGTCTCGTGGTTAATTAGTCAGTTGTTGACTTCATGACTTTATGGGACGATGAGTCCATGTATTTGCAGAGTTGAACATGATTTTGCAAAATGTTCTGAAACTCATGAATTGAACGTGTCTGTTGAGACAGAGGTATAATTCTTACGTTGATAGTTGAGGCGAGCAAGTATTGCTCATTCGATGAATTGTTGAATATTGATAGTTGAACCAATATTCCTTGATTTGAGCAAATATTGCTTATCTGAGCAAGTGTTGCTCGTCTGATGAATTATTGGTAGCGTGACCAAAATAAAACATTAATTAGAATACTGGTAGTTGAACCGAGCATAACTAATAAGAATACTGATCATGAGATCGTCATAAAGTTATTAGTGTTTGAATCTGGAATTATGATCCTTGGACTCAGAAACCCTAATTTGATAAATTGATGACCAATTGATGGTTTATTTCAAAATCAACCATGGAATGAAAGAGGGATTGGCTACATGAGACCATGGATCGACCATGTAGCGCACATATGCTCATGTGAGTAAAAACCAAGGTATCTTGAAGAGTTGGTTATTTGTTGATGAAAGAATGATTAAATGCTGGTTTAATCATTTATTCGAAAAATGCTCGTCCGAGCATTAGGTGATAAAACCTAATTAATTATGAAGGGGTGAGGGCCCGACCAAGGGATCATGAAACCAACCCTGGATGGTCGTGGGATCGAATGACGATCACTTCATGAAATTCCAAAATTATTTGGAAGAGTCTTGGACCTAATACGTGCAATTGCACAAATTAGGTCAAACCATGAAAATACGTGGGACCGGCTCATTGAGAACCAAAGAGCCAACCTTGGTCGGTCAAGGTAACATGCTCACGTCGTCAACACATACCCGTCTCAGTCCTGAGAATTTTGATATTTTCTGGCGTGCGTTTGAGCAACCATTTGAGAAAATACAATAAAATCAGGGTTTTGCTGAAACTGAGGAAACTTCATGAGGTGAAGGAAAATAATTATAAAATGAAGGAATGATGAAGCGTGGGACCGCTGAAGCCAAGGCATGGCCGACCGTCCAGTGACCACGGTCCCATGGTGCCTTTTCCTAATTTTATATTATTTTTCATGATTTTATGAAAATATCATGAAATAAAAGAATTTGTTGAAATTAAGGAGTTTCCTTGAAGTGAAAGAGTTCCATGGGATCAAAGAATCAAATAATATTAAAATAATAAAAATAAGGGCGTGTGGGACTGGCTAGGGCATGGCCGGCCGGCTTGGCCCCGGTCCTACGAGTTTCCCTAATTTTTATGTACTTTCCGTGTATTTTTCCATGATTTGAAGGAATTTTCCTAATTTGAGAGAAATACCATGAAATCAAGGAGTTTCATGGGATGAAGGAAACCTTAAAATAATAATAATAAAATAAAGGGGCGTGTGGGACCGGCTAGGACATGACCGGCCGGCTGGGGCCCGGTCTCACGGGTTTCCCTAATTTTATACTATTTTTCAAGTATTTATGAAAATACCATGAGATGAAGGAGTTTTCATGAGATTAGGAAAATAATAATAAAATAATGAGGAACCATGAGGTGTGGGGCCCGACGGGATCAAGGCATGGCCGGTTGGCCAACGATCATGGCCCCACAATATTTTCCCAATTTTATATTATTTCCTTCGTGCGTGGGAAGCACCATGAAACTGAGGAGTTTCCTCAAACGAAGGATGTTTGTTCAAATGAAAGGATTTTCATAAGATCAAGGAAAATTACAAAAATATGATAAAATATGCACGGCCGGCCGGTCGGTGATCCCAATTCCCTGGCGCATTGGTCAATATTTTAATTATTTTTTATTTTCCTTCCGATTTTGCATAGGTTCATCGTTTCGTCGTATTTTGAAATACTCGTTCGTGCGGTGATTGTTAGTGCATCATCGTTGAGTACACTTGCACCTTTTGAGCCGGGGCATACTCGGAGGTAGCTCAGACGCCCGTGCGTTGAATATTTATTACTAACCCATACAATTCTGTTGGGAAGAACCATAGAGTGAAGTAACGAAATATTACGAAAATATTTGAATATTTTCGGAAATTCTGTGGATCAATCCAAGAATTTAGGAATAATTAACTTATGGACCTATACTAGCAGAGCAAGATGTCTAGGAGCATTAATTATTCTGACATGAGCTTGCTGGAGCTTCATATCCTTTATATAGTCAGGGAAACTTGTTGTTTGTATCCTGAAGACGTTATCGCTCTATACTAGCAGAGCAAGCTGTCTAGGAGCCGTCAATCTCGTGATTCTATATAGAAATAATTACTGAAGTGTTCAGTATTCATGAGATATGCCATTGTCCAGCCGAGAGACTACATATCTGCATGTACTCTGAGAGACAGTATTCTCAGTCAGAGGTTCGATGAGAGACCCGTGTCCCAATACTCGCGTCTGATAGATGGATCAGAAGTTCGTATAATGATGGGTTTACGATTTTAGTCTTTGTCGAAAATCCACCATCTACACTTGGACGGCTAAGATTTGCATCTAAGATGGAAGGGTGGCCGTTGATCGTCGCACGCCTTCGTTTTGGTAGCCGTGAAGGGAAGGTCGGCATGGTGGTTGGCATGCCATTGGCACATGTGGCATGGCATGCCTTGGCGCGATTTGGCGTGGCCAAAACTAGGGTTTTGGGCCAAAGGTTACCATGCATTGGTTGGCGACCTTGGACGGCTAAGATTTGCATCTAAGATGGAAGGGTGGCCGTTGATCGTCGCACGCCTTCGTTTTAGCAGCCGCATAGGGAAGGCCGACATGGTATGGCGTGGCTAGGTGGTTGGCATGCCATTGGCACATGTGGCATGGCATGCCTTGGCGCGGTTTGGTGTGGCCAAAACTAGGGTTTTGGGCCAAAGGTTACCGTGCGTTGATTGGCGACCTTGGACGACTTAGATTTGCATATAAGATGGAAGGGTGGCCGTTGATCGTCGGACGCCTTCGTTTTGGTAGCCTTAAAGGGAAGGCCGTCATGATATGGTTTAGGAGCGGCAAGGTGGCTGACACGGCATGCCGTTGGCACATGTGGCATGGTCGGCATGCCTTGGCGAAGTTTAGGCGTGGCCAAAACTAGGGTTTTGGCATTGGGCCAAAGGTTACCATGCGTTGGTTGGTGACCTTGGACGGCTAAGAATTGCATCTAAGATGGAAGGGTGGCCGTTGATTGTCGCAACCCTTCGTTTTGGAAGCCAGCGGCATGTAGCAAGGCCGACATTGCTTCGGCATGGGAACGTGGCTGGCATGGTTTTCCATTGGCACGATGGCGCGACTGGCATGGTTGGCATGCCTTGGCGCGGATACGTGGATGGCATAGTTTGCCATTGGCACGGTGGTGCGGCTGGCATGGTTGGCATCCCTTGGCGCGGAGACGTGGCTGGCATGGTTTTCCATTGGCAGGGTGGTGCGGGTGGCATGGTTGGCATTCCCTAGCGCGGAGACGTGGCTGGCATGGTTTTCCATTGGCACGGTGGTGCGGCTGGCATGGTTTGCCATTGGCACAGTGGTGCGGCTGGCATGGTTGGAATGCCTTGGCACGGAGACGTGGCTGGCATGGTTTGTTATTGGCACGGTGGTGCGGATGGCATGGTTGGCATGCCTTGGCGCGGAGACGTGGCTGGCATTGTTTTCCATTGGCACGGTGGTGCGGCTGGCATGGTTGGCATGCCTTGGCGCGGAGACGTGGCTGGCATGGTTTGTCATTGGCACGGTAGCATGAGAATTAGGGTTTGGTATAGATGATGTCGGTCAATGCTAAGGGTTCTGCCGTGGAACATGACACATAAAAAAAAGGTATCTTGGTAATTATTACGTAGGCATGCTGATTGATTCAGTAAATGCGTTAGTGGTCGTAGTGACGTCATGTCAGATGTGCGGTTTTACGATTTTAACCCTAAGCTAAAAACCACCATCAACATTAAGTCCCCTGCTTAGCTCGAAACAGGAGCATTGTTGCGAGGTAAGCATAAGATGGTGACAGGAGAGGACAAAATCGAAATGACAAGTCGTGAAAAGATGGTCAAGAAGACCCGGCTAACCTTTTTCAAGAGGTAAGGAGAGTTCGTGATTCTCGTGTTTGCGGCCTTGCATAGATTCTACTTGTGGTGTTGCTGGCTAGACCGTAAAGTGGTGAGATGTAGATTTTCGGCTTAGAATGGCAGCCGCAGGCGTTGGTCGGCTTGGAATGGGAGTCGCAGGCATTGGTCGGCTTGGAATGGGAGCCGCAGGCGTTGGTCGGCTTGGAATGGAGGAAACTGGCTTCAGTCCGTGAAATGGTGGAAACTGTCTTTAGTCCTCAGAATGATGTAAACTGGTTTTGGAACTTCGTCTACCAAATGATGGTGATAACGCTGGAACTTCGGCTACCAAATGGTAGTGATGGCGCCTGACAACTTTGTTTAAATGCCGAACCCCTAATTAGCGCCCCTTACTAAAATCGTTGTAGAATTCTCGTACGAACTCGGATTTTGACGTTCTCCCCCTCCATATGACCAGAAAAGAATTTCCTATCTCTGTACCTGGGAATATTTAGGTTTTGAGATCGTTCAAGAGGTGAAAACGGCATGACAGTGAAACTCAGGAAGAATTCAGGAGGGATCTTGCGGGCCCGAGGTGGTATAGTCGCGCCCAGTCATCTATTCCCGTTCATGGAGAAAGAAGAAGTCTTCATTCTGTTCAAACTCTAGAAACTTCGTCCGCATAAAAAGAGGTATCGACCCTCTTTTGTTGCTCGTCTGGATCCGTGCTTTCGTTTGCAGTGTCTCTCCAGGGGATTCCAAAATTTACCAAAACTCCACTACATTCTTGGGATGAATGGATGAAATATATGCTCGGAAACGATCATGTCAGTGATAATCTTAGATATTGTTGTTACGTTGTCGGCCATCCTTGACTTTAGGTTGTTCAGTGTCTGGATCCTCTGATCGCGATGATTGTATGGTAGAAATATTCCGAAGACACAATTTGAAATAGATGAGTTGAGAGACATTCTGTCGCCGTTGTATCAAGTCTTCAAGTTTCCAAGAGACATCCTTCGAACCAGCTTCTGAATCTTGACTATCGTATGAAATGATACGCGGTGAACAGTCGCCAGTTATATTTCCGTTTGATCCGATGGTCATGGCCAAATATATGAATGTATCTCTGTGGCGTGCTTTTGGAGTCTTCGGTGCATATGTACGACTTCATGTTGAGAAATTTGTGGCGTGCTTTTGGAGTCTTCGGTGCATATGTACGGCTTCATGTTGAGAAATTCTTGCGTAAAACTTTGACAGTGATGATTTTGAAATTAGAAATAACCTGGTTGAGGGGAGTGAAAGCGTCCCATGTTGGCAGTCCCCATGTGTAGCTTACTTTCATTGCATCGCCTTAAATCCACGTCCGCGGGATTTGATGCAAGCTTATTGTACTCTTCTGGATGTGATGTCGGGATTCTCAGAATATCACATGGATGAAATATTCTGGGTAGCGAAGAGGTAGAAAATGATAGAGTTAGGTTGTTTATCGTGGCTCCCTCTGTTTCTTCAGGAAACTGTTTCATCAGCATCTCTAGAGTTATCTCACGAATCTTTGATGGCCGTCGGGATGGACTGCGATGATCAGTTCCCAGTCACGCTTTTTTTTAGTTTTTTAAGTTGTTTCTTCTAGGAAGGCTTGGGATCCACAGCGGCCTCGTAGAGTGTCGAAGGCGTCTTCTATACAGAGAGGTGATGATATTCTTGCGCTGCACCCTTGAAGAGTAGATGACTTTGTTGTGGTTATGGCCTTTTGGTTGGCTGTGTCTTCTGAGCTTTGATAGTGAAGGGATTCCGTGTATATCCTCAGTCCCCAAGTATAGTTTACATGTTTCCATCTTTGTAGTGATTGCTGCTGTGGTGAAGCTCTGGATGGTATCAACAAATGAGTGGCAACATTTCTTGGTAGCAGATGTAATCAGAAGAGACTGCATTGTCGTGGTAACATGGTAGGTTGGATGGAATTGTATGGGCATCCATGGAAGTAAAAGGATTGGCTGGATGCGTTAGCGATCAAACTGTCCATGATCACGAGTTTTGGCGGGATGAATTAAAAAGAGGCCATGACTACGAATAATGGTTGTCTGTGATCATGATCCTTGACATGGGGAGCGTGGTGGTATGACCCTTTGCAGGAAGAAGCGGCGTTGAAGCATCTTCGGCCCTTGGAGAGGATGTTGAAACTTAAAATGCCAAACGCTGAAGCTCCGGCTTCGGATCTTGGAGCATCTTATGGAGAGAACGCTGAAGCTGAGCGGCAGCTGGAGCGAGCGTTGAAGCGGAGCAGCTGTCGGAGTGAACGTTGAAGCGGAGGCGCTGCTGGAGGACGTTGAAGTGAAGTGGCTGTTAGAGCGAACGTTGAAGCGGAGCGACTGCGTTAATCAGTGTGTTGTAAAACTGGACATCCTTAAAGCGAACAATGGTTAGGAGTCCACGGTTCCATTTATCAATCGTGCTTTCCAGGAGAGGTTGTGGTTTGGGAACGACTTCTATGGTTGGAAACAGCTGCTTCCCTGATGCAATGCGGTTGAGGGATGAAAATATATCTTGACGCTGCGCCTTGGGGAAATACAGAATCTCACATAAGTTTTTCATCATAGACTGCACGATTTTGTGGGCGAAGTCCCCGGAAATCATGCAGCTCCTGACAAGAAGAGAGTCTTTGTGAACTCAGGGGGGTTGCTGATCTTCTTTGCCTCGATTTTGGAGAAGTCATTCCGGATCTTTACGTGTGATGAAATTGGATTGCTGATTCCCTTCTACTGGGCGTTCAAGAGCAACGCTGGAAGGATGCAAGCTGCTGGCGCTGGGAAGATGCAAGCTGCTGGCGCTGAGAAGATGCAAGTTGTTAGCACTGGAGGGATGCAAGCTGTCAGCGCCGGAAGGGATGCAGGCTGCTGGCGCTGGAAAGATGCAACTTGTTAACGCTGGATCGGCTTGAAATGGGGGCTGGCTAGGCGTGGGCGCTGGCTTCCCGTGGACGCTTGACTTGGTAAGGCGCTGGCTTGGCGTGGACGCTGGCTTGGCAAGGCGCTAGCTTGGCACGACGCTGACTTGGCGTGGCGCGGTAGCAATAAAGTTGGAAAGCATATTCTAGGTATGTACTCCAGCGTTTCTCTTTCAATTTTTTTTCTTGTGTTTTCTTGTGTTGGTGCAAACCCTAGCCATAGGTATGCCTTCCATAAATCTGCAGAAATATTGTTCTTCTGAACTGGTGTAAACCCTGTCCGTGGGTATGCTTTTCATAAACTTGTAGAAATACCTCATCATAAACAATTCCTTTTCGAATA
Source organism: Papaver somniferum (assembly GCF_003573695.1). Lineage (NCBI taxonomy): Eukaryota > Viridiplantae > Streptophyta > Magnoliopsida > Ranunculales > Papaveraceae > Papaver > Papaver somniferum. Next base: position 13,296,346 of record NW_020621936.1, on the reverse strand, counting down.
TCACCGTAGTAACGTCGGATACCTCATGAATAGTGACGGGTAATCATTATTATGCAAAGTAGGCATGTACGGGTAGGCGACTGTTTTTTTTTTTTGAAAGGCAAACAAAGCGCCTGGTTTATGGTTTGATTTGAATTGATAAATGAATATTATCTGTGAGGGTCTTGGATTATTCTTTTGGAATGAATTGTTTTGGAATGGATTGTTTTGGAATGATGTTGTCTTGGTTACGATTGCAAGTGAGGCAAACATCCCAGGAAAACCATGGAACCGTGAGCGTTGCGTGTCGGTAGATGACATGGGGTGAAACATAACATGGCTATCGGTTTTATCATTCCCGTGAAAACTTGAAATAGAAAACCATGTATTTTGTCTAGGAAAGACTTACTCGGTTTTTCAGATCTCCTGATGAAAAAGGAATCTTCTGGGTGTAAGACCGAATTTTGTGGGAAGCACCGCCGTGATTTTGGAAAGTCCCCAGTCGTCTCTGAGTCATCATATAATCGAGTCGTCGATTCCTGGTCGGATCGTTCGCTTTTAACCTCTAGGAAGTCCCCAGTCGTCCCTTGCCGTGTCAAGACTGATAATCGAGTGGTCTGGTAGCCGAGTCGTCGATCCCTGAGCGGATAGTTTGCTTCTGACCTCTAGGAAGTCCTCGGTCGTCCCTTGTCGTGTAATGACTGATAATCGGTTCGTCTGGTAACTGAGTCATCGATCCCTGAGAGGATCGCCTGCTTCTACCGTCTTGATGTCTGGGATGAAGCATGAGATTGATGGTCGAAAATTGACATTGTAACCGAAATATCAATCTCCCACTGTGGTCGCCAATTGTTTGAGGGTGAAAACGGTTTCTGCTGATTTCGGTAATTTCGGGTGTGTGGGTGAGAAACGAGTCTAAACCCTAAACAATGTACTGCAAGGGAGTACTTTTTAGATTCGAGAAATCAATCTGTACAAATCCGTCCTAAACCAAGAAATGGTCGTTCCAAACTTGCTTCGGTCACAAAGTGGAGCAGAAGGGTTGGTTTTTGGGAGGGAAGCGGAGAGAGTGTTGAGACCCGAATAGTTTCTGGAAGAGTGGTTGTTTGACGACTTGTATCAGAAAGTGGGAAGCTAACAGATGGGAAAGCTAGCAAATGTTTTTTGAATGTTGTATGCTCCTGACCAGAACTTTTTGTTCGGTGGAAATAGGTAAGACCTATTTATACAAGTCGAAGTGAAACGTACTCTAGTCTCATTAAGAAATGGAGAACAGGTGAGTAAATGGGAGGAGGTGGTAACCGGTAACGCCTGGAATTGATGTTCCATAAAAGAAAGCGTTTCACTATTATTCCTTGTATTTACTAACCGCCTCATCCTTATGACACTGTCTTATAACTGGCATAGTGTACGCCGCACGCTGTAAACCGCCAAACCAATACCCAATGAGCATCCCCCAGTATGTGACATTTGTTTATGTCTCGAGTGTTTTCGTGGAAAACATGTAGCATGTTGTTGTTTTCTGGCAAGTTGAGCTTGGGAGACTTGCCTTCTCGGTGGTGACCTTCGAAGGTCGAGATTTTGCATCTTAAGAGGAAAGGTAGCCGTTGATTATTGCAACCCTTCGTTTGGTAGCTAGTAGCATGAAAGCATGATCAGTATGGCATTAATATGGCCTAGTTCAGGCGCGGAAAAAGGTTAGGGTTTTGGCTTTGTTTAGGCGCGACCAAACGAGGTCCAAAGGTTGCCATGCGTTGGTTGGCGACCTTGGACGACTAATATTTGCATCTAAAATGGAAGGGTGGTCGTTGATCGTCGCACGCTTTCGTTTTAGCAGCCACATAGGGAAGGCCGGCATGGTATGGCGCGGCAAGGTGGTTGGCATGCCATTGGCACATGTGGCATGGCATGCCTTGGAGCGGTTTGGCGTGGCCAAAACTACGATTTTGGGCCAAAGGTTACCATGCGTTGATTGGCGACCTTGGACGGCTTAGATTTGCATCTAAGATGGAAGGGTGGTCGTTGATCGTCGCACGCCTTCGTTTTGGTATCCGTGAAGGGAAGGCCAGCATGGTATGGTGCGGCAAGGTCGTTGGCATGCCATTGGCACATGTGGCATGGCATGCCTTGGCGCGGTCCCCAGTCGGCCATAACTAGGGTTTTTGGCCAAAGGTTGCCGTGCGTTGGTTGGCGACCTTGGACGACTAAGATTTGCATCTAAGATGGAAGGGTGGTCGTTGATCATCGCAAGCCTTCATTTTGGTATCCGTGAAGGGAAGGCCGGCATGGTATGGCGCGGAAAGGTGGTTGGCATGCCATTGGAACATGTGGCATGGCATGCCTTGGCGCGGTTTGACATGGCCAAAACTAGGGTTTTGGGCCAAAGGTTACCATGTGTTGGTTGGCGACCTTAGACGGCTAAGATTTTCATCTAAGATGGAAGGGTGGCCGTTAGTCGTCGCACGCCTTCGTTTTAGCAGCCGCATAGGGAAGGCCGGCATGGTATGGCGCGGCTAGGTGGTTGGCATGCCATTGGCACATGTGGCATGACATGCCTTGGCGCGGTTTGGCGTGGCCAAAACTAGGGTTTGGGCCAAAGGTTACCATGCGTTGATTGGCGACCTTGGACGCTTAGATTTGCATCTAAGATGAAAGGGTGGCCGTTGATCGCCGCACGCTTTCTTTTTGGTAGCCGTAAAGGGAAGGCCGGCATAGTATAGTTTAGGCGCGGCAAGGTGGCTGGAACGACATGCCATTGGCACATGTGGCATGGTCGGCATGCCTTGGCGCGGTTTAAGCATGGCCAAAAATAGGGTTTTGGCGTTGGGCCAAAGGTTAACATGCGTTGGTTGGTGACCTTGGACGGCTAAGATTTTCATCTAAGATGGAAGGGTGACCGTTGATTGTCGCAACCCTTCGTTTTGGCAGCCAGCGGTATGTAGCGGGGCCGACATGGCTTTGGCATGAGAACGTGGCTGGCATGGTTTTCCATTGGCACGGTGGCGCGGCTGGCATGGTTGGCATGCCTTGGAGAGGAGACGTGGCTGGCATCGTTTTCCATAGGCACGGTGGTGCAGCTGGCATGGTTGGCATACCTTGGCGCGGAGACGTGGATGACATGGTTTGCGATTGGCACGGTGGAGCGGGTGGCATGGTTTACATTCCTTGGCGCGGAGACGTGGCTGCCATGGTTTGCCATTGGTATGGTGGTGCGGCTGGCATGGTTTGCCATTGGCACGGTGGTGCGGCTGGCTTGGTTGGCATGCCTTGGCACGGAGACGTGGCTGGCATGGTTTGCCATTGGCACGGTGGTGCGGCTGGCATGGTTGGCATGCCTTGGCGCGGAGACGTGGCTGGCATGGTTTTCCATTGGCACGGTGGTACGACTGGCATGGCTGGGATTCCTTGGCGCGGAGACGTGGCTGACATGGTTTTCCATTGACACGGTGGTGCGGCTGGCATGGTTGGCATGCCCTGGCACGGAGACGCGGCTGGCATTGTTTGCCATTGGCACGGTGGTGCAGCTGGCATGGTTGGCATGCCTTGGCACGGAGACGTGGATGGCATGGTTTTCCATTGGCACAGTGGTGCGGCTGGCATGGTCGACATGCCTTGGCGTGGAGACGTGGCTGGCATGGTTTGCCATTGGCACGGTAGCATGAGAATTATGATTTGGTATAGATATTTTCGGTCAATGCTAAGTGTAGCTGCATATTTTCTGACTACTACACCCAAGTAAGATTAAAGACTAAAAACTACTTAAACATACAAGATTCAACATGAACAAGATGTAAATAGCATTAAATGTAAAGATTGACACAAGCATGTAACGTGGTTCGGTCATGAAGACCTACGTCTATGGAGAAGAAGATGTTTTCTTATTGATTATAAGGTATTACCCTTGAAAGTGTTACAGATCTCTTCTAGATTTCTTACTTTCACTCTATCTAAGTCTCTCTCAGGAATTCTCTGTAGAAAAACCATCTAAGATTACATAAGTTGTCCATCTTCTGGTACATGGACTGGTACTTATAGACATAATGAACTCATGGTCACTTGATCGTCCGAGTTGGGTGAGCTGTATTCCATTGTCCTGGCTCCCTCGGACTCGTTCTATACCGTCCCTCGCGATGGCATACTTGGTCCTCCCTCCGAGTTTTCTCGCTCTCCCTTGGATCGTGTTTCCCTTCTGTGGAGAACCTCGTGCTCCATCGCCTCTGGGTCATAGTATAGATCGTCCGAGTCTTCTGTCACGATGCCCAACTACCCAACTACCCAAGTCATGTTCTTATCCTTCATTAAATGCGGTCTTGCTTTTTAGACTTGACCGTCTGAGCAGATTATACCTTTATACACACGCGTCATTCATGTGGCGTTTGTGCAGTTGCCTCGACTGAGACAAATCCTTTTCTCAACGAATGATTCGGTGCTCCATCCTCATCATATATTCATCCCTTGGGATGTTGACACGTGGTCGTCGGGTATTTTACCCACATATTTTGCTCCTTTTCTTTGCAACTTGCCAAGGGCATGATGGGAAGAAAACTATGTAACCGTCGCAACTTTTCCGCCATGTCCCTGGTTTACGCCATGTCTGCATCTTTAATGCGTTTTTACCCGTTGGACTTGAGGCGCCGGTTGGTGGTCCTTTGGTTTCTTATAAAATCTATTGGGAGGAGAGAATGTCGCCTTTAATATCTCTTTTCAGAGTTCAGAGCTTTTTCATTCTTTCTCTCCTTTGTCTCTTGTTGTTTCTTCTTAACTTCTTGTCTCCTATAAAGAGATTTATAATGTCTGGGAGGAACTCCCCATCTCGCTCCTCAAGACGGTATGGTCCCTTCTCTTTACTTTTCCTTTTGTTCTCTCCGATGATTATCATCGACCTCCTTTTGTTTGTAATCATTCGGTTTTGTTAGTATCAATGATTCTTGTCATTGCTTTCTTGCCTTTTTTGGGTTATGTGGTTATTACAGTCATTTTGGCTGTTGACTTCCCTCTTTTGCTCCGACTGTGAAGTTTTGCAGCCATTGTTTTCGGATGTTCTTGCCGGTGTATGTTTGTTTGAGTCTGGTTTTTCTTTGTCGTGTGAGCCATTGTTCTCTTCTTTTCTTTTGTTTGCTTTTTTATCAGTCCCGGAAAAGCTCCGATGAGAAATCTCATTTCTGAGCGTTTCTCCAGCCTGTCTGATGAGGCGTTTTTGGAATCGGTGAGGGTCAGGCATCGTCTCCAGCGATTCGAAATATCTTTTGCCACTCCTGAGGGGCAGTTTGGTGTTCTTTCCATGAATCTCTCCGAGAGGAACCCCTGTGGTCCCAATGAGATCATAGTTTCAGTGGGTCAGCTTGACGCTGGCCTTCGTCTTCCTATATACTGTCCGTTGAATCCCTTTCAGTACGATTTATTATGTAAACTTGATCCCCAACGAGCCATCTATCAGCCCAATGGTAATTTCTATCGGATCACCCGAGAGTGTAATCGCCGAATTCAAGGCAAGGTTACTCAGCACGAGTTGGAGAACTACTGGTGTCACCAATCCGATACTTACTATGGCTTTGGAGTTGGGATTTCTAGGTCTCGGAAGAGCGCTCGAGATTCTCAGTATATATCCGATTTGGATCCTCCTATTGCTACTCAGCGTACTATTCATAAGACTCACGATCCCAAGTGGCATGTTGCTCCTATCCGAATTATAGGCCCTTACATTTATGGTTGGGATGAGATTGGTAATGTTCTTCCTGGTATTCCTGAGATGCACGCCCATCTGCCTACCTATAGGCCTTGGGAGCTCAAGTGGGTTATCCCTCGTAGGCGTTTATCTCAGTCGGCTCGAGCTAGTGAGGATGCTAAGGTAAAAAATACTTGTCCTGATTTTTTGACGTATATATATATATATATATACCTTGCCCCTGTTTTTTGCCTTAGCAGCCAATGTATTTGTGTTGTTTGGCAGAGGAGAAGATTAGTTGATGGTGATGGGCCATCGAATGCTCCTGCTGCTGCTATTGAACATGCCATGGAGGTGGATGTTGATGCTTTGTTTGGTGAGAATGAAATGTTGGATGTCACCGATTCATTCTTTGAGGACCTTGATTAAACTCTGTTGGATGATCCTGCCGATCCTGGTGTTGTCTTTGGATCGAAGATAACTCTGCCCCAGGCTAGGGATATCGCTGACAGGGGTGCAGGTGTTGGTGGCGAGGTAGGCGATGGTCTCATTGTGACTCAGAGTGTTGGTGGTGGTACCAAAAGTGTACCAAGCAACATTGCTAGTGGTTTTCCTTCTGTTCCAGTGGGTCCGTCTGGTGCTTCTTCTTCTACGCCCTGGTTTAATGATGGATCCGAGTCAATGAAGATCATATGCTCGGATAGGTATGCTCAGCTGAGCGAGGACGAGCAAGATCGCGTTATGGCGTCTTTGGATAGGCCTGCACAGCAACAGCTAGTGCTATCAGTATCCGGTGTTTAACTTGTTTCAGTTTTTCATCATTGTATGATTTTTTGCCCTAGTCTTGACTGGTATTGTTGTATTTTTAGAGCAACAATTTGAGGATTGGTATGCTAGCCGAGTCTCGTGTTGCTATGAGGAAGGCCAAAGATGCTGAGCAAGAGGTTCAAGTACTCCATACTGCATTGGCATTGGCGAAGGATGAAGCATTGGCCTTTCGTCAGGATAATAAGGAGTTAGAAGGTATTTATCTGTTCTATATCCTTAATATTGCACCTTCTTGATAGGGATGAGACTTCTGAAATAGTCCCTGTATTGGTAGTTATGGTCAAACGATTGGAGGAGCAGTTAGATAATGTTGGTCATAGACATGCTAGAGAGTGCAGTGATCTTAGACTCGATGTCAGCGCGCGCCAATGTAAGATTGACTCCTTGGAGCAAGAGAATGCGATGTTGCGTGAGGATGTTGAGGTACATCGGAAACGCACTGTGGAGTTACGGGACTTGCTTTAAAAAGCTAAGAGAATAGTTGTAGAGCGTTCAGATGAGATCAAAACGCTTCGAGCGCAAAAAGATGGGCTTATTAATTGGCAATGCGATCATATGCCCATCATAGCACAGGATGAAGATGATAGGGAAGCACTGAGAAGGCTCAAGCGGGATTATGTTGCCCTGGAGAGGGAGCGGGATAGGCATATGCTATCTTGTCCTCATGGTGATATGGCCGTAACTCCTGTAGAATCCCGGTTTAGTGCTCTAGATGCCAAAAAAATTCGATTAGAACAGAATTTAGCCGTCGTTTTGCTTGAAAACGAAGGTCACTTATGCATCAGTTTTTATATTGTTTCGCCATGATACTTTGCATGAGTTAATATTTTTTCTTTGTGCTTGCAGAGGCTTGTAAGCAAAAGGCTGAGTTGGAGCGTCAATTGGAGGAAGAGAGGGTGGCTAGGCGGGGCCTTGATCAGGAGCTTAATGAGTTGGTGAGCAGTCATGAGGAAGAATTAGCTGCTGCTCAAGCGGAGAAGAATGAGAAGTTGAATAACCTTCATGCTGAGTATAAGGTTCTGATGACAAAAGCTTGTAAAGCTGCTGTCATTCGAGAGGGTCAACGAGCCGCCGCCGCTGCTGCTGCGAACATCGTGGTCCCTCCACCAGTTATCGTGTCCGAGCCTATGCAGAATGTTACTGACGTCGAGGATGAAGGGGGCGACGATCAAGGGGCTCCTGATGGTGAACAGACTTGAGCTTGCCCATCGCTTTGTGCAAGTGATATCTGCTTATTTTAGCCTCTTTCTCTTAGCTTCTCATGTTGAACATAAGTCTGTAGATTTATATGCACCTTTGTGGAAACATTTTCTTCTTTATTGGAAAGTCCTCAGTTGTGGGAGGCATGAATTTGTTGTTATTTTGCGGTAAGTCCTCGTATATGGGAGGCAATTTTAACATTGTTACTAATTGCTTTTGACAGTGCCGTTTGGCGACTGCCTTCGTTTTAATTGTATGATATTTTTTATCATGATTTGGCTGTGAAAGAGTTTCGATTGTACATTGTTGGTCCAACCTCGGGTAACATATCCAAGAAGTGATCAATTCCTTAATTGGACATGCTATCTCTTATGGTGTTAGACTAGGTAGCAACTTTCGTTTAGCCTTGCATGTTTTGTTTAGTGCCAATTGTAGGAGCACTTGTTCCTTGAGCTTGCTGTCGGAGCATATTGTCAAGGGTGATACCTTGGTTGATCAATCCTTACTGTGGCGTAAGATAGGGTTGTCAAATCTGGTTATATCCTGTCATATCAGGACATCGTCCGATATCATGATTGGGACGACGTTACCTTAGGTATGTTGTCCGTGTAAGGTAACTTGGGGTGATTTTACCCGCGTTGTTTTGTTGTAGAATGGGAGGTGTAGCCAGCACCGTGCGATAGTTGTTGAGTGTATTTGTGTGGTTGTTGGAAATGCTAGTATGATGCCACTATCCTACATGCATATATAAATCAGAAAGGAAAAGTAAACACATGCGATGATAAGAATTTAAATCTACATAATGTAAATAAGCAATACACAAAAGGAGTAGTTTTATTAATTTCAAAAGAGGGTGTGAGCCCTTAGTACATTTCGAGGGGGGTCGCATGACCTGCTTACAAGTAGGGGCTCGAAGCCCTGACTCTTAGATATCAACCTTCATGGGATGTATATTGTACTTAGTGAGAGATAAGCTATAATTGCGTTAATGTTTCTCATTAGTTTGAAGCAAAATTTTGGGCTTTGCTTCTGGCCTGCTTGGTAATATTTGTGCCTTCTTGATGGATGGCCAAGGACTTAATGTATCGCCGAGGACTTTGGAGAGGGTGTATTCTCATCTTGTACATGTTGTACCCGACTGAGGTGGACATCTTTGTTTGAGGCAAGGGTTCTGCGTTTTAAGCTTGCTAATGCAAGGTTATAACCCGAGTAACTGTCCAATAAGGATAGTAAAGCGCCTGTGGATGCAGAGTCTATAATCCAATCAGTAGCCAATTTTTGGGAAGAGTTTCCCATGGGTCCTGTTGATGGCTTGTTGTTTCCAGGTGGTGGTGGATGTAGCATGATATGCCGTGATCTTGGCTGAGTTAGCTCCTTAAAAGTTGCTCGTTGGTTGTGTGGAAACATTCTCTGTTCCAGGTTGATTCATGTGTGATACTCTCCATGACTTTTCTTAGGGGTGCCTCAGACCTTGTTATGAGGACGAGGTTCGATTTATCCCTCATCGGGAAGGTTCTGTGATTACTATAAGGGCTGTATGGTTGGTCCCGAGGTTATGGTGTTACATGAGGCTGAGGCGTCAGACAAGCGTGTTGGTGCATTGCTTATTGCAATGTATTCATGGGCTTCAATCGAGTTATCAATACCTCTAGCCCTCCTCGCCTATGTTTTTGAAGAATTTACTTTGTTCTCGCCGTTTTGGACGTCCATCTTGTAGCAAAACTTTGCTTCGCTAGAGTCTCCAATAATTTCTGCCACTCCATCAGGCGTAGGAAATCTTATCCTTTGATGGTAATTCGAGGCCACTCCTTTGAATCCATGGACCCATGATTGTCCGTCAATGGCTGTGTAGGGTGACAATACATCTACCACATAGAAAGTGGTTAAGGTAAGGATTCTTCCAACCCGTATTTCTAATGTTATTTCTCCTCTTGGATGGTTTGATGACCCGTTGTAGCCAAATATGTTGTAAGTCGAGGGTATGAGGGACTCGTCTTTGAGGCCCATTTGTTTGAATGTTTCATAGAATAAGATTTGAACAGAACTGCCATCATCGATCAAGATTTTGGGCATTGCCCAGGGTAGTGCTTTAGTCTTTGCTTCCTCGCCTTCGTGCTCGGGGAGGGCGATGGCCATCGTGACCACTAATGGGTCGTTATGGCTTTGTCCTCCCTATGGTGCCTCCGAAGCTGAAAAGCTGATGGGTAGTTTCATCCATTCTTCGATTGGGGGTTCTCTGGTTACACTGAAAACTTTATCGCCTTTGAAGTTTCGTTTGTGAATTCTTCCAGTAATATTTCCTTCTCGTACGGGGGTGGTTATCGCCGAGTGTGAGATGGTATTGCAGCCTAAGTACTGTGCCTCGCGGGGGATCTCCACACGATGTATGGGTGCCCCAGTGGTGGGTTGGGCTGTCGGTTGTGCAATGTATTCTTGGAGCTTTCCCTCGTTCATCATGTCTTGTAGTACCTTCTTTAAGTCCCTACACGAGTCTGTCGTGTGGCTGTGAAATTGGTGGAATTCGCAGAAGTCAGTCCTATTTTTAGTTCGTTCTGGTTGCTGACCTCTGTTCCATGGGTAAGTGATTTTGTGTTGTCCGTCGATCTTCCTGAGGATCTCGGATATGGGGGTATTCAATTTTGTATAGACAGGATCAATGAACTTTTCCTTCTTCTGTTGGGACTGGTCTCTTCCTTTCCATCCTCCAGTCCGATGTTTGTCGAACTGGGTTGACCCATTGTTGGATCGCCCTGCTCCTTGGGCTGGTACTGGAGGGTTCTGTGGTTCTACCACATTTGCTCCTCTACTAGTTCCTTTTGCCATCTTGTCATAAGTTCCATCCTGGAGTTCCTTGATGTATTTTCAAATGTTGTTGTAGATAGTGGTGAAAACTGGGTTCTTTTCGAACTTGTGAAGGTAACTTTTTTTTTTTTTTAAGATTTAAACAAATAAATAAATGAAGGAAATTAATAGTAATGTCAAGATTTTAGAAAGATTAAGGCTCAGGATTCACTATTACTTCAAGTTGATTGGTTATAAATAATATTTCAGAAATTATTATTAAGTTCTTTTTCTTATTAAATCACTTTTTAATTTAAAAGGTGTCCAAATATTAAGTTGTAATCCTTAAGCATGATTTATCAAAGAATATATTCTAAGCATAAAACATCAAACTGATTCACAAATAATTAAGAAAACCATTTTATCCCTTTTTTTTATATTTTTATCCAAGTGAATTACATAAAATAAATAATTAACGAAATTATAAATAAAAATATTACCAATCAAACATGAGTGAATAGATCCTCCATTGCCTCAATCACCAGGTATTTTAGCCGCTCATCATGTTGGAAAACCTCTCAAAATATTTCATTGATGCTCAAAAGTGTTTTACAATGAATAGAAAGACAAGAAAATGATATAAAACAGGATTCTGCGACCCACAGAAGGCGTCCAGAATCAACGATAGAGATAAAGTGTTCTTGTCGTTGAAAAACTATGACCCACGAACGACAGTCGTTGTCTTTGTTGGTAAACGACTGCCTTTGGTAGTCTGTTCTTCCTCTTCTTCTTCCTCCTCGAGCAGCAGCAACAGCAGAACCAGAATCTCTGCAACTTCAATTTTCTTGCTCTGTAGTGCTTTAAACCTCTCCCAATTCTCTCTAAACTTCGCTAGCTCCTCCTTCTCAACATTAGGGACCTATTATACACAACAGGTCACTCAAATCCTCGTAATAATTCCAAGAATATCCGGCCATTAAAGAAAATATTCCGAAATATTTTTTCTTTAATTCTCTGATTTGTTACGGATTGTTCCCTGTTTTATCTCTTCTCACGCGTCATCCTTGAGCTGTAGGGGTTGTTTCCAGCCAATAGAATCAACCCATGCACGTCTCTTCCATCCAAGAATTCCAAGAATAGAATATTTTTCCTATTTTAGAATATCTTCCCTGATTTGATTACCACCGGTTATCTAACAAATTTTGACCGAATCCAACACCCATACCAGCTCTATCTAGACCCTAGGAACAAACCCATTTAATTTGGGTCATTGAATCTCACTGGAACACCTTCAAATCCTCAACCCTAGTCACGGCAGTTCAAGAACAATTTTCCCGCCAATTTTTGGTTTTTGAATTTGGGAAGAAGATGTCCTCCCCCTAACCAGAACTGGGGTGCGAATAGCAGCTGCCTTGGGGGTGACTTGGGGGTGCCCCTTAGTAATTAGGTTATCCCTTATCCAAAAGCGAGAGTCCGAATAACACTTGTCCTCCGGTGGTGCCAAAATCAACTTTTCGAGCCGAATTTTCCAAAAATGTTTATTTCTTAAAAATACATAAAAACACAATATTAGTACAAAAATAGAGTTCCAACAATACGGACATTGAGGACAAATTAGACACAAAAATGTGTCTATCAAATACCCCCAAACTTATTATTTGCTAGTCCTCGAGCAAATCTAATCTAGAAAGTAAAAAGACTACACTTAGCATGTGCAGCAAGTCGTTAAACCACTAGGTGGCCCTAGTGGCGGAGTGTTGTCTCCGGAGGGTTTACCAGAGGTGTAACCACAAAACCTTTATACTCCAGACCCTATATATCTACAACGAACCTTGGAAGGCACTAAAGAATCTCCTTGGTTGGCATACTTATTGACTACAAGAGGAAGTACCCTGATGCGAAATTCCAATTGATGTACACGAGTTTGCACTCAAGCATACTAAAATTCATATATAAGTGACAGAGCTCTACTCAGATAGTTGCACTATGGACATCATATTCGGAGTCAAACTAATCACATGGAAAGATTAAGAGATGGATATAGAAAAACATAGATGGTTTTGATGTTTACTAAGTGAACAGCGTTTCCCATATCTGTCTGAAGGCCTCCGCTAAAATGAACCTATCCTAATGGATTGAGATACTAGTCTGACTAATATCAACACACTGGCATATACAAGGGAACCAGTGGTCGATAACCTAACTCTAGGTCAACACAACTGGCATATACAAGGGTACCAGTGGTCGACTTTATTGAATTTATTCCTTTTGGTCAAATGGTCTGGTCACAATTACTATTATTATTTTTTTATTTTTTTTATTTTTTTTATTTTTTTTTGGTAACTACCATTTTTTTTTATATCTCAATCACTCTCATTCACCCTAGCATTGGTAACAACTTGAATCGTGAGCCCCACCTAATCACTTAGAGTACATAGTTTAAAAACAAAATAGAATAAAAATAGAAGTGAAAAGGACTCAACGAGATATGGTGAAACTATCATGTTATTTCTAACACCTGATCTCTGTGCTTTTATGAATAGACTCTTTAGATGTTTCCATCTATTCAGATTGGTTCCTCAACTCCTACAACCAAGATGCTTCCATCCACTTAGATTAGTTAGTGCCATCCTGAATACGCATAAATTTCCAGGCTCTGGAGTTTATTTATTGCAACTAAAAGCTAACAAAAAGTTTCTTCCCCACCCCCAAACTTAAATCTAACATTGTCCTCAATGTTTCTAATTAAAGAGAGTACCAAAAGTAAAATAACACGAGAGAAGTTGGAAAGATAGTACCTGGTGAAGAAATCAAAAACTAATATACAACATACAATGCCTCGATGGTCAATCAAGGGTAAACAGGGTCCTCCAGAGGGACCTCCTCAACATCACCTGTAGGAAAGGCTCTAAAAAGGGTTTCAAATCTCTGACCGTTAACCTTCGAAGAACTTACTACCATCCGGTGTCTCGATCTCAACAGCTCTCCATGAGGAAAAACAGTGCGAACAATAAAGGACCCGTCCACCGAGAACGTAACTTCCCAGGGAAAAGATGCAAGCGGTATCATACAGAAGAACTTTTTGACCTGGAGAAAATGACTTCCGTAAATGTTTCTATCATGCACAAGTTTCATTTTGTTCTTATACTCCTTCGCACTATCGTAAGCATCTATACGAATCTCGTCCAACTCATTGAGCTGGAGTTTCCTATGGGCTCCTGCCTTGTCAAGTGAAAAATTTAGTGCTGCTTAACAGCCCAATAAGCTGTATGTTCTAACTCAACAGGTAAGTGACATGCCTTGCCATAAACAAGCCGATAAGGCGACATTCCAATGGGGTCTTAAACGCAGTACGGTAAGCCCATAAGGCATCAGTAAGCCTAGACGACCAGTCTTTCCGATTAGGATTAACTGTTTTCTCTAATATACGTTTTATCTCCCTATTGGAAACCTCTACCTGACCACTAGTCTGTGGATGATACGGGGTAGCTACCTTATGTGTAATACCATATTTCTTCATCAGAAGCCTAAAAGTCCCATTACAAAAGTGCGACCCTCCATCACTAATTATAGCTCGCGGTGTACCAAAACGTGTAAGTATATTATTTTTCAAGAACTCAATCACAACCCTATGGTCATTGGTTTTACACGCAACCGCCTCAATCCACTTAGAGACATAGTCTACACGGCGACAAGGATGTATAGGTTACCAAAAGAATTAGGAAACGGACCCATAAAGTCAATACCCCACACATCAAAGACCTCAACAATTAAAATAGGGTTCAAGGGCATCATGTTCCTACGGGAAATGGTTCCTAATTTCTGGCATCGTTCACAAGTAACGCAGTAACTGTGGGAGTCTTTAAACAACGAAGGCCAATAGAATCCACACTGCAATATCTTAGCAGCAGTTTTCTTAGCACTAAAGTGACCCCCACAAGCATGATCATGACAAAAGGAAATAATACTGGACTGGTCACTCTCAGGTATACATCTCCTAATAATCTGGACAATACTTAAACAAATAAGGATCATCCCAAAAGAAGTGCTTAACCTCAGCTAAAAATCTAGAACGATCTTGTTTACCCCAATGTTGGGGCATTCGACCAGTAACAAGATAGTTCACTATATTCGCATACCAAGGTAATTGGGTAACAAAGAACAATTGTTCATCAGGAAAGCTATCCCTTATAGGAAGGGAATCATCTGGGGAACTAACAACTAGCCTAGACAAGTGATCTGCTACAACATTTTCGGCACCCTTTTTGTCTCTAATGTCTGGAGAAAACTCTTGCAACAACAGAATCCACCTAATCAATCTAGGTTTAGTATCCTTCTTAGACAAAAGATATTTTAAAGCAGCATGATCAGTATATATGATGATCTTAGAACCTAAGAGATAGGGTCTAAACTTGTCTAAGGCAAACACAATGGCTAATAGTTCCTTCTCGGTAGTGGTATAGTTCAACTGGGCATCATTCAGAGTTTTGCTAGCATAGTAAATCACATGAAGTAACTTATTTTCTTTCGCTCTCGCCTAGCACAACACAACACCAATAGCATAATCTGAAGCATCACACATGATCTCAAAGGGTAGGTTCCAGTTGGGTGCCTGGACTATGGGGGCGGTAGTGAGTAATGACTTAAGCTTCTCAAAAGCCTCTAAACAAGCATCATCAAAAACAAACTTAACATCTTTTGCAAGCAAATTGCAAAGAGGTCTAGACATCAAGCTAAAATCCTTAATGAAACGACGAAAAACCAGCATGTCCCTAAGAATGACCTAATATCTCTTACGGTTTTTGGGACCGGTAAAGTTTTAATAAGGTCAACTTTGGCTCTATCTACCTCTATACCCTTTGAAGATACAATATGCCCTAGAACAATTCCTGAACGAACCATAAAGTGACATTTCTCCCAATAGCACTAATCTTTTCCTTACCCTAGTCAAACGAATGACAAATGATGCAGCACTCATCGAAAGACGAACCAAACACTGAAAAATCATCCATAAAGACCTCTAAGAACCGTTCTACCATGTTAGAAAATATGCTCATCATGCAACGCTGAAAAGTCGCAGGGGAATTACATAGCCCGAAAGGCATGCGTCTATACGCAAAGGTGACAAATGGACAGGTAAAAGTGGTTTTCTCCTGGTCTTCTGGGGCAATAACGATCTGATTATATCCAGAGTAGCCATCTAAAAAGCAGTAGTGACGATGTCCAGCTAATCTCTCTAGCATCTGGTCGATGAAGGGAAGGGGAAAGTGGTCCTTCCTAGTGACCTTCTTCAATTTCCTATAGTCAATACAAACACGCCAAACCGTGGTCCCTCGGGTCAGGATTAACTCATTGTTATCATTCTGGACTACAGTAATACCAGATTTCTTGGGAACAACCTGAACGGGGCTAACCCACTTACTGTCTGAGATAGGGTAGATAATGCCTGCATCTAGTAGCTTAAGAACCTCAGTTCGAACTACTTCTTTCATATTGGGGTTTAGTCGACGTTGCATATCCCTAGAAGGTTTGGTGTCTTCTTCTAAATAGATCTGATACATACAAATAGTAGGACTTATACCCTTAATGTCTGTTATGGTCCACCCTAAAGCTTCCTTGTTGTTTTGAAGGACGGTTACTAGCCTACTTTCCTGATCTCTATCCAAGTCGGAAGAAACAATCACAGGTAAAGTCTCAGACGGGCCTAAAAACACATACTTCAGGGTATCTGGCAATGGTTTTAGGTCCAACTTAGGAGGCTCTTCTAAAGAAGGAACTAGGGTAGACTTAGAAACTGGTAGTGGTTCGAACTTAGGTTTCCATCCATTACTAGTATCTAACAAAGGGGTTGAATCTAACAAAGCATTCACCTCATTAATCACATTATCATCATCAAAATCAATCCCAAAGTGAGCTAGGCATTTCTCTAATGGATCTTATAACAAAGTGTTTGGTAATGACTCCTCGACTAATGTTCCTATCATGTTCACCTCTTCTATATTCGAGTCATCTAGTTCAGAGGGTAGCTTACTAATATTAAAAATGTTCAGCTCAATAGTCATATTACCAAAAGACAAATTCATAATACCATTTCGACAGTTAATGATCGCATTGGATGTAGCTAAAAACGGGCGACCTAAAATCACTGGTATTTGGTTCTCTGGGTCAGGGACAGGTTGGGTATCTAGGATAACAAAATCCACCGGATATATAAACTTGTCGGCCTCTATGAGAACATCCTCGATCACACCACGAGGAATTTTAACGGACCTATCAGCTAACTGAAGTGTCATCTGGGTAGGTTTCATCTCACCAAGTCCTAGCTTAAAGTACACATGGTATGGCAGTAAGTTCACACTGGCTCCTAAGTCAAGCAATGCTTTCTCAACACTGTACTTACCTATTGTACAAGCAATGGTAGGGGACCCTGGGTCTTTATACTTAGGAGTAGTGGTATTCTGAATAATAGAACTCACTTGACTAGCTATGAAGGCTTTCTTCTGGACACTGAGCTTACGCTTTCGCGTACACAATTCCTTAAGGAACTTGGCATAAGAGGGAATCTGCCTAATTGCATCTAATAATGGAAGGTTGATATTAACCTGCTTAAAAACCTCCAATATATCATTAAAGTTGGACTCCCTCTTAGTCGGAACTAGCAGTCATGGGAATGGGGCTCTGGGAACAAAATCAGACTCAACATGACCCTCATTGGTCTCTTTAGAGACTCTATCAGTCTCTTCATTCTCTGGTTCAGACGGGTGAACTACAACATGTTCACTATCAGGCATGGAAACCTTGTTGTCTACTTTCTTTCTACTCCTAAGGGTTGTGACAGCATTCACATGATTGTACGATTTCTCCCCTTTGGGATTAGGCTCAGTATGACTAGGGAACTTTCCATCTTCTCTCCCACTTATAAACTTAGCTATTTGTCCTACTTGAAGTTTTAATTCGGCAAGACTTTGAGAATTATCCTTCAATTCTTGCCTAGTTTCTTGTTGAAAGCTCATGTGGTTCTTTGATAGCATTATGAGATTTTCCTCTAAGGCAGAGATCTTTTTCTCGGAAGTGTTCTGAAACTGGGTTTGACCCAAAAAGTTCTTAAAACCAAATCCTGGGGGAGGCTGAGAATTACTAGACTGTCCTTGATTCTGACCCTTAGACCAAGAAAAATTAGGATGGTTTCTCCAACCAGGATTGTAGGTCTCTGAGTATGGGTCAATCTTCTGACGGTTCTCAAACCTAGCTTTGTTATAGACAGCATGAGCTTGCTCTTCACTAACCTGACCTTCCCAAAATGAATTATCGGGATTTATTCCACAACTAGAGACTTGAGAGGCTCTATTAGGTTCAACAAGGGACCTATTTTTAGACTGACCCATTTCCAAAGCCTCTAACCTTCTAGACAAAGCAGCAAACTTAGCATCAGACGCAAAACTCGTATCTACCATATTGGTGCTACTTTTATTGACCAAGAGTATTTTAGGGGGTTCAACACAAGATTCCCACTGTTGGTATTTTTCAGCGATAACTTCTAAGAAGGTAAAAGCATCATTAGCATTTTTACTAGTGAACTCACCAGCGCACATAGACTCAACCATGGCTTTGGTCGAATAGTCTAAACCATCATAAATAATTTGTACTAGTTTCATCTTATCAAATCCATGATGAGGACACTGAGATAGGATATTATTGAATCTCTCTAAAAATCTATAAAGAGACTCTCCCTCTTGTTGCACATTAGCACTAATTTTCTGCCTAACAGTTGCAGTTTTATGCTTAGGGTAGAACTTCATATAGAAGGCAGCGATAAGTTCCTGCCATGTTTCTATGGATTCAGATGGTAGGTTGTTCAGCCAGGTCTTGGCTTTATCTCTCAAGGAAAAGGGAAACATCTTAAGTTTCAAGACTTCATCAGTAAGGTCTTTTATTCTAATTGTCCCACAAATTTCCTCAAAGTCCCTAATATGGAAATAAGGGTTCTCATCATCTTTTCCTAAGAATATAGGGATCATCTGAAGAATACTAGGTTTTATCTCGAAATTAGCCGTAGTGGCTGGCAATTTAATGCACGAAGCTCGGTTGGACCTAGTTGGGAACATGTAATCTTTCAAAGTTTCCATCGCTGGCACAACAGAAGTACTAGGGGTACTTTCCTCACGAAGAGACAGATTCTTAAAACTGAAGTTTCCAAAAACAGGGCTCTCAAAAGAACAATCTTCGAGCTCTCTGCTTATATCATAAGAACTACTAGGTTTTCCGCTAATTAATCGACCTAGAGTATCTCTTTTCCAAGCCCTATTAACAAAATCGGGCATACACTAAAAAAATCAAAAAGAAATAAAAATCCTAACAGGAAGGTTCTAGCAATCACACAACAGGCTGACTCGACTTTACCACAGCAAACCTAGATATTTCTAGCAAACAACAAGCATGATGGCTCACTTAGATTGTTTCTAGACTAGATTCTATATCTTGAAAGGGAATTAGTTACAATTTAAGAAAACCCCTCTGGAATCAATCCGAGTCAAAGTAAGTTGAATCGAGGCGAGGGAAGCTTAGTGGATCTTTGATATCCAAGGCCTCACCGCAGTACAAGGCGGCGCAGTCACGCATTCAACTCACAGAAACCGTCATGAACTTTGAAGTATGCTAAAAGAATAACCAATATCCTTCGAAATTTTTTCCTAACAAGCTCGATACCCTATAGGTGTCTTTCTAATCAGATTTTAAAGCTTGGGTTCGCGTTAGGTTTTGTTCTCCTAAAGCGGGCAAGAAGGGAGCGGTGATGAAATCCGAACCCTTATCTTGTTTAGGCCAGGCCTTGCCCTTTACTAGGAAAATAAAGACAGTCCGGTTCGTCCTCAAACAATTAGCACCTTAAGGAGTACAGTAACTCGCTTGCAGGGGATTCGCGAGTGTTTCGATTGGACTTACCTCCCGTACCAGACGGGGGATGAACCGTTGTCGTCGACTCGGGCCACGACTCCTATGCCGTGTGCGAACCCGAGGGGCCGAGGTGATATTGTAATCACCATCCTTCCCTGCACACAGTTTGTATTTAAGGGTTCCCTTCCGTAGGGTTTAAAAATTAAAGTCCAAATGTCCAGTCCAATTTAAAGTTCAAAAAGAAAAAAAATAAAAATAAATAAAATTACAGTTTTCCTCACACACTCAAAAAGAATTAAAAATTAAATCCTAAAATTGTCCTATTTTCTTCTCTTTTCGCTTTTCGCTTTAAGCTTTTTCCTCTCCAAGTCCTTAGTTTTCACTTGAACCTGCAAAATAAAGACAAAAAGAAACGTAAAAAGGAACAAACAATTCTAAAAAAAAATAATAAACCTAAAAAAAAATTCTACCTAAGCACAGGTCCGCGTCGGCGGCGCCAAAAATTTGATGGTATTTTTCAATGATGTAGTAATAGTGTTTAAAACAGGTTCTTTTCGAACTTGTGAAGGTAACTCTTTTTTTTTAAGATTTAAACAAATAAATAAATGAAGGAAATTAATAGTAATGTCAAGATTTTAGAAAGATTAAGGCTCAGGATTCACTATTACTTCAAGTTGATTGGTTATAAATAATATTTCAGAAATTATTATTAAGCTCTTTTTCTTATTAAATCACTTTTTAATTTAAAAGGTGTCCAAATATTAAGTTGTAATCCTTAAGCATGATTTATCAAAGAATATATTCTAAGCATAAAACATCAAACTGATTCACAAATAATTAAGACAACCATTTTATCCCTTTTTTATATTTTTATCCAAGTGAATTAAGTAAAATAAATAATTAACGAAATTATAAATAAAAATATTACCAATCAAACATGAGTGAATAGATCCTCCATTGCCTCAATCACCAGGTATTTTAGCCGCTCATCATGTTGGAAAACCTCTCAAAATATTTCATTGATGCTCAAAAGTGTTTTACAATGAAGAGAAAGACAAGAAAATGATATAAAATAGGATTCTGCGACCCACAAAAGGCGTCCAGAATCAACGATAGAGATAAAGTGTTGTTGTCGTTGGAAAACTATGACCCACGAACGACAGTCGTTGTCTTTGTTGGTAAACGACTTCCTTTGGTAGTCTGTTCTTCCTCTTCTTCTTCCTCCTCGAGCAGCAGCAGCAGCAGAACCAGAATCTCTGCAACTTCAATTTTCTTGCTCTGTAGTGCTCTAAACCTCTCCCAATTCTCTCTAAACTTTGCTAGCTCCTCCTTCTCGACATTAGGGACCTATTATACACAACAGGTCACTCAAATCCTCGTAATAATTCCAAGAATATCCGGCCATTAAAGAAAATATTCCGAAATATTTTTTCTTTAATTCTCTGATTTGTTACGGATTGTTCCCTGTTTTATCTCTTCTCACGCATCATCCTTGAGCTGTAGGGATTGTTTCCAGCCAATAAAATCAACCCATGCACGTCTCTTCCATCCAAGAATTCCAAGAATAGAATATTTTCCTATTTTAGAATATCTTCCCTGATTTGATTACCACCGGTTATCTAACCAATTTTGACCGAATCCAACACCCATACCAGCTCTATCTAGGCCCTAGGAACAAACCCATTTAATTTGGGCCATTGAATCTCACTGGAAAAACTTCAAATCCTCAACCCTAGTCACAGCAGTTCAAGAACAATTTTTCCCGCCAATTTTTGGTTTTTGAATTTGGGAAGAAGATGTCCTCCCTTTAACCAGAACTGGAGTGCGAATAGCAGCTGCCTTGGGGGTGACCCTTAGTAATTAGGTTACCCCTTATCCAAAAGCGAAAGTCTGAATAACACTTGTCCTCCGGGGGTGCCAAAATCAACTTTTCGAGCCGAATTTTCCAAAAATGTTTATTTCCTAAAAATACATAAAAACACAATATTAGTACAAAAATAGAGTTCCAACAATACGGACATTGAGGACAAATTAGACACAAAAATGTGCCTATCATTCCTCCAAGTCTATGTAGTCCTCTTGGATTTCTCTTAATTTGCCCAAGCTTTTTGGCATGGCCTCATACATGCGGACAAAAAGGGGGTCTGTCTTTCTAAGACTATTCTTGAAACCTAAGATCGCATAGTCTTCAGGGACCTTTCCGATCTCAGCACATAGTTTTCTCCATCGTGTCACCAGGGAACGAAGCGACTCGTCCGGTCATCTAGATATTTGAAACAGTGCATCAACTTCTGGTCGGATTCGACTTTTATGAATATATGTTTCTAAAAACAGCTCGGATAGGTGAGCAAACGACTTGACTGAGCCTTTGGGTAGATTGGTATACCATAATAGGGCTTCATCTCTTAGAATAGCCGGAAAAAATTTACACAACACCACATCGTAGTGGTCCCATTGGGTCAGTGTCATACGATAAGTTCTAAGGTGCTCAATTGCATCTCCTGTTCCTGTGAAAGGGGGAGTGAACACCGGTAAGGAGCATTTCCTGGGGAATGACAATCTTAATAGATTTTCGGATAAGGGAGATTGTCCTGCTTCTTGCATGACTACTGCCAACTTCTTATTCTCCTGCTTGCCTGTAGATTCTCTATACATTGCCTCGATTCGGTTGACTCGGGCTTGGAGTTCATCCTCATTTCGCCTGGTTTCGGCCTTCTTTCTTCTTCCCAGATCTCTCTCGGGCGAGAAAGATGGTTCATGGGGACGATGCCTTGATATCCCCGAGTCATCGTCCGATTGTTCAACGTATGACACAATCTTAGAGCGAGTTGACCTCGAGTTCTCCCCTCGTTTAGGGTTTGTGGCTGCGAGATGCTCGGTCTCGTAGTCAATATTTACTTCGTCGATTTGGTTTTTGTTTCGTCTATGTTTGGGATCAACATCTGATGACCCTTCGGATAGACTATCCTCGTGGTCGGGCACACCTCTACTTCCCTTAGGAAATTGATCCGATGTTTCCTCGTTCGAGGTGTCAGGGATGTTAATTCGTTCGTTGTCTTGCAGATGCTCGAAAGGGTTTTCCTCCTCTAGGATTTCTTCAATGGTGGTGAGTGGTACCTTCTTTGTTACTTTGCGTTTTAGCCTGTGGTTTCTCCGTTCCTGCTTTCTATTGCGCCTTTCTAATTTCATCATTCTCTTATCCTGTGTCTCTTGGGTTTTCAGGATGGCTGCAATAGCATCATTAGCATCGGCGAGGTCTGAAGGGTTGTCCTTCTTGACCTCACCATTTGCTGCTTGTCTCGTCAAGTGATAAACACATTTATGTGTCTAATTTTTCCTCAATGTTCTGTATTGTTAGTACTCGATTTCGTACTTATTATGGTGTTTTTTGTGTTTGTAGGTATTTTTTGGAAATAAACATTGTTGGAAAATTCGGCTCGAAAAGTTGCTCGGAGCACCCCGGGAGGACATTTGTTATACGGACCCCCACTTTTTCTATGTGTCACCCTCGGTTATGTGTAGCCCATTTTTCCACAAAACCCATGTTTGTCCACAACACCCATTTGCTATTCACACACCGTATTTGGCTAAGGGCACACCATCTTTTTTGTTTGAATTTTGGTTTTGGCGGGAAACTGTTGCAGACTCGCAACATGTTTTGGTTCGGATTTGCGGAAGAGTTACAATGAGACTCAACGTCTGAAATCGTGTGGGGAGGTTGTATTGGGATTAACATACGTGGTAAAGGTGTTGGATTCAGTCCAGTTGAACCAGATAATCATCGAGGAGAAAACAGGACACACGGAAGAAAAAAAAAAGATATTCATGGCAGCAAGATTTAGGGTTTGCATTTTGATCGGGAAACAAAGAGATTCAATGGCTGGGATTTTCTGGGATGACTTAGACGTACCAAACAGGGAAGGTATGGTTGTTAGATTTGGTTAGAATTGACTGCATCATTGGATTGAAACAATCAGAGCAATACGTACACGCGTGGAGGAAAACGGTGAAGTGAGAATATCGTGAATTATCTCAGGATGTTCATTTCTTTTCCCGTGTTCTCTGAAGACCGGAGTGTGGCTGTAACGAGAGTTACTCAATCTGTATCGATGACTCAGCGAGATGGAGTGTGTACGCTGCAAGTGGGACGTAAGAAAGAGAAGAATAAGAAAATATTTCCTTAATATGGCAGTGAAGGATAATACCAAGTTATGGCGAGATTATACGGAGTTATGAGCCATTATTCTTTGTTCTTCGTGTTCTTCGCAGCAGCAGCATAAATGGTGGTCTTCTGCAACTCGATTATCTCGACTTTCAGATGCTCTGAAACTCTCCCAATCTCTCTGTCCCTTACTCTAGACTTACCAAACACTATATAAATACTCTCAGGAAAGAATAATGGCTCTGACTGATTAGTAAATCAATATCAACCTCAACATGGAAATTATTCATCATAACTTGATTCAGCCTATCAAGATATTCTTTCTCTTTCTGGAGATATTAATCAACATCAAGAGATAAGCTTTCCAGTTTCTTTTCAAGCCATGAAAACACTTCAAGGGATTTTAAACTTGAAGGAGGTTTTGATAGAATTTCTTCTACAAATTTTATTAAATCAGTCATGGAAGAAAATTCTGGAATCCCTGGATCTGGTGGTGCGTTTATTGAGATGGCACTACTGTCCATAAAGTCAGATCGCTACAAACACAGACTTTTAAGGTCTTAAACGTGTTTTCCTGCTCTGATACCAATTGAAAAAGCGGGGGTCTAACAACCTCACCCAATATTTCGATTAGCAATCTGTATGGACAAAATCCAATATACTTTCATGAAAATCAACTAAACAGTTAGACTCAATCTTAAGAAAAGTATAGAAAGAGTTTTATATATCAATCCCTCAACCCAATCCATACTCAAACAAATGGGAATTTGTGAGCTTGATTGAATATAGAGAGATTAACTTGAACGGTACCAAAGACCAATGTTCAAGTGTCAATAAATTCACTCAACAACCCAAAGGTTGGATACAAGAACTGATTGAAATTAATGCACAACCTGTGATATTTCTAGTATATAAATAAATATAATGCGGAAAAGAAATAACACAGACGCCAGAAATTTTGTTAACTAGGAAATTGCAAGTGCAGAAAAACCCCGGGACCTAGTCCAAATTTGAACATCACACTATACTAAGCCGCTACAGACACTAGCCTACTACAAGCTAACTTAGAACTGGAATGCAGTTGAACCCTAATCAATCTCACACTGATCAAAATACAATAGCGTTCCGTATGCCTCTTGAACCACGCCGGATTCTGCTCACTTGATTCCTTAGATGATCTCACCCACAACTAAGAGTTGCTACGAACCAAAGTCGAAGACTTGATAAATAAATCTGTATCACACAGAAAAGTCTATTGAATAGATAAATATGTCTCCCACAAATAAACCTACGTGTTTTGTTCCGTCTTTTGATAGATCAAGGTGAACATGAACCAATTAATAAACCAGACTTATATTCCCGAAGAAAAGCCTAGTATTATGAATCACCTCACAATAATCTTAATATATTAACGAAACAAGATAGTGTGGAATCACAAACGATGAGGCGAAGATGTTTGTGACTACTTTTTTTATCTTGCCTATCGGAGATGAATATCGAGCAAATATTAAAGAAGATAGTACTCAATCATGATAAAAAACATCAAGGTCAAACACGCAACTACAGAGAAAATATTTGGGTATCGCATTACAATCCCAGTGAAGTCTTTAAGTCGTTAAACTACAGGGTTTCGTGAAAAACCTAAGGTTAAAGGAGAATCGACTTTATCTTAAGCAACTAGTATCACACAGGAGGTGTGGGGATTAGGTTTCCCAGTTGCTAGAGTTCTCTTTTATATAGATTTCAAATCAGGGTTTGCAATCAATGTTAGCTTAGTAACAAATCATTCAATATTCACCGTGAGATGAAAACCTGATAAGATTCAAGCTAATATATTTAAACCGTTAGATCGAATCTTAGCTTGTTACATACAAATGAAATGCACCGGAATTTAGGTAAAGGTAACGATACCCACACATGTACACTAAGTTGGTTCAACGGTGGTTAACGAAGATTAGCCATATGAGCACTTTCATATCAACCTGATTCATCTTTTACATAACTAGTTCAAATGACTAAAATGAAACTAGTAAGAGAGTTATTCGATTGTTTATATTCTCACAATCGAAGAAAAATCGATTTTGATTCACTTGAATCGTTTCATGAACATTATAGCCACGGTTTGCAAAGCTTGCATTTCTTAGTTTATTAAATGTATTGTTCATGAGCAAATCGACTTTAGAATATAACCTACTGAAGTATGCCAACGGGTACGCGTACTTAAGTAGACGGACTGAGTTTGGGTTTAACCAGTACGTAGACGAGTACGCATACTTGGTACACCTCCAAACTCCAGCAGATATTAGTACGCGTACGTGTACGCATACTTGGTCTCCGGATTTCCATAACCAGCCAGTACGCCTACGGGTATGCATACCATGGTTCATGGTTTGGACTTTACAAAAATGTGAATACACATATTATGTTCATATCCAATCTTGGGTATATACTTTAAACCCTCATTTCAATCATTGAAACTTTATTAGAGGATGACAATAGTTGTTATTCACGAACTATTAACATCAAAGCGATTTACAAGTTATTGAAATATAACAATATGAAACCACATCAAATCAAATGATTGTATTTGTATCACACAAATCATAGAAGATTTTACAAGGTGATTTTTATATGATCATCTTTTGACTTACGTCAAAAGTAAAAGATGAACTTGGTCGAAGAGAAAGCTTACCAAAACAAATTTCAAGAAATAGATAAGCGAGATAAACTCGGTCCGAAATATCAAATGTGTATAAGTGAAGTCTATATATTAATACGACTTTTTGTCTCAAAATATGAGATATAATATATAGACTTTTGAGTGATAGATAAGTTCAGGTCTCCACATACCTTTTGGTCGATGAAGTTCCACAAGTTCCCCTGTGTAGTTCTTCGTCTTCAGTCGATGAACATCGTGGAGTCTAAATCTCAACTACACTTACTATCCTAGTATGATACATCACTATAAGTAGACATGAAACCAAGACTTATAGTTTTGGCAACTAAACTTGACAAACAATCTTGAGATAGCAACGCTTGTGAGTTCGATTGAGGAACGGTGTAACATAAGCGAAACAAGATATTGTGGAATCACAAAGAATGAGACGAATAGCTTTTTGATTAGTTTTTATCTTACCTATCGAAGATTAAATATCGAGAAAATATTATAGAAGATAGTACTCAATACGATAAAAGAAAGTAAGATCAGAACACACAACTACAGAGAAAATAGTTGGGTCTCGCTATCAGAATCCCAATGAATTCTTTAAGTCGTTAACCTATAATGGTTTTAGAAAAATCTAGGTTAAAGGAGAATCGACTCTAGTCGTAACTAGTATCACCCAAAAGGTTTGGGGATTAGGTTTCCCAGTTGCTAGAATTCTCCCTTATATAGTCTTCAAATCAGGGTCTGCAATCAATGTTACCTTGGTAATAAAGCATTCAACATTCACCGTTAGATGAAAATATGATTAGATTCAAGATAATATCTTTCAACCATTAGATTATCTTAGCTTGTTACGCACATGTGAAATGTACCTTCGTTTAGATATAGGTAACCGTATCTAAACATGTATACTTGGTTGGCTCAACAATAGCTAACCGAAGTTAGACATATGAACACTTTCATATCAACCTTGTTCATATTAATCACAACTAGTTCAAATGACTCAAATAAAACTAGTTATTGAGTTGTTCAATTGTTTATATTCTCATAGAAGTACGAAAAATATAATTGAAGGAAAATCAGTTTTGATTCACTTGAATCGATTCATGAACATTATAGCCACGGTTTGCAAATATGCATTCCTTAATATATAAATGTATTAGTTCATGAGTATGTATACATACATAACCGATTTTAGAAATTAACCCACTCAGGAATGTAAACAGGTACGCATACCTAAGTTCTCGGACTTGGTCTTGTTTTCCAGTATGCAAAAGGGTACGCAAATTGTCGTTCACGGCCGACCTCAGTTGAAATCAGTACGCATACGGTTATGCATACTATAGTTCCAGGACTTTAATTGTTGAATCAGTACGCATACGGGTATGCATACTCAATTCCCAGACTTGGAGTATATTTACAACAGTACACATACTATGCTATATCCAATCAAAGGTTAATTGTCCTAAACTCCATTTTGATCATTGAAACATTCTTGTAAGACGTGAATAGCTGTCTCATACAAAATATGAGCTTCAAAGCAATTTTCAAGTGATCAAATAATCAATACGAAACATTCTGAGTCTACATCAAATGACTATCTCATACAAATCATGTAAGATGTTACCAGACGATTTTCACATGATCATCTTTTGACGTAAAGAATAAAAGATGAATTTGGCTAAAGCAAAAGCTTACCAACACATATTTCGAAAAATATGTAAGCGAGTTAAACTCAGCTCAAAATATCAAATGTGTATAAAGTAAAGTCTATATAGCTATATGACTTCCTTCTCAATAGGAGATAGAATAAAATTAGACTTCTGAGTGATAGATGAGTTCAAGTCTCCACATACCTTTTGTTGATGAAGTTCCACAAGCTCCCCTTAGTAGTTCTTCGTCTTCAATTGATGAACTTCGTGCATTGTAAAGCTCAAGTAGACAATCTATCCTAGTCCAAGACTTAATCGTACGTAGACTAGAAATCAAGACTTATAGTTTTGACAACTAAACTTGACAAACAAGCTTGAGATAACAATGATTGCGAGTTCGACCGATAACTTCTCTAACAATCTCCCCCTTTTCAAATTTAGTGACAAAACCATCAATGCATATGGATTACAAAATAAAAAAAACTTCGTAGCTTCTCATCCAAATGCTTGATTTCCTTGGTGAAAAACCGGGGGTATAACAAACACACACAATAATTTTTTTAGCAATCTGTATGGACAAAATCCAATATACTTTCAAGGGAATCAACTAGTCAGTCAAAATCAATCTTAAGAAAAGTATATCCAAGTGTTATATCTCAATTTGTCAATTCAATCTGCAGTCAAACAAATATGAATTTGCGAGCCCGATTGAATGCAGAGAAATAACTTGAATGGTACCAAAGACCAATGTTCAAGTATTAATCAATTTATATCAACAAACAAAGGTTGGATTATCTGATTGATTGAACTTACGCTCAACCTGTGATATTTCAATTATATAAGAAATATAATGCAGAAAAGAAATAACGCAGACACCAAAATTTTGTTAACAAGGAAACCAAAAATCCATAAAAACCTCGGTACCTAGTCCAGATTTGAACACCACACTGTATTAAGCCGCTACAGACACTAACCTACTCCGAATTAACTTCAGACTGGAATGTAGTTGAACCCTAATCAATCTCAAACTAATTCAAGGTACAGTATCGTTTCTTACGCCTTTGAATACTAGCATGACTCTGCGCACTTGATTCCCTTAGTTGATCTCACCCACAACTAAGAGTTGCTACGACCCAAAGTAGAAGACTTTAATAAACAAACCTGTCTCAAACAGATTAGTCTATTGATATCAATAAATCTGTCTCCCACAGAAATACCCAATTATTTTTGTTCCGTCTTTGATAAATCAAGGTGAACAAAAACCAATTGATATACCAGACTTATATTCCCAAAGAACAACCTAGAAATATCAATCACCTCACAATAATATTAATCGTATGGTAGCGA
This sequence comes from Papaver somniferum, assembly GCF_003573695.1. Lineage (NCBI taxonomy): Eukaryota > Viridiplantae > Streptophyta > Magnoliopsida > Ranunculales > Papaveraceae > Papaver > Papaver somniferum. The sequence continues at coordinate 13,267,175 of NW_020621936.1, read as the reverse complement.
AACAAGATATTGTGGAATCACAAATGATGAGACGGAGATGTTTGTGACTACTTTTTATCTTTCCCATCGGAGAATAAATCTCGAGATAATCTTAGAGAATATAGTACTCAACATGATAGAAAACAACAAGAACAGAACACGCAACTACAAAGAATATAGTTCAGTTTGGCTTCACAATCCCAATGAAGTATTTAAGTCGTTAACCTACATGGTTTTAGGAAAAACCTAAGGTTAAAGGAGAATCGACTCTGGTCGCAACTAGTATCACACAAGAGGTGCGGGGATTGGGTTTTCCAGTTGCCAGAGTTCTCTTTTTTATAGGTTTCAAATAAGGGTTTGAAATCTAAGTTACCTTGGTAACCAAGCATTCAATATTCACCGTTAGATGAAAACCTGATTAGTTTCAAGCTAATATCTTTCAACCGTTAGATTGAACTTAGCATGTTATACAAAAATGAAATATGCTTGTTTAGATAATTGTAACCGTTCCTAAACATGTGCACACGGTTGGTTCAACAATAGTTAACAGAAGTTATCCATATGAATACTTTCATATCAAACATGTTCATCTCCGTCACAACTAGTTCAAATGACTCAAATGAAACTAGTTATGAAGTTGTTCAATTGTTTATATTCTCGTAGAAGTATAAAGACACAATCGAAGCAAAATCGATTTTGATTCACTTAAATCAATTCATGAGCATTATAGCCACGGTTTGCAAAAGATTCCATTCCTTAAAATATAAATGTATTAGTTCTTGAATAAACCAATTTTAGAACTTAACCTACTCAGGTACGTGTAGGATCAAAATCTCGCAACGACAATGTTTCAGCGAAATTATCAATGACACAGCACAACAGCGTCGCAGAACAATTTCAGAAATGGTAAAATAAATGATGTCAGCAAAGATCATGAGAAAGATATGATAGTTCTGCGAAAATAAGAGAGTTTGCGAAATTAACATTTGTAAGGTTGCGAGAATGTCGCAAACCATACCCGAAAATAAAGGACAGATTAGCTGTCATCCACTATGTATTTCTTTATAAATAGTCGTTCGAGTTGTAAAGAAGGAGAGAGGTCTTTTTTGAGTAAGAAACAAGTAAATAGGAGAGAGAAAGTTCAGAGCAGAGATCATTCTTGACTTCTTTATCTTTTCTTGTAAGAACATTCAAGGATTTATCAATAAAATTAAGAGTGTAAACCTAAAAATGAGTTGATCAACAATGAAATCATATGAGGGGTGTAGTGTATGATTTCCTGCAACTACATAATGGCGCTAGAAACAGGGACGTGTTGAAGATTATTTTAGAAAAATCTAAAGATTGATATTGAGATTTGTGAAAATTTAGAGTGATTGATTAAGAATTTTCTATAATTTCTTGCAATACTGTTAACATTGAAGAAATGGCTAGAAGAAGAAATACATCCGAACAACCGACTACTATTAGAAGAAGCAAAAGAATTGCTGGAAGAGAAAGAAGTGAAATGGGAGAATCTACTAGAATGAGAAGTAATAGAGAAATCAAATTCAACTGCCAATTCAACAAACACTAGTTCAAGGGAGGAATACAGATTATGATAGGGTGAGCATACACACTTGCCAATCAAATTCGGCAGAAGAAGTAGAAGAAGAGCAACAAAACAGAAATTATAGACAGGAAGAGAGAAATCAAAAAGTAGATGAAGGAATAATTCATGGAGATGAGGAAATTGGAGCATTAGAAACGTTGAGACGAAGAATACATGAAGAAAGAAGAGCTGAGGCAGAAGAACGTGCAAATTTAACAAGGCAAAATCACGAATTAAGGATGGAGAATATAAGACTACAGAATAGAAGATCGAGAAGTATTACAAAATCATATTCAAGATCGACTAGAAGAGAAATGAGGCGAAACTCACCCACAATCAATGCTGGAAACAATATTCAAGAAGAAATATCAAATCCTAATGAAGAATATCGCGAAAATAGAGAAAGAGCTGATGATCGTTACGTTCCACAAAATGAAACTTTTGATGATGGGAAAATTGGTGGAAATCAAGAGAACGGACAAATCAGGACGAAATGACCAAGATGGCGAAGGAAATCGAGAGGAAGGAAGAAGAATTTTACATGTGAGAGAAACTCAAAGAAATCAACAGACAATTGAAGAAGAAATTGAAAGACATTATGCTGAACAAGCACGTTTAATCTGCGAACGTGAAAGATTGAGAGCGGAAATGGAAGAACAAGAGCTTCAGGAGACAATTCGCCAGAACAATCATGACAATCGAGAAAGAAGCGTACACAAAACCGGAATAACGGTAATCTCAATGAGAGTATGATAGAGTAAAGGATGGCTGAAAGACGGAATTGAATTGATAAGAAATGAACAAAATCATGGAGGGGAAAATGAAAGGCATCATCATTGCGAATTCAAGATAGAGATGAGGAAGAGAATCGCAGAAGAAGACGAGATGAGGATAATGAAGAAGAATGCAAAATTTCGCGAGAGAAGATAGAGAACGCAGAAGAAGAGAGCAAAATTAAAGAGACCAATGGATCAAGATTCAGGTGTAAATAAACAAATCTTGAAAGAATTAGAAGAAATGAGAGGAATGCTAAATAATAGAGGAGAAGTAGGTAGAAGACAATTGGATGAAGCAATAGAAGAAGCTGCGAAAACTCCATTTACAAGGGAAGTACAATTAGGAGGAATACCACCGAAATGCAATTTGCCCGCATTAACCAGCATTTTTGATGGAACAACTTGTGCAATTCAACACATTAAAGCCTATGTGAGGTGCATGTTACAATGGGAAAATCATGATGCGTATTGTGCAAATATTTCGCATCCAGCTTAACAGGAGAGCGTTAAAATGGTTTGAAGGTTACCAAAGAATACAATAACCTCCTTCAATCATTTGCAGACTACATTCTTGGGGCATATATAAGTAATAATTCCTCGCGACCTGGTATAGAAGATGTGTTTGGATTAAAACAAAGGATTGGCGAAAGTTTGAAACCTGACTAAAAGATGGAGAACTATGTGTAGCGAAATGGCTGGCCGTGTAGATGAGATTCTATATTATCATTTATCAATGCTATGTTTGCAACAAACCTATTGTATGTCCAAATTTTCAGAGTCAAGAATACGATACAATGACTGAATTGCGAGAACTTCAAGAAGAATACATTGCTCTAGAGGAAAGCAAAATGAAATGGAATCATATCCAGTTGCGAACACCAGCTCACAAACAGCGAATGCAAGCTTATTACCCAAGCTAATAAACACAGTGGCGAATACTTCGCAAGTACAACAAGAGAAGGTGACAAGTAACAATCAACAAAACTGGTAGCTATGGGAAGCCGAGATCAAGAAGAGTATGAAAGAGAAAGAAATTTCTACAATCGTGGAGGAAATAACAAGATTCAAAGACTCGATCAACCGCAAGAAACTTATGGAGGTCAAAGACAAAACTATAATAGAGGACAAGGAGGTCACAAGGTATATGGGAAGAAATCAAGATGCCACCTCTAAATGCAAGTGTGGAGAAGATATGGGAAGCTATAATTTGATGGAGAATATACCAACACCATGGAACATGGGAACGGAACCACCTCCAAACCACAGAAGTCATGGTTTTGTTCTTATCATCATTTTCATGGACATACCACAAATGATTGCAGAAATGTAAAAAGAATTATTTTGAGAATGATAGATCAAGGAAAACTAAACGACTTTCTGGTAGGGCATCCACAATCTCAACCATTCCACCACCACCAGAACATCACAAAGTGAATACGATGAAAAAGAAAAAACATTCTTCATAGAAGTTGGTGCAAAAGCAAAAAATCTATTCTGTCACTCTATCGTACATTCATATAAGACAATTGAAGATTTTCATGATAATGTTTTGAGTAGAGTGTTCGCAAGAGATAATGATGGAAGAGAAATTATGAATATTGCGAAAATCTCGCCACTAGAGGAATGGCAGAAACAGATCATTTCTTTTACCGCAGAAGAAATTCCCGAAGGAGAAGAGGTGCATGACAATCCATTGGTATAAAATTAGAAATTAATCCAAAACCGAAAGAAGATGAGGATGATGAAGCTGAAGATTCATGGGCAATCAATAGAATTCTATCGATACTGGAAGCTCTGTGAACATCTTATTTTATCATACTTATAAAACCATGGGTGGAAGAGATGATGATCTTATACCATCAACATATAAGATATATGGTTTTAATGGTACTGCTAACAAGCCTAAAGGGGAGGTTACTATGCGAATTCCATTGAAGGGAATATCTTCTGAAATCTTATTCTGTGTCGTTGATGTAGAATCACCCTACAATGCGTTAATTGGTCGACCTTGGCTACATGGGATTCTAGGTGTAGCTTCAACTTTCCACCAGTGCATCAAATTCCCTCACCCCATGGTGTAGGAATCATAAAGGGAGATTGGGTTGAAGGAAAGAGGTGTTACGAAACTGAGATAGAATCTTGCGAAGGAAGAGCAAACAAGAAGGAAAACTGGCGACACAAAATCAAAGATACACAAAGAAGTGAGAGGTTGATGGTGGATACAATCGAAAGGAAAGGAGAAGAGATGTTGCGAAATTAATGCTAGCTCAGAATAAAAATAATGAACATACCACTACAAGGAAGCAGTAGCAGAAAATAATAAAGAAGCAGAGGATGACAAAGGTAATAAAAACAAGAAATGTATGAATGATTAAGTTGTTGCGATACTCTCGCAATAATAAAATTCTCAAAAATACATTTGATTGAACAAAAAATTGAGATTGCGAAATTCAGATACAATATGATGATTTGCGAGACTCTCGCAGAGATAATGAATTTTACAGAAAATAATCAGAGAAAATGACAAAAGAGAAAGAGGCGAACCTTTATGGCGTACACCCTAGTTCGCGAATACAATTTCGCAAGAGGCAAATGTAAGACCTAAAGTACGTCATATAAGGGGGTACCTATTGACTCAGGGAAAGGCTACACCGCCACCGGAACCTGAGTCATGGAGATTTGGGGTCAATGAAGCCCATCCGGGAGAGGCACCTTGGATTCTCAATTAAGCATATGACTTAGGTTGGGCGACTAAGGTAATAAGGACTCTCCCAAGGAGTGCAATCTGATCAAGGCGCCGAGGTACACGGTTGAGTCAAGAGTGCCAGAGACGTTTGAAGCGTACTTTGCCATTCTTGACAAGTCTTGGCTTATACTGCACTCGGCCTGAAGAAAACCCCACTTAGGGTGCAGTCTCGTAACCATAAGCCCTATAGGTAAAAGGGATAAGAGGCTGCGAAAAAACTGGTTGTTGTTAAGACTGGATGGGAGGATAACCTTGTATGGTAGAAGTACGCCTCCTTGAAGGGGCAACCAGGGGGAGATAAGGGCGGCACCCTCCATTAGGGAGCTGATAAGTGTCTTAAGACGCAAATGTCATGAGGCTTTTTATTCGCAAGGATATTAAGGCTTGTCATATTTGTGCAACAATCCTGAAGAGGCAATAATACAAAAGAAAAGGATAAGACGAGATCAATGGGTTTTCGCATGAAAGTGCGAAGACGTCCTGCGATTTCGTCGCAAGACGGCAATGTCATGGGGCTTCATTTTCGCAAGAATATTTAGGCCTGTCATATTGTCGCAACATTCCTGAAGAGGCCATAATACAAAAGAAAAAGTTAAGGCAAGATCAATGGGTTTTTGCATGAAAGTGCAAGGACGTCCTGCGATTTTGTCGCAATGACAAGAGGTGGCATAATAAGACCTTTAATTAGGAAGGAAAATAAGACCACACAGGAATGAGATTTTGAAAAGAAACAAAATTCACTTCGCATAAGATTGCGAAGTTATACAATAAGAATTTTTTTATGAAATCTCTCATTTGGATTCAAATAACAGAGGCAAGTATGGGAATGTATGAAATTAGAAAATTATTTCTCCATATGAGAGATTTACTCAAAGATTCAAGAATTAATGATTATATTGATTAACTGTATTGCAAAGAAGAATTGTTTTAATTAATGCAGGTCAAAATGAAAGAAACACAAATATACAGAAAGAAAAATAAATGTACAAGTATTACAAAGAATCAAAGAAAGATAAAGACTATTTCTTAGTTAATCCTTCATTATCTTCATCAGACTTGTTTCCTTCTTCGTCTGCGTCAGAATCTTCATCACCATCAGAACTTCCATCACTATCAGATTCTTCATCGTCAGCTTCGCTATCAGAGATAATCAAACTGGGAGTATTCTGTGGGATTTCTAAAGACAAGGATAATCAGAATGTGGGATATTATGATCGTCACAAACCATTTGGATGTTTGATTGCGAAAATGCATAGCATCATTCTTAAAATTCGCAACAGTGATCTTGATTTGATTCTTTAATCTAGAATACTTGTCGTTGCGAGAAGAAAGATTCTTTGCGAGTTCCTCCTTTTCAGCTTCAAGTTCTTCAATCTTTTCACGATATTTTCAGAATCTGCGAACAAAAGACAATCAATTATTAACTTGATGAGAATTCATAAGAAGCAAAAGATTAGTAAAGAAGAGCAGTTAGCAACCTTCTCTGTCAGAAATCATATCTCTAATAAAGGTTGTATGTTCAACTTGGAGACTAACATTTACGCCTAAATCTTTTCTAGCATCATCTAAAATTTTCGCAGCCCAAAAAAATTCATCCTCACTACTTATGAGAAGACGAGAAAGAATTTGATTTTCCCTTTCGCAGAGTTCGATATTCTTGCGGTTAGCTTCATCTCGTTCAAGTTGAACTTCAAGGAGAGCCTCTTGGAATTTCGCCAAAGCCTTGGCACCTTGATCAGAGATACGATCCTTATCATCTATGAGACCGCTAATTTTGGTTCTTAACTCATTGGTTTTCTCTTTGGAATCAATAAGGAGACGCTTAAATCGGTTGGGTAAGCCTAAACTAGATCTATGATCAATTTCTAAGAGGCGAAATTTAGATCTAAGCTCATTTAGAGAAAGAGATGAAATTCTATCATTTGAGAAGCTATTTAAGGAATTATTAAGACGCTCAAGAAGGGTATCATTATCCAAGGCATTAGGAAATTAACGAAGAAGGGTAGCTTCATCAGAAAGACCATAAATGTCTGCAAAAAGGATCGTTTAAATAAGATAAAACAACAGGATGAATGAATAAAGGAAAAAGAAAAAAGTAACATACCGTAAAGCTGATTATTAGCTTGCTGAAGACTAGAGATTTTGTTCTTATACGAAGAAGAATCAATTTATAATTTTCTATTTTTCTCGCGAAGACCTTTAACTTCAGCTTCCAATTCTTCATTCTTTTTGCGAAATTGAAGATTCTTCTTTTCAAGATTTTCGCGTCTTCTCTCTAGATCTGAGGAAACAACAAAAGAAGCTTTTCCAGCCTGCGAAAAGATATAAAAAATATTAATATAGAAAGAAATTTTAAGTTATAACAATGAAGAAGTAAAAGGATGAAGTATACCAGACTATTGAGAGAATGCAAGAAGTCGGGAGTCACTGATTTAGAAACTCCACGAAGAGAGCTATCACCCTCTAGTAAAGGGACATCGCAAAGGTTACTGAGAGATTTGCAGGTATTTGCGAATTGGCTATCTCCCATTCCTTGAAGAGAATCAGAAAAGATGCCAGAGAGCTTAGCCATAGAAGATTCATGTGGAGAATCTTCACTTGCAGCAAGATCATCGTTGTCCTCATCACCTTTGTCACTTTCGGAATTTTCGTGAGGAAGAATATTTGAAGGAGAAGAAGAATGAACTTTCCTTTTCTTTGGAGGAGGACCAGTTGATTTTTCCCTACGAAGAGCACCTTTACCTTTATCACCAATCTTCGCAACATCGGCAGATTCTTCTACTTTAGCAATAATCTTCACACACAGATAGAAATAAGAGATGGAAGTATGGAAGTAACAATGTACTGTTTAAAATCATAAGAGAAAATTTCTTACCTCATATGTGTATGAGCGAAGAGCTAACAGAGTACTAGACTTCCCAGTCCTGTTATAACTATCTTTCAGTTTTTGAATCTGCGGAATGTCGCAAGAGTTAGCGAATAGAATAATAAAAGTCAATAAATAAATATAAAGTGAGTTAAATGGGAATAAACATACCTCTTTCTCCTTTTCGGGCCAAGAGAACACCCAAGGTTGATAAGCAGCGAGATTCGCATGAAGAACATTTGACCCAGCAATGTAGGGTCCTTTTAGCATTAAAGGAAAAACACACCATTTATCATCTTTGGATTGGTGAAGAGTTGTGTTTTTACCAGAATTCCAATCAATATCTTGCATGAGAAATTTGGCTTCATCAATGTTATCTTTTCTCATTAAGCGAATACCCCAGCGAGTATTCTCTTTCTTCATGGAGATAAGTTCATAGTTCTCAAAGAAATTCGCTACTGTGTATTTTTCAGCAACTATCTCTAGGTTTGCGAATTTAGTATCCCTAAGTTCTTTGGAGTAAAGAGATCCTCTACCAGCACCACGATTAGCGAACTCTATCATCAGACGGATGCAGTCCCCACTCAGTTGGAAGATAGCTCGCGAAAATCCTGAGTGAGCGAGAATTTCATAAAATAAAGGAAGATTTGGGTTATAAAGAGGAATAGGGATACCTGCGAGAATCTGACCTAGCAAAATTATGATTGATTGATCATCACAATATTGATCAGAGAAAAGTTTGACAGAAAGAATTGATTTGGCATTTTCACCAGGAATGGTGGAGAGTGTGAAACCTTTATCAGCAAGATCTTTTTGGACATCCTGTAAATTCTTTTCATATCTATGACCACTTGGAGCCATGTTTGAAGAGGAATAGCAGAGTTGCAGAGATGAGAGAATAAAAATAGAAGAGAAAGTAAAAAGAAAAATGGAAAGAAGAGTAAGAAGAGTATATAAAGGAGATTTTTTTTACTCGAAGAAATAAACATCATTAAGACGAAGAGACGTGAGCGGTTGAAAAGTAGCGGTTACAAAAGACGTGTCAAGAAACAAATGGAAGAAAGAATACGTGTGATAAATGCAGAATATGAAAAGATGAACAACTGCGGCATTTCTCACATCATTCTCTACTTTGCAGAGAAGATATGAGAAGAGGCAAGATGTAGGATCAGAATCTCGCAACGACAATGTTTCAGCGAAATTATCAATGACACAACACAACAACGTCTCAGAACAATTTCAGAAATGATAAAATAAATGACGTCAGCAAAGATCACGAGAAAGATATGATAGTTCTGCGAAAATGAGAGAGTTTGCGAAATTAACATTTGTAAGGTTGCGAGAATGTCGCAAACCATACCCGAAAATAAAGGACAGATTAGCTGTCATCCACTATGTATTTATTTATAATAGTCGTTCGAGTTGTACAGAAGGAGAGAGATCTTTTTTGAGTAAGAAATAAGTAAATAGGAGAGAGAAAGTTCAGAGCAGAGATCATTCTTGAATTCTTTATCTTTTCTTGTAAGAACATTCAAGGATTTATCAATAAAATTAAGATTGTAAACCTAAAAATGAGTTGATCAACAATGGAATCATATGAGGGGTGTAGTGTAGGATTTCCTGCAACTACAATACGCATACCGGTTTGCATACCTAAGTGGCCGGACTGAGTTTGGGTTCGCCAGTACGCATACCACCAACCTCTGTAGAATTCCGGAACTTGAAACTTACACTAGTACGCATACCGTTATACATACTTAAGTTCCCGGAATTTCACTAACCAATCAGTACGCATATGGGTATGCATACCATGGTTCTCGGACCTTCACCAAACCAAGCAGTACGTATACGAGTATGCATACCATGGTTTTGAATATGGACAACATATATGCAAGTACGCATACTATGATATATCCAATCATGGTTACCTGTTCTAAACTCCATTTTCAATCGTTGAAACATTCTCGAAAGATGGGAACAGCTGTCTCACACAAACTATTAGCTTCAAAGCAATTCCGAATGATCAATACGAAACATTCCGAGTCTACATCAACTGACTGTCTCACACAAATAATGTAAGATGTTACAAGGCGATTTTTACATGATCATTTGACTTGCGTCAAGAACATAAGATGAACTTGGTTAAAGCAAAATCTTACCAACACATATGTCGAGAAATATGTAAGCAAGTTAAAATCAGCTCGAAATCTCAAAAGTGTACAGACTGAAAACTATATCCTTATACGACTTTTGTCTCAAGAAGGAGATAGAGTAGAAATAGACATTCTGAGTGATAGATGAGTTCAAGTCCTCACATACCTTTTGTTGATGAAGTTCCACAAGCTCGCCTTAGTAGTTCTTAGTCTTTAATCGATGAACGCCGTGAAGTCTAAAGCTCAACTATACAATATATTCTAGTCCAAGACTTAATCATATGTAGACTAGAAATCAAGACTTATAGTTTTGACAAACAAGCTTGATATAACAACGCTTGCGAGTTCGACCAAGCAATGATCTAACAATCTCCCCATTTGTCAATTTTAGCGACAAAACTATCAATACATACGGATTACAAAATAAATAAACTTTGTAGCTTCTCATCCAAAAACTTGATCTCCTTGGTTCTTCAACATTACCCGAAATATTCGTCACTTCCAAGTACTCCAGTGATTCCGAACGTGTTCAACTCAACATGTAATTGTTGAAGATCTGTAGCTATAACAATGAGAAAAAAGTTGCTCTCAATCATTGTTATACAGTGTCATAGTATTATTACACATCATCAAAGTTCAATTGTATCACAACTTGGACAACAATATTATGGTGATATGTATCACTCCTTCATTAGTCAATAATCAATTTCAACATGAAAACCACTCCCCCTTACATAATGATCTGTAAACCATATGTACTTGTAATGTGAACTACACATTAATTCTCCCCATTTTTGTCCATAAAAATTGGCAAAGGTAGGAAAACTAGTGGGATCCTAATGAAATTTTCATGGAGACACTTCATGATTGAAAAAGAAACATATCAACTTTGTTTAAATGCAATCATATAGCAAAAACTAAATGCATTCATCAAGGAGTTTATAAAGATAAAAGATAACCCCTATAATATTCCGCAGCCGCACTCCCCACAAAAATTTGGCAATTAAGCACAAGTTCAATTAAGAACTCTCCCCCACAAAATGTCATTCTTAAAAGAACAACAAGAGCGACCTTACTTTTACGAGAAAAGAAGGATTTCTTTGGACACTAACAAATAACATGAATACATGAATTTGTAATCCAAAATACTTAATTAAATTAACCACAAGAGAACTCATGATTAATTTAATCGAAAATGCTCTACATAAGAGAACTTACGGAGCCACACAGTATATCACAAAAAGTGGCTCAGGGGAGGACTAATACTGTGGAATATTCAAAGATTCATTCTATTTTTCATCAAGATTTGCATAATGATTTCATAGATTAAACAGGAAAACGATTAACTAACAAATTTGTTACCTCAAATTCCACATCCTCGTCTCCACAGAAAGATATATCATTAAGCGCAAGTTCACGTTAGAACTCTCCCCCGTTATGTTGTCATCCTCCCGCAAAAACAAAAGAACAACAACAAAAAGCAACCTTTACCAGAGAAAGGTTGAATCGGCTTTAACTAATGCATAACAAAAGTTGAAAACCCAAAACCCATATGCTTTTATGCTAAACCAAAGACGATTCAACATATTGTGACTTTTTCACACATGAGTTTCAATCGGAACCCCTTATGAACTTTTGATAAATCCTACCAACATGGGATAGAACTTAATCCTGCTAAATCAAAAAGTCACCCAAACCATAAGGGTTCACATATATGAGATCGAATATTAAGGTTGTGAAAATCGAAATCAATCATCCCATAAACACATAGCAATAATATAAAGCATTCAAGCACATGCTATGTTGAAAAAACGGGGGTCTAACAATACCACCCAATAATTCGATTATCAATTTGTATGGACTAACTCCGAAATACTTTGCTATATAATCAACTAGACAGTCAGACTCAATCTAGATAAAAAGTATCTCAAGGAGTTAATATATCAATCTCTTCATTTAATCTTACTCAAGCAAATTGAGAGTCTCGATTAAAGAGAGATAACTTGGACGGTACCAAAGACCAATGTCCAAGGATCAATCAATATCAATCAACAAACAAAGGTTGGATTTCCAATTGATGATCTTAACGCACAACCTGTATTATTTCAATTATATAAAATATAATGGGGAAAAGAAATAACACAGACACCAGAAGTTTTGTTAACGAGGAAACCGCAAATGCAGAAAAACCCCGGGACCTAGTCCAGATTGAATACACACCGTATTAACTGCTACAGACACTAGCCTACTACAAGCTAACTTCGGATTGGACTATAGTTGAAACCCAATCAGTCTCCCACCGATCCAAGGTACAGTTGTACTCCTACGCCTTTGATCCCAGCAGGACACTGCGTACTTGATTCCCTTAGCTGATCTCACCCACAACTAAGAGTTGTTGCAACCCAAAATCCCAGACTTGATAATAAACAAATCTGTCTCACACAGAAAAGTCTATCAAAAGGATAAATATGTCTCCCACAGAAAAACCCTAGGTTTTGTTCCGTCTTTTGATAAATCAAGGTGAACAGGAACCAATTGATAATTCGGTCTTATAATCCCGAAGAACAACCTAGATTAATTAATTACCTCTCAACAAGCCTTCTTGACTACACAAGCGGTTTTTCTAGGAATCACAAACAGTGAGACGAAGATGTTTGTGACTTCTTTATCTTGCCTATCGGAGAACTCTCACGATCTCAAGCCAATCAAAGACTGTACTCGTACGATAGAAGATGGAATATCATATCACACAACTACAATAAAAGTAGTATCGGTCTGGCTTCACAATCCCAATGAAGTCTTTAAGTCGTTACCTGGTTTTAGAGAAGAAAACCAAAGGTTAGAGGAGAATCGACTCTAGCGGGCGCACTAGTATCACACATACATGTGGGGACTAGTTTTGCACAATGCTAGATGTCTCCTTTATATATCCTTCAAATCAGGGTTTTTCCTTAGTTACAAAGCAATCCGTATTCACTATTAGATGAAAACCTGATTTAGGTTCAAGCTAATATTTCTCAACCGTTAGATCGAAAACTTAGCTTGTCACACGCACTTGGGTAAACGTTTACTGGGTTTGTGAAAACCATGCCCAAACGAGGACGTGTACGTTGGTTCAACATAGTAACCCAAAAGGTCAACCATATGAGCATTTCATATTATCCTTGTTCTTCTTCACCATAACTAGTTCAATTGACTCAAATGAACTAGTTAGAGAGTTTTTCAATTTCTATGGATCTTATGTAACTACACAAGACACAATTGAAAAAAAGATGATTCGATTCGATTTGAATCGGCTCATGAACTTTATAGCCACGGTTTGCATAAAGCATTCCTTAGTAATTTAAGTTTCATGTTCAGAGCACATCTTTAGATCATAACCACTTAAGCTCACAAACAAGTTCGCGGACTTAAGACAACCGGCGGAGTTTTCCAAACTCAGCAGAAAATCTCGGCAAGGAGACTTCCGCCAGTTCGCGGACTAAAGCGCAAACGAGATTTTGGAAAAACCCAGCAGAAATTCTCGGTAAGAGAACTTCCGTCAGTTCGCGGACTGGGTTCGCAGACTAGGTTTGCGGACTTGGCAAAGCCAATTATCCGGTTTCTTTTGATCAACAAAGTTCGAAAACTTTGGTTCAAGGAATACATGGTTATGTAATCTAAACTCTCATTCAAATCATTGAGACATTCTTAGAGGACGCTATGTAGCCGTTATTCACAGACCGATTCACGTCAGAGCAATTCTCAAAATAATTAAAACTTTTCATGACTTTCGTCACTAGGTGAAGATAAACTTGATCAAAGCGAAATGCTTTACCAACACACGATTTCGAGAAAAAGATAAGTAATGAATACTCAGCTGGAAATGTCAAATGTTTATGATCCAGTCTATATATCATACGAGTTTTTGTCTCATAAGAAGTAGGAGATAGAATATACAGACTTTTGAGTGATAGATAAGTTCAAGTTTCCACATACCTTTTTGTTGATGAAGTTCCACAGTTCCTTGTATAGATCTTCGTCGTTGTATGATGAATCGCCATGAAGTCCTTGAGCTCAGCTACACTTTTCTATCCTAGTCCGAGACTTAGCTATAATAGACTAGAAATCAAGACTTGTAGTTTTGATCACTAACATTGACAAACATGCTTGATATAACAACGCATTCGAGGTCGACCGAGTTATGCTCTAACAATCTCCCTCTTTGTCAATTTTAGTGACAAAACTATTAATACATATGGAATACAAAAAAGATAAACTTTAGTGGCTCCTATTCCATAGTCTAATCTTCAACGTTCCCTGAAATCTTCGTCCTTCCAAGTACTCCAATGATCTCAAAGGTTGTAAGTTTAGCATCACCGTTGTTGAAGATCCGTAGCTATAACAATGAGAGAAATCAAGATTCTCGATCATTATTATACAGTGTCATAGTATTATTATGTAACATCAAAGTCCAATTGTATCACGACTTTAAAAATAATACTACGGTGATATGTATCACTCCTCCTTAGCCAAAACTCCATCTCGATCATGGAAACCACTTCCCCTTATACAATGATCCGAAAACCATATGTATTTGTAGTGTGAACTACAATATTTCTCCCCTTTTTTGTCAATAAAATTGGCAAAGGTACAAGAACGGGATCATAATGAAATTTCCACAAGAGACATTTCATGACCAAAAGAAAGAAAACACATCATCTTAATTTAGATGCAATTATAAATCCGAAGCTAAATGCATTCATCAAGGAGTTTTAAGATACAAGATAACCCCTTTAAAATTCCACGGCCGTACACCCCTTAAGATATTACCATTAAGCACAAGTTTAAAAGAACTCTCCCCCATTTGATGTCATTCCCGAGGAACAACAAAAGCGACCTTAATTTCGAAAGAAAAGAAGGATTTTTATTGGACACCAAAAACCATGGGAATGATTTTCTATATCCAAAACACAACCAAATTAATCACAAGTAAATCCATGAATAATTTAATTGTAATACGCAACTAAATCAAACCACAAAAAATGTTCAATTTAATTGAAAGTGCTCAACATTAGTAAACTCACGGAGCTACGACTAAGTCAATCATACAGAGATGACTAACTTAACCGTTCCAATACTCAACATAAGGAAAACCTTACGGAATATATGACTACATTAACCAATAGAACATAATAATGTAGCCTTTCATATACTCAAGACAAGAACTCGTGGAATATATGAAAACTCAACTAGATTAATTACAAGAGAACCTATAATTAATCTATTTGGAATACACAACCAAACTAATCAGCGAAGTAATCAATCTAATTGTCAAAGGTTTTGCTCGACAAAAGAAGACTTTCGGAGCAAATAACTAAATAACCAATCAAGATGATTAATTTAGTTCATAATGCTCAACATATAGTATCTTACGGAGCAAACAACAAAGCCAGGGTTAATCGACTTAGTTGTAAGGTGCTCAACATAAAACACACAACGGAACCTTCACGGTAATACATAATAAAATGGATCAATGAAGATCAATACCGTGGATAACATACAAGGATCTATTCTATTTTCCATCATAACAACATAATAGACTTTATGGAAAATTAGGCTAAGGCCCAACCCATGGATAACCCATAATATGAGGCCCTTAATTAAAAGAAATATAAATCTAGGCCCCGAGTTATTAAAGGACATTCATACCCTTTTATATATTGTCAAGCCCATAATTAAATAAATTTTAAATTTAGGCCCAAAATTATTAAATCTAGGCCCAAAATTATGAAAATATAGTGCGAATGTGTAAATAGAAGTTACGCATCCATATGACATGTGTATCCGGAAATTACACATCCATATGACATGTGCAATGCAAAGTTACACTTGTATATATATGTGTGGACTCACATATGTATGGCAAGAAACAGTTACACATGTGTATCTAGAAGTTACAAATGTGTAAGGCATGTGTATCTAAAAGTTACACATCCATATGCATGTGTAACTTTTTATTACACATGATATGCGTATGTGTATCTACAAGTTACACATCCATATGCATCAATTATACATCAAAAATACATATACAGAAAATACATGTATTACTTTAATTTTCATTTACAATAATTCGTCTGTTTATCAATTAGATCAATCTGCACAAAGATTTAGCAGGCAACAACAAATACCTTGAAGCATACCGCATTTTTTTTCAAAAATAACCAAATAATTAACATACTTCTTCCCAAATGCACTCCCTGCTAATCTTATATATAATAGCATCTCATGGTGAAGAGTACTACAAAAGCGTTGTTTATCAATGCCCATGGTGAAGACTACTACAACCTTCTCCAACATAGCAGCTTCTTCTGCATACATGAGTTGCCTGGCTCTGGCATCCTTCAACTCTTTCTCATACTTCTCCTATAGTGCCGCATGAAAAATAAATGTAGGCAGTTAATAGTCAAATTGAGATGCAAAACCAACAAGTCAGATAAATTGTAAAGCCTTAGACTTTAAACAGCATATCTACCTTCAAAATTATGTTTTCCTCAGAAAATACATGAGCATCTAACTCAAACTGCTTTCGTTTTGCTGCGTGAAGGGCATCCAAGAAATCAAGAACCAACTTTTCATTCTTGGATATGAACGCATCCTTCAACTCATCACTCATGCTTAGTAACACCTTCAGTTTGTAAAACAGACAACAGAGATACGAACATTATACAACTTGTTAAACTCTTTGGTTACAAGTTTACACAACATAAATACAATTAAAGAGACCATGGTAAAAGCTAATTTTTTATACCTGTTTGCTTCAGAAGGCACGGATACGTCAGTTACATTCTCATTGGAAGAAGTTGTTGGACTACCCTCATCTTTCTGGAGAGAATATTCAACTAGAAGTGCATTGGATGATTCAGAAGCATTAACTACAGGAGCCTGAAAGAAAACAGTATAACAAAATCGTGAATCCAAAGTCAAGTAAAATGAACTTGCAGAACAATATGAAAAAGTTGAGCATTCCTAGTATATTGATATAAGCTGATATAGTAAATATAAAATCCATATAGATGTGTATGTTGCAGTTACACATCCATGTATTTTTCAATATGCATGTGTAATCTGCAGTTACACATACAATATGCATGTGTAATCAGCAGTTACACATCCATATAGATGTGTATGCTGCATTTACACATCCATGTCTTTTTCAACTTCAAAACCCTAAAGGTACTTATGTTTAAAAATAAATAGTATGGGAAACTATTCCATCCTTGACAAGGTGGTTAAATCCATGACTGCAGCAATTCATGAACTATCGCATCCTTGACATGGTGGTTAAACAATAAGGACTTTAAATATATGTAAACGGGAAAATGATTTAAGTGAACAAACTATTCCAGACCTATATCCTCACCTACATTCCCAAGGAAGATGATTGAGAGCAGTATTAAGGAATACAAAAAAAAAAATAGGTTTCGTACCTAAGTGATTGGCATTACAATCAATATAAGTGAAGTTATATCTTCAAGTCCAAACTCTTTTTGCATAGAAGAAACTCCATTTATTCTCATCCTCGACCTAAAACTCGCATTGTTCTAATTTTGCTTACTTCCAATGCCAAATTCCAAAATTCAGACTACTTCAGTTCAAGTTCAGCTTACCTGCGTTGAGGAAACAACTTGCATGTCAACAAAAAATATGTTACTTAGATACTCAAAAATTGAAGCACTTAACTATGTTACTTAGATACTCAAAATCGAATACTTCTAATCCATAGAAATATTAAATGTGATAGCATATTCACAACATTATCAATACATCCACTCACCAACAAACATCTATGGATGCAATTTCAGCACCATTAGCGTGTCAACAATCTTCTTCACTTGGTCCTCAGTTCCATTCTGAAATTCCACAATTACTCAATTATGAATTCCACCTCCTACTCCTGATTTCAACATTTCAGCGTCAACTCCAACTCCAGGGAGACCATCCTACAAAAATACCACAAAAATAAGCAGTCAACTTTATTGAGTTATTGACAACCTTAAGAGTAACAAAAAACAATAAGATTTTATGAGATTAAAAAGAACAATACACACAACAATGTATAACCAGTTTTACATGCAGTTGACTAGTGTAAATAGGAGTTACACATGTATATGACCAGTGTAACTGGGAGTTAATAGTGTAACTGAGAGTTACACATGCAATTTGGATGTGTAGACGCAAGTTACACATGCAATTTGGATGTGTAGACGAAAGTTACACATGTTGTGCATAATCATCAAAATGAGAAAATTGAAACACAATGAACAACTCTCTAGCTTCAGTACCACTACCAGCATCACCACATGCTCCAACTTTCACCATCACAAGCTATGAACTGAAAATTGAAGCACAATGAACAACTATCGATTAGATACACATTTCATATCATAGATCATTCATATGCATATGTTCTTGACTTTCAAATAAGTAAAAAAATTTCCATTTAAAACACAGATGATTAAATAAGAACGAAAATGCAAAGCTGATGAAAGTTAAATCGACTTGACGGGTAATACTAATGAAAGTATATTGAGTTCAAATATGAATTTGTATTTTCAATCAGAATTATATATTCAGAGATAAATCAAATCTCACTCAAGAACCCTAAAAAAAATGTTAAATTTTTTCATAATTTTCTTCTGAAAAGAGAGATTAAGATGAGATACTAATATATCTAAACTCCAATCATGATTTGAATAAGGTTTTCGATGTGAAATCGAATTAAATAGGATTTTGAAATCAAAAATTACATAGCTATGATGAAATTAACGTGATAGTTTTAGATTAACTTATCTATTGGATCATTTATGTGGATTGAATCTTCGTTCTGATGAGATAAAACTAATCTTCCAAATAGTTTCTGATGATGAATCTTCAGATTCAAGTGTTAATAAATATTTTCTTCGTATCTTCTAATCGAATTTGAGCAAGCTTTCACGGGTACAGTTGTTGCGTTCTTCTCCGATCTGAATAGAGTAAATTAAAACAAACATCAAAACCTAATCAAACTAATAAAACAAATCAAACAACGACGAAAATCTAACATGCAATAGCTTTCTAACAAGTTAATACCAAGATTCAACCGTTGTTGGAGTAGAACATCTAATAGGAGAAGATGAAAATGAATTTGAGAAAAACCCTAGAATATTTTTTTTTTGCTGCAACCGAGAGAGAGATGAGAGAGAAAGAAACTGGAGAAATGAAAGTATCTGATGATATTCTTCTGGTATATATTCAAAAGGGTAGTGTTGTCATTATAAAAATTCCCAAAAATTAATTATGGGCCAGATATGAAGAAAATTTGATTTTTTGGGCCTAGTAATATCATTTTCCTCAAGTATGGAGTTGATAGTGGATGATCCATTTAGTGGGGCTTGAAAATATTGAACCCATATAGTTGGGTGGTTCTAGTATTTTTCACTAGACTTTATCCTTGTTATACAAAAGATTTCATCCTATTCTCCATCAATTAAATGACTGCATAGGCATAAATTTTGTATATGTCAAAAGTCCATTCGTCCTTTCATCAATACGAATACCGATTCATGAACGACTTTACTTTTGACAACATATGGGACCTTGAAGTTCACGGACGCAAACAATACATATCCCATAAAGATATTGCAATACTTCAAAACAGATTAATACTGCAATAATCATCATCCTCTAAATATTTTTTGAATTTAAAAACAATAAACCTAAAAAAATAACATAAGAAGATGAAAACAAAAAATATCTACGTGTAGTCACAATATTCGCTATTCAAAACGCTAGTTATTCTTCCAACTAATCCAAAAAGAAGACATACTAGGTATCTGAAACAAAAACAGACTCGTAGACCAAAACCCAGACACTAAAAATCAGATGAACGGTTTCGGAGACTCACGAGTCTTGTGATCGTCGATCTTATGAGAAACATCAACCTCATCAATATTTGAGGAAAAATCCTTTTTGAGAGGTCCTTTAACGCGGTTCTTCATGAGAGCAAGGTTATAGTTAACCTTTTTCAACGCAGCTTTTACAGCATCAAGACACTTTATAGTTTCAACAAGTTGTTGAGAATCAATGATCACTTTAGTTGGAATCTTTTTCCCAATATCCGAGTAAGAAACAGGAGATTGAATAAAAGATCCTTCAACTTCAACAAGAGTTCCCTTCTCTTTATCAAACTCAAAGTATATACCATTATCAACAAAGTCTTCAGGAAAATCCCACGAAGAAGAATCCATTGACGAGAGACCTAGAGTGGAAGTTTTAACTCAATAGGAAGGGTATATAAACGTTGAGAGAATTAGGGTTTAGAGGTAGGTATATGAGACTAAGTCCAAAACCGTACATGTACCCTTACGAGGGCCCAACACAAAACAAGTATTTTTTAAAAGGCAAGACAAATATAACAAGAACAATAGAAAAAGGGATGAAAAATACTCATGTAAAAGTATGTAACTGATTATCCATCTAAGAACGATAAGAAAATAGCTAGATAATCACAGTTACTTTGCACAGAGTATACCTATTCAATTCTCACACAACTAGGATTTTTGGAGGGTGAGATATTAACCTTGTGATTAATTAGCACAAGTATGATCATTCAGCTCATTAAATGAACATTGCTTTTGTTTAGCCTTCCTTCTTTGATTATCACTCAGTTTAGAAGAATAAGACATAATTTGTTCTGCATATCCTTCTGAAGGCTTTCTCTGAGGACTAAATCTAGGACCTCTTGTAATTGGTTCAAGTGGAACAAAATAGATGGGAATCTATTTTTTAGATTTAGATTTACCAAAAGCATTCTTATAAACATAGGGAATACATTCATCAATAACATGAGAGTTTATTTGGTTAGAATGTACGTGTGTCTTGTGACGACTTCTAGGAAGAGATTCATGTTTATAAGACTCTTGGTATTCTGTGGGTATTTGGTTCACTGCGGTAGTCGATTGACTATTTGATCCATTGACAGTGGATAGAAGCAAATTACGAAGTTTAAAAATTTGCTTCTTTCTGGCAAAACAATGGCTAGCATAGTGATTTCCTTTTCCACAGAAGGTACAGATTCGTGGAGGATAAGTAACAACTGGTACTTGTTTAAACTTCATAGCCACCGGAGAAGAATGTAAGTTATGAAAACTTTCCTTGACACAATCTTCATCCGGAGAAAATTTCATTCTGTACAGTAACTCATGAGAATTAGTTTGTGTAGAAGAATTTTTCTTTAAAACAGAGTTTTCCTTTTCCAAGGATTTACACTGTCTATGGGATAAAACAAGTGATGCTTCAAGTTTCTCCTTCTCAACACGAAGTATGTCTAGATCAGATGAATGCCTCTTGATCAAATATTTTTCTCTAATTGAGCCTTCTTTAATCAGCTTTTCAAGATCACAAATCTTTTCACGATGTAGATTGTTTTCTTGAAGAAGTTTCTCAATTTCCTTGGAGAAAGACCCTATAATGTTATAGAGTACCTGTTCACGATCAATAGACTTTTCAAATTCATCAATGAGCTGTACATGATCCTTGAGATCAACAAACTCTGTAGAAGTTTTTGAAATTCTGGTGAGCTCCATTTAAGCTTTTGCCATTATGTCTAATGTCTCATTGGAGGAAGAATGACCAACACAAGATGGGACAGTCTTCCTACCTCGGGATTCGGAAGAATCATCTAAGGAGTAACCCTTTGAGGTATTTCGGAGACACTTGACAAAGTTGACAGCTTTAGGAAGAATTTTGGTATGCGTACGAGATTCTGTCCACAGACTCAGATTGCCACAAACACAGACTTATGAGGTCTTTAACATGTTTGCCTGCTCTGATACCAATTGAAAAAACGGGGGTCTAACAACACCACCCAATATTTTGATTAGAAATTTGTATGGACTAACTCCGAAATACTTTGCTAGAGAATCAACTAGACAGTCAGACTCAATCTAGATAAAAAGTATCTCAAGGAGTTAATATATCAATCTCTTGATTTAATCTTACTCAAGAAAACTGCGAGTCTCGATTAAAGAGAGATAACTTGGACGATACCAAAGACCAATGTACAAGGATCAATCAATATCAATCAACAACCAAAGGTTGGATTTCCAATTGATGATCTTGTTAGAGCATTGCTCGGTTGAACCCACCAAGCGTTGGTATGTCAAGTTTGGTTGTCATATTTTAGTGAATCAAAACTCATGTTAAGAGTCGCTTAATTATGTACTAGAGTTAAACTTCGTATAGGTAGCTTGAAAGCATAAGGATATGAGATATTACAAGTATTGCGAAGACTTGAAGATGTGAAGAATCAAGGAGCTACAACGACAACAATCATCTCTCCACTTGAGGTTAGTGATATTTGACTTGAACTGTTTCATTCCCTAACGTATCTTTCAAGTTGTGCATATTGAAAACATAACTGCGAAGCATATTTGAACTCTAGATAGACATAGTATTAAGGAATACAATACGAGGTTTATTGCTTAACCATTAAACTTTGTAGATAAGACATCGCCATAATCATTTGAATGCTATTGTGATTATGTATGGGTATAAGGTGAGGATTTCATCCTAGGGAACAATGTCTACATGTGTTCTAAGGAAGTAAGTTCATAAACTTGTTTTGTGAACCGAAAAGGAAATTGCCAGGTGTTATTGGTTTTGTTATTCATTGCATATCTTATGAACAACCAATATGTGTGATAAAGTAGAACCGCTCACAACTTGTTATGTTCTTGGTAGAACTATTCACAAAGGCCTGAATTTTGTATTGGTATAACTTTTATTAGTAAAACCAATTTAAGTAATCACCTTGGTATGATCGGATTATGTCTGCCATGGGAGAGGGAACCGATCCTTGTAAGAGGTATAGGGAACCGATCCTTGTAAGAGGTATAGGGAACCGATCCTTGTAAGGGGTGAAGGGGAACCGATCCTTGTAAGAGGTGAAGGGGAACCGATCCTTGTAAGGGGTGCAGTACACCAAGGGGAACCGATCCTTGTATGCGGTGTAGTAAGGTTTACAGAAGAAAGGGGAACTGATCCTGTGAACATGTGCAACACATATAAGTTAGATACCATATATATGTGGGGAACCGATCCTAGTACCTAGTCAAACAAATTTTTGAGAAGCTAGTGTGACTATGCTTAGTACTCACGTGGAGGTAGAACCAAAACTTGTTTTGGTAGAACCGTAAACCCATGATTGTGATTGAATGTTGGTTTGATCAATCACATAGTTCTTGAAAGTCAGATGAACCAATTCTAAACTTGTTTGGAAGTGTGGCAAATCGGTTTCAATGTTGTAAGTGTGAAAGAGAACTTACAAAGTAACGATGTCGACAAACTTTGAACACGTGTTGTGAATGTTTATTTCTATAATTGTTCAAAGATATTCCTTAACGGCTAAGGGAAGAGAATCCCAGGATCGAAACATAAATAAGTTAAGAATCTTTTAATTAAGGTTATTAATTTTATGAGTATGGAAATTATGAAATTGGTAATGTGCATTTACTAATTATATTTTCTAAGAAATTTCGACTGTTATTTTTTGGACAGAGCATTTCCAGGAATTATGGAAACCGAATTTGTGCTTTAATGAATATCTTGAGAATATTTTCGGTTTTGGAAATTCCTTGGTGTTCAAACTTCCTTGTCTATATATACACACGAAGTTTACCTTTCTAGCAAACTAATCCTTCGTAACATTTGACTTCCTCTTTTGTCATTGTTACTGGTGTAGCCGCCTATCGGAGAGGAGAGTAATCCAACTAGGTGAAATCTATTACGGCCGCTCGTTTTAAAGTCTTCTTTGGGATTGAGAAGCTCTAGCTCGACCAGTTGGTGGGAAACTAGATAATTGTGGTTTATCTTTGTTTTCGATTGATTAGATTGACTAACGGTGGTTGAAATCTGATTGCACCTAGTTTGTTTATTCTTGAGAATCTTCTCTTCTGATATAAGATTCACTCAAACTAGTTCAGAGTTTTGACAGGGATCTTTAGACTGTTGTTAGTTCTAAAGACGATCTTGTGATAATCCATTGTTAACAGACTCCGTTCTGTGCGTGATTGATCACAAGAGATTCAAGTGATTGTGTGCAGGTTTTTATCGAAGATTTAAGAAGATCTGAAGACAAAGAAGATATTGAAGTTCTGACTTGGGTTTTATAATCTTTGGTATGAACAATAATTGTTTGGGAAAAGAGGTTTCAATTAATAATCGGTTTATCCTTGTGGTAGATTGGATTGATTAACTGAGTAGATCGGCATCAACACGATTCCTTGTGATTAAAGGTGTTGTCGGATTAATCTTAACCGATTACCTTAGGGTGATTGAACATAAGATAGATCTAGACCCGACGAACGAGTTTATATTAAGATAAACGGAAGAGCCTTTGTCTGACTCATATCACTTGGTAGAATAGAGTTGTTACCAAACAGATTTATTGTTCTTTTACTGTTTGGAATACGAACCAAAGGGATTGTTCCAAGTACGTGACTTATTCATAGGTCGGAGGCGTAAGAATACAGACGGAACTAAATGAACTATAGGGTTAGTTACTTGGTCTCAACTATACGAAGTTAGGTGTAATTTTGTGTAGCGGCTTAATCCTAAGAGTATTCAATTCTGGACTAGGTCCCGGGGTTTTTCTGCATTTGTGGTTTCCTCGTTAACAAAATCTTGTTGTGTCATTTACTTTTATTTTCCGCATTATAATTATTTTATTATAATTAAAGTAAATCACATAAACGTTAATTCATATTTACTTGATAAGCAATCCTATTGTGTTTGGTTAAGTCCGAACCTTTGTATCAAGTAAACATACTCCGTTGTTGTATTGTCTCGATCTCGTATCCATAGACGATCACACGAAGTGTGAACCGATTAGTTGTATTGTCTCGACTCTTTCTATAGACAATCACTTTCGGACAAAAGGACTTATAAGTAGGAAAAGTTGTAGCTTGAGGTATGTTTGGGTACCCTCGCCTTTTCAGATCTTAACGCACAACCTGTATTATTTCAATTATATAAAATATAATGCGGAAAATAAATAACACATACACCAGAAGTTCTGTTAACGAGGAAACCGTAAATGCAGAAAAACCGCGGGACCTAGTCCAGATTGAATACACACTGTATTAAGCCGATACAAACACTAGCCTACTACAACCTAACTTCGTACTGGACTACAGTTGAACCCCAATCAGTCTCCCACCGATCCAAGGTACAGTTGTACTCCTACGCCTCTGATCCCAGCAGGACATTGCATACTTGATTCCCTTAGCTGATCCCACCCACAACTAAGAGTTGTTGCAACCCAAAATCGCAGACTTGATAATAAACAAATCAGTCCCACACAGAAAAGTCTATCAAAAGGATAAATCTGTCTTCCACAGAAAAACCCGAGGTTTTGTTCTGTCTTTTGATAAATCAAGGTGAACATGAACCAATTGATAATCCGATCTTATATTCCCGAAGAACATCCTAGATTAATCAATCACCTCTCAACAAGCCTTCTTGACTACACAAGCGGTTAGCCGAGGAATCACAAACAGTGAGACGAAGATGTTTGTGAATTTTTTATCTTTCCTATCGGTGAACTCTCACGATCTCAAGACAATCAAAGATTGTACTCGTACAATAGAAGATGTAAGATCAGATCCAAACTCAGTAGAAAATATCGGCAAGGAGACTTCCGCCAGTTCGCGGACCAGGTTCGCGGACTGATTTCACGGACTAAAGCGCAAACGAGATTTTGGAAAAACCCAGCAGAAATTCTCGGTAAGAGAACTTCCGTCAGTTCGCGGACTTGGCAAAGCCAATTCCTCCGGTTTCTCTTGATCAACAAAGTTCGAAAACTTCGGTTCAAGGAATATATGGTTATGTAATCTAAACTCTCATTCCAATCATTGAGACATTCTCAGAGGACGCTATGTAGCCGTTATTCATAGATCGATTCACATCAGAGAAATTCTCAAAGTAATTGAAACTTTTCATGACTTTCGTCACTAGGTGAAGATAAACTTGATCAAAGCGAAACGCTTTACCAACACACGATTTCGAGAAAAAGATAAGTAATGAATACTCAGCTCGAAATGTAAAATGTGTATGATCCAGTCTATATAGCATACGACCTTTTGTCTTATAAGAAGTAGGAGATAGAATAGATAGACTTTTGAGTGATAGATAAGTTCAAGTCTCCACATACCTTTTTGTTGATGAAGTTCCACGGTTCCTTGTATAGATCTTCGTCGTTGTATGATGAATCGCCATGAAGTCCTTGAGCTCAGTTACACTTTTCTATCCTAGTCCGAGACTTAGCTATAGTAGACTAGAATTTCAATCTCTCTTCTAAAGTTATGTTCTGCTGCTGCATCTCCACTAAATTTCCTTAAATTGTTTCCAGGGATTGAAAAGATTTGTGGAGGATAATTGAAAGTGTGGTCGACCTTGCATGCGTTGCTATCTCAAGCATGTTTGTCAATGTTAGTGATCAAAACTATGAGTCTTGATTTCTAGCCTACATAGCTAAGTCTCGGACTAGTATAGAAAAGTGTAGTTGAGCTCAAGGACTTCATGGCGATTCATCATACAACGACGAAGATCTATACAAGGAACCGTGAAACTTCATCAACAAAAAGGTATGTGGAGACTTGAACTTATATATCACTCAAAAGTCTATCTATTCTACCTCCTACTTCTTATGAGACAAAAAGTCGTATGCTATATTGACTAGATCATACACATTTGATATTTCGAGCTGAGCATTCATTGCTTATATTTTTCTCGAAATTGTGTGTTGGTAAAGCGTTTCGCTTTAATCAAGTTTATCTTCACCTAGTGACGAAAGTCATAAAAAGTTTCAATCACTTTGAGAATTGCTCTGACGTGAATCATCCTGTGAATAACGGCTACATAGCATCCTCTGAGAATGTCTCAATGATTTCAATGAGAGTTTAGATTACATAACCATGTATTCCTTGAACCGAAGTTTTTGAACTTTGTTGATCAAGAGAAATCAGAAGGATTGTGGAATTGTCTTGCCAAGTCAACGAACCCAGTCCCCAGACTCAGTCCGCGAACTGTCGGAAGTTCTCGACCGAGAATTTCTGCTGGATTTTCCAAAACTCGTTTGTGTGCTAATTTCGCGAACTCAATCCGCAAACCCAGTCCGCGAACTGGCGGAAGTTCTCTTTCCGAGAATTTCTACTGAGTTTGGAAAACTCAACCGGTTTACTTAAATCCGCCAACTTGTTTGTGAACTTAAGAGGTTATAATCTAAAGATGTGTTCTGAATATGAAACTTAAATTACTAAGGAATTCTTTATGCAAAACGTGGCTATAAAGTTCATGAGCCGATTCAATCGAATCGAATCATCTTTGTTTCAATTGTGTCTTGTGTAGTTACATAAGATCTCATAGCAATTGAACAACTCTTTAACTAGTTCATTTGAGTCATTTGTACTAGTTATGGTGAAGAAGAACAAGCTTAATATGAAATGCTCATATGGTTAACCTTTTGGGTTACTTGTTGAACCAACATACACGTACACGTTTGGGAAAGCAAACCCAGTAAACGTCTACCCAAGTGTCTGTGACAAGCTAAGTTTTTGATCTAACGGTTGAGAAATATTAGCTTGAATCTAAATCAGGTTTTCATCTAACGGTGAATATGGATTGCTTTGTAACTAAGGAAAAACCCTGATTTGAAGGCTATATAAAGGAGACATCTAGCATTGGGCAAAACAAATCCCGACACATCTGTGTGATACTAGTGCGCTCGCTAGAGTCGATTCTCCTTTAACCTTTGGTTTTCTTCTCTAAAACCAGGTTAACGACTTAAAGACTTCATTGGGATTATGAAGCCAGACAGATACTACTTTTATTGTAGTTGTGTGATATGATCTTGCATCTTCTATCGTACGAGTACAATCGATTGATTGGCTTGATATCGTGAGAGTTCTCCGATAGGCAAGATAAAGAAGTCACAAACATCTTCGTCTCACTGTTTGTGATTCCTCGACAAACCGCCTGTGTAGTCAGGAAGGATTGTAGAGAGGTGATTGATTAATCTAGGCTGTTCTTCGGGAATATAAGACCAGATTATCAATTGGTTCCTGTTCACCTTGATTTCATGTCTTAAGGCGGAACAAAACCTAGGGTTTATCTGTGAGAGACAGATTTATCCTTTTGATAGAATTTTCTGTGTGAGACAAATTTGTTTATTATCAAGTCTGCGATTTTGGGTTGCAGCAACTCTTGGTTGTGGGTGAGATCAGCTAAGGGAATCAAGTGCGCATTATATTGCTGGGATCAAAGGCATAGGAGTACAAATGTACCTTGGATCGGTGGGAGACTGATTGGGGTTCAACTATAGTCCAGTCCGAAGTTAGCTTGGAGTAGGCTAGTATCTGTAGCGGCTTAATATAGTGTGTATTCAATCTGGACTAGGTCCCGAGGTTTTTCTGCATTTGCGGTTTCCTCGTTAACAAAATTTCTGGTGTCTGTGTTATTTCTTTTCCGCATTATATTTTATATAATTGAAATAATACAGGTTGTGCGTTCGTGATCATAAATTGGAAATCCAACCTTTGGTTATTGATTGATATTAATTGATCCTTGGACATTGGTCTTTGGTACCGTCCAAGTATTCCTTGTATTTGATAAAGACTCGCTATCGTTTTTAGCTTGAGTAAAAATCAAATCAAGAGAGAGATATTAACTCCTTGAGGTACTTTTAACTAGATTGAGTCTGACTGTCTAGTTGATTCTCTAGCAAAGTATTTCGGAGTTAGTCCATACATATTGCTAAGCGAAATATTGGGTGGTGTTGTTAGACCCCCGCTTTTTCAAACTTAAAATTGAAGCTGGGGGCATACAAGAAAAGATGGTGCAAGCAGATACACAATGTACTATGGGCCTACCGCACTACAATAACGGCAACCACGGGAGAAACTTCGTTCTTTCTAACCTACGGAGACGAATCAGTCATCCCAACGGAGATAATACTACCAACGACAAAGACAGAGGCATGGGAAAAGAACCTGGCAACAGATCTTATGCTGGAAAAGCTTGATGACCTTGAAGAAAGGAGGGAAGTAGATTTGCAAAGAATGGTGAATTACCAACGAAGTCTGGCTCGTGAATACAACAAACGGGTAATTCCTAGAAACTTTGTGGTTGAAGAATACGTACTACGTCAAATACCACCATATCAAAGGAAGAAAGAATGGGGAAAGCTAGCTCCGACATGGGACGGACCCTACATCATACACGATATTGCTGGAAAGGGTTCTTACTACCTAAGGAATCTCAAAGGAGAAGTATTGCAACACCCTTGGAATGCAATGTCCCTAAATAAGTACTACCCATAATAGAATGGTTATTACTCAGGAGAAGAAGGTAAGGGGCAGTGTCCCACCATGTTCTATCCCTGATCAAAGGTATCATAAACCTAGCTAATCAATGAAAGAAACTTTTTGCTAAGAAAAAGTACATGTTGATTAAATACAAATTGGGATAGAATAGACACCCTCCGTCATAGTTGACGATGAGGCAAGGCACGGCATAACCGCGCATATGTCAATCTCGGATCCTAAGGGAAAATGAATACCACTAAAAGGCTAATAATAAGCAATATATCCCACAAAGAGAGATAACTTGTCGAGGTATAGCATCCATCGCGCTGAACGCATAGGGTTACAGGAAAATTATTACCCACGTAGGAACCCTCGCCACCACGGTACCTTCTGGCCAAAGGATACTTGGGTAAGATGATAAATGTTCCACCAAAGGTTAAAAGTACCTTAGCACCTTGTGATGACTCGAATGTGCAAATAATTAGACACAATACGTCTATATATAATAACAAAGGTATCATAATATTACTACCAAAATAAAACTAACACATCTCAAAAGTTGCAGAGACGAAGGTTCAGAAAGTAACGAAGCATTATTTCAAAGAAAGGAGACAACAAAGGCCCCTCAGCTGGGGCTTACTTAGAGGTAGCTCAAACGCACGGTTGTTAATTATTTATTACTAATTGTGGAATTCGGTGGAGAATAATTCACAAAACTGAGCAATAAGATGTTTATTATTAATTCATAAGATCAACCGAGGATTCGACTACGAATTTAGAATAATAAAGTGAGCATTACCATTCCATGGGATCGTAGATTCGACCATATAATCGGAGTAATAAGATTTATCTATTACCATTTATAAGACCAGTTGTGGATTCGATCATGAAATCGGAGTAATGAGATAATATAGTTATTGCTATTCTATGAGATCAAGCTGTGGATTCGATCATAGAATCAGAACAATTGTTTATTGCCATTCCATGGGACCAGTCGTGGATTCGACCATGGAATAGGAGCAATTTTTATTTCCATTCTATGGGACCAGTCGTGGATTTGACCATGGAATAGGAGCAATAATAGATTATTCTGGGAATTCAGTAGTGAATGTCACGGAAGAATTAATCTTAATTAGGAATAATTAACTTTGTGGCTCTATACTAGCATAGCAATATATCTAGGAGCATTAATTATCCCGATATGAGCTTGTCGGTAAGTCATATCCTTTATATAGTCAGGGTAAACTTGTTGTTTGTTCCTGAAGACGTTATCGCTCTATACTAGCAGAGCAAGCTGTCTAGGAGCCGTCCATCTCGTGATACTATATAGAAATAATCACTGAAAGTATTCAGTATTCATGAGTATCCAGTCGTGAGAATACATATCTACATGTACTCTGAGAGAAAGTACTCTCCGTTGAGAATTCGATGAGAGACCCGTGTCTCGATCACGTATGATTGCTGAATCAAAGCTTCGTATAATTATGAGTTTACGATTTTAGCCTTTGTCAAAAATCCACCATCTACATTAAGTCCCCTGCTTACTGAGGAAATCTGTGTTCCTCAGTCAACATTAAATGGTGATTTTCCGGCCATAAATAATAATACCAGTAATTGAACTTAGTCGTAAGTTGAGACGTTACCGGATTTAGAGAGCATGAGCAAACCATGACTTGATGAAGGCTTAAATGTCATGATTGGAGCGTCGTTTGATGAGCATAAATTTATGTTGAACCGCTGGTTTGGACGACGAGTCCGTGGTCGGTTAGGATTTGCGGGTCAGGCCCAATTAGGAAATCCTTAGAAAATTAGGTTTTGGAAATAAAATTGATATAAAAGGGATTAATCCTTTTTTTTAACTCCACGACCAGTGCTTCCATCACCCCTCCACCACCTTCACGTCAACAGGAGCAGAAGAAGTTCTCCGCCGATCAGCGCCGCCGCCGCCGGTGCCGCTGTCGCCGGCCAAATTCTGGCCGACCAGGTGCGTTTTTTTTTTCCTGATGTCCATGAGTATCATGGGTTATTCATTCTTTGATCATGATGAAGTTATATACATATGTGTATATTAGTGTGAGTTTTATGAAAAAACCCTCGTTTTTTTTTGAAAACGTATGTTCTTTCAATCGTTAGTTTTGAAAACTAACTATAATCCCTGATTTAGGAGAGATTTTTTTTATATGAACCTAGGTCCAGTGATAAAACTTAGTTTATGAGATTTCATGTGTACCAAGGTTTTATCAAAAAAGAAGTGAATTTTCATGAAATCGGAATAATCCTTCGTTTTAAAGACAAATAACGATGACACGAAGGAAAATATGTATGATGAACTTGTGTCCAGTGATAAAATTTTGATTATGAGCTTTCATGTAAATACAAAACTTTATCATATGTATGAGATGTGAGCTTTCACAATATTTTTTTGAAATAAACCTTCGTTTTAAAGACAAATAATGACGATACGAAGGAAAAATAGTTTATATATATATATATATATATATATATATATATATATATATATATATATATATATATATATGTAGTCGTGACATATATTGTGCAAAATATGATGATATATTTTATTTGCATGAATTTTTTTTCGTTAGATAAAGTCCTTGAGAATTTATGTATGCAAGTTGCATTAATTGCTGTTTTTTCGAAAAATCAAAACGTAGGTTTTGAGGATTCTTCAAAGATAGACAATATATTTATGATAGAATATTGTATTGTTATGAACTTCATAGGTCAGTTGTGTGAATGTTCACATTATGAAAATTGTGTCCGTGATTTCATGAAAAATCAGTTTCGGAAACTAAATAAGGTTTCGTTCGTTTTTTGCAGTTTTCGAAGAGACGAACGATTTTGAGGTGTTAACTCTAGCATTACTATCACTATTGTTAGTGGAAGTATAAAAGGTAAGAGTTAAGAATTACCATTTTTGTTGATTCTGGTTTGTTTACATAGTAGTAATCTTTGATCTTCCGGTTCCAGAAAATGTCGACCAACAATAACAGCAATTACGATTACTGGTATTCCTCTTCTTCCTCTGGCTCTTTTGATGAGGATTCCGACGCTCCTGTAGAGAAATCAAAGGCCATGGTTACCCAGGAAGGGGCGAAGCCTAATGTTCCCTTGGGTAAGCGAAGAGTCTCTTTTGCTGAACTCGAAAAGAAAAGAGCTGAAGACAAAAAGGAGGATGCCCGTCAACGTGAAAAAGATCGCACCCGGCGTAAGAGACAGAGGGTTGAGGAGAAGCGTCAGTTCTTGGATGGGGTGCCTTCTGATTCTGATGTTGATCCTTCTGAAGGAGAGATCACATGGGAACCATCCGAGCGTTATATTAATCCTGATCGATATGAAAGAGAGCATCAGAGGATGATGAAGAAAATTGAAGTTAAAGCTGCAGTAGAAGATAATTCGGATTCAGATGATGATGTTATCTTCCGTCCACCGGACTTCACCAATGATCCTGACAGTGACTCTGAAGAAGATGATTCCGAGAAGGACAGTGACGATGAAGCTGACAATTCGGATGAGTCCGACGAGTAGTTTTACTTCCATATTCTTTAGACGTCAGAGCATTCCCTTTTTAGTCTTCATAGTGGATATCTTTCTTTTGACTGTTTAAACGACTTTACTTCAATTAGACTTTTCTTCTGAATGATGAACATTTTTGTTAACGTCGATTTCTTGTAATCCATGACATGGACCAATGTCCATATATCCAAATTCATCATGACTTGTCGATTTTCATGAGAAGTAACATAACACACGGCTGCAAATTCATGACGTGTACAAGGTCGCGTGGCCTATACTTTGACCCGTGATGTTCAGTCCCTAGTGCGTTATTTTCCTCCGCATCTTCGGTATCGATCTTTGAAGCCTAGGGTTTCTGTGAAACTCGTAACTGAGTTGACTATATGACTATCGCCTGATATACATATATATATATATATATATCTTCAAGAATCCAAATCTATGATCCACGCAAATATTTCTTTCATTCCTGAGTCAGTTTCATCGTGCAGAGAAGTTTTGATCCTACACTCTTGCCGTCATGTCGAGCAATAGCATTTCTTCTCGAGATGATCTTCAGTCAAAGCGTGAAATAGCAACATCTATCTCTGTAAGTTGTACACTTATTCTTCTTCTCCTTTCTTGTCTCTGTTCAATCGAGATTGTTGATCACAAGAGAATGATTTGTCGTAGGACTGTAAGAAGAATGCTACTCCTCATAATGCAAGGCCTAAGTGGACTGTTAGAGCTCCTGCCCGGTATGGATCGGCTCATGCTGAAGCTGGATCGTCTGTAAGTAAAACTATGACTCTTGAGATTGTACTGAGTCCCGGGATTAACACTCATTCATTTCATCGTAAGCGGATGTCCGTGTCGTCGTCGATGCTAGACGAAGAAATAGTGGAAAGTCCGTGACCGTGGTTGAGGTTGAGGAAAGAAGTAACCAGGCATGTGAAGATTCTGTAGGATCCGTGGAGACTGGAGACAGTGTCCATGCTCGTGAATACCCAACCTCCGGACTTTTATTCGAAGCCCAATTGATTAATACCTTCCCAGATAATGAAATGGTCGGCGGATTCGTGATTCCCAAATGTTATGCGTCTCTGTACACCAAGATATGGAAGAAGTATGGTCACATTGATACCACAGAAGTGTGTAAAGGTTTTCTTCCAACCCTTTTAACCACGGTATCGGGGCTATTGCCGATCATCGAGGAAAAGAATCAGATGCACTTGCGAGACGTCAAAAACCATGAACTGCACCAATGGGATGAAATGATCTCGAATTGTGAGATATTGCGATTCAATGTAAGCTGGCTCCATCGTCGTCTTGAGATAATCAAGGTTCATAAGGAGGCATAGGCTGCTGATGCAATTTACATGAATGCATCTTTACTAGATGAGGAAAGGATACTGGCTCTGGAGTCACCAAGGGTTGAGAAAGCGGTGGAAGACTTGAAGGCAAAGACCAAGATTTTTCAGAAGAAGCTTGGCGAGGCTTCTTACAGGGACTATCCGTTGATGGATGGTTTGCTCTGAGTGAGCATTTGTGGTTGTTGTTTTTTGAATAAATCTGAATTTCTAGTTAGGTAAAACAATTGATCATGGTGTGAACGAACTTTGCTCATTTATGGAATGTTTAATGAAAAAAGGAGCATTCGCATGCTCTTTGGAGGAATGAAATTATATTTTGAAAATGCTTGAAATGATGAAGAGGCAGTGTATTTCAAGGATCAGGCATAATAAGCTTTGAGCCATTTGCCATTGATGATGTTTTCTTCCTTTTCTCCGTTGATTGCTAAAATTTTGTAGTATCCGCTAGACACTTCTTTGGTAACAACATATGACCCTTCCCATTTAGGAGAGAAAATAGGAGAAGACATGTCTTGTTGAATGTGCTTTGCCGTTTTTAATACCAAATCTTCTACTTGAAATGTTCGAGGTCTTACCATTTTGTTGTAGGCTCTAAAGATCCTTTGTTTGTAAGCTTTCACATATTTTTCCACCTTTGTTTTCCTTGATTCAAGCATATCTAGCTCAGCGATTCTTGATCTGGAGATTTCAGCTTCATCCCATTGTACACCACTGGATGCTGCAATCCTGGCTGAGGGAACTTTGATTTCTGCTGGAAGTATGGCGTCGGCTCCATAGACAAGGGAATATGGCGAAGTACCGATTGAGCTCCTTGGTGCAGTTCTGTAAGCCCATAGAGCCATGGGTAATTGCTCATGCCATGATCGAGGATTGTCATAAATCGTCCGACTGATAATCCTGATCAAAGTTTTGTTGGTACTTTGTGCTTGACCATTTCCTTGTGGATAGTAAGGCGTGGAGAAGATTTGTTTGATCCCATAGTTATTGAGAAGCTTCTCAACATCTTGATTGGCAAAAGGAGTTCCGTTATCTGTGATGATATGCTTAGGAACTCCGAATCTGCATATTATGTGCTCTTTGATGAAGGCGGCAATCGTAACTCCAGTAGTGATTCGAAGAGGAATAGCTTCGACCCACTTGGTGAAGTACTCTGTCGCAGTGATGATGTATTCATGTTGTTTTGAAGATGCTGGATTGATCTTCTCAATGATATCTATTCCCCAGCTATATAAAGGCCACAAACTATTCACAGAATTCAACGGGAGACAAGGAGTGTGGATGAGATTACCATGGGTTTGGCATTGGTGACACCTCTGAACGTGTGCGGATGCATCATCTTCCATGGTCGGCCAATAATACTTCTCATGAATTTGAAGAAATAGTTTCCTCTTTCCTTGATGTTCTCCATCATGTACTTCCTTCAGGATTGTAGGGATTTCATGTTCGGCTAAGCACCTCAGTAAATTTCCACCAAAGCTTTTGCGGTATAAGATCCCATCGAGATAGACGAATATCTTAGCTTTCTGAATGAGTTTGACTTCTTGATTCTTTTTCAGTGGTAGTTCGTTGTCCCGGAGGTATTTGATGTAAGGCTCCCTCCAGTCCCCAGTGTGGTGGACCGTCAAAACCTCCAAGTGATGAGGAGGTGTTTGGCAATCAGGACAAGATCCTTGTAAAGCTCTTGACTGAGTCTCCATGGATGGCCAGTAGTACCCCATTCTTTGAAGCTTTCTGTAAAGTGTTACCACTAACGTTTGCCCACAGACTTCCTCATGTATGCGCTTGAGCTGTTCTTCCGCTTCGTTGCTCCCAAGACATCGTGATAGAGATCCATCAGGGTTTCGATAGTATAGCCCTCCATGAAGCAAGAAGTAGTTCTTCAACTCCTTGAGGCTGACTTGTCCTTCTGAAATAGAGCTGCTCAATTCATGAATGATGGGTGCTCGCCAATCGTTCGCTGGAATGTCTTCGATCTGAGTGAGCCAAGTCGAAGATACTGTACGCCTCTGTACAATGATCGTTTTTTGTGCTCCTTCGAATTGCATCTTGGAGGCGAGAGTTGCTAGACAATCATCACACTTATTGTTAGTCCGTCCAGTATGGACGATCGTTGCGTCAGCAAAATAGGTCAACAGTCACTGATCTTCGGTTCTGAATGGAGAAAGTGTGATTTCTTTGAGAGAATATGTTCCATTCATCTGGTTGACCAATAATTTTGAATCTCCCCTTATCTCGAGGTGTGTTGCTCCTGCTTGCTTGGCCAAAGATAATCCTAATAGGAAGGCTTCATATTCCGCTGAGTTGTTGGTGCAGTGGAAATCCAACTTGAACGAATATGAGAAAACTTCACCAGATGGAGACACCAGCACTACGCCCGCTCCTCCGGTGTCACTACTAGGGGTGGAAGATCCATCAAAGTATAGAAGCCATGTTTCTTCCTTGATGACCAAGATGTCTGGGAATTCGTCGGACACTTCTTCATGTGGTGTTGTGTCTTCCCCTGGAAAAGCAGCGAGCAAGTATGCGACCGCTTGACATTTGATGGATTTACGTGGTGTGCAAGCTATGTCAAATTTTGACATCTGGAGTAGCCACTTCGCTAGTCTCCCTATCAAGGCTGGATTTGATGGCAAGAACTTTATGGGATCAGCTTTGGAGATGTGTACGACCCTGTTAGATAGTAAGTAATGTCTGAACTTCTGGATTGCATGTACCAATGCCAGGCATGCCCTTTCGACCTTTGGTTATCATAGTTGAGCGTCTCTCACTGTGCGGATGAAGTAGTAAATCGGTCGTTCGACGCTTTCGTCGTCTTCCTGAGCGAGGAGTGCGCCGATGGCGACGTCACTGGAGGCTTTAGGGAGACCTCATGACGGCCGGTGGCAATAATATCTGTTGTATTTTATGGAAAGCTTCTTGTTGAACAATTGTCCAGGTGAAGCTTGCTCCTTTTTTCAGCAGAGGTGTGAACGAAGCAATGAGTTGAGCTAATCCAGGAATGAAGCGTCGAATATAATTTACCTTTCCCATAAAGCTCTGTAGTTCCTTCACGGTTCGTGGAGGAGGCATGGTGGTAATAGCTTTTGCCTTTTCCGGGTCGACTTTGATCCCTTCAGCCGTGACCAGGAATTTTAAGAATTTTTCGGAAGAAACTCTGAATGCGCACTTTAAAGGATTCATTTTTAATTTGTATTCTCTGCATCTTTCAAACACCTGTCTTAGAACTTCGATATGAGATGCTCGAGTCTTCGATTTTACCACCACATCATCAACATAGTCTTCTACTTTCTTGTGCATCATGTCGTGGAATATGGAAGTCATGGCTCGTTGATAGGTGGCACCAGCATTCTTTAATCCAAAGGGCATCACGGTGTAGTGAAAATTCCCAATGGGAGTACGGAACGCAGTCTTGTTGGAGTCATGTTCATACATCTTGATCTGGTTGTACCCACTATAGCCATCCATGAATAAGAACATACCATGACCACTGGTTGCATCGACGAGCATGTCAATGTTGGGTAGAGGAAAATCATCCTTTGGACAACATTTATTCAAGTTCCTGAAGTCAACACAACATCTGATTTGACCATTTTTCTTCTTAACAGGTACCACATTTGCTAGCCACGTTGGATGAAGAATAGGCTTGAATGAACCCTGTTGCTAACAGTTTCTGGATTTCGACCTTGATTTGCTCCTCGACTTCGTCTCTAAATTGTCTGGGCGGTTGTTTGACAGCTTTGGAACCAGGGATGATGTGCAGGTGATGGGTGACGAGTTTGTCATCCAGACCCGGCATTTCCTCGTACGTCCAGGCGAAGAAATCTTGATATTCTTTCAACAATTTTATCAGCTCGGTCCGCTCCTCTGGTGATAGTGCTGAACTGATCAGGATTGGCCTTGGATCGCATGCAGTCCCAATGTTGATTGTTTCAAGATCGTCAGTGGTAGAGTCAGTGCCGTCCTGCAGTTGTCGTGGGGCATCTTGGACTTCTTCTTCAAGTGATAGCTCACTCTGACACGATTCTTCATGGTGGGGAGACTTTTCATCGTTCTCCCCGATTAATTGCTAATCTTTCCGTCCGTGATAAATTACTCTCCCTTCTACATCTCGATCGGTCGTGAAGTTTGACCCTGGAGTTGAGACTTGACCATTATGGCGTTTAGTCGGTGTAGTAGGTGACTTGATCATTTTATCAGCTGAGGATGACGGATCGTTATCAGCCTTTTTGATAGTCTTCCAGCTTGGAAGTGGAGTACTACAAATCCTGCTTGGAGGTTTCGGGACGCCATTTTGAGATTCAAGGAACTCAGTATCATAGACGGGAGCATAAGAAGATGATGAAGCCGGAATGCAAACGATCTTGTTGTCGAGCAGGGCCTTCATGCATTGATGGTATGTTGAAGGAACTACCTTATTATCATGGAGCCATGGGCGTCCCAGTATTATGTGGTAGTCAGGTTCTTGCTCGATCACATGAAACTTTG
Source organism: Papaver somniferum (assembly GCF_003573695.1). Classification (NCBI taxonomy): domain Eukaryota; kingdom Viridiplantae; phylum Streptophyta; class Magnoliopsida; order Ranunculales; family Papaveraceae; genus Papaver; species Papaver somniferum. Next base: position 13,228,305 of record NW_020621936.1, on the reverse strand, counting down.
CTTTCGATCGAATCAGCCCCACCCTCAAATCTATGTATGCATATCCATATGTATGGCTTTGACTTCCTTCAAATCCTGTCATTAGGATGGGATATCGAACGATTTTACCTTGTGGGAATCTGGCCATCTTGAGAGTCTTCATAGTGACAATGTTGGTGGAAGCACCGGTGTCGACAAGAGCTCTTTTAAATTCGGTGCCTTTGATGAAAACAGTGACATACAATGCTCGGTTGTGTACTTCATCCGTCATGCGATCTTCTTCTCCAAAAGAGATATTGTCGATCGAATTCCCAGGCACTAGGGAGACTTCTTCAACTGATGGTGTTGGTGGCATTATTTGCACGCTGGATGATATCTGGTTGAGTGCTGAAAATGTGTCTGTGCGCTGATCCCTGGAGAAGTGCAGGAGTTCACATAGATTTTCAATCAAATGTGTGACCTCTTGTTCTACCGGATTCTCGTATGTGGTGAAGCTGTTGATTTGAGGGTCAGATGACGCTTCAGTCCCCGGTGTTGAGGCTTCTGGAGCGTAGATACCGCTTAACTCGGATGTTAATCTGATGAGAAAGTCGAGGATGTGGTTTATCGTCTCCTTCATCAGGTTCATGTTCCTGGTATGGACCTCTAGGATTTGAGCCAACTCTGCCAAAGTCGGGATCCCTCTGCCTTCCATGCCGCCAGGTGTAACATGAGGAATGTTGTCGTTTGAAATATTCTGATCTGAATTAGTCCTAATACCAACCATCTTGTGAGATTGTTAGATTGCAACCGAGAGATTAATCTCCCACTGTGGTCGCCAATCTGTAGTTGGGGGAAAACGATTTGCTGGTTTTTAAGGAATTGAGGAGACGACCGTACGGAGGAGACTCCTCTAACCGAGCGAAATGTTAAACCTCACACAAATGCACCGCTGCAAAGGGAGTGTTTTAGATTCGAGAGATCAATCTGTAGTACTCCGTCCTAAATCAAGACAATGACCGTTCCAGAGTAAATTCGTTCACAAGAGAGGATGGGTTGATCTGTAGGAGGGAAGCTGAGAAATGCGTGGAATCAATGGTAATCAAAGATTGTGGGTGTGTGAATTTTGAATATGATAAGCTCTGAATGATTGAAATTGCTCAATTGAGAGTAGTTGCTCAATTGATGAGTTGATGATCTCGTTTTGTCAGTTTGACGTGAGATTGATGATACTGATGATGCTGATGATTCAATCATGATTCAGAGACTTATTTATATTGCTGGAATTTTAGACTCCATGATTCCATGAAGTGTGACAGTTGATGGAATCAAGGAGTGGGGAAGTGAAGATCGTGTTTGAAACCAGTTGCTTAACGTGTGGAGACTTGGTCGATTTTTCACCCACTACCTCGTGAATTCCTTATTGCACGACTTGCATACATTCCATCGTGTGTTTGAACACACGTGTCGTAGACCGCCAGACCAAAACCCTAAGTGATATCCCCCCAAGTGACACGATTGACGTCTCGTGGTTTGTTAGTCAATTGATGACTTCGTGGTTTGATGGGACGATGAGTCCATGTAGTTGTTGAGTTGAACATGATGTTCTGAAACTCATGAATTGAACATGTCATGAGACAGAGGTATAGTTCTTACAATGAAGTGAGCAAGTATTGCTTATTCGATGGATCGTTGAATATTTGATCGTCTGAGCATGTGTTGCTCATCTGATGGCTTATTGGCAGCGTACCAAAAATATTAATTAGAACACTGGTGTAGAACCGAGCATAATTAATAAAATTAATGACCATGAGGCCGTCGTAAAATTATTAAGGTTGGAATCTGGAATGATGATCCTTGGATTCAGAAACCCTAATTTGATCAATTGATGATCAATTCATGGTTCGTCAGAAGTTTAACCATGGGACGAAGGAGGGAGCGACTACATGGGACCGTGGATCAACCATGTAGTGTCCATATGCTCACGTGAGAAAATACGAAGAACTCCTGAAGAGTCGACGATTTGTTGGCGGAAGAATGATTAAATGCTGGCTTAATCATTTATTCAAAATACTCGTCTGAGCCTTAGGTGAGAAAACCTAATTAATTATGACGAGGCGAGGGACCGATCATGGAGTCATGAAACCGGCCCTGGGTTGTCACGTGACCGCCTAACGATCACTTCATGAAAATCCAAAGTGTTTGGAAAAGTTTTGGACCTAATACGAGCAATTGTGCAAATTAGGTCAAAACTGTAAAAATTGATGGGACCGGCTTCCGTGAGCCAAAGAGCGGTCAAGATAGCGTGCTCATGTCCCCAAGGCGTCCGCGTCTCAGTCCTGAGAATTTTGATATTTTCTGGCGTGCAATTGAGCATCCATTCGAGAAAATATGCCAAAATTAGGGTTTCGACGAAACTGAGGAAAACACCATGAGATGTTGAAAATTAATTATAAAATAAGGAATGAGGAGGCGTGGGACCTCTGTGGTCAAGGCATGGTCGGCTGGTCGTGACCACGGTCCCGTGGTGCCTTTTCCTTAATTTTATAATATTTTGATGATTTTATGAAAAATTCATGAATTTTGAGAAATTTGATGATTTTAGGGAGTTTCCATGAATTGAAGGAGTTTTCATGAGTTCATGGAAGCAAAATATTAAAATAATAAAAACATGGGCGTGTGGGGCCATGGAGGCATGGCCGGCCGGCTGGTTATGGACCGGTCCACGAGTTTTCATAATTATTTTTAATATTTTTTAGGCATATTTGATGATTTGAGGGAATTTTTCCTAATTTGAGAGAAATACCATAAAATCAATGAATTTGATGAATTCAAGGAAAAATAGGATAAATAATAATAAAATAATAAAGCAAAGGGCGTGTGGGACCGGCTAGGGCATGGCCGGCCGGCTAGTGGCCCGGTCCCACAAGTTTTTCATAATTTTATTTATTTATTATTATATGATGATTTGTGAAAAAATACCATGAAATCAAGGAGTTTTTCATGAAATTAGAGAAATAATAATAATAAAATAATAAGGAACCGTGGGGTGGGGCCGGTTGGGACCAAGGAATGGCCGATTGGCCAATGGTCACGCCCCACACTCCTTTCCTTAATTTTATATTATTTTTTATGGATTTATGGAAGTATCATGAAACCGAGGAGTTTCCTCGAGACGAAGGAGATTTGGTAAAATGAGAGAATTTTCATCAAATCATGGAAAATAATAAAAATGCATTAAAAATATAAAACTGACATGGGATTGACCATGACACGGTCGGTCGGTCGGTCGTGTGTCCGTGCTCCCAGCACCCTGGTCAATATTTTTAATTATTTATTATTTTCTTCTCTATTTTGCATAGGTTCATCGTTTCGTTGTATTTTTGAAATACTCGTTCGTGCGGTGACTGTTAGTGTATCGTCGTTGAATACACCTTCACCATTTGAATCGGGGCTTACTTAGAGGTAGCTCAGACACCCGGTTGTTGATTATTTATTACTAATTGTGGAATTCGGTGGAGAATAATTCACAAAACTGAGCAATAAGATGTTTATTATTAATTCATAAGATCAGCTGAGGATTCGACTACGAATTCAGAATAAGAAAGTGAGCATTACCATTCCATGGGATCGTAGATTCGACCATAGAATCAGAGTAATTAAGATTTATCTATTACCATTTATGAGACCAGTTGTGGATTCGATCATGAAATCGGAGTAATGAGATAATATAGTTATTGTTATTCTATGAGATCAAGTTGTGGATTAGATCATAGAATCAGAACAATTGTTTATTGCCATTCCATGGGACTAGTCGTGGATTCGACCATGGAATAGGAACAATTGTTATTGTCATTCCATGGGAGCAGTCGTGGATTTGACCATGGAATAGGAGCAATAATAGATTATTTTGGGAATTCAGTAGTGAATGTCACGGAAGAATTAATCTTAATTAGGAATAATTAACTTTGTGGCTCTACACTAGCAGAGCAGGCTGTCTAGGAGCATTAATTATCCCGATATGATCTTGTCGGTAAGTCATATCCTTTATATAGTCAGGGTAAACTTGTTGTTTGTTCCTGAAGATGTTATCACTCTATACTAGCAGAGCAAGCTGTCTAGGAGCCGTCCATCTCGTGATACTATATAGAAATAATCACTGAAAGTATTCAGTATTCACGAAATATGCCGTTGTCCGGTCATGAGACTACATATCTACATGTACTCTGAGAGAAAGTACTCTCCGTTGAGAATTCGATGAGAGACTCTTGTCTCGATACTCACGTCTGATTGCTGAATCAGAGCTTCGCATAATTATGAGTTTACAATTTTAGCCTTTGTCGAAAATCCACCATCTACACATGTTCAGAGCACATCTTCAGATCGTAACCTCTTAAGTTCACAAACAAGTTTGCGGACTTAAGTAAACCGGTTGAGTTTTCCAAACTCAGCAGAAATTCTCGGAAAGAGAACTTCCGCCAGTTCTCGGAATGTGTTCGCGGACTGAGTTCGCGGACTTAGCACACAAGTGAGTTTTGTAAAATCCAGCAGAAATTCTCGATCGAGAACTTCCGACAGTTCGCGGACTGAGTCTGCGTACTGGGTTCGCGGACTTGGCAAGCCAATTCCACAATCCTTCCGATTTCCCTTGATAAACAAAGTTCGAAAAATTCGGTTCAAGGAATACATGGTTATGTAATCTAAACTCTCATTTCAATCATTGAGACATTCTCAGAAGACGCTATGTAGCCGTTATTCACACACCGATTCACGTCAGAGCAATTCTCAAAGTGATTGAAACTTTTCATGACTTTCGTCACTAGGTGAATATAAACTTGATCAAAGCGAAACGCTTTACCAACACACAATTTCGAGAAAAAGATAAGCAATGAATGCTCAGCTCGAAATATCAAATGTGTATGATCTAGTCTATATAGCATACGACTTTTTGTCTCATAAGAAGTAGGAGATAGAATAGATAGACTTTTGAGTGATAGATAAGTTCAAGTCTCCACATACCTTTTTGTTGATGAAGTTCCACGGTTCCTTGTATAGATCTTCGTCGTTGTATGATGAATCGTCATGAAGTCCTTGAGCTCAACTACACTTTTCTATCCTAGTCCGAGACTTAGCTATGTAGGCTAGAAATCAAGACTCATAGTTTTGATCACTAACATTGACAAACATGCTTAAGATAGCAACGCATGCGAGGTCGACCGAGCTATTCTCTAACAAAGTTCATTGTTATCGTCTTGTTAGTAGCCTCCGCTTGTCCATTGCTCTTAGGATATATTGGAGTAGACTTGTGTTTTCTGAATGTTGAAAGCGTTAAAGAGCATGTCTATGTTCTTTCCTTCCAATTGTTTGCCATTGTCAGAGACTATGACGGCTGGTATCCCGAACCTGCAGATGATTTGCTCAAACAAAAATTTAAAGACATCCGTGTCCCTAATTCTTGCCAAAGCCCTTGCTTCCACCCATTTGGTGAAATAATCCGTAGCTACGATAAGGTATCTTCTTTTTGATGTCCCCTCTATCAAGGGTCCAACAATGTCAACTCCCCATTTGGCGAATGGCCATGAGAGGATGACCGATTTAAGCTTCGTTGCTGGTGCTTTAATCTTTCTGGCATAGCGTTGGCATCTTTCACAATGCCTTGATATGTTCTTTGCATCTTCGTCCATGTTTAGCCAATAGTATCCTTGCATTTTGGCTTTGATTTCCAAGGACCTTCTTCCGCTATGATTGTCAGCTTCTCCGCTGTGTATATCATGCAGTATTCTTCTACCTTCGGTTTGTGAGAGGCACCGCATCAAAGGTCCAAGAAATGACCTTCTATACAGTATTCCGTCTCGTAGGATGTACATTGTTGCCTTTGACTCGAGTTTTCGAGCTTCTTTGACATCTGCGGGTAAGGTACCTTTGTCAAGGTACTGGTGAATTGGAATTCTCCAATCGTCCTCAGCTTCGTCCTCGTTGCTTCCATCTGACATGGGTTGATCTTTTTCAGAGTCTTAGGTTTCATTATTTGGTTCTTTCATTCCTTCATCTTCTTTTTCTTTTTCAGCTTCCCTCATGGCCCTGGTCTGGACGGTTAAGGTTTCCTCAGTGGTGGAGGTTAGTCCTTTTATCGAAGGTTCATAAATTCTCCCAATTTGGACCGAGGTAGTGTTTCTGTACCTCAGCATTGATGATATAAATGCTAAGGCATCTGCGTGTCTGTTGTCTTTTCGACAGACATGTCTGAATGTGACCTTGTTGATTTTTGACGCATGCTCTTGTGCTAGATTTAGGTACGAAGATAGTATCGGATCCAGAGTTTGGTACTTAAGCTCAATTTATCTAATGACCAATTGTGAGTCACTAGTCAAACGAATGTCTGTTAAGCCAAGCTCATGTGCTAGGCGTAAGCCGTGTATGACTGCCTCATATTCCGTGATGTTGTTAGTGTATTGTTCGAATTCTAACCTGAATGCATAGATGAGTCGGTCTCCGGTAGGGGTTGTTATTACGATCCCTATACCTGCACCTTCTCTGTTAGAGGAGCCATCTACGAATATTTCCCACCTTCGTGAGTTTTGTGGTTCCAAGAGGTCTTCTGGTTCCGACTTTTCTTCCTCCATTCCTGGGATGTCGTCTATCTCCGCTTCGTCGTTCAGAGGTAGGTCCGCCAAGAAGTCTGCTAAGATTTGTGATTTCTCCGCTTTCCTGGTTTCTAAGATTATGTGAAACTGTTTGATCATGGCATTTCATTTTGCCACTCTTCCAATCTTCTCCGTGCTGTCGAGGATTTGACTTATTTGAGCCTTTGTGAAAACTCGGATGGTGTGTGCATCAAAATATATCCTTAGATTTTGCGTTGCCACTACTAAGGCATATATGAGTTGTTCCACCTTGGTGTAGTTACGCTCCGCTGAACTGAGTATCTTGCTGATGTAGTATACGAGCTTTTCTCCTTGTCTTTGGTCTCGTACCAGTACTGTGCTCTGCTAGGTATAGAGTGAGTGTTTCACCTGGCTCCGGATTCCGCAGGATGGGTACTGATACTAAGTACTCTTTGATCTTGTGAAAAGCTTGTTCGCACTCTTCGGTCCATGTAAACCTGCTTCCTTTCCTTAGTGTGTCAAAAAATGCTTTGCATTTATCTGACGACCTTGATATGAATCTTCCCATGGAAGCTAAAATTCCATTTATCTTTTGTACTCCTTTTAGAGTTTGTGGAGATGACATCTCCATTATTGCTCTGACCCTTTCAAGGTCTACTTCGATTCCTCGTTTGGTGACCAAGTAACCCAAGAATTTTCCTGAGGTAACTCCGAACATGCATTTTTCCGGGTTCACCTTCATGTGGAAATTCCTCATGGCTTCAAATATCTCTCTTAGGTCTGAGAGATGGTTTTTTGCTTCTTTACTCTTGACGAGCATGTCGTCCACGTAGACCTCCATTATTTTTCCTATCCATGGCTTGAAGATTTTGTCTACTGATCGTTGGTATGTTTCCCCCGCGTTCTTTTGTCCAAAAGGCATCCTTGTATAGCAATACAGGCTTCGTGGGGTAAAGAACGCAGTATGATCCTGATCTTCTTCCGCAAGGGCTATTTGGTTATAGCCTGAGTATCCGTCCATGAAAGATAGCCTTTGGTGGCCTTCAGTTGCATTGACCAGCTGGCCAATATTTGGCAGTGGGTAGCTATCCTTGGGGCATGCTTTGTTGAGATCGCTAAAGTCGATGCAAATGCGCACGCCTCTGTTCTTCTTAGGAACAATGACCATGTTGGATATCCACGTGGGATATTTGGCTTCTCGTATGAATCCAGCTGCAAGTAACTTTTGCAACTCTTTTTATACCCCTTCGTGGTAGATGTCCGCCACCTTACGTATCATTAGTATACAGAGACCCTTTTTCCACGCCAAGTTGGCGTGTCCATAGGGGTTTTGTCACGCCACTTCGGTTTGGACTAGGCGTGACTTCTGCTTGCGTGGTTTTAGGTAACATGGCGTGGTTTTAGGTAGCTTATAGCCACGCCTGACATGCGTGTCTATTTCTGCATGAAATAGACACGCCAGAGCCATGTAGGTGTTGCTATATAGGGTCCCAAAAACTTAAGTACTGGTACTCTATAGACACACGATTTATTGTTTTGGCGTGGCTATTTGGTTCACTATAGACACACAAATTTCTTTTGGCGTGTCTATTTGATTCACTATAGACACGCAAATTGCTTTTTGGCGTGGCTATTTGGTTCACTTTAGACACACAAATTGCTTGTTGGCGTGGCTATTTGGTTCACTTTAGACACGCAAATTGCTTTTGGCGTGGCTATTTGATTCACTATAGACACGCAAATTGCGTTTTGGCCTTCCTATTTGGTTCACTTTAGACACGCAAATTTCTTTTTGGTGTAGCAATTGGTTATCCGATAGACACGCCATATAGGTTTAACGTGGTTATATGTTATGTTTTAGCCATGCCAATTTCACTTACTTTCATCCACGTGGCTGCATTAGGAACCGTTGAATACCATCCACATGTAACGTTGTGAACCATTCATTGGATATCCTATAGACACGCCCCATAGAGCGAGGCTATATGTGATATTTAGCCACGCCGATTTCCAATTACCTTGGTCCACGTAGCCGTATTACGAATCGTTGGATCTCATTTAAGATGATGCAATATTGACCGTTAAATTATATGCATCCTTCGCCGTCCACATGTAATGTTGTGAGTCGTTGATTGGATATCCTATAAACACACCCCATATAACGTGGCTATATGTGCTATTTAGCCACGCCAATTTACAATTACCTTGATCCACGTGGCCGTATTAGGAATCATTGGATCTCATTTAAGATGATGCAATATTGACCGTTCAATTATATGCATCATTCACCGTCCACATGTAACATTGTGACCCGTTCATTGATTTCCTATAGAACGCCCCAAAGAGCGTGGGCGTATGTGATATTTAGCCACACCAATTTATAATTACCTTGATCCACGTGACCGTATTAGGAATCGTTGGATCTCATTTTATATGATGCAATATTGACCGTTAAATTATATGCATCCTACGCCGTCCACATGCAACGTTGTGAGCCGTTCATTGAAGAATCTATAGACACGCCATATAGCGTGGCTATATGTGATATTTTACCACGCCAATTTACAATTACCTTCATCCACGTGGTTTTATTAGGTACCATTGGATCTCGTTTAAGATGATGCAATATTGACCGTTCAAATGTAACGTTGACCGTCCACATGTAACATTGGGAGACGTTCATCGGAGAACCTATAGACACGCCATATAGCGTGGCTTTATATGTATTTATCCACGCCAATTTATATCTGCTTAATGTGTCTTTATGTTATGTTTAACCACGCCAATTAATCTTGAAGCACGTATATTACGCGTGTGACGCCTCTAAGCCGTTCAGATATGGCGCATCTAAACCATCCACCTGGCACTATCCAAATTCTGTTATATACTTTATAAATTGTAGTTAAATCTGAAATTCATATATGCCAAAAATTCATATTATTATTAATAACACAGTAAAAATGTTGAGCTTTGGTCTAACAGTTTGCAAAAAAAATAATATTTAAAGAGCATTTATCCAAAAATCATCAGTTTTTCTTCAACTTTTTTGATGGTGGTGTCTCTGCATGCAATGGATCAGGTTGTGACATTCTCGACGCGCCAAACCTTGTCTTCCTCTGTTGCCCATCTGAAAGTTGGTATGCTTTCTGCACAGTTGGTGCATATAACCTTCTTTGCGCCTTTTTAGTCTTCTGAGAAAGCTTTTCAGAGGCTGCATGCATGACTCCCCGAATGTGGATTGACTGCTAGGTGCTCCTCATTCAGTTTATCACTGTCCAATTTCTTCTCAAAATCTAAAACTGGTTCTGGTTGCTTATGAGGTTTTCCATGTTGTGGAGTTTCCTGCATCAAGAGATTAAATGTATTATATATATATATATATATATATATATATATATATATATATATATATATATATATATATATATATATATATATATATATATATATTCTAAATCCAAGGCGAATTCGTCTGTCATATGAATTATTCGTCTGTCATATGAGTTCTCAACAAGAGATAGACAAAAGTCATTTTTCCAACAATGTGATAAAGCCAACTTCACTGAAGGCCGCACCATTTTTCACAGCTGACGCCCATAATAAAATCCGTAACCAAATATCAATTTTCTAATTTACATTGGCATTCATGTTCCATTAGGTGTTAATATATTTCTATCTCGTACTTATTATTTAATCAAACTGAATACATGATTGATTTACGTAAAATAGTTTATATACTTGATTAACAAAGCAAAAGAGCTAAGAAACTAACCTTGTCATCAGATATGGAATAATTATCTTTCGGCCATGCCACAAAACCATCTTTAGCTTCCCATAATAACTTAAACTCACCACTTGGTTCCGTTAACACGAATGATGGATCTATGACCTCCAGAATATTGGCAGCATAACAGTGTTCAGGAAGATTTTGTCGATGTATTTTCTGGTTAGGAACCTTAGGAAAAATACTGCCTCTAGCAACGACGTTTCCCCTAGATCCATTCCAAAAGTCGTATTTTGCTTTCTGCGGAGATACGGCATATGAACATCAAATAAAAAGAAGATGCTAGGATTAGCAATATAGATTTACGAAGAAAAAAAAAACTCCATTAGATGTCTTGGCCATAGGTTCTGCCATAGATGTGCACGACTTCTCTAGAGATATTGAAGGATTTGGTTGGGAATTACTGGTAGAGTTCTGCATAAGATTAGGAGACTGCTTCTTAGACCATGAATGCAAAGACACTGATGAACTGAATAGGTAAGAAATATACAATATTCTCCAAAATATACCCTAGCATCCGTGATTCATATAGTTGATATCATATTTCAGACATATGGTTTAAGATCATGTAACTGGTTTAAGACAACGGACTTACTAATTTTAGTTTTAATCTCGAGTATCCTCCTCGTCCTGTCCGATGTGGGAACTTGGATTGTGATATTGCCTCTGTTCCCTTCTCCGAATTTTTCTTGCATAGGAAATAAAAATAATTTCATTAGTATGCTGGGATAGACAATAAGAACGAAACACAAATTAGAAAAAGCAATGTGTATTCCATACCTTAAATATAGGAGATTCTAGTACATACTTAAGGTATTTGTCCCAGTCTTCTTGGTCCATTACCGTTTCGTACTTTCTGGGGAAAGTTTTTAGTTTGTCCGGTCTTTCCAGGAAGGGTTTTACATGATTATTGTATAATTTCCTTCTGAAGTCCCGCAACTGAACAACTAGATGCTTCATGACTGCTTGCTTATATTCATGGGGAACCTCATAATGAAACTGCAATAACAACTAATTTATGTTCATCACAGACTCACAGTTCGACAACAAAAACGAAGAATTGATAACCGCATATGGATACCAGAATTTCCTCCCACATATTTTGTTTTGTTGTTGCAGGGACTTCCTTCCAACATAAATGTTTTATGCCAACCATATCACGGTCCAAATAGCCTAGGTAACTACTGAATTCAATTCTATGACCACCATCAGAATCCACCTCATCATCCCATTGGTCCTCCTCTGGGGGCACGTTGTAATCATCTTCTGTCATGACAAAAGCTATGTAGGTACGTGCATCTCAGTTAGGAATTTGAGCTTATTTTGGAAAATATTAGCTAAACCTAACAGGATAGGCAACATGTGTTACACTTATTTTCTATTATATGAAAAGAAAACAAACATGAACTCAATGATGCATGTAACTTGAGGCTAAAACATCACTGCAACACACAAAATATCCTCATGAATATTGTGTTATCCACAAAGCGAAAGGTACCGGTTAAAAGGTCTTATTTAACTTTTTGTTACAAAATCCAAGAGTACCAAAGCACCACATAATGATTATCCATTTTTAGTTTAAAGATGATAATCAAATTGGCCAACTAGCAACATGGTATCATTAAAAGTGGCAACTTAAAATGCAGACGTTACAGGCTCGCCAAGTAACAGAGACTCAAATGATAAAATCTTGAGAAGCCTTATATATATATATATGATTTACACAACATCGTCCATCAAAGTAGAGTTATATCTAAATCAAACCCAAACAATAACAAAAACCCGAGAAAACAATTAGCATCGTTAAGTTTTCTAAAACCTAACTAACTAGTAAAGCCTAACTAAGTAACATGAAAGAAAGATCCTTACCTAAATCTTATAATAGTTCATGCATGTAACTTAAGCCTAAAACAATATTGTTGTAACAAAATAAAATCACCTCTCATGGTCATTAACTCGTTCTTTGATACAACTGAATAAAAACCCTAGTCATGCTTTAACTAGTAAACCTATAAGATCTAACATCTGATTCCATGAGATCGAACAAAAAATCTAACATCAGTTTAATATTCATTCGATAATGGGTTGTACAAAGATCGAGTCTGAAAAGGTAGGTTCCTTGTAAAGATTAGTGATAGAAAAAATAGAATAAAAACCCTAATCTCGCTTTAACTAGTAAACATATAAGAATTAATAGAATAAAAACCCTAATCATGCTTTCACTAGTAAACTTATAAGATCTAACATCTGATTCCATGAGATCGAATAAAAAATCTAACATCAATTTAATATTCGGTTGTAGAAATAGTACCAACAACAAAGATCAAGTCTGAAGAGGTAGGTTCCTTGTAAAGATTAGAGATAGTAGCAGAATTATGATTTCAAAGAGAGAATGAATCGAGTAATAAAAACTGAAAAAGTAGATCGAACTCATCTTTCTTTTTCTTTTTGGAGTTTAACCAAACCATCAGGCGGGAATTGATTTTCCTTTTGAAATCATCCCGCCCAGTAAAATTCATTTTCATCGCACGCCAAACAAAAGATTTTTGGTGTTTTTCTTTTTTTATTTCCAAATTTTTGATGTGTGACCAATATGGTTAGTTTCCTTTATTTTATGAGAGAATATATCGTAGACAGTTATGATAAAATTGTTTCCCAAATTTTCGAAATTTAGTTTCCTATCTCTAACCAACTCGAGAAAAGGCCATAGAAAAAAATTACTTTCCTATTTCGAATAATATTTTCCTTAAAATTTTAACCTGGGTTGTATCCTGTATTATTCTTGGTTTAGGGAGGAAACGTATGAATTATTAGTGGCACCTATGTAGGAAACGTATTCTTCTAATCATACATATTTTTTTAATAGGAAAGAATAAATATATTGATAAGCAAGCTTACATATTGTTTTTATCCTGTTGAATCAGAAGATTGATCCATACAGACAGATTATTAAACCAACAAAAGCAAATTGTTTGAGTTCTTGCATACTTTGCTATAGAGTCTGCAATATGATTTGCATCCCTATGGGCATAAGTGCAAACCCAAGAATCAAAATAACTTAATATAACTAATGCATCATGGATTAAATTATATGTTGTCCATTTAACTGTTGTAGCCTTCCCATTCACACAGCTGTATAACATTCTGACAATCTCCTTCCAAGTGAATTTTTCTCCATCCCTTACTGTGAGCCCATTGTACTGCTTCTAGGAGAGAATGCGCTTCAGCTTGCTCTGGATCAATGGCTAGAGATGCACCTCCTCGCAGTCCATGGTTGTTTCCTGCAGAATCTCTACAAATCAGTCCCCATCCTGATAATACAGTTTTATCAATATAGGAAGCATCAAAATTCAATTTGTATATATCATCTATAGGAGCCTTCCAGTTCTTATCAATTATTCTCAAAGCACTGTTGCTACTAGTTTGCATACTTTTAGCCCTTTTCCAGTCCTCAATCTGCCTGACAATATTGTTTATAACAATGTTACTGTTAAATGGCTTGTTTTCAAAAACTGTATCACATCTAGCCTTCCAGGTTAGCCACAAAATGAAACTGGCACTCTCATACAGACTAAAATCCTTGGGCATACCATTTTTGCCTTTAGAAAGAAACCACTTATCCAATTTTGTAAGTCTAGACCCTGGAGGATAGTAGAAATATAGAGTCTACTGAATCCCATATATGTCTGACATGATGACAATCAAAGAACAGATGTTGAATAGTTTCAGGGTTACCACTACAAATAGCACATCTACTATCTTTATGTTTAGTGAACCTAGCAAGTCTATGTTTAGTAGTAATGCAACCATGTAGGAATTTCCATATAAAATACTGAATTCTGGGAGGTAGCTTATATCTCCAAAAGGATTTCCAGCAGATGTCTAAGTTGTTCTTAGTTGGCTTAGTAGCTAAGTTTTCATTCAAGATGGCATTGTAAGCAGATTTTATAGTAAACATTCCATTGCTGGAAGGCTCCCATCTCAGCTTATCTTTACCTGCAATAGGAATTCTTATGTCAGTAATCCTTTTAACAGTATCTTCATCAAACAAAGCATTCAAAATATCAGAATTCCAAGACTTAGAGTCTTGGTCAATGAGCTGATTCACAGTTTTCATATTAAAAGAGCTAAAATGACTATCTGGAGGTCTGTGCATATTTGGAATCCAAGTATCTTTCCAAATTTGCACAAAGTACCATCACCTATCTCCATATGTAGTGTCTTTTAATTATATTCAAACCTGTGCATATGCCTTCCAAATCCAAGACCCTGTTTGTTCACAATATCAGTTAAAGGATTAACAGCATGAAAATATTTTTCCTTCATAATAACATCCCATGGTTCATCTGGATTGGTAATCAATCATACAGTAAGCTACTAAAGATAAATAAACTAAACCCATCCATTTTCATGTTCATCATTTCCAGAAAACATAAAAATTCAGCGTGAATCATTCATCACATAAATGTCAACCTATCTATCAGCGTAAAAAGCATGCATCTAGTGCAGTACTTAAAAAATACGTAAACTAAAAGTTCACACATCAAAAACCCTGTTTAAAAAAGCAAAGAACTTGTTAGATGAGCATTTATCCAAAAATCATCAGTTTTTCTTCAATTTTTTGATGGTGGTGTCTCTGCATGCAATGGATCAGGTTGTGACATTCTCGACGTGCCAAACCTTGTCTTCCTCTGGTGCGCAGCTGAAAGTTGCAATGCCTTTGCACAGTTGGTACATATAACCTTCCTGCGCCTTTTTAGTCTTCTGAGAAATCTTTTCAGAGGCTGCATGACTCCCCGAATGTGGATTGACTGCTAGGTGCTCCTCATTCAGTTTTTCACTGTCCAATTTCTTCTCAGAATCTAAAACTGGTTCTGGTTGCTCATGAGGTTTTCCATGCTGTGGAGTTTCCTGCAGCAAGAGATTAAATGTATATATATAATATATTCTAAATCCAAGGCGAATTCGTCTGTCATGTGAATTCTCAACAAGAGACAGACAAAAGTCATTTTTCCAACAATGTAATAAAGCCAACTTCACTGAAGGCCGCGGCATTTTTCACAGCTGACGCCCATAATAAAATCCGTAACCAAATATCAATTTTCAAATTTACACTGGCATTCATGTTCCATTTAGGTGTTAATATATTTCTATCTCGTACTTATTCTTTAATCAAACTGAATACACGATTTATGTAAAACTATTTATATACTTGATTAACAAAGCAAAAGAGCTAAGAAACTAACCTTGTCATCAGAGATGGAACAATTATCTTTCGGCCATGCCACAAAACCATCTTTAGCTTCCCCTAATAACTTAAACTCACCACTTGGTTCGGTTAACACGAATGATGGAACTATAACCTCCTGAATATTGACAGCATAACAGTTACTAGGAAGATCTTGTCCATGTATTTTCTGGTTAGGAACCATAGGTAAAATACTGCCTCTAGCAACGACGTTTCCCCTAGATCCATTCCAAAAGTCGTATTTTGCTTTCTTCGGAGATACGGCATATGAACATCATATAAAAAGAAGATGCTAGAATTAGAATATAGATTTACGAAGAAGAAAAAAAATCAAAAAAAACATACTCCATTAGATGTCTTATCCAGATGTTCTGTCGTAGATGTGCACGACTTCTCTAGAGATATTGAAGGATTTGGTTGGGAATTACTGGTAAATTTCTGCATAAGATTAGGAGACTGCTTCTTAGATCCATCAGAAGGGTTTCTACGTGAAGGAGACTTCCGCAGAGAAGTAGTTGGTTGTGAATTACTGGCAGGGTTCTGCATAAGATTAAAAGAGTTATTAGTTACTTTTGAAAGTTACACATGTTTCTATTTTTCTAGGTTCTCTAGTTTACACTTGGATCTGCGATTCATATAATTGATAGACTGGTTTATTTATATTCGACTTACAAATCAAACAAGCCAAGCAACTAACCTTCTTAGCAGGATCGGTAAACTGAACACCATACTTTGGCCAAGGAATCGCTTTTCCAAAAGTTTGCCCTAATGTTTCCATACCAGCAAATCGTACGGGTAGACAGAAATTCGGTTTTATTACTTCATCAATCAGGATTTTTTGGCAATCAACCTCCAACCCATCCTTTCCATGTAATTGTTGTTTTCCTATTAACAGAAAACCTCTACCTCTAGCAAGGACGTTTGCCTTAGACAGCTCGTCAAAAAGGTTGCACCTTCTACCCTGCGAAAATATATGGCATATGAACATCTTCAAGCGAAAACTTCAAAACAAATTGAGATTTAAAATGCATGTAAAAATAAAACAGATACCGGAGAAACTGCTTTAGTTATCGTGATCTCAGATTGGCTCCGACTAGGTGGATATTTTGATGTCACATCCAAAGTATGTTTCCCCGAATTTTTTTGACTTACCTGCAGTAGTAGAGTAATATTCCATATTCGGGTGACAAATATGCCAAATTCCACCGTGAATGCGAAGACACGGATAAATAGGTAACAAATATACAAGGTTCTCCAAAATACACCCTAGCATCCGTGATTCATATAGTAGTTGATAGCATATTTCAGACTCATATGGTCTTAAGATCATGTAACTGGTTTAAAACACATACCTTCGGAACTTTTTCAGATATTGTGATACGAGATTGGCTTCCGTTGAGTAGATCCGGTGATTTCACAGCCTCAGAATGTTTTGGTTGACTTACCTGCATCAGAAAATTGAAATGAAAGTTGTACATTGTTTTTGCAATGAAACCATTTAAGAAAAATGCACAACTGACTCACAATCAAATAGCTAACCACATATCTCGTTCTATAAGGTTCTCTAAAATATACACTAACGTCCGTGATTCATATAGCTGATAACATATTCGTCTCTTATATCAAACAAGATATATGTATAAAACTTGTTTGTGTAAAAACATATCCAATGAGTTAATAAAGAAAACAAGCATAGTAACCAACCTTTTGATCCAAGATGGTTGATTTGATGGCCAACAAATTCAGCATCACAACATCTTTTAAAGTTTTTATCCAGAAGATGTGCCAAAGGGTAATTTGATGGTTCATTTAGTACTTCAGTAACCATGACGCTTATAGCATGTAACCTCACCCGTCATTCTGACTTTATTTTATAAGATACCTTCTTTGAAGAGTAGTTCTACCAATGGAAACAATGTTTGTAGGATCAGAATCTCGCAGCAATAATGCCTCAGCGAAATTATCAACAACACAACACAACAGCGTCGCAGAACAATTTCAGAAATGACATAATAAACGACGTCAGCTAAAATCATGAGAAAAATGTTGATTCTGCGAAAATAAGAGAGTTTGCGAGATTAACATTTGTAAGGTTGCGAGAATGTCGCAAGCCATATCCGAAAATAAAGGACAGATTAGCTGTCATCCACTAGTATTCCCTATAAATAGTCGTTCAGTTGTAAAGGAAAGGGAGAGATCTTTTTGAGTAAGAAACAAGTAAATAGGAGAGAGAAAATCTAGAGCAGTGGTTATTCTTGATTCCTTTATCTTTTCTTGTAAGATTGTTCAAAGATTCATCAATAAAATTAAGATTGTTAATCTAAAATGAGTTGAATGTTAATGAAATCATATGAGGGGTGTAGTGTAGGATTTCCTGCAACTACATAATGGCGCTAGAAACAGGGAAGATTGAAGATTATTCTAGAAAAAATTGAAGATTAATATTGAGATTTGTGAAGATTTGGAGTGATTGATTAAGAATTTTTAATTTCTTGCAATTCGAATTGAAGAAATGGGCTAGAAGAAGAAATACATCAGAACAACCAACTACTGTTAGAAGAAGCAAGAGAATTGCTGGAAGGGAAAGAAGTGAAATGGGAGAATCTACTAGAATGAGAAATAATAGAAAATCAAATTCAACCACCAGTTCAACAAACACTAGTACAAGGAAGGAATACAGATTATGATAGGGTGAGTATACACACTTGGCAATCAAATTCAGCAGAAGAAGTAGAAGAAGAGCAGCAAACCAGAAACCATAGACAGGTAGAGAGAAATCAAGAAGCAGATGAAGGAATAATTCATGGAGATGAGGAAATTGGAGCGTTAGAAACGTTGAGACGAGAGAACAGAAGAAAGAAGAGCTGAGGCAGAAGAACGTGCGAATTAACAAGGCAAAATCACGAATTGAGGATGGAAAATATGAGACTACAGAGTAGAAGATCGAGAAGTATTACAAAATCATATTCAAGATCGACTAGAAGAAGAGATGAGGCGAAACTCACCCACAATTAATGCTGGAAACAATATTCAAGAAGAAATATCAAATCCTAATGAAGAATATCGCGAAAATAGAGAAAGACTGATGATCGTTACGTTCCACAAAATGAAACTTTTGATGATAGGCAAAATGTAGAAATCAAGAGAATGGACAACGTCAGGGACGAAATGATCAAGATGGCGAAGGAATCGAGAGGAAGGAAGAGAGAATTTTACATGAGAGAAACTCAAAGAAAAACAAACGATTGAAGAAGAAATTGAAAGACATTATGCTGAACAAGCACGTTTAATTTGCGAACGTGAAAGATTGAGAGCGGAAATGGAAGAACAAGAGCTTCAGGAGACAATTCGCCAGAACAATCACGACAATCGAGAAAGAAGAAGCGTACACAAAACCGGAATAACGGTAATATCAATGAAGAGTATGATAGAATACAGAGGATGGCTGAAAGACAGCGAATGGAATTAATAAGAAATGAACAAAATCATGAAGGGGAAAATGAGAGACATCATCATATGCGAATTCAAGATAGAGATGAAGAAGAGACTCGCAGAAGAAGACGAGATGAGGATAATGAAGAAGAAATGCAAAATTTCGCGAGAGAAGAAAGACATGAACGCAGAAGAAGGGAGGCGAAATTAAAAAGACCAATGGATCAAAATTCAGGTGTAAATAAACAAATCTTGAAAGTTAGAAGAAATGAGAGGAATGCTAAATAATAGAGGAGAAGTAGGCAGAAGACAATTGGATGAAGCTATAGAAGAAGCTGCGAAAACTCCATTTACAAGGGAAGTACAACTAGGAGGAATCACCGAAATGCAATTTGCCCGCATTAACCAGCATTTTTGATGGAAAACTTGTGCAATTCAACACATTAAAGCCTACGTGAGGTGCATGTTGCAATGGGAAAATCATGATGTGTATTATGCAAGTATTTGCATCCAGCTTAACAGGGGAGGCGTTAAAATGGTTCGAAGGTCTACCAAAGAATACAATAACATCCTTCAATCATTTGCAGACTACATTCCTGGGGCATATATAAGTAATAATTCTTCGCGACCTGGTATTGAAGACGTGTTTGGATTAAAACAAAGGATTGGCGAAAGTTTGAAGCACCTAACTAAAAGATGGAGGACTATGTGTAGCGAAATGGCTGGCGCGTGTAGATGAGAGATATCTTATATTATCATTTATCAATGCTATGTTTGCAACCAACCTATGTATATCCAAATTTTCAGAGTCAAGAATACGATCACAATGACTGAATTGCGAGAACTTCAAGAAGAATATATTGCTCTAGAGGAAAGGCAAAATGAAATGGAATCATACCCAGTTGCGAACACCAGTTCACAAACAGCGAATGCAAGCTTATTACCCAACTAATAAACACAGTGGCGAACACTTCGCAAGTACAACAAGAGAAGGTGACGGGTAACAATCAACAGAAACTGGTGGCTATGGGAAGCCGAGATCAAGAGGAGTATGAAGGAGAAAGAAATTTCTACAATCGTGGTGGAAATAACAAGATTCAAAGACTCGATCACCACAAGAAACTTATGGAGGTCAAAGACAAAACTATAATAGAGGACAAGGAGGTCACAAGGTAGTATGGGAAGAAATCAAGATGCCACCTCTAAATGCAAGTGTGGAGAAAATATGGGAAGCTATAATTTTGATGGAGAATATACCAACACCATGGAACATGGGAACGGAACCACCTCCAAACCACAGAAGTCATGAGTTTTGTTCTTATCATCATTTTCATGGACATAACAAATGATTGCAGAAATGTAAAAAGAATTATTCTGAGAATGATAGATCAAGGAAAACTAAACCACTTTTTGGTAGGGCACCCACAATCTCAACCATTGCCACCACCACCAGAACATCACAAAGTAAACACGATGAAAAAGAAGGAAACATTCTTCATAGAAGTTGGTGCAAAAGCAAAGAATCTATTTGTCACTCTATCGTACATTCATACAAGACAATTGAAGATTTTCATGACAATGTTTTGAGTAGAGTGTTCGCAAGAGATAAGATGGAAGAGAAATTATGAATATTGCGAAAATCTCGCCACTAGAGGAATGGCAGAAACAGATTATTTCTTTTACCGCAGACCCGAAGGTGAAGAGGTACATGATAATCCATTGGTAGTAAAATTAGAAATTAATCCAAAACCGAAAGAAGATGAGGATGACAAAGATGAAGATTCATGGGCAATTAATAGGATTCTAATAGATACTGGGAGCTCTGTGAACATCTTATTTTATCATACTTATAAAACTATGGGAGGAAGAGATGATGATCTTATACCATCAACATATAAGATATATGGTTTTAATGGTACTGCCAACAAGCCTAAAGGGGAGGTTATTATGCGAATTCCATAGAAGGGAATATCTTCTGAAATCCTATTCTGTGTCGTTGATGTAGAATCACCCTACAATGCATTAATTGGTAGACCTTGGATACATGGGATTCTAGGTGTAGCTTAAACTTTCCACCAGTGCATCAAATTCCCTCACCCCAGCGGTGTAAGAATCATAAAGGGAGATTGGGTTGAAGGAAAGAGGTGTTACGAAACTGAGATAGAATCTTGCGAAGGATGAGCAAATAAGAAAGAAAATTGGCAACACAAAATCAAAGAGACACAAAGAAGTGAGAGGTTGATGGTGGATGCAATCGAAAGAAAAGAAGAAGAGATGTTGTGAAACTAATTCTAGCTCAGAATAAAAAATGGTGAACATACCACTACCAAGGAAACAGTAACAGAAAATAACAAATAAGCAGAGGATAGCAAAGGTAATGTATGAATGATTGATTTGTTGCGACACTCTCGCAATAAATAACATTCTCAAAAATACATTTTATTGAATGAAAAAATTGAGATTGCGAAATGCAAATACAATATGATGATGTGCAATAATCTCGCAGAGATAATGAATTCTACAAAAGACAATCAGAGAACAATGACAAAAGAGAAAGGGGCGAACCTTTATGGCGTACACCCTAGTTCGCGAATACAATTTCGCAAGAGGCTAATGTAAGACCTAAAGTACGTCATATAAGGGGGTACCTGTTGCATGGCTCAGGGAAAGGCTACACCGCCACCGGAACTTGAGTCATGGAGATTTGGGTCAATAAAGCCCATCCGGAAGAGGCACCTTGGATTCTCAGCTTAAGCATATGATTTAGGATGGGCGACTAAGGTAATAAGGACTCTCCCAAGGAGTGCAGAATCTGATCAAGGCGCCGAGGTACACGGTTGAGTCAAGAGTGCCAGGGGCGTTTGAAGCGCACCTTTCCATTCTTGACAAGTCTTGACTTATATTGCACTCGGCCCGAAGAAAACCCCACTTAGGGCGCAGTCTCGTAACCATAAGCCCTATAGGTAAAAGGGATAAGAGGCTGCGAAAACAGCTGGTTGTTGTTAAGACTGGATGAGAGGAGCTAACCTTGTATGATAGAAGTACGCCTCCTTGAAGGGGAAACCAGGGGGAAGATAAGGGCGGCACCCTCCATTAGGGAGATGATAAGTGTCTTAAGACGCAAATGTCATGAGCCTTTTTACTCGCAAGGGTATTAAGGCTTGTCATATTTGTGCAACAATCCTGAAGAGGCAATAATACAAAAGAAAAAGATAAGACGAGATCAATGGGTTTTCGCATAAAAGTGCGAAGACGTCCTGCGATTTCGTCGCAAGACGGCAATGTCATAGTGCTTTATTTTCGCAAGAATATTTAGGCCTATCATATTGTTGCAACATTCCTGAAGAGGCCATAATACAAAATAAAAAGTTAAGGCAAGATCAATGGGTTTTTGCATGAAAGTGCAAGAACGTCCTGCGATTTTCCCGCAATGACAAGAGGTGGCATAATAAGACCTTTAATTAGGAAGGAAAAATAAGACCACACAGGAATGAGATTTTGAAAAGAATCAAAATTCACTTCGCATAAGATTGCGAAATTATAAATAAGCAACTGCGAAGTTGAGGCACAAAATAAGAAAAATCTGCAAAATCTCTCATTTGGATACAAATAACAGAGGCAAGTATGGAAATGAATGAAATTAGAAAATGTTATTTGTCTCCACATGATAGATTTATGCAAAAAATAAAAAATTAATGATTATATTGATTAACCATATTGCAAGGAAGAATTGTTTTAATGAATGCAGGTCAAAATGAAAGAAACTCATATATTAAGGAATATGGAAAACCAAAAGAATTCGCAAATATACAGAAAGGAGGAATGAATGTACAAGTATTACAGAAGATTAAAGAAAGAAACAAAGACTACTTCTTAGTTGATCCTTCATCATCTTCATCAGACTTGTTCCCTTCTTCGTCTGCATAAGAACTTTCATCTCCATCAGAACCTTCATCACCATCAGATTCTTCATCATCAGTTTCGCTATCAGAAATAATCAGACTGGGAATGTTCTTTGGAATCCCCTCCAAGAGACAAGGATAATCAGAATGAGGAATACTATGGTCATCACAAACCATTTGAATAGTTTGATTGTGAAAATGCATAGCATCATTCTTAAAGTTCGCAACAGTGATCTTGATTTGATTCTTTAATCTAGAATATTTGTCGTTGAGAGAAGAAAGATTCTTTGCGATTTCCATTTTTCAGCTTCAAGTTCCTCAATCCTTTTGCGATATCTACTTTCAGAATCTACGAGCAAAAAGCAATCAATTAATAACTTGATGAAAATTCATAAGAAACAAAAGATTAGTATTGGAGAACAGTTAATAACCTTCTCTGTCAGAAATCATATCTCTAATCAAGGCCGTATGCTCAACTTGGAGACTAACATTTACACCTAAATCTTTTCTGGCATCGTCTAAGATTTTCGCAGCCCAAGCGAATTCATCCTCATTACTTATAAAAAGACGAGAACGAATTTGGTTTTCTCTTTCACAGAGCTCGGTATTCTTGCGGTTAGCTTCATCTCGTTCAAGTTGAACTTCAAGAAGGGTCTCTTGGAATTTCGCCAAAGCCTTAGCACCTTGATCAGAGATGCGATCCTTATCATCTATAAGACTGCTAATTTTGGTTCTCAACTCATTGATTTTCTCTTTAGAATTAAGGAGGAGACGCTTAAATCGGTTGGCTAAGCCTAAACTAGATCTATGGTCAATTTCTAAGAGGAGAAATTTGGATCTTAGTTCATTCAGAGAAAGAGATGAAATTTTATCATTTGAGAAACTATTTAAAGATTTATTAAGACGCTCAATAAGGGTATCATTATCCAAGGCATTAGGAAATGAACGAAGAATGGTAGCTTCATCAAAAAGACCATAAATGTCTGCAAAAAGGATCAATTAAATAAGATAAAACAACAGGATGAATGAATTAAAGGAAAGGAGAAAAGTAACATACCATAGAGCTGATTATTAGCTTGCTGAAGACTAGAGATTTTGTTCTTATACAAAGAAGAATCAATTTCTAGTTGTCTGTTTTTCTCGCAAAGACATTTGACTTCAGCTTCCAGTTCCTCATTCTTTGTGCGAAATTGAAGATTCTTATTTTCAAGATTTTCGCGTCTCCTCTCTAGATCTGAGGCAACAGCGAAAGAAGCTTTTCCAACTTGCGAGAAAATATAAAAACTATTAAAATAGAAAGAGATTTTGAGTTACTACAATGAAGAAGTAAAATGATGAAAGCATACCAGACTATTAAGAGAATGCAGGAAATTGGGAGTCACTGATCTAGAAACTCCGCGAAGAGAATTATCACCATCCAACAAAGGAACATCGCAAATTGTAGCGAGAGCTTTACAGGTGTTAACGAATTGACTATCTCCCATTCCTTGCAAAGAATCATAAAAGAGGCCAGAGAGCTTAGCCATAGAAGATTCGGATGGAGAATCTTCATTTGCATCAAGGTCATCATTATCCTCATCATCTTCATCATTCTCGGAGTTTTCATGAGAAGGAATATTTGAAGGAGAGGAAGAACGGACTTTTCTTTTCTTTGAAGGAGGAGCAGTTGGTTTTTCCCTGCGAAGAGCACCTATACCTTTATCACAAGTCTTCGCAACATTGGCAGGTTCTTCTATTTCAGCAATAATCTTCACACACAGATAGAAATAAGAAATAGAAGCAACATTATACTTATAGTTGCAGGAAATCCTACACTACACCCCTCATATGATTTCATTATTACTCAACTCATTTTTAGATTTACACTCTTAATTTTATTGGTCAATCTTTGAATATTCTTACAAGAAAAGATAAAGGAATCAAGAATGACCCCTGCTCTAGACTTTCTCTCTCCTATTTACTTGTTTCTTACTCAAAAAAGATCTCTCCTATTCCTTTACAACTGAACGACTATTTATAGGGAAATACATAGTGGATGAAAGCTAATCTGTCCTTTATTTTCGGAAATGACTTGTGATATTCTCGCAACCTTACAAATCTTAATCTCGCAAACTCTCTAATTTTCGCAGGACCATCACATCTTTCTCATGATTTTAGCTGACGTCGTTTATTATATCATTTCTGAAATTATTCTGCGACGCTGTTGTGTTGTGTTGTGTTGTTGATAATTTCGCTAAGATATTATTGTTGCGAGATTCTGATCCTACATATTTCCTCTTCTCATATCTTTTCTGCGAAGTAGAGAATGATGTGAGAAATGTCGCAGCTGTTCATCTCTTCATATTCTGCATTTATCACACGTATTCTTTCTTCCATACGTTTCTTGACACGTCTTCTGTAACCGTTGCTTTTCAACCGCTCACGTATTTTTGTCTTAACGGTGTTTATTTCTTCGAGTAAAAAAAATATCCTTTATATACTCTTCTTACTCTTCTTTCTACTTTCTTTTTACTTTCTCTTCTCTTTTTATTATCTCATCTCTGCAACTCTGTTATTCTTCTGCAAGTTTTTCTACTGTAATTTTTCCCCCTTCAATCTTCTTACTTTTTATTCATTCCCATACTCTATATTCAAATATGGCTCCAAGTGGTCATAGACATGAGAAGAATTTAAAAGATGTCCAAAAATATCTTGCTGATAAAGGTTTCACACTCTCTACCATTCCTGGTGAAAATGCCAAGTCAATTCTTTCTGTCAAACTTTTCTCTGATCAGTACTGTGATGATCAATCAATTATAATTTCGCTAGATCAGATTCTCGCAGGTCTCCCTATTCCTCTTTATGACCCAGATCTTCCTTTATTCTATGAAATTCTCGCTCACTCGGGATTTCCGCGAGCTATCTTCCAACTGAGTGGGTACTGCATCCGTCTGATGCTAGAGTTCGCTAACCGTGGTGCTGGTAAAGGATCTCTGTACTCCAAAGAACCTAGGGATCCTAAATTCGCAGACCTAGAGATAATTGCTGAGAAATACACAGTAGCGAGTTTCTTTGAGAACTATGAACTTATCTCCATGAAGAAAGAGAATACTCGCTGGGGTATTCGCTTAAAAAGGAAAGATAACATTGATGAAGCTAAAATTCTCATGCAAGATATTGACTGGAATTCTGGTAAAAACACAACTCCTCGCCAATCCAAAGATGATAAATGGTGTGTTTTTCCTTTAATGCTAAAAGGACCTTACATTGTCGGGTCAAATGTTCTTCATGCGAATCTCCCTGCTTATCAGCCTTGGGTTTTCTCTTGGCCCGAGAAGGAGAAAGAGGTGTGTTTCTTCCAGTTTATATCACTTTATATTTCTTTATTTGTCTTTATTATTTTGTTCGCTAACTCTTGCGAAATTCTGTAGATCCAAAAACTGAAAGATAGTTATAACAGGACTGGGAAAGCTAGTACTCTGTTAGCTCTTCGCTCATACACAGATGAGGTAAGAAATTTTATCTTATAATTTTAAATAGTATACTGTTGCTTCCATTTCTTATTTCTATCTGTATGTGAAGATTATTGCTGAAATAAAAGAACCTGCTGATGTTGTGTAGACTGGTGATAAAAGCAAAGGTACTCTTCGCAGAGAAAAATCAACTGCTCATCCTTCAAAGAAAAGGAAAGTCCGTTATTCTTCTCCTTCAAATATTCCTCCTCATGAAAATTCCGAAAGTGACAAGGATGATGAGGACAATGATGATCTTGCCGCAAGTGAAGATTTTCCACCTGAATCTTCTATGGCTAAGCTCTCTGGCCTCTTTTCTGATTCTCTGCAAGGAATGGGAGATAGCCAATTCGCTAATACCTGCAAAGCTCTCGCTACAATTTGCGATATCCCTTTGCTGGATGGTGATAGTTCTCTTCGTGGAGTTTCTAGATCAGTGACTCCCGACTTCTTGCATTCCCTCAATAGTCTGGTATACTTTTATCTTTTTATTTCTTCATTGTCATAACTCAAAATTTCTTTCTATATTAATATTTTTTATTTTTTCTCGCAGGCTGGAAAATCTTCTTTCGCTGTTGCCTCGGATCTAAAGAGGAGACGCGAAAATCTTGAAAAGAAGAATCTTCAATTTCGCACAAAGAATGAAGAATTGGAAGCTGAAGTTAAGGGTCTTCGCGAGAAAAATAGACAACTAGAAATTGATTCTTCTTCGTATAAGAACAAAATCTCTAGTCTTCAACAAGCTAATAATCAGCTTTACAGTATGTTACTTTTCTCTTTTCCCTTCATTCATTCATCCTGTTGTTTTATCTTATTTAAATGATCCTTTTTGCAGACATTTATGGTCTTTCTGATGAAGATACCCTTCGTCGTTCATTTCCTAATGTCTTGGATAATGATACCCTTCTTGAGCGTCTTAACAATTCCTTAAATAGTTTCTCAAATGATAGAATTTCATCTCTTTTTCTAAATGAGCTTAGATCTAAATTTCGCCTCTTAGAAATTGACCATAGATCTAGTTTAGGCTTAGCCAACCGATTTAAGCGTCTCTTTCTTGATCCTAAAGAGAAAACCAATGAGTTAAGAACCAAAATTAGCGGTCTCAGAGATGATAAGGATCGCATCTCTGATCAAGGTGCTAAGGCTTTGGCGAAATTCCAAGAGACTCTTCTTGAAGTTCAACTTGAACGAGACGAAGCTAGCCTCAAGAACATCGAACTCTGCGAAAGGGAAAATCAAATTCGTTCTCGACTTCTTATAAGTAATGAGGATGAATTTGTTTGGGCTGCGAAAATCTTAGGTGATGCCAGAAAAGATTTAGGTGTAAATGTTAGTCTCCAAGTTGAGAATACAACCTTGATTAGAGATATGATTTCTGACATAGAAGGTTACTAACTGCTCTTCGTTACTAATCTTTTGCTTCTTATGAATTTTCATCAAGTTAATAATTGATTGTCTTTTGCTCGCAGATTCTGAAAGTAGATATCGTGAAAAGATTGAGGAACTCGAAGCTGAAAAGGAGGAACTCGCAAGGAATCTTTCTTCTCGCAACGACAAGTATTCTAGATTAAAGAATCAAATCAAGATCACTGTTGCGAATTTTAAGAATGATGTTATGCATTTTCGTAATCAAACTATCCAGATGGTTTGTGACGATCATAATATCCCTCATTCTGATTATCCTTGTCTCTTGGAAGAGATCCCACATAATACTCCCAGTCTGATTATTTCTGATAGCGAAGCTGATGATGAAGAATCTGATGGTGATGAAGGTTCTGATGGTGATGAAGATTCTGACGCAGACGAAGAAGGGAACAAGTCTGATGAAGATAATGAAGGATCAACTAAGAAGTAGTCTTTGTTTCTTTCTTTCATTCTCTGTAATACTTGTACATTTATTCCTTCTTTCCGTATATTTGTGTTTCTTTTATTTTGACCTGCATTCATTAAAACAATTCTTCCTTGCAATACAGTTAATCAATATAATCATTAATTTTTGAATCTTTCAGTAAATCTATCATATGGAGACAAATAACATTTTCTAATTTCATTCATTCCCATACTTGCCTCTATTATTTGTGTCCAAATGAGAGATTTTATAAATTTTTCTTATTTTATGCCTCAATTTCACAGTTAATTATGTATAACTTCACAATCTTATGCGAAGTGAATTTTGATTCTTTTCAAAATCTCATTCATGTGTGGTCTTATTTTGCCTTCCTAATTAAAGGTCTTATTATGCCACCTCTTGTCATTGCGACAAAATCGCAGGACGTCCTTGCACTTTCATGCAAAAACCCATTGATCTTGCCTTAACTTTTTCTTTTGTATTATGGCCACTTCAGGAATGTTGCGACAATATGACATGCCTAAATATTCTTGCGAAAAAAAAGCCCCATGACATTGCCGTCTTGCGACGAAATCGCAGGACGTCTTCGCACTTTCATGCGAAAACCCATTGATCTCGTCTTATCTTTTTCTTTTGTATTATTGCCTCTTCAGGATTGTTGCACAAATATGACAAGCCTTAATACCCTTGCGAATAAAAAGCCTCATAACATTTGCGTCTTAAGACACTTATCAGCTCCCTAATGGAGGGTGTCTCCCTTATCCCCCCCCTGGTTGCCCCTTCAAGGAGGCGTAGTTCTACCATACAAGGTTAGCTCCTCCCATCCAGTCTTAACAACAACCAGTTATTTTCACAGCCTCTTATCCCTTTTACCTATAGGTCTTATGGTTACGGGACAACACCCTAAGTGGGGTTTTCTTCAGGCCGAGTGCAGTATAAGTCAAGACTTGTCAAGAATGGCAAAGTTCGCTTCAAACGTCCCTGGCACTCTTGACTCAACTGTGTACCTCAGCGCCTTGATCAGATCTGCACTCCTTGGGAGAGTCCTTTTTACCTTAGTCGCCCAGCCTAAGTCATATGCTTAAGCTGAGAATCCAAGGTGCCTCTCCCGGATGGGCTTTATTGACCCCAAATCTCCATGACTCAGGTTCCGGTGGAAGTGTAGCCTTTCCCTGATCCATGCAACAGGTACCCCCTTATATGACGTACTTTAGGTCTTACATTTGCCTCTTGCGAAATTACATTCGCGAACTAGGGTGTACGCCATAAAGGTTTTCCCCTTTCTCTTTTGTCATTTTTCTCTGATTGTCTTCTGTAAAATTCATTATCTCTGTGAGAGTCTCGCACATCATCATATTGTATTTGGATTTCGCAATCTCAATTTTGTCATTCAATAAAATGTATTTTTGAGAATTTTACTTATTGCGAGAGTGTCACAACAAATTAATCATTCATACATTTCTTGTTTTTATTACCTTTGCCGTCCTCTGCTTCTTTATTATTTTCTGCTACTGCTTCCTTGGTAATGGTATGTTCATCATTTTTATTCTGAACTAGCATTAGTTTTGCAACATCTCTTCTTCTTTTCTTTCAATTGCATCCACCATCAACCTCTCACTTCTATGTGTATCTTTGATTTTGTGTCGCCAGTTTTCCTTCTTGTTTTCTCTTCCTTCGCAAGATTCTATCTCAGTTTCGTAATACCTCTTTCCTTCAACCCAATCTCCCTTTATGATTCCTACACCGCTGGGGTGAGGGAATTTGATGCACTGGTGGAAAGTTGAAGCTACACCTAAAATCCCATGTAGCCAAGGTCGACCAATTAACGCATTGTAGGGTGATTCTACATCAACGACACAGAATAAGATTTCAGAAGATATTCCCTTCAATGGAATTCGCATAGTAACCTCCCCTTTAGGCTTGTTAGAAGTACCATTAAAACCATATATCTTATATGTTTATGGTATAAGATCATCTCTTCCTCCCATAGTTTTATAAGTATGATAAAATAAGATGTTCACAGAGCTTCCAGTATCGATTAGAATTCTATTAATTGCCCATGAATCTCCAGCTTCATCATCCTCATCTTCTTTCAGTTTTGGATTAATTTCTAATTTTATTACCAACGGATTATCATGCACCTCTTCACCTTCGGGAATCTCTTCTGCGGTAAAAGAAATGATCTGTTTCTGCCATTCCTCTAGTGGCGAGATTTTCGTAATATTCATAATTTCTCTTCCATCGTTATCTCTTGCGAACACTCTACTCAAAACATTGTCATGAAAATCTTCGATTGTCTTATATGAATGTACGATAGAGTGACAGAACAGATTCTTTGCTTTTGCACCAACTTATATGAAGAATGTTTCCTTCTTTTTCGTCGTGTTTACTTTGTGATGCTCTGGTGGTGGTGGCAATGGTTGAGATTTTGGGTGCCCTACCAAAAAGTGGTTTAGTTTTCCTTGATCTATCATTCTCAAAATAATTCTTTTTACATTTCTGCAATCATTTGTTGTATGTCCATGAAAATGATGGTAAGAACAAAACTTATGGCTTCTGTGGTTTGGAGGCGGTTCCGTTCCCATGTTCCGTGGTGTTGGTATATTCTCCATCAAAATTATAGCTTCCCATATTTTCTCCACACTTGCATTTGGAGGTGGCATCTTGATTTCTTCCCATATTACCTTGTGACCTCCTTGTCCTCTATTATAGTTTTGTCTTTTACCTCCATAAGTTTCTTGTGGTTGATCGAGTCTTTGAATCTTGTTATTTCCACCATGATTGTAGAAATTTATTTCTCTTTCATACTCCTCTTGATCTCGGCTTCCCATAGCCACCAGTTTCTGTTGATTGTTACCCGTCACCTTCTCTTGTTGTACTTGCGAAGTATTCGCTACTGTGTTTATTAGCTTGGGTAATAATCTTTCATTCGCTGTTTGTGAGTTGGTGTTCGCAACTAGATATGATTCCATTTCATTTTGCCTTTCCTCTAGAACAATGTATTCTTCTTGAAGTTCTCGCAATTTAGTCATTGTGATCGTATTCTTGACTCTGAAAATTTGGACATACAATAGGTTTGTTGCAAACATAGCATTGATAAATGATAATATAAGATATCTCTCATCTACACGGACATCCATTTCTCTACACATAGTTCTCCATCTTTTAGTCAGGTGTTTCAAACTTTCGCCAATCCTCTATTTTAATCCAAACACATCTTCTATACCAGGTCGCGAAGAATTATTACTTATATATGCCCCTAGGAATGTAGTCTGCAAATGATTGAAGGATGTTATTGTATTCTTTGGTAGACCTTCAAACCATTTTAACGCCTCTCATGTTAAGCTGGATGCGAAATATTTTCACAATACGGCATCATGATTTTACCATTGCAACATGCACCTCACATAGGCTTTAATGTGTTGAATTGCACAAGTTGTTCTGTCAAAAATGCTGGTTAATGCGGGCAAATTGCATTTTGGTGGTATTCCTCCTAATTGTACTTCCCTTGTAAATGGAGTTTTCGCAGCTTCTTCTATTGCTTCATCCAATTGTCTTCTGCCTACTTCTCCTCTATTATTTAGCACTCCTCTCATTTCTTCTAATTCTTTCAAGATTTGTTTATTTACACCTGAATTTTGGTCCATTGGTCTTTTTAATTTCTCCTTTCTTCTTCTGCGTTCATGTCTTTCTTCTCTCGTGAAATTTTGCATTTCTTCTTCATTATTATCATCTCGTCTTCTTCTGCGAGTTTCTTCTTCATCTCTATCTTGAATTCGCAAATGATTATGTCTCTCATTTTTCCCTTCATGATTTTGTTCATTTCTTATTAATTCTATTCGCTGCCTTTCAGCCATCCTCTTCATTCTATCGTACTCTTCATTGATATTACCGTTATTCCGGTTTTGTGTACGCCTTCTTTCTCAATTGTCGTGATTGTTCTGGCGAATTGTCTCCTGAAGCTCTTGTTCTTCCATTTCTGCTCTCAATCTTTCACGTTCGCAAATTAAACGTGCTTGTTCAGCATAATGTCTTTCAATTTCTTCTTCAATCGTCTGTTGATTTCTTTGAGTTTCTCTTTCATGTAAAATTATTCTTCCTTCCTCTCGATTTCCTTCGCCATCTTGGTCATTTCGTCCCTGACGTTGTCCATTCTCTTGATTTCCACCATTTTTCCCATCATCAAAAGTTTCATTTTGTGGAACGTAACGATCATCAGCTCTTTCTCTATTTTCGCGATATTCTTCATTAGGATTTGATATTTCTTCTTGAATATTGTTTCCAGCATTGATTGTGGGTGAGTTTCGCCTCATTTATCTTCTAGTCGATCTTGAATATGATATTGTAATACTTCTCGATGTGCTACTCTGTAGTCTCATATTTTTCATCCTCAATTCGTGATTTTGCCTTGTTAGATTTGCACGTTCTTCTGCCTCAGCTCTTCTTTCTTCATGTATTCTTCGTCTCAACGTTTCTAACGCTCCAATTTCCTCATATCCATGAATTATTCCTTCATCTGCTTCTTGATTTCTCTCTACCTGTCTATGGTTTCTGGTTTGCGCTCTTCTTCTACTTCTTCTGCCGAATTTGATGTCCAAGTGTGTATACTCACCCTATCATAATCTGTATTCCTCCATTGTACTAGTATTTGTTGAATTGGTGGTTGAATTTGATTTTCTCTATTACTTCTCATTCTAGTAGATTCTACCATTTCACTTCTTTCTCTCTCAGCAATTCTCTTGCTTCTTCTAACAGTAGTCGGTTGTTCGGATGTATTTCTTCTTCTATCCATTTCTTCAATATTAACAATATTGCAAGAAATCATGTAAAATTCTTAATCAATCACTCTAAATCTTCACAAATCTCAATATTAATCTTCAGCCTTTTCTAGAATAATCTTCAATACCTCCCTGTTTCTAGCGCCATTATGTAGTTGCAGGAAATCCTACACTACACCCCTCATATGATTTCATTATTACTCAACTCATTTTTAGAATTACACTCTTAATTTTATTGATCAATCTTTGAATATTCTTACAAGAAAAGATAAAGGAATCAAGAATGACCTCTGCTCTAGACTTTCTCTCTCCTATTTACTTGTTTCTTACTCAAAAAAGATCTCTCCTCTTCCTTTACAACTGAACGACTATTTATAGGGAAATACATAGTGGATGAAAGCTAATCTGTCCTTTATTTTCGGAAATGACTTGCGATATTCTCGCAACCTTACAAATCTTAATCTCGCAAACTCTCTAATTTTCGCAGGACCATCACATCTTTCTCATGATTTTAGCTGACGTCGTTTATTATATCATTTCTGAAATTATTCTGCGACGCTGTTGTGTTGTTGATAATTTCGCTAAGATATTATTGTTGCGAGATTCTGATCCTACAATACTGTTTAAAATCATAAGAGAATATTTCTTACCTCATCTGTGTATGAGCGAAGAGCTAACAAAGTACTAGTCTTCCCAGTCCTGTTATAACTATCTTTCAGTTTTTGGATCTGTAGAATGTCGCAAGAGTCAGCGAACAAAAGAATAAAGACAAATAAAGATATATAAAGTGAGCGAAACAGGAAGAAACATACATCTTTCTCCTTCTCGGGCCAAGAGAATACCCAAGGTTGATAGGTAGCGAGATTCTCAGGAAGAACATTTGACCCAACAATGTAAGGTGCTTTTAGCATCAAGGGAAAAACACACCGTTTATCATCTTTGGATTGGCGAGGAGTTGTGTTCTTACCAGAATGCCAATCAATGTCTTGCATGAGTATTTTAGCTTCATCAATGTTATCTTTCCTTTTCAAACGAATACCACAGCGAGTATTCTCTTTCTTCATGGAGATCAATTCAGAATTTTCAAAGAAACTCGCTACTATGTATTTCTCAGCAATTATCTCCAAGTCTGCGAATTTAGGATCCCTAAGTTCTTTGGAGTACAGAGATCCTTTACCAGCACTACAGTTAGCGAACTCTAACATCATACGGATACAATCCCCACTCAATTGGAAGATAGCTCGCAAAAATCCCGAGTGAGCGAGAATTTCATAGAACAGAGGAGTATCTGGGTCATAAATAGGAATGGGGAGACCTGCGAGAATTCGAACTAGCGAAATTATGATTGATTGATCATCACAATATTTATCAGAGAAAATTTTGATAGAAAGAATTGACTTGGCACTTTCACCAGGAATGGTAGAAAGTGTGAAACCTTTCTCTGCAAGATCTTTTTGGACGTCTTTTAAGTTTTTCTCATGTTTATGGCCACTTGGAGGCATATTTGAATATGGAGTATGGGAATGAATGAAAAGTAAGAAGATTGAAGAGGGAAGGATTACAGTAGAAGAACTTACGAAAGAACAATAGAGTTGCAGAGATGAGAGAATAAAAAAAGAAGAGAAAGTAAAAAGAAAGTGGAAAGAAGAGTAAGAAAAATATATAAAGAATATTTTTTACTCGAAGAAATAAACACCATTAAGAAGAAAAGATGTGAGCGGTTGAAGAGCAGTGGTTACAGAAGACGTGTCAAGAAACAGATGGAAGAAAGAATACGTGTGATAAATGCATAATATGAAGAGATGAACAGTTTCGGAATCTCTCACATCATTCTCTACTTTGCAGAGAAGATATGAGAAGAGGCAAGATGTAAGATCAAAATCTCGCAGCAATAATACCTTAGCGAAATTATCAACAACACAACACAACAGCGTCGCAGAATAATTTCAGAAGTGACATAATAAACGACGTCAGCTAAAATTATGAGAAAAATGTAATGATTCTGCGAAAATAAGAGAGTTTGCGAGATTAACATCTGCGAAAATAAGAGAGTTTGCGAGATTAACATTTGTAAGGTTGCGAGAATGTCGCAAGAAATATCTGAAAATAAAGGACAGATTAGCTGTCATCCACTAGGTACTTCCCTATAAATAGTCGTTCAGTTGTAAAGGAAAGGGGGAGATCTTTTTTGACTAAGAAACAAGTAAATAGGAGAGAGAAAATCTAGAGTAGTGGTTATTCTTGATTCCTTTATCTTTTCTTGTAAGATTGTTCAAAGATTCATCAATAAAATTAAGATTTTTAATCTAAAAATGAGTTGAGTGTTAATGAAATCATATGAGGGGTGTAGTGTAGGATTTCCTGCAACTACAATGTTGTCCTTTTCTCCAAACCAAAGTTTGCATCTTGTGCCCTGCAGAAACACAAGGCGCATGAGAGATAGTAAATGGAAGATTCAAAATTTAAACGCGTTGGAAAACCATACATCAATGGTAACTTTTTCAGATGGAATATTTTGAGATTCCCAAGTGGATGAAGGAGACGAAGACTTCTTTTTTGATACTAAAGACGGCTGGGATTCAGTAGAAACGGTCGGCATTTTAGTACAAGGAGATACCCGCTTCGCGCCCTTTGGTGCTTTCAGATGACTTCTGCGGACCGGATTTCCCATGTTTTTTTTGAAGTTGCTTAACTGATTCTGGACCTATGTTATTCTTAGATCGATTGGAAACGTTGATAGGTCCTGCATCCTGTGACTGTAGTTGAACACATTGTTTGAAAAAATCAGATATTGTCTGCCAATTTTTTCAAAAAATTATACAATCTAATCAAAACTCGGTTCACTTACCTCTCCTCCAGACTTGCTGATAATGTTTCCCACAATTTTTGCAATGTCGACTCCTTGAGATAACAAGTTATCAGTCAATCTCTGATACGCATTTTTAGTAGACTCTAATTCTTTCTCCTTAGCTTTCAGCTTTTCACGCAGTTCATCGTTCTCTTTCGAGTGTCTTGGTTTTCTTCAATTTGGAAAGTAAAGGGTTTCCGTCACTCCAAAGCCAGCCCCCTTGACACGTCCACCCTTATCCGGGCCGATCGCAACTATTAGGGCATCCTCGTTATGACCAACCATTAGAGTTTCCTCTCGAATCATCTTCCGCTTCTCTTTTTGTTCAAATAATGTGTTAAATTCTGATTTAAACCTTGCGCAATTACTGTGCACTTACCTTGGTTAAAAACATGAGGACTGTAAAGTTTCTGTTTTCTCACAACTACAGATGTCTTCTTCCTGACAAACTCGTCTGGAACAATTCCGTCTTTGTTTTCGCGTGCTCTTGCCCACATGAAGAACCGGTCTTCAAGATCTTCTTCGGCAACATTTCCGCTTTGGACCTAGTAGTTACCAGAAACAAGTAAGGATTTACATCCGCACAGATATTAACTGTGTAAAACAGAAAACCTATTCCAAAGCGTCTAATGTGAAAAAATTACATATTGGTGTAATAGGACACATCCCTATACCGTTTTAAGTTTCTGCATATATGAGACACGCAACATGGCAAACAAAACAGAAGTATCTGATATGGCCGGTTTTATTGTGCAGTGTATAATAAATAAGACAACAGACCTACTAATTTTAGTTTTAATCCCGAGTATCCTCCTCGTCCCGTCCGATGTGGGAACTTGAATTGTGATATTGCCTTTTTTCCCCTCTCCGAATTTTTCTTGCAGAGGAAATAAAAATAATTTCATTAGTATGTTGGGATAGACAATAAGAACGAAACACAAATTAGAAAAAGCAATGTGTATTCCATACCTTAAATATAGCCGATTTTAGTACATGATTAAGGTAATTGTCCTAGTTCTCTTGTTCCATTACCGTTTCGTACTTTTTGGGGAAAGTTCTTAGTTTGTGCGGCATTTCCAGGAAGGGTTTTACATGATTGTTGTACAATTTCCTTCTGAAGTCCCGCAGCTGAACATGTAGACGCTTCATGACCGCTTGCTTATATTCATGGGGCACCTCATAATGAAACTGCAATGAAAACTAATTTATGTTCATCACAGACTCACAGTTCGACAACAAAAACGACGAATTGATAACCGCATATGCATACCAGAATTTTCTCCCACATTCCTTCCAACATAAATGTTTTATGCCAACCATATCACGGACCAAATAGCCTAGGTAACTACTGAATTCAATTCTATGGTTACCAATAGGCCGGAACATTTTGTCAAATTCAATATCCCTTCTTTTGGCATCTTTTATCGAGAAGTCTCTATGCAGCTTCAACATTCTTGTCATTCCCCTCTCTTTTATGATCACTTATGTAGAGTCATCTTGTTGTGGATGCTTTTCTGCTTCTGGAGCATTTTCCAATTCTTTTTCTTCTAACACCTCCAAATCATCATTTTCAAAATCTTCTGACTCTGAAAATAACCGAGGCAACATATGAAACCATGTGATGTTTAAGTAGAAACAAGTAAGTACAAGGTTTCGCACATTACCTGTTAAGTATTCAAATCCAGCAGTGTGGAGCATATCTCCACCATCATCGTCATCTGATTGTACAATGTCATCATGACTCTCATCTAAATCCACCGTTTCTTCATCAGAATCCCCCTCAACATCTGATTCCCTCCATTGGTCGTAATCATCATCTTCTGTCATGACAAAAGCTGTGTAGGTACGTGCATCTCAGTTAGTAATTTGAGCTTATTTTGGAAAATATTAGCTAAACCTAACAGGATAGGCAACATGTGTTACACTTATTTTCTATTATATGAAAAGAAAACAAACATGAACTCAGTGATGCATGTAACTTGAGGCTAAAACGTTACTGCAACACACAAAATCTCCTCATGATTATTGTGTCATCCACAAATCGAAAGGTACCGGTTAAACGGTCTTATATAACTTTTTGTTACAAAAGCCAAGAGCACTAAAGTACCAGATAATGATTATCCATTTTTAGCTTGAAGATATAGTCAAATTGGCCAACCAGCAACATGGTATTATTAAAAGTGGCAACTTAAAATACAGACGTTACAGGATCGCCAATTAACAGAGACTCAAATGATTAAATCTTGAGAAGCCTTGTATATAAATATGATTGACACAACATCGTTGATCAAAGTAGAGTTATTAAATCTCAATCAAAATCCAACCCAAACAATAACAAAAACCCTAAAAAAAAATTAGCATCGTTAAGTTTTTTATTTTATTTTTATTTTGTAAAACCTAACTAAGTAACATGAAAGAAAGATCCTTACCTAAATCTTATAATAGTTCATGCATGTAAATTAAGCCTAATATATTATTTTTGTAACAAAATGAAATCACATTTCATCGTACAACCCATGATTGTCATTAACTTGTTCTTTGATACAGCCGAATAAAAACCCTAATCATGCTTTACCAAGTAAACCTATAAGATCTAACATCTGATTCCATGAGATCAAACAAAAAATATAACATAAATTTAATATTCATTCGATAATGGGTTGTAGAAATATTACCAGCAACAAAGATCGAGTTTAAAGAGGTAGATTCCTTGTAAAGATTAGAGATAGTAATAGAATAAAAACCCTACTCATGCTTTAACTAGTAAACCTATAAGAAGTGATAGAATAAAAACCCTAATCATGCTTTAACTAGTAAACCTATAAGATCTAACATCTGATTCCATGAGATCGAACAAAAAATCTAACATCAATTTAATATTCATTCGATAATGGGTTGTAGAAATAATACCAACAACAAAGATCGAGTCTGAAGAGGTAGGTTCCTTGTAAAGATTAGAGACGATAATAGTAGAATTATGATTTCATAGAGAGAATGAATCGAGTAATAAAAACTGAAAAAATTAGATCGAACTCATCTTTCTTTTTCTTTTTGGAATTTAACCAAACCATCAGGCGGGAATTGATTTTCCTTTTGAAATCATCCCGCCCAGTAAAATCCATTTTCATCACCCGCCAAACAAAAGATTTTTGGTGTTTTTCTTTTTTTATTTCCAAATTTTTGATGTGTAACCAATATGGTTAGTTTCCTTATTTTATGAGAGAATATATCGTAGACAGTTATGATAAAATTGTTTCCCAAAATTTTCGAAATTTTGTTTCCTATCTCTAACCAACTCGAGAAGAGGCTATAGAAAAAAAGTACTTTCCTATTTCGAATAATATTTACCTTAATAATTTTAAGCTGGGTTGTCTCCTGTATTATTCTTGGTTTAGGGAGGAAACGTATGAATTATTAGTGGCACCTATGTAGAAAACGTATTATTCTAATCATACAGTAAGCTAATAAAGATAAATAAACTAAACCCATACATTTTGATGTTCATCATTTCCATAAACATAAAGTTCAATGTGAATCATTCATCACATTAGTGTCAACCTATCTATCAGCGTAAAAAGCCTCCATCTAGTGTAGTACTTAAAAAATAAATAAAACCACCACTGAAAACAAAACGGTCATCAAAAACCCTGTTTAAAAAGCAAAGAACTTGTTAGATGAGTCTGGTTCTTTGTCAGATTAGTCTGGTTCCTCATTCTCATCCAATTCCACGCAAAGATCATTATCATTAACATCGTCGTATAACAGTACTTTACTTTCAATAGCACTTTACTTGTTCAAACTCGTATTTTTGTTAAAAGTATTGGCAGGGAGATAATAAGATCAGACCTAAAGTGATAAATTGATTTTTATTGTTTACAAGGGGGGGGGGGGG